>NW_027094096.1:11604297-12204297 GCF_029207755.1 Chamaea fasciata | reverse complement strand
TCTGGTGAAGCTGCCTAGAAATCAGGCTTTATTACAAACTTATCTTCTTTCTCTATTTTTTTTTAAAAATATATTTAGTACAATTACCCTGTGCAAAAACAGAGCATGAGAATCTCCAGCCCCTTGGTTCGCACAATGGTCAGAATCCAAACTCAGTCTCATGTCTAAAAGTTTATAGCGCATTCTTTTCCAGAATTTGCCCAAGGCAAAAATCTCCATTCAGTTAGTCAGCAGACTGTTCTTTTCTCATAGCACAGGGAGGACAGCCTGAAATGCCAGGGAAAAAAAACCCAAATCACCAGCAACCCAAGAGATGCATATTTTGTGGTGAAAATGCCCAGTATCAGCTGCAGTCCAAATCTCTACACCATAATAAGTTCAGAAGATTCATCCCTACCCTCCTGAGCTTCTATTTGCAAGAATGTGGTCAGGGTTGGCTCTGGCAGGATCTAGCAGGTGAAAACATTTGGCTGCATCATTCCTGAAACACCAGAGCTGTACGTCTCTAGCATGGCTCAAGAAAGATGAAAACTGGTTTTTACTCCCAGTGATGGCTTTGATGATGATTCTGATTGCTGGTAATGATCCTGCAAGTTCAATCCTGGGCACAGGCTGTTCCATCTTCCACAAATCCAAATGGTATGCATCAATTCCACCCTCCTCTTCCCACGCCAGCTAAATTTTAAAACAAGAACAGTTTGTCATAGAGAATTAAGAAATTCTGCCAGGTTAAATCTTTCTGTGAAAGATTTCTGAGAGCTTTACACAGAGTGTATGCTTACCCTTTCCCCTTGCCCACCTCTCTACAGGCATAGTAACCATACACAAGCTCTAATCTCAGACCCAGGTCCAGGCTCAGGAGGCAAAGAAGGATTCAGGAAACATGCTCCACGCTTGTTTGCACACAGCCTCTTAGCAAGGTCTTGAAGAGTCAAACTGATGGTCTGCATTTAAGGCAAACAGCTACAAGTTCCCCAGTCCACACAAGAGTAAAAATAGAGCAAGGTCCAGGGATATCAAAACATTCCGTGTTTGGGAACTCTGAGCTCTAAGTGGAGATTCTCAGTTACTGGGATTTGTAATCTATCCCAAAGGAATACTCTGGGCTCCAACATAGAGTTCATATTCCTGCCTTTCCCATCTTGTGGGGGCATCTGAGGTCTTTTTCCTCATTTTCACCTTTCACAGATCTTGCAGAACCTAAATTATCTTGGAGGTATTTTCTCCTTTCAGGTTTGAGTGCTGTGTTCAAGTGTCCCTGGAGCGAAGGGGAGAAGGCGAGAGGCATAGCCTGTAACAGCTCACGGCTGCTAAGGGACGGCCCCAGTTCTGCACCTCATCCGTGGGCCTGCCCACCCTGTGCCCACTCACCCCTTCCACAAGGCAAGCAGTCAAACAAGGCAGCAGAAAGGACAGCAGAGAACAAGGGCACAGGGAAGGCTGGAACAGGACCTGCCCCCAAAGCAGCACCGAGGTGTGACACTGGCCCAGCCACAGCACTCAGGGTCCCACTGCCCTCGCCGCCCTCCTGCAAACTGCTGCCAGTGCTGATGAGCTGCTCATCATCTCCCTACCCAGCAGCAGTCCCGAGTGGGAGTTTCCTTAGTCCAAGAGAGATTTATACAGACAGCTACAGAGCGAGCAGCCTGTGCCTCATTAATGAGTTAGAGGAGCACAGAGGTCACTGTTGACAGAGGAACAGCAGCAGCCATTAGGGTTGGATAACACAGGCAGAACAGCATAAAGCAGCAGAAGAGCTGGTGAGGCCAAGGAACTGTTCATGCATAGCAGGCACGAACATTGCTCTCTTCCAGGTTAAAAATAAAACCATTTCTGGATATCAGCAAACTGACAATTTTATTGTTGCCATGTTAATTGGAAAATTTTCTGTATAAAATACGAACCCAAAGCAAGTAAGACAAAAAAGTTCTTGTGAAACTACCATTTCCTCTTTAAATAACCACAAACAGAAAACTTTCCAGCTTATGACAGAGTTACACTGTAGAACATCCCAGCACAAGACCCGACATCAGAAGTGGCAAATGGCACAGGTTCACCCATGAAAGCCAACACTGTAGAGACAGAAGCAGGTGGAGGAAAAAACAGTATGCAATTGTTTAAGACTTCTGTATCCTACAGGGGAAAGAAATTTGGACAAAATTAAATAAGCATTTTAGTTGAGATCCTTACAAGAGTGCCTTACGAACTGAGGAGCAGCAGCTCCAGCAGCAGCAAGAACCACCAAAGTACTGGAAGTCTTGCAACAGCACATGCAGCAATGAGAAAATGAAATTTTAAAATACTACTTTGAGCCGTTTTATTAAAATGACCTCAGCTGCCTTATTCAGAAAATGATACAATTTTCAGGCTGACAGTATCAGGTTTGTAATTTGATAAATCTCATTATACTGAGCAGTGCTTGATTTTAAGAGAAGGTAACTAAAATTCTCATCTAGATTATGCCACTGTTGCTGTCTTCTCCTCTAGAATATTCACCCTAAATATTCAGGCTAGACCGAGAATAGCTGACAGCCCTCCCACCACAAACTCCTCACACAGCTGTACAGAAGTGCAGCAAGCTACCTTTCTAAAAACTACCAAGCTCAGACCTTAGTCCATCTGCAGCAATACAGCAATGCTTTGCATTTTTACTTATTCAAGGCATTAATTCTACTGAAGCACTGTCAATGCCTGCGGAGAAAAACCCCACAAGCAAGCTGCCTCAAGTGATTAGAGAGAGTCAGAACAGATTTGCAATTTGTGGCTGATCCTGCTTTTCTCATCCCAAGATTCTGGTTTTTAAGGCATTACATGAACTCTTTGCTCTCGTGTCACCAGGACATATGAACTCACATCAGTGATAGTTGTGATTCTAAATACACACTTTGGAAAACATTGATTTGTTGCCCTTGTTCCTAAGTTGTTGTTGATTCTTACACTTCAAAACCTGCAAAGGGGAGGTGGGGGGAGACCTCATGCACATGTACGGTGTCTGAATAATAACCTGACACTGACGTTCAGAAACCAGCTCTTCCTCAAACAGTATTACAAAAAATGCATGCAGCTGTTGTGCAGGGAAGTCAAAAAAGTCAGAGTTTAAAAAAGGCAGTTCAGATACAAATACTTCTGTAACACTGGGAAGATTTTAATTGTTGAAGGAGGCTTTATGCACTATGCAGCTTTCTGCAGCAGCACAGGGCCCACAGATCAGCCCTGAGCCTGACCAAGCCTTGTGGAGACTCTCCCGAGGCCAGGACTGGCTCAGAGCAGACGCAGCTGTGTCCCTTGAAGGCCTTCCCGTAAGCATCGGGATGTCCAGGAGTGCAGGGCAGGCTTCACCAAAGCTTACCAGAACAGCAGTGTCCAGCAGATCTGGGAACACACCAGGGACATTCCCTTTCCGAGGTCACCCCACACTGTTCCTGGCTGCAAGGGGTTCTCAGCTAGCCTGGAACTGGACTGTACGAGCTACACTCTGCTCCTCTGCTTTGGACAAGCCTGAACACTGAAGCATGAACACTTCCCTCTGGTTTCCCTAGGGCAGGGCAGGAGAGGAGCCTGTTGCCCACTCGTGTCTCCACACCCTCCCAAAGTGAAGAGCGGGATGCTCACACACTGAGGGGTCTCAGAGGATAATGGGCTCCCTCTTCCTCTACAACCACCATTGGGAGACACAGGCCCACACCTCCTCAGGACAGGACTTTATCTCACAAGGATTCATCTGAATGCTACTTCCTGAACCCCAGATCAGTTATTGCCATTACCCATTCAGCACTTCACCCCAAAATGCTGCAGAAACACAAGTCACACAGTAATGGCACACGGTGATTGTACCTTGTCACGGCAACGTGACCTGAAGAAAAATGAATTTCATAAGCAGCCTAATTTAAAGTCTTCAATAATACTTTGCATCTTTTACAAAATATTTGTTACCAGATTTCCCCCCTTCCCACTTTGTGGAAAAGCCAAGCTATAAACAAAAGTACAAAAGCAGGAGGAAATTAAGACTAAGGAGGATCAGAAGATATTCTTTTCTACAGGGCAAAAAAGCCCGGGCAATCCAGTAAAGGATACAGATTCTTAATTGCTCTTCAGAGACTACTGGGTAAGAACAGCTGTTCAAGAGCCCAGGACACAAAGCAAAGAACAAGAGGTATGACAGGGGTATTCAGAGAACAGATTCTGAAAAAGGCATTGCATAATAGAGCAGTTACAAACTAAACCCTAATGGGTGTGCCCCTTTAGCCCTCTTGCTACTTGGCTTAAACTTTCCATAATCACTGATGAGAATTTTATAAAAGCTGAAATGAAAATTAATTATTGAAAAGTACCTGAAATGCTAAGTGATTTTCTACCCTGAGGCTTTTTAGCTATTAAATGAAATATACAATTGATTCTGCAGATAAAATACTCCTGTGGCAAAGCATCTTTAGTCCCATTTGACCCAGAACACTGACATTTATCACTCCTCCATTTATAAACAGCTACAAGATAAAAGTAATGAAGAAGGTAATTGGATCTGAAGTGATCATCTTCCCACTGCAGTTAGGATTTCCTGTCCCCAACTGATTTTAGTACCTACTTTTGTCTCTAGAAAGCCTCATCTGATCTGTGCCTGGTATGAATACACAGCATTTAAGAAAAAAATAAATTGGTTCATAATAGCTCAGCAACCAAAATCTCTGCTGAATCCTATCCTGAAACACCTTATGTTACGGGGAGGAAAAAAAATATGAGAAATAAACTCTGCATATTTCTCAAACAGATTCTGTATAATGTATTACAAACAGATAAAATGTGTATTTTCTCATTATCAATGCATCTATTCAATACTCATTCTAAGAAAAGTCTTTGCAGTATGCATGCGTTCTTCCTATTTTCAGAGTTCCAGATCACTTCAGAGTTCTCATTAGCAAAGGGAATTCTCCACTTAATTCTCACATATGCAACAATTTACATAATTTTATAACAATGTCTCTCATAAAGAAAAAAAGAGAGAATTTTTTTTGTAAGACCTCTTAGATCCTGCTTCTGGAAATGCAGCCAGTGAGACTATTTACACGTCCAACAGGTTTTCCCCAACACATTTACCAATCTCTGTGTGAAGCCTGTGGATACACCAATGTACCAAGAGTGTACCAGCAGGCCATCATCCAGCACTGTGTGCCTGCAGCTAAGCATAGCTTTGGCTTCTACAAACAGTTCACAAGAGGCCAGATCCCTTCTGATTTTATGTTTTTATTACAATCTCCCCACACCTCCATGTATAAACACTGAACCCTCCCCCTACCACAGAAAGGTTGCATGGTAAGGTGATGCAATTTAAAGCCACATCAATGCCTAAAATACAGAACAAGTTTGGAGAAGGGAAAGTCTAACACGAAATAAAGAAGTAAACAGCCTCTTGAATCAAAAATGTTAATAAATATGTAATAAAATTTAATTTTTCCTACCTTGAAAAATTTTCACAACAGAGGAATAAATTCAATAAAATAATGTAAAAGCTTTCCTTTTGCAGGAAAAATCAGTTTTAGAAAACAAGAATGTACTGAAGGCTGCAATTATTGTATCTGTACGTAAGAAATCACAGAGCCTCAGGCTTGCTTGTCCTGTAGTGTTCCCCAGTAAGTGTTCCACACTTTGTGTGCCACATCACACATATGCTACACAGAGGATGTCTTTGCAGAGGCTCCTTTTTTAAAAATGAACTGAAACATTACTGTGGTGTTATAAACATTCCCTGTGATTAAAATGGAGACATAAGAAGCAAAGATTTACCTGTAAAGCTTATCAGGGTAGGTAGCAGACTGTTCAATTCTTCTTACAGTAAAATCTCACAGCAGGAAGAAACCCCATCCACTGGATTCAGAAGGTGCCTTTATCTGGACAGTGAAACCAGTGAGAACAGGAACAGCCACACTGCACTGAACCATCCAGCACCACAGTC
This sequence comes from Chamaea fasciata, assembly GCF_029207755.1. Classification (NCBI taxonomy): domain Eukaryota; kingdom Metazoa; phylum Chordata; class Aves; order Passeriformes; family Sylviidae; genus Chamaea; species Chamaea fasciata. The sequence goes on along the minus strand of NW_027094096.1, from coordinate 12,198,350 downwards.
TGTCTGAAATACACAGTACTTCCAAACAAACTCTGCACTCCCTTAGGGATCTGGATCACCAGTGGGGCAAGAAAACAACATCTTCATTTTCTGTTCAGATTTTATTTGAAATCTAATTCAAATTGTCAAAGCTACAAAAAGGGGGAACATTTGGGTTATTTCTGCTATGTCACAACATTCTAAAAACAAAATATCACTACTGCCAGCAGATCAGTTACACACATTTCTGATGAAACTTCTAAACACAAAAATGTTTCTTTTGGGAAATAGTCACAATGAAGATATTTTGTACAATATAAAACAATGACAGGTCTACAGATGCTGATACTTATGAGAATACACGTGCATTCACAAAAAAAAAAAAATCAGGAATGCTTTTTTGTTTTTAAACAGACTGTTCAGGCACAAAAACAAAACTGCATTTCCAGTAAGTGACAGCATCATAAAAAATATTAACATTGTCAGTGTTTGCTTTTCTTTGACTTCTTGTGAGATCTGTGAGGAGAACGGGACTGAGACCTGGATTTTTTCCCTGACTTCTTAGGGGATCTGGATCGTGATCTTCTTGATCTTTTGGGTGTCCTGGACCCAGATGGCGACCTGCAAAAAACCAAAGTTCTATGTCAAATACTAATAGATAAAAACACCTTTTCCTGAAGTTATTTGTATTCATTTATTGAGCCAAACGACGTAGAAAATATTTTCCTTAATAACAAAAGTAACAGGATGGTATCTTGCTTTTGAGAAAAAGGCCACTTTTGCATTATAAAGTTTTGAGAGTATTTTAATGTAACTTTAGTGCTTAGAATCCACATGAAAAAATACCACACTCATGTCCTTAAACCCACATCGGGAATTCCCAGCCTTTCACATAAGCCTCAACCAGCTTAACTCTTGTATGAATTGCAGCCTATGTCCATACAAAAATGAAAAATGATGCTCAACTGTGTTATAGTGAAACACTTTTGATTCTCATCAAACATTCAGATTGCGATGCAACCCCACAGAAAAAAAAGGGACACTGAATATATGTACTGTCATCTAACACACACCTAAAATATTGATCTAATATAATGAAAACTTAATGAGCATCATATTAACTCTAAAAAAAGTCTCAACTATTTTTCTACTTTTATTTGAAATCTTTATTTACAAAAGCACAAGAATACTGTAGTTTTGTGCTACGGTTTTTTCAACACCAACAAAGGAGTTTTCCTCAGCCTGACTGAGGAATTTTATATCAGTAAGATATTCTATACTTCTAAAAGAAGTGGAAGGTGAGCTTTCAAGTTACAGCACCATTAGCAGAATAATAAAATTTCACCTCAAATTTAACATTAACTAAAGACAAATATTTGTGTCAGAGAGGAGGTTAGGAAATACCTAGTTTGGAAACAAAACCCCATAAGCAGTATCCAATTTCTTTTTTCCTTAAAAAACAAACTATAGGAGTGAGTAGCTTCATGTAAGCAAATCATCAGTGAAAGGCTGCACGGTCACTGTAATTTGAGAGGTTCTATAGAGGGGCTACAGAAATTTTAGAAGGACTACAGAAGACTTATCCTTTGAAAATAAAAAGCTAAGAAAGATGCAAGGTGCTCTAGTTTAAAGCAGCATTTCTTCAAATCACCAGTAAACAGGTAAACAAAACCACAGCAGAGCAGAGTCTGGAGCTATCGGGGCAGGAGGCTGCGTGCACTTCCATCCTCAGTGCCCATAGGAATTAATGAGGAATTTGCACTGTGGGAGAAAGTACTTGAGCATCAAATGCGCTCTGCTGAAACACCCCCGCCCCAAACCCCAGCCAAACACACCCATCGGCTCCCTGAACCAGAGAAGATACCAGCTCACCTTTTGCCTTTTTTACTGACATCTCTGGGAGAATCTTTGTGTGAGGAGCGGGAGCGGGAGCTCTCCTTGTGGGAGCGCTCGGAGCGCTCAGAGCGTTCCGATTTGGGCGAGGGCGACTTGGCTCGGCGGCTGCCGCTGCTGCGGGACGGGCTGGGGGAAGCGCTGTGCCGCCTTTTCCTGCCCACGGCAGCCACGCACACGGGGAGGGAAAAGGCACAGTAAGAACAGCTGCTCCATTCTGCAGGGATTTGCTTTAGCCAATGGCATGCCCAGTTATTTTTAAGTAATTAAGATATTGTAGGCTTTTTGTTATTGAAACAAAAAATCGAGCTGAACGCGTGCAACAGATTTTCTCTGCTTGGAAAAAATTAAGGCCTGTGAGTCATTTGGTAGTGTAAACACATTCTGTCACAGGTCCCTGAAAAGCAAGGCCTTTTACCATAGCTACACTGAGAACCATGGCAGAGTTTGCCTATGCAAGCATCAGAAGATTAGCGTCCAATCAGCTACCCCAAACCCAGGGCTCAAAGGGTCTGCACTATGAGATGAGTAACACGGAAACCACTGCCTATCATTTGTGGTCTGTCCTCAGAAGAGTGTTCTGACTGAGGCACTGCAGGCAATTCACTGCTACAAGACAGTTAACCCCGTTTGCAACTGGTAATCATTTTAGCATGCTTCCCCAGAGCATAAATGCGCCAAAGGGCAACTCTGCTCAAAGGGAAGTAGTGCCTCACTTGGGGTAGGGCAAAAATGACAATTCCGTTAACATTTTGCAACATGTTTTCATAGCCAAAGCATGGGTTTTGTTGGTTTTTTGTTCTGATGGGTGGTCTTGTGTTTTTCTTTTAAAATCAGATGTGTGATTCAAGGTAATTTCAAGGCTGCCACTGCCTACAAAGATACCGTGAGGGTTTTCCTCCCATCCACTTTAGTCCAAGGAGAGCCATACCTCTCTTTTCGTGTTGGTGTACATTCCTCTTTTTCCTTCTTATCTTTGGACCTGGTCTCAGACTTTTCCTTGTCCTTTTTGTCTCTGTCCCGTTCTCTTTCCATCTCTTTTTCTTTTTCCTAGATTATTAGAAGCATCATGATTTCAGATAAGGTGTGAATAATTATTAGAGGCAATCAAGCTAATGACAAACAGCATAAAAGCAGTGAGCACCGATGGGACACAGTACATGATCTGAACTAATGGTCACACCCTCCCAGCTCTTCAGCCCTTTGCTCTTGCTTAGGACACAGCACAAACATTCACAGTAACACAAACTAACAAAAACATGAGGGGTATCACCCTCAGTGAGAAAACCTGAGTATCTAACTGGAAATGAACAGTCTTTACACACTGTGATACCCAGCTGTACAGTGGGAAACGCGACAGGATTTGGATTAAAAAAGGAGATTTATCTGTTCTGCAGAAAGCACTTAGACATGCAGTTTGACAGTATTTTAACAAGAACCATGTGTTGTTATGTTTAAGCCACCTTACATTCAATAAACTCAATAAAAGCCTATCACAAAATCAGAGGCAAACATAAAGAACAGTTCTTACCCTCTGGAGCAGCTTGTCTCTATAGTGTTCAACTTGTTCCTGAAAACTCTGGCCTGGCTTCTTGGGTCTTTTCCCAGATTCTAACTCATCCTGAAACTTCATCACCTTAAGCTGTGAAAATAATACTGACCATTAGATTATTTGACTTATTATTACACAGTTAGGCAGGTGGCTGAGAATGAAATTTCCATGATGAATGATCTGCGTTCTTCATTCCTTCTATACAAGCTTGTGCACAGATACTAAATTTATTTAAACTGGATCTAAGTAACAAAACCACACTCACCTGCAGGCACCTGCAGTTGTTTACAGACACAGTGAGAACTAAAAATAGAGGGAATTTTTTTCTGTTATTCTACTAAATTCTGTTTCCATCATTAGTACACTGCAACCTTGTATTTCTTGGGTCATTATCTGTTTTTTTCTTTCAAAATGAAATCATTTACTGCAGGTGTCAATATATTCTTTCAACTTCTCATCTACTTTAAAGTTTCCTTTGGAAACTGCCTTTTTTCCATTTAACCCTGAATGTTAAAATCAAATGACTGACATAATTAGGACATAAAACAATGCTCCTCCTCTTCAGGGCTGTTTGCACAAAGTGGCTGATTTGAAAGAACTGATTTTTACTAACATAATACTTTTTCATGTGCTAACAAGCTTAGCAACTGAATTCAGTTCCCAAGTGCTGCTAAATGTAACACTAAATTTGCTTCAGTATCCCAGACAGAGTCAAAAAGTTAAGCAAATGTCAGAATTTCTCCATGTGTTGGAGTTTTTTTGTGGGTTGTTTTTCGTTTATTTGTTTGGGTTTTTTGGTCTAGATGAACTAAAACATTCTCCAAGTTGATTCACATCATGAAACTTCACCCACATCTCTTATCATCTGTTATTTCTTTATTCCCAGTGACATGTCCTTGTACAAACAATAATTCCTTTTTTTTTGGAGGAGAAGGTATCTCTTTTTTGGGGAAGGAGGGAAGAGCTTGGTAATAATTCAGGTTGTATTTGTCAGTCCTCGTCCAAATGTTCATGCTCTGACCCTCCTGCACATCCTGTTCCAACACCAACATTCTTTATATGAGTAGTTTTATTCAGTGCTTGAGCTTTTATTTCCAGCAAACACACTATGTTGTTTTATCTTTAAAAATATTTAATTCTTCCACACTGGAAACATACAAAGGAAAATACTTTGCAATCGTGTCCATTTTGATTATTTGAAAGGATTCCTACTCTCCAGGTCCTCAATTCCCTAATATGAAGTAGTCACAATATCAAACTCTACAGGGTTTTTCTTCCCTCTCAAAAATCCAGCAGACTGGATCTAATCAGCCCTTCCAATCACTGACAGAAAGGAAAGGTATCACAAAAACACACTAATCACAAGTATGTTAAGAAACATAAAACCCAAGCAAGGATAAAACTATTTTGAATAAGATCCCCTTTCCCTTCAGTTACAGAACTTATGCCAACACCACATTTTTCATTTTAGTCTCAAATATAAGGGAACAACTTGCTTTGGGGGAGAAAGAAATAAAATTTTTAAAAAGCACTGTTATCTCACACCACAGTAAATTTCTGTCAACTGTTCTACTTTCCTCCCTCACTTACAGAGCCTGCTCTACCTGCAGTTGTGCATTTTTTCTGACAATTCAGCCAATGGAAAACTGTCATTATCATTTGTAACATACCACCTTCTATAAAGGAATGTTTTTCTTCCTCCACTTTAAAAACAGAGTTTCAAAGGCAGAAATACCTTTTGGAACCATATACTCAGTGTAACTGTCCCACCTGTTCTGCCATGAAATCAGGATAGCATTCCCTACCATCACATAAACTCCAGGTCAGCAGCTGCTCAGCACCTTCAGTACCAAAGAGGAGGAATATAGAGGATGCTCAGCTGATCCAGGAAGCCTCTTAGGCTGTCGTGGCATGAATATGCCCATAAGACTTTGTTTTCCCAACTAAATAACCCATATAATTTAAAAAACAAAACAGAAACAAAACCCCAAAGCAATAAAGTCCACAAAAACTCTCCATCCTCATGTGGTTTTTTACATTTTTAGCCAACAAAGCTGTGACAGTCTCTGTTTAACCATATTTTGAAAGCAAGGAAGCCTTTGAATATAGTCCAAAGTAACCTAAGATGAAAATAAACTAGGAATCCAAACAACAGGGTTCACCTGATTTAACAAGCTAAATAGATGGGTAAAAAATGCTGACATGCATGGCGTATAACACACTGTCGGCAGTAAGTTTAAAATGGCAAAAGGATTATTTGCATGTAGCTTCTCCAGAAACTGTGGCTGGAGTGGGGGGCTGAAAGTGGTCATTAGCAGGCGCCTTGAAAAGGGAGAAAATAGGACAGGCTACCCTGTGGTAACATCTCACTCAACACCTCCCCAGACTCCAGCCATGGCAGGGTTATGAGGTTTCCTGAGACAGCTGTGGTCTTTTACCACATAGATGGATGTCTCCTCCACACAATTGCCGTATCTCCCTTTGAACCCATGCAAACAGACTTCTTTTAAAAGATGCTGTGGGCAGAGGAAATGAGTACACTCCCTGGAAAGGTGACCAAGTGTTACAAAGTTCTGAGATGGTATCAACAGCTCACTACAGAGTGATCAGGCTCTTCCATCCCTTCCTGCACTCCAGGCAAAGGGTCCCCCCTTCCACCCTTCCCTTGCACCAACTGCAGTGTCTGGCTGAGCCTTCCATACACCAGAAGCTCACCCTCTTCCCCAGTTCAATTTTCCCTCCCTTAGTGAGATGTATTGGGTCAGAGGAAAGTGTCAGCAACTCACAGGATCAGGATGGTTCCTCACCCTGCAGAGGTGAGCAGTTAGTCAGATCAGTTCATCCTACACGTTAAGGTAGAGAAGCTTTTGCTATTTGCTCTCCTCCATCACTACTGTAACTGTGTTTTTTAAGAAAGTTCCAAAGGCCACAAAAGAATTCTCTAAAATTTCTGACCACTCAGAATTACTATCTGAACTTAGATGCTTGCTCAAGCCTTTCACTGCTCACTGTACACTGGCCATAGTGAACGCTCTTCTCACCATCTCTCCATGCAGAGTATGGGATGCTCATATTCCTATCACACTGTTCAAGATACTCTCCCAGGAGAAAAAGATCCTTAATACTTAGGCTTAAATCTGCATAAACATCTAATTGATTAATTTTGTAAGCATTTCACTTTGTAAACCTGCATTGAGAATGAAGAAATACATCCTCACTGCATTGGTTATTCTTCAACCATTCTTGTTCAACAGACAAGAACTGGTAAGCCCGTTCATTTTCAGGAATAAATACATCAACTTTTATCTAGACTATCCCTGAAGTCAGTAATACTCATTATAAAATGGAAGAGGAAAATGTTTCAAATCCCTGTGTCAAAACTTTGCAATACTAATTCCTTAGACAGAGCAGTTTCCCAGAGCAGAGCTCCCAGTTCAGAGACTGAAATGCAGAAGTGTCAGATGTCACTGGAGCTGCTGTGAGCAATCCCGATGTATATGCTGCACTGCAGGATCACACTTCTCACTAACGAGGAGCTCTTTCCCATGAGCTCAAGACCAACACTCCACAGCCTAACTCCTGTCCATTGGTTCTCATCTGGAGCCTTCCCCCCTCTCTCCTTGAACCCATCTGAGGAGCATTTAAAGGGTTCAGCCTTAGCTAGAAGCTGAGGCCTTGATTACAGCCCACCCAGGGAGCAAGCAAGCCAAAGGAACTGGGAACGTTCTGCTACCATGGCTCAGGGAAACCAGACTGCTCCAAACCAAAGCTCTGCTTTTTCCATTTAGATACCAACAGGTGTGCTGTCAGCAGCCTCCCTCACTTAAAACTGCTCTGCTTCCAAAAACTGTTGTTTTCTAATCTTCTGCTGATACTGAGTCCATGCACAGGGTCTTCAGTGCAAAAAGGTTTTTTCACAAGAGGCTACTCCACAGTTACACAGCCTCTGAACTTAAAGCGGCCATGTTCAAACATAACTAATTTGAGATAAATCAGCTGTATGCTACATATTAGGATGAACAAGGAAGCTAATCACCACACACTTGATGGAATATAGGAATTTCTGCTTGGTAAGTAATGTAAGCACTCCAATGTAGACTGATTAGAGACAGTACAGACATCCAAACAGACTAAAGTGTTTTGGTTTTCTTTAGAACAGTCTTGCCCCAACAATGGCTGTCACAAGTCCTAGATTTGGCCAGAAGCAGAGCAAAATATTTCTTTGAAAGCTTGATTTTTCCAGCAAATCTATGAGCAGTGGAATCTCTGCAGCTACAATATTATCAACAACAGATGACAGATATACTGACATACACATGTGAAATATCTCTTCTTCCACAGACCCCTCTGGCACGCTCCATCACATTCACAGGTTGCCAAGTGTTGTGGAGCTAAGCAATTCCTTGCTTTTGGCTTTGTGTAAAATAGAAATAGAGTCAAAGACTTAGACCAGAATCTTCTGAGTAGTCATCACCTTCAAAGAAACAACTGCTATAAATAGTGAAACTATTGGTTAAGTAAAAGCCAATTTGTCTCATCTGTTATTATTAAGCCCCAATCAGTAGGATATTCAATAGGGTGTCTTTATGCCATTTTGCAGCAGCCTCAAATGAGCCAGCTACAGAAACCACCACAGACTACAAAAACCAAAGGGTTTTATTTTGTTCTAGTGATGATTACAGCAACTCCTGTGACCTGACAAACAAATACTCAACAGCTGAGTATTCTGCACACAAAGCAACATAACCCAGAGAAAGAAATAACAGAAACTGTATGGAACTTCTTGACAAAGGTAACCACCTGTCCTTTGTGACATCCAGGAAAATCTCCTTGGCTCTTGGTAGAACAATAAATTGGACTTTCAGTACTGTGAAGGGGCAGGGGGTGTTTGGTGTGGAGTATCTGTGCAGGGGGCAGGGAGGCACTGACAGAGCACAGGCACAGGATCGTGTAACAGGATCCAACCCTGCCCTCCTGCAGCTGGGGGGATCAGCAGAAAGACTCAGCATGAACCCCCTCCCCACCCCTGGTCTCCTGCCTCAGTCATACTCTCCTTTGAGGTCTCAGGTGGCCAACATGAAGCTGAGTAAAGGACTAAAATCCTGTTTAACCCTTTTGGAAGCACTGATATGTCTGGATTTGTGATGAGCCTGCAGCTGCAGATGAAGCCTGTGCTGTGCTTTTTTGTTTGGAGTAGGATTATCAAAATTTGTGCAGCAAGGTGAAGGCAGAAGTAAGATACCCTAGAGAAAGGTCCAAAGAGGACTACGCTGCTTCATTTTGTCTGTGAGTTTATCTACACTCTAAGGGACACTTAATGAACAATTTAAATAATAAAATTCCTATTTTTCTTCCACTTTATAGCACTAAGGTCTCTTTACAAAGAGGAATACACCTTTTTTTTTCAGATGTTCCAGGGGGGAAAAAAGACACACAAAGCACCATAAAGACAACTCTGAAATTTGATTTATACTATAAAGCAAAGTGCCAGTCTTTCCACACGTAAAAAAAACAGTTAAGAAATCACTGTTCTTCAGTGTTACAGGAAAGGCTCTGCTCCTGCTAAGTTCTGGAAAGAACTGACACTTCGGAAGGATTAACAGGGGCATGAGGGAAGCAAACAAAAGGTTACTAACTTGCCTCCTCTGATGGCACCAGTCTGATGCCGGAGGCCAAAGTTTGTTTCTTACTTCACTTTCTCCTTCCAGCTAACAAGCTTAATTTACTAACTGTGCCAAGAGAAAGAATTGTTGCTTTATTAATGAATTTCCAAAAAATGCATGAAAAAATGCTTTTCAGCTTCCCTGGCAGTCACTGTGTAGACTGTGTAGCTAGAGATTTAGACTTCACCTTTTTTTTTTTGCCAAATATTTTACAGAACATTTTTTACAGTGCATTTAGATGGCACAATTGTTCAAGGTGGTAATTGGTTGTTTTTTTCCTCAGCTCCTTTCCTCAAATTTAATAATGGATGGGGGCTTTGGCAAGGATTGGGTACACACTAAGAAGAAACCATGAGCGTGAATGCTCTGAAGTACAGGGAGTACTTTCCTGTCAATGACAAACTTGAGGAAAATTTTAAGTACTCCTACATAGCGTCTGAAATGTTCTCAAAAGAAAAAAAAGATTTTCTCCTGACAATTCCAAAAGTCTAAAACCAAAATGGTAATTTACTTACCAAAAAGAATAAAATGTAAGCATGCACTTGAAAAACTCAAATATTTGCCACCTAAAACTTTTACTGACAGAATACACTGATGAAAGAACTTAAAACACTTGTGCAGTGTAAAACTAACAATGGTTAAAGCAAATCACTGCCTAATCTGCCTCCACAACTGCCAAGATAATGTCTGTAAAACAGATACTCACTCTGAAAGGAGCTCTTTCCATAACCGCTACAATCAGTATTACAATCAACATGAAAATTAGTTTCACTTGTACTTTCATTAGTTGAACATCAAGTATTTTCTACAAAAATACTGCCACCATGAGTCAGGTCAGACATAAATCCCTTCCAGCTTCTCACATTCAGAATTTATTCACTTAATATGGCTGCATATCATGAACTTTCAAACTGCTGTGCAAAGCAAGAGATTTCTAAGTGCTTAGTGAGAGTCTATTAATTTAAATAAAATCTGAATAGTTAAAAGGAGGCATATTTAAGAGAAACAACATTTGTGACATTTTAAAATATTATAGGCTGAACATATTAGAAAAATATTACAGAGCTGTACTAATGTCTGATTTTAGCTAACTACCACAGTATAGTATGAACAGGTAGGCAGCCACAACTCCACCTTCAAAACATCACCCAGGTTATAACCTCTCATTTGGAGATGCTACAACTGCAATAAGCATTTAGCAACTTCTTAGTATCATTTTAGTGCACTGAAGAGAAGCTGCAAGAATTCTGGTGTTCAGTGTCCCCTGGGTTTGAATACTGAATACAAGCCAGGAAGTCACATACATTTTTAAACCTGATTTTACATGGCAGCATGTCAGAAAGGCTCCACTACTACACAAAGCTGGTGCTAAATTCCAGTTCTGGTTACCTTCTCAGTCAAGCACAAGCTCAGAAGCCAGAACAAAGCCATAACAACCTCTGCTGATCAAGTTTAACGGCTACACCAACACCTGTGCTTGAAGAAAGGAGAGAAGAACCAGGGAGCCCTATGAACTGAACACAGGGCTTCAATTAAAATACCTCTAATTCCACAACTGTGTGGGATTAGTTCTGTCTACTTCTTTGTTTGATGGCTGAGACAGTGAAAATAGACACTGTTAAATGCAATAAAATAGACACTTCAAGACAAGAAACAGAAAACAAGAAAGGTAGAGGTCTAAAGCTACATCCAAAAGTTAATCGCAAAAGTTCATTAGCCAAAGGGAGGAAAGTGTAAGGGCACCCAAGCAATCTAAAGCTACAGTGGCACTGAAACAGAGCACTGAAAAGGAACAGACATTCTCAACATGCAATATGCCCTATTTTTCATTTCTTCCTCCATTATTTTAAATGTCAAAACCAGGCAAGGTAAGGGTGTGCATGAATAAACCTTTACAAAAATACACCAGACTACAACAAAACCCCACTATATAACAGGACTATAATTATTTCAGTAAAAATAACTCTGAATTGTACATAGAGAAATCTGGATGGGCTGAAGACTGAAAAGGTACAGAAGGGTGGCACAAAACACCCCGTGCTCACCTCTATCTCTCGGAGTTTGGCACGCTTCTCTTCACTCATTTCTGAATATTTGACTGATGACTTGGATTCAGGCATTTCCTCTTTAATAGGATTGGAATACATGTGTTGTTCTTCTGACTTAGAACTCTGTGTGTCTTCTTCATCTTCACTTTCTTCTTCTTGACTTTACAGAAAACATACAGAATTAACTAAGATGTCACAGATATCTTAAGTACACATGAAATGCACTATTTCTCTTAGTTTCTATGATTACTAGTTTTGAAATCTGTTAAGTTAGATTATGTAAGTCTGCAGCTACAAATTAGTCTCCATCTGAGAGACAAATCTTTCTCATTTAATTAAACTGTTAGTTTTTATTACTCACACAATTTACACTTTTCATAGAAACAGAGTCCAGAAGAAATCATTAAATTTACAGTCATCAAATACAGATCTACCTCAGCTGCAAAAGGAAACCCACTCCCTCAGCAGAACCTCAAAGTGCTGTAATGGTGCTTTTCAGGTATATTAAGTTTAACAGAAGAACAATATTTACTAGTTTTGCTCTTGGAAGCAAAAGAGGTAGCTGCATCTGAGAGGTGGCAGATACCCAAAATTTTATTTTTATTCCCAGGCTGACCACTAGAGTGCTGCAGGATGCCATGGAATGCAGGAAGTATTTACAGCATTAACTGAAAGATTAATTCAACTCTGAGCTGCCTGAAGAGCAAAAAGACAACTCAAAACCAACTTCTGCTGGCATGGAGCCTATCAGCATCCAATGAAACACCCCAGAACATGACTCACTGTGCTTTTTTCAGCAGCAGAAGGCAGAGGTTTAGATTCATTCATATATACCTGACAGCAACATTTCCATACTACTACCTTAGCTCTTACTATTTGACACTGAATTCTCAAATCAGCATAAATTCAAAGATTATAGTTAACAACTCTACCAAAAAATCTAACCCATCATGTTAGAAAAAAAAAATCATGGAGGCTGAAAGCATGCTGTACTAAAATCCTGAGTTTTCACCACTTTCTTATTTTCCTACTTTCAAAGTTTCATTTTTGTTCTACTCATGTAATAACATATCTATCTCATAAGGAGTTCCAAAGACACTGAACCGTAGATACATAAAAGAATTATGCTTTCATTAGAATGAAAAAGTATTTACTTTTGAATTTCCTCCTCCTCAGATTCTTCATGTTGGTCAAAAAGCTCCCACTTAGAAGTAGTAACAGCTAGAAGAGACAGTAGGATAATTTCAACAACAAAAAAACCTACCACTTAATCAGAAAATTAGCATATGTAATATAATTATAGTGAGATATATATACATATAAAAATATATACTCAGTATATAACATATGATAAGAATTACGATGTGGTAAAATTTACCAGCATACATACCAACATTAAGAAATATTCTAACCAGCCCATTATCAGAATATTTACTATTCACAGAGCTATTCACTCACACTACATTTCACATTGCAGTAAAGCCTTCAAAAGCAGAAAAGTATCTGTCAGTTTGTAAAACAATATATTTCAAGCCAAGAGTTAAAAAGACTGCCAGCCACATACCCAGGTTGTTTGGGTTTTTTTGCTGTTTTCAGTATTTATTCTTCATAAACTGGAAATTACTTTTAAAGGTTGATAGGTTATTGAAGTAGAATAACCATAACGGAATACACTGTTTTCCTTTTCGGTTAAAAATTCAGTGAACAAGTTCCAACAGAAAATGCTGATCTGTTACAATATGAATCCTATTAGCATTTTAGCACAGATCAGCTGAAAATAACCATTACATAAAGATACTTTCAGAACTAACCTTGAGCTTCCAGTTCCGATTCATCCACTGCTTCCCACTTCGAAGGGGCAACTTTAAATATAGGCTCATTCTTTTTTGAGTCTTCAGTTGTATCCACTGTGGAGACAGACACAGAAAAATAACTTACAAAGCTCTTCAGAAGCTGAAACCAAAAAGTACTAAGGTAACAGTCAGAATAATGAAATAGATTATACAATCTTAATATTTACGAAGTAAAGCAACCAGGGTTTAGATCCTGACATGTGTAACATGGGAAGACACCTCCTGTGTTTCTGAAGCAACTACTATCTAAAGACAGTAAAGCATATTGAAATTAATCACATTTTACAAAGCTACATGCCAGATCAATTCTAGGCTGCATTTCTAAAAACTACCCAGGAAGAAAAGATCAAAGATTGAAGATTCAAATTGGAAGTTGAAACATTTCGTACAAGGAACTCCATCAAGATCATCATCCAGCGATTTAATTGGGACTCCATCCAGATCATCAATAGGAGCAGCATCAATAGGAATTCCATCCACGTCTTCCAGTGGAGCACCATCAAGCTCTTCCTCAATGGGAGCACCATCAAGATCATCCGGTACTTCCTGAAAGCAAATAGTATGTCATTATTTCAAGTACAAATCTACATTGCTTTTCTTTACTGCTCCAATTATCAAATAATTTCTTTTTAAAGAAGCACTTTTATAAATACCAAAACCTCAAAAAATCTACTTCAACAATTTTTACCAGCAATTTTAGTTGCTTATTGTTGAAGAAATAACACAACAGTATCTTCCTATAAAAAATTATAGGCAAGAACTTGGAATGTGTCCACAATGTACTGGAAGCTTTCCAATACCTATATTCAAAAGAAGAGCTATTAAGTTGAGGTTTAGCTCAAAGTCAGTAAATTAGAGTCAGATAAATCATACTTCCTTGATATGAAAGTTTACCCATGACCAATAAAATGAACAACTGACAAAAACGGACTATTTAGCAGGAACACCAACTTAAGGAACACACAAATTATAAATACAGCTGTGTATTCTAACTTGTTAGATACATGCACTGTCCTTCATATGTGTGTGTTCACCCTGCTCTTCCACTCCGAGAAATCAGCTTTAGTTAAATTATACTGCAGGCCTCCCTCCCACTGCTCTGAAAGGCATCTTTGCACACAGTTACAACGCCTGAAATTCCACTCAGAATTCAGAGACAGGTATTACAGAGTATTTCCAGCACAAAGGAAGTTCAGTGATTCTGTGCTAGTCTGCTATGAAACAACTTTCACAATGTAACTCCACCACACCACCTATTCTGCAAGCAAGAAACTCATGAACAGAATAAACAGTATTTGCTTTTGAAAATACGTTACACCTCTATTTAGGAGCAAGGACTTGGAAGAAAGAGAGGTTTATTCACCCCAAAAGAGAGAGCAAAATAATCCTTGCCAACCCTATTTTATATTAACACATTTTTCCCCTGCCATCTGAGAGCATCACTCCTGAGGTCACTTACCTCTGTTTCTTTATCTTCCATGATATTTACAAGTCCCAAGAAAATATTCTGTAGTTTGATCAGAAATGGTTCTGGATAGATTGCCCAGTCTTCCCATGCTCGGAAGCATGTCATCACCCGTTGCTAGAAGCAAGAGGAAAAAATAAATGCTAAAACATTTGTACGGAGAAATTTAATGTGATGGGAAATAAACCACATAGAACTACTACTGCAGACAACTATTTTCAAGTAGTTTCGTACTGAAGTATATTACAATGGTACCATGCTGGGCAAGACTAGTAATTTTACAAAAATACGTATATAGGAACTACATTTTAAGAAATCTCACTTGGGTTTCATTTTCCCTTTAAATTCTTATTACATTATCCATTTTGGCTGTTGCCAGTTCTCCCCTGAGAGTAAATTTTATTCTGCTCCAATGTTCGAAGCAGGTGCCTCTACCAAATCTAAGAGAAAATATCTCTTTGTAAAATAAAATAACTAAAAATTAACATTGGCTTATACGTATTATTGAACTAGAATTGTGCTCCTACTTTCATTTTGTTCAGCCTGCAGAAGAGAAGGCTCTGGGAAGACCTTAGAGCCCCTTCCAGCACCCAAAGGGACTAAAAGAAAGCTGGAAAAGGATTTCTTACAAGAGCAGGTAGTGATAGGACAAGGGGGGAATGGCTTTAAGCAGAAAGAGGGTTGGTTTAGATTAGCTATTATCATGAAACTCTTCAGTGTGAAGGTGCTGAGGCAATAGCACAGGTTGCCCAGAGAAGCTGTGGCTTCCCCAGCCCTGGAAGTGTCCAAGGCCAGGCTGGATGGAGTTCTGAGCAATATGGGATAGTGAAAGGTGTCCCTGCCCATGGCAGCAGGCTGGAACAGATGATCTTTAAGGTCCCTTCCAAACCAAGTAATTTTATCATTTTTCTTTTTAAAAAGCCTATTTGAAAGGTGTATTGAAAAGATGTGTTTCAGTTCAAGTTTGACACACTAAATTTAACTGAAGAAGCAGATATATTTAAAAAATCTGTCTCTCTTTATCATATAATTTAACTAAGTTTTAAAATAGCAGGTAACTAAAATTGATTCTCAATCCAGACCAACTGAGAGCAGAAGAAGGATAACCAGGATGAAAATCTTAATACACACCAACTAACTACTCTGTAAGCTTTGTATTTAAAGCTTCTGACTGAAAAACAAGAAGAAAAAAGAAGTGCAGAGGCATCATGGAAACAGAAGGAAACAGGTTGAGCATGAGAAGCTGAGAGCATTTGACCTCAAAAATCACTCTCAAGTACCCATGGTCAGACTGCTTATCAGAACTCTAAAATAAAGCCTGACACAAAAAAAACCCATTTAGAAGTAACTTTATGCTGTTCTGCCCAGGAGCTTCTCTCCCACACCGAGCACTTAACACAAGTTCACTTCTGAAATTGAAAGACAGGTGGCCCAAGAACAGTAAGAAAGCTAGAAGGCTTTGTTTGCAATTCACGTAATAGATATATATCCTCACAACTGCACAACTGTACATCTACTGGTACACTTCAGCCGGCAAATCCTCATTTTCTTCCTTAATTTCAAGGCTATCCTTGCACAAGAGAAAAGGTTTTTTAGATTATTCTTTTTAAAGCCTAAATAGGGACCTTGATGTCTAAACCACCTATCATAGTATGCAATCTCTTGTGCAGGAACATCTATTTATGTGACTTCTATGTCATGTAAATAACAATGAAATACATACCTTGAAATTTTCAGACTGTAAATGGCCTTGTATTGTACGGTAAGTAGCATTGAGATCAGAGAATATCTGACATAATTTTGTTTCAAAACTAGAATTAAACATATACATTTCTTTAGTTAAACTTCATAATATATGTTTTCTGGACATACATAATTCATGAAAATACCTGGGACATAGGACTCAAAAGCACAAGGTTCTGATCCTTACAGTAGCTATGAACTGAACTATAAAGCAAGTATGATTACTATATATTAAATCACCTTGGACAACAACAGAACTGTGAAGGGAGATCTTCACATCTGCTGCAGTCTCTTTATACACCCTGGAAAGATTGGAGGACGATAAAAGGAGTTTTACAACCTTAAATAGAATGAAAGAGTTGTCTCAAAATTCAATCTGTATTTTAAAAAAATTCTTAAGTTATACTTGTATTTTAATTTATTCAGTGAGGCCCTCAATGAAAGCACAGTGAGCAACAGCTGCCCAGCTTCCCTTGAGCTTCTCACGATGTGCAAAAAATAAACCAGGACAACACAGACACACTGCAACAAGAAACATCAATTGCAATCACTAGTTTTGTAACATGCTGAGTATTTCCCACCATGCTGCCCTAACATAAGAGGGACTCCAGGAACTAGACACAAACATTTAATATGACAAAGATACTGTCCCTTGGACATTTTTCCTAAATTCTCCTCAGCACCTCAGTAATAAAGTATGTAACATCCCCTTATACCTTATCCAGAGTTTATGGAAAGTTACACCTCCCCGCCCCATTTTAATAAAAATAAATATGCTTCAAAAATTTACTTCTTTGCTTGAACTATCTGCTACACCATATCTTGAGTATTATCTACAGGCTCTTTCTGTCAAGAGGCACATGAGGTACTCTCACCTTTATGCAGTTCCATGCAAGTGGTCCCTTGCATAGGGCACATACATTTTTTGCATTACCAACATGCTACATCTTACACATTTTCATGCAAACAGATACAAATACCATCAGTCTGTAACGGCAGTAGCACAGAAAAGTCTGGAATTTCCTACAGCCACACTTATCCAGAAATGTACATACAGAGATGAATACAAGAAAGCTTTTTTAACTGCCAATCATCTAAAATATTATACTTACAATTTTCTATAGTAGGAAGCATTGGCAACTTTAGCTGAGGAGTTGTATAACACATCCGACACCAGATACAATCTTGCGATCTACAATAAAAAACCATCAAATTAAGATAGCTCCAATTTAAATTCTCCTGAAAATAAAGGCGTTTTCACAGAAAGAATACGAGACAGTTTAAAGTACCTGGAAGTACCTAATTAGAATTAAGCGTAGGACAGCTACATTATTAATAAACATGTTAGAGAGGCAATTACCCCCTCTTATGCTATAGGGTACTAACTACTGTAACATTACCAGAGCATTACAAAGGAGAATCATGGCAATCCCATTTTAATTACCTCATTTGAACAGATCATTTCACTGTTTTCAATTTCACAATAAGCCAGAATATTATTTACAAGCAACTCCATAAAGAATAAAAAATATGTAACAAAATTCCATAGGAAGAGATCATACTTAAATACAAAACCTCAACACTACCTGAAACTTATGAAATAATGCCTGTAAATTACATGGATGTGCTGTTAAGTGAGCTCTTCCCCCAAAATACAAGATTATGGAAAACATCCACACCTTCTTAGGAAGAGGAGTCTTGAGGATGGACAATGACTCTGTAATGCAGTCCACAATTTCTTCAGCAGCTTCTGCATTATTTAGACAGAAAACCATTGCATCTCCGATGTCATTCTTCCGAGGTGTTAATCCACGAAGAATTTCCTCTAGTTTGTCCCTCTGCCTGAAATACCAGGAATTTTAATACTTTCAATATGAAATGAAAAGTACTTTTTCAAGTTTCCATTTAACAATGTTTTTTTGTTTTTCCATCCTTAGGACAAAAGCAATTTTCAATATTTTTAAATTTTTTTTTGCCTGAGCTCTTTCAGTGGTTCCTGAATTTGTGTGTCCATATTACATGAAGTGCAAAAAATTCTCAATCAAGTCCTGATTACATACAGAAATCAAGGAAAAATAGCTGAGAAATATCTAATTAAGCACATCAATTATCTTTCTGGATTTAGTTTAGGCCTAAACCAAATGGATAAATCTAAAGCGTGCAAGTCATTTCTGCTACAGAGTAAAAAAGACTAGATCCAGAAAGCTAGTAAATAAACAATTACTTCACATTTTCTCTGACCTCCATATGCAGAGAACATTTTTAAAAGAATCTCTTTTCGAGCCTTTGCAAAAGAAGGCATAAGAAACAAACTGTGTGTTAAAACCTACAGAAGCATGACTGGTGTGATAACTATGATCAGAAGAATTAAGGAAGGAAAAAAATTCCACGTTAGTAACATATTTGTAACAACAGCAGCAAAATTAGGAAAAGCAGGTCTCTACTTCCACTACCACAGCCATCCCCAGTACACTGACACTTCACAGCAAAGAACTCTGATGATCTCTCCCTGTTTATTGACAACTGTCCCCAACTTTAATTTCTGATGAACGGCATCAGAAAGTTTAAGATGACAACAGTTTAGTTTGTGAGGTCATAACAATGTTGAGAAAGATGCTTCATATATCCTCAGCTACAGACAGCAGCAGAAAATGGGGAACAACTCTCAACTTCCTAATCCCTTTCAAATTAAGGGTTAATAACAATTGGAATGAAAGGTTCAGTGATGACAAAGCTAACTAAATCAAGAAAGTATTTAGCAACAAGTATGATTAGAAGCACTGAGGTGAAGAGACACTTACTCATACACGTACACAATACTATGACAAGTACGACAAATTTATGGGATGGCACATTAGAACTACAAAAACCCAATGGGCAAAGGCAGCAGAGCAGCTATCAAGGCAGCACCATCAGTCAGTGGTGGTACATACTCTTCCTTAAGTGCACCCTTCTTGTTGGGTTCCTCCACAAACGCTTCCGTTTCTTGCTCCTCTGACATCCCATGTAGGTATGGATTCAATGGTGGTGGCCTCCAGAAGGATCCATTCTTGAACATACGGAAATCTTCTGTCCTCCACTTGGTTGGAGCATCCCCCTTTGGAAATTAAACCAGAAGTATTTTTACTTTGGTGTTATTTTACTTCACTATGCTTGAAGCTATGAATTATCACTAAAATTCTACTTGCCTGAAGAATTGAATAAAGCTTCCATCTATAATACACATGGGCTGGAGTCTGGTTTTCAAATAAAAACCTAAACAAAAGAGCAAAGAAAAGACACAAAGCATATTACAAATCTTGAACTGACACAAATTTAGAGGAAACAATTAGAAAAAAACCCAACAAAACCCTGTTCAGAATCCCACCCCAGCTGCAGAGTGAACACAATGAGCTAAAATCAGGCACACCCACAGCCAGGCAGAACATGTGAAACTGCTCCACACACTCATACGCACACACATGCAATCTGCAGAGAGCAGAGCTCCCCAAAGCCACAGCACTCCTCGGAACTCAAGAGCAGAACAAACAGGGTCAGAAAGAACACCTGTGCAACCTCACAGCAAAGCAAAAGAATCATCACTGCACAGAGTCACTACAGGAGCAACTGCAACCTCAGCACAAGTGATGCAGGAGCTTGCAGTTGCACAGTGAGGTGACTCATCAAATACTGAGTGACCTGAAGTTTTCTACCAGTAAATTGTCTGGCAGAACACTGGCAACATCTGACAGAGGATGTGAGGGACAATTTTTAATGGCATATTTTCTCACTTTGCATATAAAAATCGTAATGAAGCACTTCAAACTTACCGCAAATAAAACACTGCTAAAAGGTCATTTAGCACTTCCCTGAAAACCTTTTTTCAGAGACTGCACTTCACAAGAAATTTGGAAACTGGACCTTTTTTATTCTATTAATGACAAGTGCTAGAAGTTCTCAAAACTTCCCTTATGTCAGCTGTAGTTTAGGGTGTTAGTATACCATTTTACTTATTTATATGTACACATTAGTAACAACTGGAATAAAAGTGCATTCTTCCTTATAAAAGGATAGCACAGCCTTAGGTGCAATTTGTAAAGTTTACATCTGCACATGAAGATAAACACAGCAAAAGCCAGCCTTATTAGTATTTCAAGAATGCAGAATATTAACAACAGTGAAAACAGCCGGTGTTATAAGCAATGTAATAAGCACCTGAACATTGGGTTGTTGATTTCTCGGTTCATGATCATGGCTTCGAACATGGGCCCTTCCCGAACCACAAACTCTATCATTCGATGTATCAAAGCGAGCAAATTCCTACAACAACAACACAGTTAAAGAAAAATTGATTCAGACCTAACACTATATAAAACTACACTCCACCTAAGATACTACAACTGTGCAGGAGATTATTTTGCTGTATTGTTAAGAAATCTGCATAAAAGATAAGGCAACATGGAACATATTATAGCTTTGCATCACAGACACGGGCATTTTAAAAATCAAACCATGCCTAGCAGTGGTGGAGTAAGAATTTAAGAAACCTCCTTCCTGAATTTCCAAGGCTTAGCCGACAACCATGTCTTGCTTAGCAGAAGCCTGATACACAAATGTGGGCACCTGAACGCCAGAGTACAATTAGCTATCAGAAACTAAGCCCTCATCTACACTGTCTAGAACACTGAAGTGTTAAGTGAACTTCTGCAGGGGAACAAGTGGCTGAATATTTTGCTCAAAATAAAACACACATACTTCTGAATACTCAATAGAATCTGCATTCACCTTTCAAACTATTCAAGTATGAAAGGAAAAGCAAATAGCCTTCTTGATGCCAAACAGGGCAATGTATTAAATTTAGATCATCTCTTTTTGGTCAAGACTTCAATATTGGCATAGAACAAAACTGTCCATCCTTTTGTGTCATACCATCCCATGTTCCCTCCCTCATACACCCAAGAGAACTAAATCACAATTAAAAAAAAATAAAAATCTGTATCACTTCATTCAGCACTACATCCTGAGACAGGCAAAAAGTGGATGTGAAGTGCACATTTTTCAATGCAGAGTCACTTCTAAGCATGCTAACAGGAGTCAGTCACAAAAGCTTTATCAAAAACAGTGATAGCCAGTTTCCACCCCTTTGAGGTTTTATGGAAACAGGGCCCTGAATTTTTAAAATTGAATTACCTACATATAGCAAAAGCTTCACAGCACGTGTCCTTTGAATGTGATGCAAGCCAAAAAAAATACAGATTTTTACATTTTTTAATTTATTTTCTTAGATGCAACAACTGGATATTGGTTCTTTACATGTAATTCATGAGATTTCCGTATAGCACTTTTTTAATGACTGAAATTCCGTAATTGCTACATTGAAAAGTTGCAGAATTTTCTATTACTTCTTAGCAATGAGGTGACTATTTTCTACCATGAGTATCCCAAGTTCTGCCACAGATATAATGCACTAAATTTAAAAAAATCAACTTAAAAACACAGTAACAGAAATCTATCCCTGCCATCTGCAAGTGTTCTTTTGAACCATCTAGCATTGAACCTACATTTGCCTCAAATATTACATAAATAAAATTAAACAGCTACCAGTTCAATTTTCCTGTCTGCTTTTAATAATCTCAAAAACATTGCAAAGAGGATGTAGTTTCAACAACTCTGTACCCATTTTATTTACAGCAGTGTTCTGAAAGTCTAAACACCCAGACTCTTCTTGTTATATGAACTGTATTTGAAAACATCAGCAAGAAAGAAATCTATAATTAGCTTTCAAGCCTCTAAGCCATTACAGCATTTGTTTATTTTAAGGCAAATCCAGTGTGATCACTTCTGGCTTCCTGCAAACCATCATTGGTTTTCATCTAATTTTTCTTTCATCAAGTAAAATCAAGTTGTGTAAGAGCAGCTTATGCTTGAACAAGAACATCTGCTTCGTGTAGACCTCCAATGTATGAAAATAGATTCAGCTCATCCCATATCTAGAAGAGGTTGTTACAGGCATCTTGGTATGGAAGATGTGACTACTGGGAAGTGAATTTCTCAGACAGAACAATTGATCATACACACTCAAAGTTTGTTGTTTACTAAGAAGTAAGAGATGTTAAAAATGGTATTGAAAAATTTTAATTGAAGGAGAATAAATGTATTATCCCACTGAAGTCAGTCAAAATTTTTGCACGAAAGGATGCACTGAGTAATGAATGGTCTTAGCACTAGTCATTGGCAACTTCCAAAATCATCAGGAATCATTAGAAGTGTTTTCAAATACAATTCATTTAACGTGAGTTCATACAGGCTTTTACAATGCTACAGTAAATAAAATGGACATAGAAAAATAAAAATTTTTCTCTGACAGCTACTCTGTGAGCACTGTACAGTTTTACCATTACTTGTTCTACTACTCAATATGTTTCTCAAATCAAGACTCCTCCTGGTCGCCCCAATTAATCAAGTCTCTACCCAACAAAAATTGTACTGTCCTAAAATTCCATCAAAAATACAGCACATTGGACATGTACTGGCAAGTTTGTTAATGCACTATAACCAGCTTCACAAATCTCCTTCTGCCCCCTCCCCCCACGCGAAAAAAAGAAAAAAGGGACTTCGTGACAATTAAGACAGTGTAGTAAAAAACCAATAGTGCATTATTTTAAAATGTCATTTAGTTTAAATTGGCCAACAAAAAAAAAGGCTTTTCAGTTATAATAAAACCACATTTATTGGAGCCGATCGTACCAATGTCTGGTCAAAAACTGTATACTTTCCCAATCCATCCCATGATGTTTTCCTGGTCCCCCGCTGCCGCAGACAGTTCAGCTGGTGTTGCTCACCAAGGCCAATGTCAAAGAGAATTTGGTAATCTTTTGTGCTTCTTTACTTTCAAAACAGTGTTGTGTTCCTATGTTTGGGAAAAGGCTTTAGCTTAACTGAGCAAGAGTATGCCTAGACTAGCCTGAAGGTAGGAACAGTGATGGGGACCAAGATGGAAAAATATCCTTGCAATAATACAAAATTATCTTTTTCAGTGACAAAAATTATTAACTGCTGCATTTAAAAAATGAGCAGAAAATCAAAAGTGATTTCAAAAGTGATTTTCAACTGAACTGGTTATAAAATGTATAAGTAAAAAAAAAAAACAAAAAAAAAACAAAAAACCAAAAAAACCACCAAAAAAAACCCACAAAAAAAACCCCACCCAAAAAAACCCCAAACCAATAAAACACCACCCACAGCTGCCTCCCACAGAGGTTTATGTCAGGACTTATGCTGCATCTGTAAGACAATATTTCACCCCAGTGTCCACTCACAAAACTACCCTGCATCTATTTCTAGTGCTCAAATTAAACGCAAAAGATAGTTACTTAAGGCCACCCTCACTTAAAAAAAAAGAGTTAATAAGACAAGTATAGTTAGGCCGTAAACCACACACATTTCTTTTAAGTGTCACAAAATAACCATTGCTCAGTCAAGCCATTACCTTTTCCACAACATCACCATTTTTCTTTAAAATTCCGAAGGGGAAATTTTCTATATTTAGATCAGTAATAATAAAGAAAAACATGTACCTTTCTGTTGGGATAACCACTTTGACTATGGCTTGCGACAGAGTCTGTATATGAAGTCACATCAGATAATAAACATAGAATATGTGAGTATTGTTAACAAGTAACAAGCAAAAATATACATATGCAATGAAAATACTACACATCTATCACAAACTTTGCAGGCAATCACTGCTGTGAAGTTATAACTAAGCAATTACACAAAATTCAAATGGTTGTGTCAGTGAACCATGAAGGTTCACTAATTGCAAAGTATCAGAACATTCCTGTCAGAATGTACATTGAGGCACTGAATAGGAACTATGCTGAATATATAAGAAAGGAGTTCTTAAGTTTATGAAAAGATTCTAAACTATTTGACTTGGATCACATTGGTATTACTTTATCCCCAAGTCTTACAAAAAACAGCCCTGACATTTAAGTGTCATTCAAAGAATCAATAAATTCTTACAAATGTAAATCAAGTTGGTTTGTGATTTCAAGATACTTACCCTTTTATCAGCAAATATGCCACAAAAAGAAAAGTTTGAAAACTGACTCCATAAGTAGCATAAAATACTTACTTATTTAATGTCCAGATAAATTACCTTCTACACAAAATACATCAACTCTTCTAGGGTAAAAAATAATGCTACCCAAATTAAAATGTAGGATTTTCTATAAGGAAAACAATTTAGATACTGCAATTTGGCAGCCAAGAAAAGGGGGGGACGTAGGAGAAAAAAATCCAGGGAGCCTGGAGGGGGAAAATGATAGCCAGATTTTAAGCAGCACTAAATTAACCAAGAGTCAATATACTGTACCCTAACACAGACATGAAACAGAGCTTCAGGAATTAAGTAGGTTCCCTTGGGCTACAGCAGGGAGCCAGAGAATTTGCAGACTAAGGGCTGCCAAAGTCAGCCTGAACAATGCAAATCTATGAAGCCATTGAAATACTGTCACAGATGTAGTATTTAACAATGAGATACGGCCCAGGGTACTGTAAGTTACCTTCTCAAAATCTTCCTTGTTTTTTGGTGGTGGTAACATTGGAGCATTGGGATTCTTCAATCTCTCCCTGGGCTGGGCATTGAAAGGCAGTCCTGACGGGGGCGGTGGCAGCGTGTGCTCCATCATGGAGGGCGGAATGTAGATTGGATGTGGTGGGATAGGTACAGCTTTGCCCCAGCCCAGCTTCATTTCAAACGACATAATCATCTTGCCTGAAAAAGTGAAAGGAAAAAACCTCCATTACCATGATGTCATAAATTTCTCCTCGTTAAGTGCAACATTTAGGTTTGCTTGCCACAGTTTACCTTTTGCTTACATTGTTGATTACTGTTATTACACCTATCAGACTGCAATATAGGCAAATGAAGGCCTATTACACTAAATGTTTCATTAGTCTTCCCCCAATGGCTGTCTTCAGGACACTACAGCACACAATTACCATTGTTTGACAACATTCAGTTGCCAGTACAATAGTCAAGTGTAAACTAAATCATTGCCAGCCTGGTATCTACTGGAGTTACAGAATACATCTCACTCGTCTGATAAAACAACCCGAAAATGTGCTTACAGTCTGCAAAGATAATTACAGCCCTGAACACAGAAATCTTTTTACCATTTAAATTCTTCAGTGCTCTTTCAGCATCTCTCCTGTTCATAAAGGCAACAAAGCCACAATTTCTTTCTCTTGCTCTTTCTTCATCAGTTCTTGGCCACATGATTTTAACACTCGCTAATGGTCCAAAGCGGCCAAATTCTTGACATAACATCTCTTCGTTCATCTACATGAAAAAAAGGTAAAAATCAACATTTTGCCCCTGTATTTCTGTGAGACTTGTTCATATTATTGTCCAAATGTCAAAATTTTTATATTTTTAGTTTCTTGAAAAACACCACTTCATTGATAGTCCCCCAACGTAACCTACTGCAGAAACAAGAATCTAAAAAACTGCACTTTTAACTAAGCACACTCAAATTTTTAAGATATGATCCACCTTGCTTAGGAATATCAATGGAAAAAGAATTTTAACTGAGCTAGAGATTGGTAGTCTAAACCTTAACTTTTCAGCATTATTTACAGAGCATTTATTCCAATGAATATTGCAAAAACATTCATCTGGGCCCAAATATGCCAACACTGAACTCCTAGGCTCCAAACTTACCTGAGGATTGATGTTTCCCAGATACAAATTTGTTGTGCTTGGATCTCCAACATCATGTGACCCTGGTGCATAATCATCCAGTACTAAAATAAAGGGGAAAAAAACCAAAAAAAGTCATAATTCCTGCTATGCATTTAAATGACAACATTAAACTGAGTAAGAAAAGAATCAGTATTACCACCAGATGATCTGTTTCTTCTTGAAGGAGCATCCACTGAATATAGAGAAGAAAAATATGTACAATTTAGTCTACAAATCATGCAGCCCAGACTAAGATAAAAAATAACATCTACTTACTTGAACGTCGCTGCCCATCTGAATCAGACTGGGGTGGTTCAAAACGACTCAATCTACCTTTTGTTTTGTGCCTTTCATCACGCTCCTCTTGGATTCTACAAAGCAAGTTTAAAGTAAGCAACAACTTAAAACCATTCTGAAGTTTTTATTCTAAAATTTTGATTTACTTTGCAATTAGGAGAATTTTTAATATGAAACAATGAGTTTGTTAGAACTTCCAAATTGCCAATATGTCTGATCTTCTGTTTCATCAACTGGAATATATCTACCAGAATTATTCCAGCTGCATGCTTCCTCATCCATACTGTCAGGGTATTTCACTCTCAAACAAAATTGAAGAACTGTGCTCTGAAAAAGTGACCCCAATTCCACATCCAACTGCCAGAGATCTGCACACCACTCAGGTGACTTTTCAAGATGCACAAAACTCCTTAGTGTCTATTCATCCTTCTAGCTTTTCTAAGCCTTACTCACAGGCACACCCACATGACTATTTCCAGAATAAACTGGATTTCATCTCAGTTTCTAACTCTGAGGACAGTACCCACAAGCAACTATTTGCTTCCCTGCAGTCTGACCTTAAATCCTGATATGAAGATACTGAATCCCAGGAATACAAGGCTGTCAGTTCAATTCATTGACACCAGCTCAGGAACATGCAGCACTGAGGCTTAGGGACTCCTCACAAAAACCACATATGGATTTAGAATATTGTACCTACTGCTTTCTAATGTATTGAGATTCATTTGTTTTCCATCTCAAGCATCAGGATAAATACATGGCACTCAGCTGCACTCAATACATGCACTGCTCTTTGTTGTATCACAACACATCTGGAAGTGAAACAATCTGCCTTTTCAAGCATTATGCAGCTTGCTCTAATGCTACGTAAGTTGAAGTCTCTAGACTTGAATTACAACTCTCACTTCCGCATTATACAAAAGCTCAATCTCCTTCTACAAATTCCTCTGGATACAGTTTATAAACACTGACAAACTCACTCTTTTCTAGAGTGGCAGACATTTCACATTGTCACCAATCTCCCTGCTACAGCCCTGTCCTGGGTTTGCTGGGCAGGTTTTGGTAGCGGGGGGCTACAGGGGTGGCCCTTGTGAGAAGCTGCCAGCAGCTTCCCCCATGGCTGATAAGCCAACACCAGCCAGCTCCAAGAGAGACCCAACAATGGCCAAGGCCAAGCCCATCAGCAATGGCAGTATTTAACCCGAAGTTATTTTGAGCTAATTAGTTATACCATTACACAAGTATTTGAGGGAGAAAAAAATAAAAACCTTCTTTGGGAAACAACTTAGCAAGAATGATCTTAAATATTGTCTGCAAAACAAGGCAAAACCTTGGATTTTGTTTGTTTACAGTAAAAACTAGCAAACTTACTGCTTTAATTCTTCTTTAAAAAGTTCCAAATTACTCTTTTTCTTTTCCTTCTCTCCTTTCTTCAAAGGCTAAAATTAAAGATACATAAAACAACATTTCAGAAGACAAAATGAACAGAATTAAAAATCATAACAAAACTTTCCATAATGTCCATGCATATTTTACCCACAGCTTTCAAACCAAGTAACTACAGGAGGAAAAAACACCACCAAAAAAACCCAAAAAACAAAAAACCCACCAAAAAAAAAAAAAACCCAAAAAAACCCCCAACCAAACAGACTGAAACATTCAGACTGAGCGCTATCAAACACAAAGCTAGAAAATAAAACATTAAGGATAGATGAAAATAAACTTTGTTACTTCTCATTCTCACAATGCAGCACATGTGACCAAACATTCTCTCTACTACATACACATTTAAAATAACTGTGAGGTATTTTGTCACTTTGCTCCATTTGGAAACTAGGATGCTGACTACACCCCTAGCAAACCATCATGCTCTAATGAATTTGACAGATGTGTGTACATATATATGTAAATTATTTTACATATATATATTCAATTATTTTATCCACAAACATTCTACTTGAAAAGAATTTCCTTCTCTTGCTTCCTTTTGGATGTAAATACAGTCTGAAAAAACAATTACTTTAAATAGTTCAAGATCCTCAGGAAAAACACACTTGAATGACAAAGAATATGGATACTGCAATACTACTTTTAGCAGTAATGTATGTTCCTTAACTAAGTCATGTGAAATATTATCTTCAACAACATAGTTTTTATATAATCAAATTTAAATGAAAACGTTTCCAATAGGCAGACATACAAAATATTTGTGTTACACACTACAGCTTTGGAAAAACTGGACTTCCTACTCACCCCAGGCAAAGTTGTTTGTTTGTTTTTGTTTTTGGGGAGGGTCTGCCAAATAAATAAAATCATTTTTACCTCATTATCTTCAATCACCATTGGACAGGGCAAGTGAGTAAACTGCATTACTTCACAAGTATTTATGAAAAATTTGAAAAGCAGTAATAGTCTTACAGTACAAACACTTGCATATGACAGAACAGAGCTCAGAAAAATAAAAAAATGCTACAATTCATTTCTGTATCTGCAGAGCTTCACATACAATGAAAATCAAAACTGCCATCCAGTAGTATCCCACTGGTCTAACACTGACATTCGTTTAAAGCTGGAGGGAAGTTATGATGGAACTGCCCACAATTATCACATTACACTCCTTTCCCACCCTAACAGGCAGCATCATACATGTTTCACTTAAGCTTTAAAATTGTAGTAAGCTCTATTAGAAGACTTTTAAGACATCCAAGACATTCATTACACATACACAGTAGTAACAGTAATCATGTGCAATTATCACTTGACTTGAAGACTGCTTGTTCATATTTCTAATATTTTCATTACTATTTATGATGAACCTTGGTTAAAAAAAAAAAGAAACTCAAAACAAAAGAAAAAAAAAACTCCATCAAACCATGAAGAAGACAAAATAAATTAAATAAAGAAAGGTGTTCAGCTTCAGAACTGTGCAAATTCTGGAACTCAAAGAGGGACTTCTCAAGGGACTTCTGAAACTTCACCCCTCCAAAAAACCCAAAACAAAACAAACAAACAAACAAACTCAAAGAACCCTATCAAGAAAACTTGGATCAACACAAAAGTCAATTTATTTTTTGGGTTTAAGTTTAAAAAAAAATCAAAAACAGATGGTAGCAATAGGAATTGAGAAGAATTGCTTCTAAAACCAGAACTTCTCAGGACTGAAGAAGCTCTTACTTTGCAACAGACACTAAATCCATATCCATGAGAAGTTTGTCCACATTAGCAGCACCACAGTAAAAGGGCAGTGCAGCACCAGGTGTATTGTGCTACAGACAGGGCTCCTGGGCCTCTGCATTTCATCACCTTCACATCTGCTACGGGTTCCGGCAACTCCAAATGTTCCACCTTCTCTCAGTATGTGACATGTGCAGATAAAACTACTCTGCAAGGTCACATGGCCCTGCTCCTAAGCACTTCTAAATACATCAGGATGGAGTTAAGATTCAAGCAAGAAACTTACAGGCTTTTTGGTTTCTATCATTAGGAGGGATGGAGGTTTCTCATTAGATGGCTGACTTGGTTGATTTTTTTGATCTGAGAATCGTGACGAAGGCTTATAGATTTTACCCCGTTTTTCATCTGTTTCATGCTCCTCTGAAATTAAAGGCAAGTGGAAAGAAAACTTTAATAAGTAATGCTGCACAACACTGTTCATTAGAAAGAATGCGGTTCTTTAGTCCTGGTCATTCAATTCAATATATTATTTCATTTTTAAAAAGCTGAAAATGTGAATTTTACATAACTTAATATCTTTTAATATGAAGAAAAAGAACACAGATTAGGTAGTCTAAACCAAAGCATTTTTTCTTCTTATGGTTAAAACATAAATCCACACCACTGCCTACCTCAGTCAAAGCATAAAGTAGATTTTAGCATCAAGTTTTCTCTTCTGCTTCTAATGTAACATATTAATTTTAAAATGCAATTCAAAGCCAATCTTCATCTTTAGTCAAAGCCAAATGACCCACCACCTCCAAAAAAAGATTAGTTATACCTTTAGATGCATTAACGATTCCTCCTCTTACAAATGTTTTCACTTTATTGCCATCACCTCCTTCAAAGGCAGCAAGGAATTCTTCATAAATTTCTGCAGCAGCCTTCTCATCCTCCTACATAGCAAATGTTAATCTATTTACTATCATCACAGAACAAACTTCACTAGATAGTTACTCTTAAATTAGCTTTGTGACATTCCTTTTTATTTTCTAGAGATTAAGCTACAAACTGCATCACAGGAGTTTCAATTTTAGACAATTCAAATTTCTGAGAAATGTGGGCAGAACACAGCACATAACACTCAAAGCCAGAGAGGCTGTGTGCCCCAATATGTTCCTTTCCAGTTTACATGGCAATTTCACGTTCAAAAGATGCCAAACAGAAAAGCCTGAATCAAAGGCTTATGAGCCTGGAGCTTTGCTGGCCTCAGCAGGAGAGAAGAGTTCCCATTCCATCTCAACCTTTGTGATGAACCCACGGGCTGAACGAGACTTATAAACAACAGGACCACCTTTTTTGCATCTCCCAGAGAACAAAGTAACTCAATGATTAACCTGAGACACTAAATTTAGCACTATCATGATCTTTAGGCCAGCATTTCCAACAACCCAGCAGGAGATAAGCCACTGGAATATAGTATGAGTTGTGTGTATGAAGTTCAAACCCCAAAATTTTCAGAACTTCCATATTACCAACTACCAGACACATATTTCCTAAAATTTGGACACTCCTGAGTAAACTAAAATGCAGTATCAAATTTTAAGGTTTGTACTAGTTTCCAATACAGTCATTAGACAAAAAGATGTTTTACAGAACTAACAAGGATGCATACTGAAACAATTTCAAAAACGACAGGTACTCTTTGTAATGACTAAAATCCAGTGATAGAGAGCAAAGGAAGAACAGAAAATTACCTAAGGTGATGGCTGTCTCCATCCTGAGCAACACATCAATGGATTATTGTAATTCCCTATTTTATAGGAAGCCACAGAACTTGATTTCTCACAGATAAGGAAAGAGTAAGCCTCTCTGCATTGTAATGCCATGGATGCCAAAAATACATTATACATGTAAAATACAATTCCCTTTTGCTCTTAGAGAGGTACAATCATCAAAATTAAGATATTTGGTGCAAAAGCTGGTTGCAATCTAAAAGCAAACTTATTTGAGCTCCCATACAAAGTAAAATTTTCATTGCATACCATTACCTTCTTTTTTAATTCTTCTTGTTCCTTCTTGCTCAGAGTCCGTTTGGCAGCACTCATTTTTCCAATACTGAATGCTTTAAGCTTACTTTCCATTAGAGGCTGCAAAGGTGGTAAGAAAACAGACATCAAACTGTTTACAAAACAATTAAAATAATATTATTTTTGACCTTGGTCTGGACCAGTAACTCAAATAAAACAGAGAAAAGCCTTTCTGTAGTTATCTCTGAGGTTGCCATTATCCAACAGAACTAAAAAAAAAAAAAAATTAAATCTGTGTGGCTTTTTTTAAACAAATCATCTTTGGTTTAATGAGAAAGCTTTTAATACACTATTCAAACACAGCTGAAATCTGAAGGACACTTGCTGTAAGAGCCTGGACATTTATCACTGTGCAGTGCTGCAGTTTCTAAACCTTCAGAAATACATGTTATGCACTACAGCTCTTCCCCCTTCCCTCCCCCACCCCTCAAAAAAGCTTTCCGGACTATTCTGCCCAGAATAATGTTTGTGCAAGGTAATGGAACAACCAAACGGATGCTAAATTTCAGTTTTACTTCAAGGTAAAAATTAATAGCTTTGCCAGAACAACAAAACACATTCTAGAGGTTTTCAGATATCAATTAAATGAAACAAAAAGCCTCAAATTCAGCTCCTAGATTGTTTTTAATTTCTTTCCAAAACCCTGTTGAAGGAAGCACTCCATATAACAGTTAAGTTCTGGAGTATGGAACTGGAATTCTTAAAGCTCTGTTCTGGTAGTTAACAGGCAATAAAGCATCAAGAGAAGAACGACAACAGGATGGAGAACATGTTCCAAAGACACAGGCAGTGGCAAGTTAAACGAGAGAAAAGATACTTCTCTGGAAACTCCTACCTTAACACAGTAATTCATGAAGAATCAGCACAACAACAAAGCCCCAGAATAAAAAAACATAAGCTATGAGCCTTTTCTTCAAAATATTTGTGATACACTTACACAGACCACATAGTGATGCTTAAGACTACAGTTTTTGCAAGGACAGTTCTTAAAAAAAATCAGCTCAATAAAATATGAATACAAATAAAGCAAATAACTTAAATATCGAATTAGTTATTCAGTAACAAAGTAAATAATTTATTGTAAAGAAAAGAAAAAAAAAACCTGAAACCAACTGGAAAGGGTTTCCTCTAGGAATTATTTTCTTTGTAAAGAGTTTTATTTCTAGTACCAGCTTCCTATTCAAAAATTGTTTACATTTAAAAGCACCATGAAAAACAAACTGTTAGAAATATCTTCAATTTATAATCCTTGCTTAGCATCACAAACACCTCTTAGATCTGTGCCAAGCACAGGACCAAGTAGCTCCTATTCCTTTGAAAGTGCTACCTCCTCATGACTGAAAGTAAAGCCATCAGTGACAAATTTATGCAGTGTTGTCTGGGAAGTTAGCTGGTTTATGACACCGTGTTTGTCAACATGAGCTGCTGTGACAGGTTTATCAGGAGCTTTTAATTCACCTGTGTGATTTTAAATTTAATAAAACCAGTCTTCCAGTTGTCTGAAAAAAAGCTTTATTTCAGTATGACTAACAATTTACAACCTTGGCAAAACATGAGCCCACAGCTACGGCACAGCAATGCAGGCAGAACAAATACCACACTCCCACCCAAGGCTTAACCTGCCATCAGAAAATAATCTCTCACTGTAATGTCACAGGATACCTGCACATCAGCCACATCAATATTGGTTCCAGTGACATAAGGGAAGCAGCTGCAATATAAAGAGTTCTGGCACTAAGATCTGCTCAGTTTAGAAAGGGTCTCAGGGGAAAAAAACAACTTCCAAGTGGCAGGAGCAATATAAAGTTAAGAAAATTGATGCCTGCTAATTAGATTCCAGTGGGCAATTATAACATTATCATTAAGGATACACAGCTTCACAGAATTCCTAACAACAGAACTGTACAAAACTTGAAGGTCTTCCTCCTTCAAAAAATGCAAAATCCTGTGAAAAGGGTAAAGCAAATGACAGAAGCAAAGAGAAATTTGCAGCTGTGTAATCAAATCTCAGCATGAAGGCAAACTCCTGTTTAAACAGAACACTGCATTGACTGTAAGGTGGCACAAAGCACTCAAGTTCCAGTTACATCAGTACAAAATACACAGAAGAGACTTAACAGTAATTGTCCAAATTGCAGCAAGTAAAAAAAAAAAAATCAATAAAACAAGCTACTTCTTTATGAAAAGTTTCTGCTATGACAACTTGAATAATGCTGTCTTACAAGCAATTTAACAGCTGGTAATTGACTTTTGCATGTACAAAATCAAATTGAAATCTTGAAGAAAATCCAAACCACAGAATGAATTGTCTGGTATTAACTCCCAGCTTGGTTCTTGCTGCCTGATTTCATTTTAGCTCAGGAACAGGTGGGTCTTCATGCAACCCCAACCACACAACCAGGCAAAGGTCTCGTCACTGAGGGGATAAGGGCTGGGGTGGCCAGCAGGACCAGCTTATTCCTCTTACCTTAT
Organism: Chamaea fasciata; assembly: GCF_029207755.1. Classification (NCBI taxonomy): domain Eukaryota; kingdom Metazoa; phylum Chordata; class Aves; order Passeriformes; family Sylviidae; genus Chamaea; species Chamaea fasciata. The sequence goes on along the minus strand of NW_027094096.1, from coordinate 12,164,415 downwards.
TCTTTACCATATTCTATTAGAAAGAAAAATAAAGGATGGAATTAGGGTTCCTGTGTCTCAACTTAGAGAAGCCAGCTGTATGTGGAAAGGCACTTCAATATCCTGTGACTCCTAGGATTAATCACCTCGTATTCTCAAGCACTCCTCAACGTAAGAGACAAACCCAGACAGAGTCCCTGCAGCTTCTTTCTGCTCCAGTACCTCCTGTGGATGCAGTACCATGCAGCACAGCTCCTACACTGGGGCTTGTTTTCAAAGTTTCAAGGTATTTTTAAACATGAAATCAATGGTTCATTTGCAAACACCTACAGGTTACATACCAATGCACCAGACTCTGCCTGCAGCAAGTAGTTTTCTTCAAAAACAGGCCTATTTTGAGTTTGTGGGTTTGGCTGAAATTTTTTTTTTTTTGGTTCTTTTGTTTGTTGAAGTGTTTTAGACTTACATGTGAATCAGCAGATCCAGCGGTATGTCCTGTATCTGGCCCTCTGACCTGAGGAGAGAATGACAGGAGGTGAGGCACTCAACAAGAAACAGAGGAACAACCTCGGGGGGGCTTTTCCCAGCTCTTGCAATGTGATTTTCATTTCAATTTCAACACCCGTAGACACAAGAACAAAGATACATATAATGTATTTTAATGATACATCTGACCTAGGTCACCTCAGAAAGAATGTCAATATAAGGCAAATAAGGGACAGACCTAAAGATAGACTATTAAAAAATCTGAATTTCCACAGCTGGATTTTATAAATATGCCACTAATGGCATCACTGGGAAAAGTCAGTTAGTTACACTGCATCTTCAAGACTTGTCTTAAAGCCTGTTAAAGATTACATAATGTGCTTGATTACATTTGGCTTCCTATAAAATAATTTCCAAAACTCCTTTTACTATATTGTGCATACGTGGAACCTGGCCACCTTAAAAACCTCAATTTGTGAGTAGGTACTAATTGACATTATTATTTTAAACCCTAACTGAACTTTAACACCTGAAATAGCATATACGAAAAATCAGGTTTTAAATACGTTTAAGTGATGGAAAACACACTTTTATATTATGTAATGCCCAAATTCCAGAAAACCTGACATAACATCTACTAATTAGATATCACTGCCTGATGCACAATTCATACCTTAATTGAAATTTAAGTCAAAATAACACACTTCCATTAGCTGAAATCTGTTCATTAGTTACAGACCATTAGCATTTCTCCTTATTACCAGGAGTTTATAGTTTATACCAGAAATAGTAATATATGATGCTCATTTCCAGTCTTTCAAAACCAACAAGCATCAAATGCTACTCTAGAAGATTATTTACTAGGCCTTGTTTTTATTGTGCATCCTGCTTTTTCATCAGCTAAGACAGACATTTCTCTTTCAACAAGTATATTCCTATGTTATACAGTAAAATCACTTTAGAAAAAAATGCTCTTCAACAGAAAGTACTTCAACAACCAGAATTAAGTGCACCAAGATAAAGAACAACACAAAGATACAGCCCTTCCAAGGCAGAAGCAAAAAGCTTCTAGGAATATGTTTGGAGGCCTTTTTAAGAATGTGAAATGGGGCAGGGAAAAAAAAGGAAAAAAATCATGTCTTACTCTCAAAGACCTCCCAAATCCCCTTGTTTGACTCACAAGCACATCTTTGCACAAAGTTAATAACAAGCTGAGTTCACATGCAGCAGTAGCAGTTCATTAGAATACACATGGAAGCAAATATCTCAAGCATCTTTTACCAATGCCACTTCCTGCAAACTTCTCCCCCTGTGTACTTGGTGCTGGATTTTCCTGTGATCCACAACTGCCTGTGACAGTCAGCTCAGCAATGTGTTATGCACAGGTCCACACACTGCACAAACACAGCCTAAGGAAAGCTGTCCTCCCCTCAAGAGTTTATGAATGTGTAGCCCAGCATCACACAGATAAAAGATGTCACTGTGCAAAAGAATTGCAGAGCATGTTAACAGCATTCCTCCTGCTGCCAGCTGCCACCCTGCAGCAACCACCACAGCAGCTGCAGTTCCAGCCTTCCAAAATACAATCTGAGACCTGCAGTTCAAACAATCAGTCTCAAAGGTGGAGTGATCCAGTGCTGCCTGCCTCAGTGTCCTGACAGAGATGGAGCACGGCTCCGGGAAAGGAGCTTGTCTGGCAACAGCACAAGGGAACGGCCACTTCCTCATCCTCCACATCTGTTTCATTTATGGAAGTTTTAGATAGTGACACCTCCCAACAGGGCTGGTGCTGAAGGTGCTAACAGGGAGGACAAAAACGAGGCGTTACACAGAATAACAAACAGTGGGAATGCTCAGTACAACAACAGATTATCCTGAGGAAGAACATAAAAAAAAGACAATAAATCTGCTTCTCCAGCAGCAAGCAGATGATAGTGCTCAGAAAAGCTGCAGTGTGTGGCAGCACACAGAGATTCTGTGGGAGGACAGTGGCACTCCCAGCCCACCAACAGGGACCACGGAACTGTGGAGCCACTGAACATGAGCAGAGCAGCAGAATTTCTATTGAAGTGCACTCAGAAAACTTCTAAAAGCAGTTTTAGCTTTCAGACCAACTGTACCTCACAATAACCAGCACCTTTGGAGAGCCATATTATCTTCCTCCTTCAACAATTCTTATTTTAAAGGTCTTCTCTCTTCTATGTATAAATTTAGTCTTATGATACTGCTCCTGACCAACCAAGCGACTGTTCTGACAAAGCACAAGATGAAAAGGTTCTTGACAAAATTACACATTACCATCAGCCAGTTTCTAAACAGCAGTTATTTTAAAAAAATCCCAAATTCTCACAGCACTGCACTTTGCATCCATCTGCAGTGCCTTGACAAAAGGGGCCATTTTGTTTTCTTAGGAGTCAGAGCAGCTGCACTGACTCAGCGGAATCCCTGTCTTTCTGAGAGGGAGAAACATTTTAGAAGATGTTGCCCACCTGTGTTGAAATCTGGAGCAGGGTTATTTTTTCTGTTCTCATCATGTCAAGTAGCTCAACTGAACTAAACTGCTGAAAGGAAGACTCACAAAGCTCTGTCCTACACGTGATGAGATGTGAGGACAGCTCCCTCGTGTTCAAAATGCCACAGACAAAACGCAGCGAATCCGACTTTCAGTCACCGCCAGCACAGACAACTGACAAATGCCTCCTTACGCCCAATTCATTGCATCTCTGCATGAAAAATATCTGTATTTATTTTTTTTCCCCTCAATTAGACTATTTTACAGCTGGATCACTTTTTCTATCACTTTCACACTGCACGTTGCTCAAAGCATGTGCCAGCACAGCTGAAATGCCATTTCAGCAGCTGCATTGCTCCTTCAGTAAGACACAGCCCTGGCAAACCCCAGCCCTGGAGGTCAGGTCACCCAAAGCTTCACTACTGAGTCCAGCCAACTCCACACAACCTCCAAGAGAAAAACCAAAATCCCCAAAGGACCACACGAATGAGATTTATGACAAACTTCCATGAAAATGCCAAAGCAGAGTCATCTCTGAGATTCTGATCTTTACATTTTCTTCCAGCTCCATGGAAGCTTCCAAGGAAAACAGAGAAGGGAACAGCTCTTTAAAATCTTCCTTCCTGCCCACAGTTCACATGGCCACAAATCCAGCTCCTCAGGGTTTCTCCAGACCTAAAAATCTCTTGGTAAAACTGGCATGATTGTGTTATATCACAAGTATTTAGAATACACTGTATACAATAAATATTTTTTTAATTAATACTGATGTCATTTAGTGAAACAACAAAGAGCAACAAAAGCTGACAACAGAAGCCAGGAGAGAATCTGTGGTCTTCTAAATGCTGAATGGTATTTTTGTAACTGTAATGGCTACAACTTAAAACATAAATGAAAGCCCTGTCCTTGAAAGAACCAATAGCTTCAGGGTGAAATGTTTAAAAGCAGCTCTGATGAAGCCATTCGTGCCCTGTGTCAACACCTTCCATTGATCCTGCCCCACACTGGTCACACTGAACTACAGCACTGCTCCTGCTCTAGCTGATCATCCACGACAGGGAGAGATGGTAAGGCTCAGCCAAACCATTTCCCAACTCACCCTGCTGCCCAAACCAACCAAAGAGGACAGCGTTTGGGAGGGAAGAAGTAGCCAAGGCTGGGACTGGTTTGTGTCCAAGGAAAAACATGGGAACACATCATAAATTAGGATGTCAAAATCCAGCAAAAGGAGGTTTCCAGCTTGCCTTATCCTTTTTATTCTTCCTTTCTCTCTGGAAAATAAGGGCCTGAAAATACCTGCAGATTATGTTATGGCTAATGTATTCATTTACTGGAACAATGCAGGTTAGCATTAGTCCCTATCTGAGCAGTCACACCTTGCAGACACACGTACAGTGCCTTTCTCTGGAAGTATTTGTACAGAATGGTATTCCCCTAGAACCTTAAACTCACATAGCAGACACAGCTTTTGGGATGAAAAAGGGAACAGTACAGCATGGTCCAACTGAAGTATTTCTTCTGCATATGGTACCCAATTTGAACAGCAGTCTGTGTAAGAGCAGCAGCCATGCCAGACAGTCTCTGTGCTCAGAGAATACAGTAACAAAATGGAAAAGTCACAGAGCAGCCGAAATTTTGTTACATGAAGATAATAACTGAACATCTATATCTGTCATTTCAGAATCACGTCCTACATCAATGTCCTGTGTAGTCTGTGGCAATCCCTACTTTCTCCTCTTTAATTATCCTTCTTTCCTACTTCTCCAAAATCTCAAGCATGAATCTTGCTATTCTAATCTCAAAGTGCCAAAGGAATAGTTAATGTTTCTCAACACATTTCACATGGGAGACTCTCCAAGTTATTTAGCAGCTGCCACCAGAGCAATGCAGGCACTGGGGGCTCCCTGAACCACCTCCAGCAATGCTCCTCAAACAGTGACTCAAACAGATAATGCCTAGCTGAAAATATGGCATTCTGCACTACAAATATATATAACTATATATATATATATAAAATCAAAATAACTGGGTCAAATTCAGTACTTGCACTCTAAGGCTGAAGAACAAACACCAACCATTCTGAAGGGGAGAATTATTTTATTTCAGGCACTGGGTCACAGTTCCTCCAGAGCACAGGAAATAAAAGGTCACTCTGTCTTCCCAGCAGGTATCTAGAAGCCAGCAAAGGGCACACCCTGGAATTGCCACTGAAACACATCATATGGAGTCTGAGAGATATAGAAATATTTGTATTTGCAAAACAAATATAATTTGCAAATACAGTGCACCAAAAGAAGCCTACGACTTCTGTTTTAATTATGTAAGTAAATGAATCCTAAAATGATTAAAAATAATCAAAATGTTAGATAAATAATTACTTTAAAAAATTGAGCAAACTGGTTATTTGCTCAATTGTTAAACCATAAGCATTTTCATAGAGGCTCAACTAAAAATACACATTTTAATCCTTGTCTGAATAAACTAACTAAACCAAAAAGACTATCAGTAATTTCAGTACTATTTCATTGTGCAGGTATCTGAAAAGTATCTCCATGTATAAACACACCACAAGCATTGATGGAATAACAAAACAGGTACTGAAGGGACCACACACTGTTCAGCCCCCCAACATTTCCCATGATTTGCTTCTTGGGAAATAAATCCCAAGAGATAGGCATGTCTTATTTTATTTTTCAACAGAAACATTCCCATGGATCCGACTCTGTACTCTCCCTATTTTCTTTGGCACATAAAATAATATTGACGAGAAGAAACAAGCAAGGTCTAGAACGTAAAGCACGGGAACAATACTAGTGGAACACCATGGATGTCTGCAGGAATGGGAAACTCAGGGATGAGGGGGAAGGGCACAAAGGTGCCAAGGGAGGTACAGGACCTCCTCATCTGACCTTACAAATACTCCCCAGGTGTCCTACTGACTGCCAGGGGATGGAAGAGTTAACTGGCTGAACACACCTCTGCACAACTGACATCAGGGACAGAAAACAATTCCTAGCAACTAATTATTACCGTAAACCGAAGAAAGAGTATCATCAGCACAGAAATAGTAAATGATGTAACAAAAATAGCTTATAATGTAACTGCAAGAAGAAAGGAATCACACCAGGGCTGGTTTTCTGTACCATGGTATCAGCTGCATTAATCAATAATTAAATATTCTATTTCTAATTATACTTGAAATCCCAAAATGTCCTACTCCCGGAAAGCCACTGCCCACAAATTAGGACCAATTCTACCACTCAAGTTTTCTGTCCAGCTCTTATTTGCCATTCCAAGCCAAAAGCAAGGCAAGGGAAAAAAAAAAAAAAAAAAAAAACCAAAAAAACCCACGTTTCTTGGCAATATTTGGAACAGATCATAAAAGGGAAACAGAAATAAAACTCTCCAACTCTAGTAACACCAGAAAAAACATGCAAGGACTTTAAGTAACTACATTTCATTACCAACTGCACTAATTACTACCGTTTCCTAACAGTAAAATAAAGGAAAAAAGAAATAAATAGCCCTGCTCTTGCTTAATAAAAAGATGGGCAAAATTATTCATTTACGGCACTAGCAATTCCTGAGCCGTAACACGGCTTCCTCTTTGAATGATTTACACACTCACACACCAAAACCTGGAGAATTTATACAGTTCTGACCTAAAACCTGAAACGAAAGTGAATGAAAGGGAGTAATCCTCAAACCATCCCCCAAATATCCCGCCCTCGGCCCGTGCAGCGGGAGCTGAGCGCCGGCAGCCCCGGGCCGTGCCCACCCGCGGGGTTCAGAGCACAGCTCTGGGCCAGGTTTCCCAGAAGTGCAGCACTCCCTGCGCTCCGGGGCTGGAAATCCACCCAGCAGGAACGACAGCAACTACAGCGGGCACAGTGAAAAGCGCGGGGAACACCATGGTAATGCTGCGAAACTTCTAATTGCATCGCACTGCAAAAGAACCCTCTCCACCTAAACTCGTCGTTTTCCTTCCCACTCGCGAGTTGGAAAGCAGCCCTGCGCAGGCTGCAGCCCACGGGGGGTGGGCAGTGAAAGGAAACCCGCCGGTGGGCACGGCTGGGGCCGGGGCATTAGGGACCAGTCCGCCGCCCAACCTGGGGCCGGCACAGCGCCTCCGCCGGGCCCCGAGTCTTCCTCCGCCGGCCCACGGGGACGCCACGGGGACACAAACGTGCCCGGGGCGGTCTCGGGAAGCGGGGGTGCCCCGCATGAGGCCCGGGACCCCGAGCCCCCTTCCCGCCTCCCAGCCCGCGCCGGGCCCGCGGTCACCCCGGGCTCAGAAAAAGAGCGCAGCAGGCCGCGCCGCCCGCGCCTTGCCGCCCTGCCGCTACCGGGCCCCGCCGCCGCGGCAATGGGCCGCGGGCCGCGCTCCCCCAGCGCAAAGGAGCGGGCCACGGGCCGTGCCTCCCGAGGCGAAGGGAGCGGGCGCGGGCCATACCCCGGGGCGGAGCGGCCTCACCTTCCCGGCGGGTTTCTGCGAGCCGCCGGGCGCCTTGTCCGCCATCTTGCCTCTCCCCTCGCCCAGCCCTGGCGGCCGCCGAGCGAGCGCCGATCCCACCGAGCCCGCGAGCGGAGGGCGCGAAGCCGATAGCCGAGCCGCCGATGGCTCCCGCCCACCCCCGGCGCCGCCCCGCCCGCAGGCAGCGCTCGCCCTGCACGTGTAACGGCGTGAAACGGAGCGGACGCCGCTTGGAGCAGCCTGAAATGTCACAGCTCATTGAGAAAAGCCCTTGAATACCGAAAAGGCTAACGCAGCAAATCCTTCCTTACTGGATTTGATATCACGCTACAATTGCAACTTTATTGAACGCTGTTTAACTGGGGCTTATAACCTGCGGTCACATTTATCATGAGTCTTGAAACCCTGTGCTTTCATGGATTTTCAAAGTGTAATATGCAGGGGCTGAGACAATACTTAAGGAAAAGACAAGAAGATACACAGAAATTAATGCAAGTTTTAATCCACTCCCTGCCGACACCCACTGTGAGGGAGCAGGGCTTGTGCTAACAGCCATCTGGGGCAGCGGAGAATGAAGGTTCCAGAAGCGAGGGAAAAAAAAAAAAAAAAAGGAGCGGTCGAACAGGGCAGAGGCAACTGCAGAGGGCTGAAAGGGCAAAACTCTCAGAAAACCTCACCGGCTCCAGATGTGCGTCCAGCTGTGCAGGGACATGGTCTGGTGGGAGCTGCTGCTGCTCTGCCCACAGCTGTGTCAGGGTGACGGCTCAGCTGCGAGCGCTTCCATGGCAGCTGTCACCGCGTGTCACCAGCACTGAGCAGGCTGGTCTGGACAGGGACGGCACAGAGGCGCGGCAGCGGGCTGGAGAACGCCAGGGAAGGCTCCCTCAGGGGCGGAGGACGGGTCAATGTGCACGAAGAGCAGGGCGGGCAGCAGGAACACGGGCCGGGATTTCCGATCCCGGGCGCCGGGCTGGGCACGGCGGGCTGCAGGCGCCGCCAGGGGGCAGGCACGGCCCGCGCCGCGCGCCCGCCTGAGGCGGCCCGTGCCACGTAACGTGACTCCACCCGAAGTTACACAGAAACTGGCAAAATAAGAAACAGCGATGCCCGTCGTTCCTTAGGTACGAGTCGCTTTACGCCGCAGTTCAGCCCGCAGCGGGCCAGGCGATGCTGCTGCGGCTGCGGCAGAGGCGAGGCAGGGAGAAAGGCCGCGCGGCAAGACGCGTTTGTCCGGCCCTTGGAGCGCCCGGCCGCCCCCGCAGCACCAGGCGGAGTGTGCCCGTCGCGGCGGGGCAGCCCAGCCTCCAGGGACGGGGGTGCGGGTCTACCGCACCTCGGCAATGCCAGCGATCAGCGCCTGCTGTTCCCGCGGCTGGCACGGTGATGGGTCGCACCTCCACCCTGGAAAAGCCTGCACGGCTCTCCGGGATAAATTTGAAGTGGAATGCTTGGAAGGAAGGAGGGAGAAATAAAACCCGCGCACTGACAGGCAAAATTCCGCCAGTCTTTTTAGGATATTTTGAGCCCCAAACTTTCCCATGGAGGAGTCCTTGTACATGAAGGGATGGCGTTGGTCAAGGAGCATTACGGATGGATTAGACAGGATTTGCTGCTTCAGAATCCAAGCCAAGCCCCTCTCTTCCCCCATCTTTCTCCCTGTGAAATGAGAACCATTTCACTGGCTTGCAGAGACACAGGATTACTATCGTCTGTGACCTGCTTTTGGGGTGGTTTTTAACATAGTGCAAACAGGTGCAGCAATGAATCGAAAGCAAACCAGCTGGAGAACTTGTACTGGCTAGAAAGAGCATTTAGGGCCACGGGAGAAGACAGTAGATGATGCTCAACTCTCCTGGGACTGTATTAATAAACCTGGCATGAAAGATGACTGACACTTCTAGATTAAAAAACAGATATTTAGCTGGAAAGAGGAATGTACCCTTGGATGATAGAGTTTTGGGGCCAGTAATGTTTAGAAAATTTGTGCTCCATTTGGCCTCAATCCCTTTATTTTATCCACCTCATTAATCCATTTTAATTATCCACTTCATTGTTCAAATCCTCTGCTTACTGCTTAGTCTCTACACTCTTTTGTAATTAATAAACTGCACCAAATTAAGAGCATCCCAATCCAGAGCATGCTGTGAAAAACAGAAAAGATACAGTTAGAGTTTCACAGGTCATCTCTAAAGATTATTTTTCAGAATGAACTGTACTCATCAATCTGCTATTTATAACACATTGCAATAGTACAGTAGCACTCATGTACAGTTAGTGAATGAGAACACATGTCACTGTTTTGGGCTTAATGGAAGAGCAAGGGCAGGAAGGAGAGCGGGAAGGAAAGGAAGCAGTAAGATGCAGAAGTCCATGGAGAATTAACACAGAAAAGGGTAGGCTAATAATAACAACAACAACATTTAAAAGTAAATTGTAGGCATTTTTCATTATAATTTAAATTGCAGTGGGTCTGGTTGCCTGCAGACCTGGGAATTGTTTATTAACTGTTGTTACAGTGACAAGTATCATTAGGCAATATACTTGGGAAAATCATGAATTATCATAAATAATTAACACTAAGTTACATTAAGTAAACCACATGCTGCAGTGTGTTACACTTGTCTTTCTGGCTGCTTTTTTCCCAACTTTCAGGTGAAAGCTCTCCACTGGCTCTCACTCCAGGCCAGGGCACAGAACTGCTGCAATTCTTTAGCAAATGTGGGTGTGAAGGAATGGGAGAGGAAGGATTTAGGGTGCTGTGGAAGTTCCCTACCCTGTGGCAAAGGAAGCATGTTTGAGGACATGGGGCAGGCAGATTATGAGTAGGACAGAAGTGTAGTGCTGAGTGTAGAGGTTTGTAATTCTGCAGTTTCACACTTTCCTGCGTAGTTTCACACAGTGGCTCACGGATCACCAAAGCCACCGGCTGTGTGTGTGTTCCCCAGTGCTTAGGCAGCAGTCTTCCAGTTCTTCCCTCATTCCACCCTCCACCTCCTCCCACCCGAGACTGAAAAGCGGCAGCGAGGATTCTCAAAGCAGGCAGCTGCAGCTCCCCCGTGCACTCGCGGGTTGCTAGGGAGCAACGCCGAGCCCAGAGGAGAGGCGGGCAGCACTCACAGCCGGAGCTCAGTTGAGATGCTTTAGCAGGGACCACCGGAATAACGAAGAAGAGCCAGAGGGCCTGGCTGGGAGAGGGCAGTTTGCCTCACAGGTTCCCAGCAGTCTGGACTTGCTGCCACTGCTCTGCTCTCTGTCCCCCGGCAGGAGGCATCTCTGTGTTACTCCATCTCTCAGGGCTGGTGCTCTACCTTACCTCAGCTGAGTCCTACTCTACTCCTGCCATTTAGCAGCTGCTTTCCCTTCCAGGACCCCACTGCTCCCTCCTGGGACACGTCTTATCAGGGAACCTGGGCCCTTTCTCCCCCTGGGATTCCTCAAGCAGTGAGGCACATTACGCAAACCAGCCACAGAGGCAACATCTGACTTGCACCGTCTGGCTGAGAAGGGTCTGTCATTTGCATTGTACTTTGCAGGCATTAGTGCAAGTATCAAATGAAGGCTTAATTTCTGAAGTTCTCTTGCAGCTTCTTGTCAGAGAGAATTGGCCTACGTGGCTGAATCCAGATGTGCACACCTATCAGCTGTTTGAAAGCATGGAAGTTCAAGATGAGTGCGATGCCAGTCATTCCTTTTCCATACTGGGAGTCCCTTCTGTCAGGTTACAAACAGTGAGTAGCAATTTGTGCTCTGCAAAACACTCCCACTCAGCACATACAAACAAAGCAATTTCTTAGTTATGCACTTTGTGAGGGTTCAGTCCTGCAACCCTTGCAAAGGACACGTTGCACTTTGCTCTTACCATGAGTCCCTGGAATCTGGGACAGTGGTGGATTTTGACCTGAAAACACGAAATATGCACCCACCCAATAGGTTATTCTTCATCACAGTGAAACTAATTTCACAGCAATACTTGTGTTCAGATTTGCTGCTGTCAAGAAAAAGGCAATTTTAACCTCAAATCTTTCAAAACCAACAACTTAGAAAAGACAACAACCAAACTTTCAGCGAAATTTTCTTAAAATGTGAAGTATTTTACCCAGTTTGCTGTGTTTGGTGTTTTTTCAGATGGGTTTCATTGCTGGTTTTTAAAGCATAAAGGATACAAGCCTGAAGATATTCAACTTCAGGGTAAAGAGGGCAGAAAATTAGAAGCTCCTGATCACAGACATTAAAATGAACATTGCTGTGCAACCATGATGGTGTTGGTTACTGTTATTCCCTTTTCCAATACTTACCTTTTCTCTCCTCCAGGTGAGGATTTAAAATATAGGTATCACTCCCACTTTTCTTCATCTATTAAGGTATTAGCTTTATAAAGTATAATTGACCCTAATTAGTTACTCAAGAAGGAGAAAGTGACGCAAGGTTTCCTGTTTATCCAGTCTTTAAAAGATAGTGGGGTAGAATCTCCAAAGGCAAGTTAATCGCTTCAGTATTAGATCAAAGCAGTGTCTATTCAATTATTACAAAGTATTGTAATCACTACAGTAAAAAGTTACCCATCAAGCCATTATTTGGAAGAGATTGATACACATTCAAGAAATGATAAAAAAAAGCAACACAGAACAAAAAGACCATTTTTGTATGTTTGTGTATCTCTTCAAACGTTCTTCCAGATAAAATGCAACCATGAGGTACAGCAAACAAAGTGAGATGAGGCTAAAGCTTCCCTTTCTTTAACAGCTACTCTTTTTAAATAGAACCAAATTCTACCCTCTCTCATGTTCAGTGGGGTTCCATGGAAGATGTCACAACAGAGTAACTAAGAAGATTTCAGTGCAGGAGAAGAATCCAGAGGAAAGAAAGAGGGTAAATGTTTTTTACTCAGATAAAATTTCTTACTGAGAAAGAAATCATCAAAATCTGTCTTAAAAGTGAAGATATAAAAAGAAAATAGATATTTTACAGGTGGAATTGTATGGTAGAGGATTAAGTCAAATAACTGCTAAGAGTGATATTTGCCAGTGTGAGTTAAATTGGGTGAGGCTAAAGCTTTATCTTCAAAAGCATCTTAAATCTTCCAAACACCATCACTGTATATTCACATTAGGACTTTCTCTATTTTTAAGAGGTTTTTTTAATTACTTTCTTTATTTATTCAAAAAAGCTATGTATAATAGGAGGGCTAAGTACAACCTCTTCCCTACTGTGCTGAGTATGTTTGAGTGCAAAACATGCATTTAGCTTTTTTTTTTTTTTAATTTCCTAACCTAAAGGTGTAATTTCAGTGGTAGGGTTGAAGTACTTTAGAATGTTTTTAGGGCTTTTGATATTTCAGACAAAATAACACCTCAGAAATTACTTCAATATTGAATAAAAAGGTATAATGTAGAAACAAACTCACATTTGATATTTTAGCACATCTTTTCCTTTGAGTCTTCATCCAGCACTAATTAACATTAGCTTCCATTACTCACCTCATTAGGCAGTACCTTCATCAGTGTTTTAAGAGTCTTCTAAAAGGTTATTTGGAGAGAAAGCCTGCAGAAAATTCTACACATGCTAAGAGAAACCATGGTATATGCTGACCATGCCCTTCTAAATATAAACTCTGGTTAGAGAAATGCAGAGGCTCTTCATGCACTACATTACGTGGACTCCTCTCTGTGACCTCCAGATGTCCTGATTCTCCCTGGCTTACCACATAATTGTCATGTAATACTAACCTTGATGGACTACATATGAATAAGAGGCTATTTTGAGGTTGTAAGTGCTTCAAATTGTAAGGTTGCCTGCACACTATCCCACAGCCGGCTTGGGAGGAGAACACTCAACTCAATGTAATATGTATGCGGTAGTCTTTATGAAAGCCCAGGCTGTCCTCAGAGATCATTCCCCCTGTGAGAAGTCTGCCTTGGAAATAAGCAAAATACTTCGATTATTAGCAATAAGTTCCATAAATGTGGCTGCTAAAGCATTAGTGTGTACCTCCAGCAACACCCAGACCAGTCCAGTGTCCACCAGAACTGTCAGCCTTGAATCACAAGCAAACCCCACCTGCTCCTCCCAGCCTGAGCTGTCTCAGTGGGCCATAAACCCAGTGGGCGTCTCTCCCAGGCAGCCAGGCCATAGCTCAGAACTCCTTGAGGCACAAAGGCTGAAATCCTCCCACATCCCTGAACATCAGGAGGCTGCAGGAAAGTCAGAACGTGTCTAACGAGCCCGGCCGCTGCTGCAAGGCCAGCAGTTCCCAATCAGCAGTGGATGCTGTCGTTCTTTAGACACCATCTGTTGCAACAGCTGCTGGTAGCTTTCCAACAGCCTCTTTAGTGCAGGTCTAAAACCTGATTGCTCTCAGTCAACCACCCCTTCTTATCTAACCTTGATGAGAGAGACTGAAGATCACGGTCCCTTTGGCCCTCTACCGTAGGGCATGCAGTGGCATTGACCACCACAAATAGCAGTGTCACTGCCATAGGGGACTGGGAGAAAGGACCACCAGAGCCCTACTAGGAGCACCTGCATGTGGGAGATGGTGGGAGTAGGGCAGGGATTCTCTAGTGAACAGCCCCCTCCCCACTGCCTGCATCAACAGGGATGCAGCACCCAGTCCAGCATCTGGCCCGTCTCTTCTTGACTGTGGCCTCTCCAGTGAAGAGCAGCACTATGAGAAGCCTGACCTCTACCAGAGGCTGTGCAGTTTCCAGTAATCCCCAAGAGCCTTTCCCCTCCCTAAACCCCACACTGCAGAGCCCACAAGGAGCAGGGCCCTGCTCACTCCTGAGGCTCCCTGCAGGCAGAGCCCCGTCAGTCACTCCCCAAGGAGTGTCCACTTGCTGTGTCCCTGCAGTCCAGCTGGCACCCCCTCTAAAACACATGGATATCAGAGCATATTAGGACTGCTATCTGAAAAATGTCTTTTGCTTAATATTTTGCTCCTCATGTAGTATTTTGCTCCCTATGTTGGCTTTTGAGCACCATTCAGTTATGTTTATTATCTTAGCAGGTCTCCTGTGTAATTTTTATAAAGATTATAAGCAGTGTCACCAGCCTGCCCTACTTTTGAATGAAAAATGCATTGAAAATCACTTTCAGCAACACACCGTAAAGACTTTTTTTTCTGCTAATTTTAAAAAAAACGTATTTCTGATTGCCTCCTTGTTCAGAAGATTATTCAGATTGTCGTGATTCACAATCTAAGAGAAGATTTTCATAAAAATCTTTGAACAGAATGTCCTAATTACACTTGACCTCAGTTTATACCATGTGACCATGTATGTATCTGAGTATCACCACTTAAAACGTACTTTTGGCAACCGAGAGCTATTGGATGTTTAAGACCATCTGAAAACAAACAAAAAGGAAACACGTTGAAGCAGCAGAGAGCAATCCCTTAGTCTGGCTCCTGCCTGCACCTGCACTAGTGACTTACCTTCTATTTCCTTCAGATGCCTTAGGGAACAGTAACACCCGTACAGCGCATTTCCCCGTATTTTTATATTCTGATTATGTAACTGTGGTGCTTGCATAACCGCAACAATAAGTGTAGGATTTGTCTAAGGATCAACACGGAGCAGCTCCTGCCAGCCGTTCCCGAGTGTCGCTCCCAGCCGCCCCGCTCGGAGCGCGCAGATAAGGTGGGTGCTGTGTCAGTGCCGCTCACCCCGTGCAGCCCGGCCGGGAACGTTTAGCTTCAAGTAACGTTTGCATTCACTGCATGAGATAACTTCACCAAAAAAATCAGGTCTCAGCGGCCTTACGGCAGCCGCACACACGACAGACCTCCACTCCTCTGCCACCCGTCCTCTGTCTGGGGTACTTCCCCGGGGATGCCCCAGCCCCGCAGGACCATCTCCGTTTTCCCGGGGCTCCCGCCCGGCTCCTGCCGTAGGCGCGGGCGCAGCCGCGCTCGGGGCTGGGCGGGCGCCCCGGTGCCCCCTTTGTGCTTTTGACACCAGAGCGGCCCCGCGGGCAGGCCCCGCACCGAGGCCGCCGGTGCCAGCCGACCTTGCGCCCGGGAAGGGGCGCCGCGGCTCCGGCCCGGCCTCGCTGCGGGGGCTCTCAGGACCCGCCCCCCCGCTGCGGCCGCATCAATCATTAACGGCGGCTCGGGTGTCCAGCGCCTCCCGGCCCGGGAAACCCTACCCGGGGCGGCGGGGGGCGTCTCTTCCCGCTCCTCGGGAGCGCTGGATGCGCCGCCGGTTTCCAGTTACCGCGATGCCGGGCGGCGGGGCGGGAGGAGCCGCGGCGGTGCCGCCACTGCCCGTGCTGCAATGAGTGATGCTGCCGGGGGCGGCGGCGGGGGCGGAGAGGCGCAGAGCTACCGCGGATCCTTCGCCGGCGGCTGCGGGCGCAGCGGCTCTGCCTCGCCCGGTCGGCGGCGAGGCGGCGGGCCCGGGGCCGGCCGGGGCAGCGGCAGCATGCCGGCGGGCGAGGGGGACAAGAAGGAGGCGGCGCCGCCGCCGCAGCCTCGCCCTGCCGCCCTGCTGCGGTGGGACGAGGTGCCCGAGGACTTCGTGGAGTGCTTCATCCTCTCGGGCTACCGGCGGCTGCACTGCTCGGCGCAGGAGTGCCTGGCCTCGGTGCTGCAGCCCACCAACGAGACCCTCAACTTCTGGACCCACTTCATCCCGCTGCTGCTCTTCCTCAGCCGCTTCGGGCGGCTGCTGCTGCTGCGGGGCGCCGGGGACGTGCCCTTCCACCACCCGGCCCTGCTGCCCCTCTGGTGCTACGCCTCGGGGGTGCTGCTCACCTTCGCCATGAGCTGCACGGCCCATCTCTTCAGCTGCCTCTCCCCGCGCCTCCGCGCCACCTTCTTCTACCTGGACTACGCCTCCATCAGCTACTACGGCTTCGCCAGCACCGTGGCCTACTCCTACTACCTGCTGCCAGGGCTGAGCCTGCTGGACGCCGGCGCCATGAGCCGCTACGTGCAGCAGCGGCTGGGCTGGCAGCTGGACTGCAGCCTGCCCATCGCGGCCTACCGCGTGCTGGTGCTGCCCGTGGCGCTGGCGCTGGCCGTGGGCTGCACGGCCGCGTGCTGCCGCAGCCGCGCCGCGTGCTGCGCCTACCCCTTCGCCGTGCGCACCTTCGTGTTCGCCATGCCGCTCAGCATGGCCTGCCCCATCATGCTGGAGAGCCTCCTCTTCGACCTGCGCGCACGAAACCCCACGCTCTTCGTCTACTTCTACCGCCGCTACTTCTGGCTGTTGGTGGCCGCCTTCTTCAACGTCAGCAAAATCCCCGAGCGGATCCAGCCGGGGCTTTTCGACATCGTAGGGCATAGCCATCAGCTTTTCCACATCTTCACCTTCCTCAGCATCTACGACCAGGTGCACTACGTGGAGGACGGGCTGGCTGAGTTTCTCAAGGCACCGCTGGCTGCCCCCACCTACCTGGGCACGGTGGGCTATATGCTGCTCCTGACCGTCTGCCTTGCCGTGGTAGTCAGGAGGTTCCTCAATGTCGCAGACCTCTGCAAGCAGGATTGACCGGGCCGGCGACCCTCGAGACAGCGACCACCATGCCGGTGACCCTTGGGCTGGAGACCTGTGGGCCGATGACCTTCAGACTGGTGACCCTTGGGCTGGAGACCCGTGGGCCGATGACCTTCAGACTGGTGACCCTCAGACCAGACCCACCATGTCCTGAAGAAGCTGTGAAACCAGGGGGGAACACACCTGTGGAAGAGCCAGGTCCCTTTCGTGGAGGGTTGCTGGAGAAAATGACCATGGCAGAACTGCTCGTGCTCTTTAAACTACTAGGTTACCAGGGGAAGCAAGCAAATGCTTACTGGTATGTTGCTGCTTAGAGTATAAGCTGAAATAATTTAGCTCTGCAACTAGGAAGAATGCATGAATGGTGAATGCCACTTACTAACAATTAGGTCTAAACTAGCTCTGTATATACATATATATTTATATATTTAGCTATATATTTATTAGCTACATATATGTGTGTATATATGTATACACCTCGAGACATTTATTTGTGCAATGATTTCTCACAGACTTTTAATCAACTCCTATGTGAAATTTCCTAGCAGATTATGCACTGACATTTATCTTCCTCTCTGATATTGTAACAGGCCTTTGCAGCCACATACTGGATTTTAAATGCAAACAAATCGATAGCTATCTATAGTTTCTAAGGTCTTGCAGCCTTTTCAGCCAGGGAACAATAGATTTAAAAGAGAGGAAAAACAGCTGTGAATTATTACAGAATTACCAGTTGATGGAGGAACTTTAATTAGACAGACAGTGAGTGGTTAGTGTAGCCACTCGGATACTAAAATAAAATAGAAGGATATGTAAAATAACTGAACCAGAAAGGGGTCAAACTGGTTTGGAACGGGGGCAGAGGAAGAAGAAGGACACTGCATAATGGAATGGCTCTTCCCTCAGCATGTCAGGAACATCTGTTGTGCTAAGGGAGTTGCTAAGGGGCCCCTTTGTCTTCCTGGGTAAATCACCCCCAAATCAGTCCTCTAGAGTCCAAGTGAGATGCCAGACTTTCTATAAACCCCTGCCAAGCTTGGTGGGAGTTCTGTGGATGTAAAGAGAGTAACTGATGCATGAGATCTCATTCTAGATCTTTTAAAAAACTACATGGAACTAGTTTCTACTGCTCTTTAATTAGAGCACTGTCAGATTTAACATCCTAAAATTAGTTGCAGAATAAGATACTGCTGAATCTGAGTTCAGCACCTAAAATCTGGCTCTGCAAGTACTGGATACTGGCCCTTTTTCATCATTCTGATGAAAATTTTTCTGATGAACTTTTTCCTATTCTGATTAGCTGTGGCTGCAGCTGGATGTGCTGAAGTCTTTCAGAAGCTTTGGGGGAGTTCAAAGACAAGAATTAGGGGGTATTTTCCAAAGCAGTATCTTTTTCAGAGCAATCCAGGTATTTTCCTTGTCACACAACAAAGAGCTAAGTACAGATTGAATTTGCTCTCCAGATACATTTTTGTAAACCATGTGCAGATTTTAGGCAGATGCATTTTGCTTTCATCTGACAGAATAAGTGCAATAATATTACACAAGGGGTTTACAAATCGAAGTTCAAGTGAGAAACTCCTTGTGTAACCCATTGTCAAAAGAAGGGCGGTTTCCTTAGGAAGCCCTTGTGTCAGACTGCATAATAGTGTAGGAGCTGTTTTACTCAGCTCCTGTTGTAGAAGTGTATTTATGCTTGGGTCTTTCCCATATTTGTGGACATGGCATCTGAATCCCAAGACAATGTTTTGAGTCCAGTCCTAATCTTCTGTAAGACAAAGGCCCCTTTGTTTGAAGTGGGAATATAGGAAGGACTGTAGCCCGGGATTATGAAGTCAAATCCTTAACATGGGTCAGAGTCATCACAGACCCAATAACTGATATGCCCTCTACCAATGTAACAGCTTTATGAGAATTTCTCAATGGAATTGCATAAGCTAAAAGAAAAATTACACTCACTCAATTTAGCTTTTATCTCAACGCATTTTAAGTATAATGGTTTGAATATTTTAGATTCTTAGTGAACAATGAAAATGGCCTAACAAAAAAATATACTCTTTGCCAGGCACAATTCTGCTGGTATGTAATTTCTGGAAAGTTCAGATGTGGTCTTTTAAGGAGATTGACTAGAATTAACTGAAGTAGCAGTTCCCAAACCGTGGCCTCTTGAGTTATTGCTGTTGGGCCGTAAAAACCTGCATGGCCCTGTATGAGTGGCTGTGTTCAGTTTTCATTTGCCAACCTGCATTAAAAGAAAATGGAAACTACTAAAATTAAGTATTTTACCTATTTTCACTAATTTTTTTTTTTTGTCATAAACGTAGCATTGCTTTCTTTAGCTGCCAGCAAAGCAGAAAATGGTCTGCACCACTGGGAAAGGAGGCTGGTTCACAACACTCTTATTTCTTGAAACATGCTTTAATATTGTGAAAACCCTGAAAAATCACTATAGAAAGCCAGTGTATCAAGACCTGCAACAATGTCATGCTATGAACTTCCACAACTGCATAAAGAGGCCAAAAATTTTTGAGATGGGCTGTATTCAAGTTAAAATAATAGAGGCATAGTAGTTAGAGCCCAATGACTCATCCAAACTAATTATGTAGAAAGGGTTTGCCTGAGAGATGGCACTAGCACATCCAACCAGCAATTAAATACTGAGAAATAAATCAGAAAGGCCGGGGACAGCAAACCTCAGCACTAGAAGGCAGCTCAGAAACAAACAGTAAAACTCAAATGTAAAAGACCAGGCTTTTAAAGCATACTGTATAATGAATTATATTTGTGCTTGTCAGTCACAATGTAGAGGACATCTCAAGAGGCAATGTCAAAAATGGCTGTTGCTAACTTGTAAAAATACATTTGATATTTGGAGTTAGGCCACACAGGGTCATCTATATATATCTCAATGACAGATAACAGTATAAAGTTTGGATTGCAACCAACTGCAATTTTACTGGAATCTTACTGCTGTTACAAGAGTTGCCTGTGAGCCCCAGTCACAATGAAGATTGTGTACCTGGCTCTGATATTATGAATATTGCTTCATTCAGAAGTTTCTGTTGGCAAATTGTTCAGGCACGTGTATGGGCCTGAGCACCTCATGGAATTATTTGTAAAAGCTGGTTGCAAGCACTGCTGTCTGAGCCACTGTGAGCAGGCTGCTGAATCCTGAGTGAATGGCTACAGGGAGATGTGATTAGAATTTAAGAGTTCTAATTAATGGATTTTTGTTTGTCTGTTTTTTGTTAAAAAAAATGTGACTACAAATTAAAAAGGTAAAGTAAGTGTGGAGAATATCTAGGGAAATGTTACCTGAGTGTCTGTGTCTATTCAGTGAAGGGCATGTATATAGATAATTGTTCCATTTGCTGTGTCCAATGGACAGAACAAATCTGAGATAAAAAGATTAAAATTGGAACAAGAGATCTATAATTATAGTGCTTGAATTTGCTCGCATAGAAGTGAGTCAGCATTTGTGCGACTTGTAAGGGTGCAGGATAACTTTCTGGTGTGAAAGTACACCACTGAAAAACATGTGTAAGCATGTCCAGAGCTCAGACAAGAGGTCTAACCTGCAGACTAGATGCATAAGGAAATCCTAGAAAACTAACTTGCTTGCAGAAGTACCTGTCATAATGTTTTTATAACCTGCCATAAGGTCTACACTGTGGATTCCACAGCTCACGCTAAAAACCAAAAAGGCTTTTCAGGCCTTTTGTAGTAGAATCTGTATGGGGATGGGAGCCAAGGTGGGGACTGGAGCACAGGGGGTGGCCTGTAAATGCCTGGGTGTCTTTCTGTGTTTGGCCAGCACTGACCTCCAGACTGACACACCTGTGCTGATGTGAAGTGACTGTTGCTGGGGCCACTTCCCAGAGTGTTGGTGGCATAGACACCCCCCCTTGCATTCAGCACGTGCCTAGAATTGCAATCTGCACTGGCAAATATTCTGTAAGCCTGGCTTCTGGGCACTTCTGAGTAGCCTGTGAGCTTCAAGCTCATCTTCATGTAAGATGGATAAACCTGGTGCGTAATCATTGCTCTGTTTTCTGTGGTGATACAGTATTTCTTCTGCAGTGTATTCATTTGAATGTCACTATCCAGAATATCTGTGAAGCTCTGAGCAGCTTCATTAGCAAGACTGGAATCTACAGTCTGGAAATAAAGGGAAAGGTTTCATCTGCATGCTGCACTTGTAGAAATGTAGTTAAAAGTAGAAGTATGTTGGGTTTTTTTGTTAAAATGGTTGTTCTGCTTAGTTGTCCAGGTGTTACGCTTATTATTTATTTCTTGAATCCAGCCACTTTGTCAAATTTTTGTCAACAGTGCACCTACAGAAAATGACAGTATGAAAGTTTTACTTCGTGTTTAAGTAAACTCTGAGGCAGCACATTCATAGAGCATTTTTGCACTAAACTCAGTTGATTACCATCCACATGCCTTACAGAAGCAAGTCATACCTGTAGTAATTGCCCAGATTAAACTATTTTTCATTGCCTATGAGAGTAAAAATGACCAAGTGGCCAGTAACAAGCTGAGGAGTCAGGCACTCCTGGGTTCTTATCCTTGCTTTGCCACTACCTGTTCTGTAATCTAGGGCAAGTTGTTTAAACTGTGTTCATTTTGAATGAATTTTAATTCATGTGAAACACTGGAATTGTACCAGGGTTGAATTTGACCCTTTGTGTCTCAGTTTCCACATCTGTAAGATGGGGAGAATATACCTTACCTACCTCGCAGGGTTGCTCTGAAGACTAGCAAATGTTTGTAAAGCACTTAAAAATGCAAAGACCCTCCCAGGTGCTAAGAAGAAGTATTACTGAACTCCAGCAGAGAGAATGTTATATTTTTCCTCATCTCATAGGGAGAGGAACATGAACGTTTCCAGATCATGAACTCTTGGGACAAACCCTTGTCATTGCCATACTCTGGGATGTTCACATCCTGTGTCTTGTGGAGCTGATGGCAAAATTTCCACTGGCTTCAAGTGGGGGGCAATCAAGACCCAGGCAGTATTAAACAGGCTGACTAAATGCTTAAGGGTCAGGAGTAAAGAGAAAACATACATGACTTACATAGGCTTTTCTTCAGAAATTCTCACTGGTAACTTGTACTGAGGAGCATTGTAACAGCCACGAGGCCTCCTTGTTCATTTGGCTATGGATTGTATTCCACTTACTATGAAACAATGGAGCAGGATTTCCCATCAGTGTCTGTAAGACTGTGATTATGTCTCAGTTGCCATTGGGAATTTTGAACTACATCAAACTGCTTCTTACCAGAGTAAAAAGACCTGAAATAAATGAAGCTTTTAAGAAAAAAAAATGTAATCATTTGATAATATAAAATTATATTGATCAAACAACTTTTTCCCTCCTGTTCTGCAAAACCAGGAACATGGAGTTAGTCCTATGGTTGGGTGAAATCTGAACTTGGATCTTTTGACCACATATATGTACTCTGTCAAGGAGCCCTGAATAATCATCCTGCTAACCCACTCTGCCCATCAACTGGAAGGGCTGATACAAAGAGCACCACTGAGAAGAGGACCATATTTTTAAGAGCTTTTCTAACTGGCAGCAGTAGCTAAGGGGGAAAAAAAAGAAGACATTAAAGGGTTTGAGTGATTTGTTAGTCAAGGCCTATACCTTTAGAAATTCTCCCAATATCCAAGTATATTCCTAGCTTTTGTTAGACACCTCTGAGTCAGGGCTATATAACCAACACCCAAGTTACAGCTGAGACTTTACTCTCTTCTCCTCAGATGAGATGCAAGATGGTAGTGTCACATGCACTGAAAGACACAGACCTCCATTCAAGACACTTGTGTCTTGGAACTGGGTGTGGAATAAAGTTTAATCATTTTCACATCTTGCTTAGACAGATGCTGCTTCATTCCACTGAATTCAGTAATAAATTATTGACCAAGACAAAGAAAGCAGGCTTTTGCTCGAAGTTGCCTGGAAGGAGACACCACCAGCAGACTTCTGCTTTCAGGGCAATTGCTTCTTGGGCCATACTCAGAACATGGAGGATTCTGAAGCGGGGCTTCGCTATTTCATGGGAATGCCTTAGGATTTGTGGTTGTAGCTGGGGGTTAATAGTACAGAGAAAGAGTTTATAGCAAGTCAATTCTGTCTGCTAGAGGTTCAAGCACGCTTTAGTAGGAGGTATCATGTTTAAGGGGCTGTGCATGCAATGAACAAAAAGTGTGAGTTTTGTGTGGTTATGTTGGGAGGGTTTGAAAATCTTATCTTTGTACACTTTTGGATGCTGACTACTGTATATGTAATGACTATGCATTTTTAGAAAAAAAAAGGGGGGTGTGATCTATAAATAAAGTTGATTCTGAGTTCATTTTTGCAGAAATGCATTTATAAAGGTTTTTCTCATTTCTTAGTATAATTTTCTGTGACACCTGTAGGATCAGAAATGTGTTGAATGTAGTTATCTTCAAACAGAGGCGATGCTAGCATGAGTACAAGAACCTTCAGTTCTTCTATAGGGGTGTTGGTATTTCTGAAAACACTATTCTAGCAAAAGTATCATTGCCATTTTGTTGTCCTTTATATTTTAAAGCAATAAAATAGCATTCTTTGCCATTTTAGTTCTCTGCTAACTAATTAATGATAGACATCCCTGCTACATTAGTATCTAAGTATTAGAAGATCAGTGTTCAGCCTACAGTGCTCACTGAAAAATCATGAAATTGGTAGCAATAGCAATGTCAAGAATCACAGCAAAATATTGACTGCAAAACGAAGAGGTCTATTTGGCATCAAGCAAAGTTTCCCATTTGGCAGAGTAGGATGGCAAAATACTGTTTTCAGTCCAAGTCAGGCACCAAAAAGCACTCAGTGAACTGCAATTACATAAAGTATCTGCCTTAAGCCTTTCCTGTCAAAATTCAGCAGGACAGGATGTATCCCACATAATGGCAGGCTCCCCCTGATACTGTGAAAAGACTGAACAGAATGGAAAACTAGGATCTTCCAGTTGAGGTCTGCAGCATTCCTTCTAAAATTCTAAAATTCTTGAGATTTTTATTTGCAGACTTTGTACATCCTATTTGAAATGTGGCAATGACTTCAAGAATTTGATGACCCCAGCAAAAAACTCCATTGTCCTCTTGGAAGCAGATGCTTCAAGAGACTACATCCTGCAAATAAACAAATGCTTCCAAACAAGACTGCATCCTCCTGTTAACACTTAAGGGTTTTCATAATGTTATCAGTAAACTCTGGATCTGACTGCTGGACATGAATGTGATGGAGGAAAACCACAAAACTGATGAAGCCAGTGAAGATGGCAAAACACTGAGCAGAATGGTAGGCAACAAAAGTTGCAGCTGCTAGGACAGGTAATTTATTGAGGTCAGTACCTCAACCTTCAGCTGTGGTGGATCCATAGTTACTCTGATAATCTACTGGAAGTCTGAAGGCAATCTATATTTTGTTACCATGACATCACTTCCCTGATAAATGACCCTAAAAGTCAGGACTGTATTAGAGGAGGAAGAAAGGAGCATCTGAAACACAAGAATTACCTTCAGATTTTACTCTCACCATAGGATCATGTAAGGTTTGCAGGATCTGCAAGTGGAGATGAAACTCTTTAAAAATTAAAAGCTGGTAAAAATGTAGAGCAAATCAGTATTAATGCTAAGGCTAAATCTTGGCTTGCCTTTGGGGCAGACACTACAGATGCACTTTCTGCATCAGAAACCCTCCACTACAAGGCAGATTTCTTATCAAGAGTGGCAATACACATCTGCGAGTGGGGAGCTGGAAATACTTCTTTTGCCAGGGAGCACAGCCTTTGGGTACATGATGCATGCTTTACAGAAGCAAAACAACCATGTCACACAATCTTTTTGGAGAGTAAGTAATTTTATAGAGTTTTCTAATTTGAGTCTCTCTTGCCTCAAAGGTCTAATCCTTTCCTGTCCCTCCTGACTGATAAAACATGAAAATAGTTTTCTTTCATTTTTGGTGTTAAGCATACTTTTCAATATTATACTCTGTTTGCTAGAAAATGTCTATTCTCTCTCACTCTCCTCTGCTGTCCAGAGAAACTGGGCAATGCCACATGTACAAGAAAAAAATCCTGGATTTTTTTCCCCCCTTTATATGCTGGGCTCTCCCCATCCACAGCCTGGGGCTATGAAATTCAATCATTGGCACTCACTAGTGTTCCAAAATCTCAGCTTTTCTTCTTAGCAGCACTTGGAAAGACAACTAGGAAATGTCAGTGGAGTGGATAACAAGCAGCAGTATCTGTAGCCCTCAGAAATAACACAAATAATGAGGAAAAGGTAAACAGGTCCCTGGGGCAGCTTCTCTGATAGCTTTGTACACACAGGCAGCATTTCACATTATCCAAAACTTAGCTCATAAGCACGTTTAACTTTAATAGCAGTGTATGATTATCTTTGTTCATTGGTGGGGTGAACTTTTCCTTGTGTTTAAATGTGCTATAGAAGCAGAGCCCTAATGAGCAGACAGTGCCAGGAAAATGCTGCCAGCAAGAGTCTGGCACAGCAGCTCCTGCCATGCAGCCCTAAGGCAGTGTCCTACACTCTAACACCCGAGGCTCCCATTCCCTCCTCAGCTGGAGCACTTTAGAGCACTCTTGTGGCATCGTCTGAAAAATTTTAATACAAAACAAAGAGCAAAATATAGAGACTATAGAGAGTGGGAAACTATACAAGAGACTATACAAGAGTGGGAAACCTGCTCAAAATGCAATATTCAGGTTGTTAAATTACTATTATTTGAAGTCCCAGCTAGCTTAGCACTCGGCAGCCCTATCACCTCAGAGGGAATATACAGCCGGTGTATTTTCAGATCTGCTTCTACTGAGACGACCATTATTCCAAAGAATATAGTGAATTGATATTATGAATGGCAAATAGTAGACACCTCCATTACAGTTAATCTGTATTGAGTATATTTTTGTATTCAGGCATAAGGCTGAATTACATACATGAAAAAGTTGGTGGTGCCCTATATACTTTGGTTGAGGTCTCCAGCTGTTACCAAAAGACATTTTAAACTCTTCCTTATTAAAGGAGGGAAAAAAAAAGGTAAAATTAACCTCACAGACCTCACAGAGTTTAAAAGATGTATTGATTTTGACTTTACTGGCAGATTCTTACATGGGTTTGCACAAAGCAAATGAACTGGTGGACTTACAAATATTACCAAGTGAAGTAATCAAAGTGAAGTAATCACTGCTTTCTCTTCTGAAAGTCACGGTGACTTTCTCCAAGCAGAGTTACTGAAGACCCACAGTGAATCTGGCCCTCTCCCCTTTAAAGCACTTGTGGCTTGGAGTGCAAGTTCTCTGTGGAAAGTACTTGATGTTCCCCTAACAGTTTCCAACACACTTCATTGATGCTTTTAAATAACCCCAAGGAATGTTATTCATTAGCCAAATATGCACATAGAGCCAAAAAATAATTATGATTTTTCAGGCTCTGGAATTGTCAGGATTTCTAGTTTCAGTGTCAGGGCAACACTGCCAGGTATGTCCTAGACATGAGTGACTTCCAACTTACTACTCAATACTCTTTGTTTCAAAAGCCGTTTCAGTCCCCTACAAACTAATGAATGAAACAATCTGCAACAAACAGGCTGCTAAATGAAGTCTCTCAGGTGACAACTTCCCATGTGCACTCTAATAGGTCAGCACTAGCACGGTTCCTTTCACAAGTGATTCCTGAGCTAAATTCACAAACAAGCACCAGACTCAATTCTCTTCCCTGGGCATTTTGCCCAGAAGACTCAAACAGGCTGGAGAATAATTCTGACTTGTGAAAAGTTCTTTTCCCCTCCTATTCCCTGACCACGTCGCTGTGTGCCGTACTGGCCCAGAGGATGCAGCAGGAATGCAGTGTGGCACAGCACATCTCTGCGCTGCACCAGCCCATCCGTGGCACGGAGCCACATGCTCCCAGCAGGGCAGCTCCCGCACACGAGTCAAAGCAGCCTGAGAAGCAGGCAGTGACAGCCCTGCCTGCCCGCTGTGCCCAGTGAACCTCAGAATAAAGAGGCTCAGGCCTGCTGTTCAGAAGAAAGTTTTGCAACATTAGTCTGTGCCCAGCAGACCTGTGGAGGACACTGAGGTCAACCAGCGGGAGTTTCCTAGACAAGATTTGGTCTTACTAGTTTTAAGAAAGCAAACCTTCATTTTCTAACTCAGCCATCAATGATAAATTATATAGAAAACAGAAATTTTCAATTTCCCTGAAGTTGCTGGATAGAGCTTAAAGACTAAATGACAAAAAAAGAAAAAGATAAATGGATGTAAAAATATGACCACAGGAGGATAAACATGGCTGGAACCAGTAGAGAAACAGATAAAAAGGACTACAGTGTTTTTTGCAAGTCATGTAACAAAGACATAACAGCACATGCCCAAAGAAAAAGTTCAAGGAAAAGTCACCTTTAATATCAAAGCATTCAGTGAATACAACCGCCAGAGACCCCTTTTATGACTCTCCAGGACCTAAAAAGGACTTCCAGTGGGAGGTAGATACATAAAAATTAGTTCTAGGAAAGTAATGTTTATGTATTAAATAAGAACCACGTTTAAATGAGTATGTATGATTATGATGGATAAATACCTTGTTGTAAACCCTCACAACATACACAGAAAAAAAAAATCCTCAGTGTGTTCTGCACAGATAAAGAATGCCTGCTTTCTAATGATTCAAATGTATTAGAAAGTTTATTACAGCTGATTTCCGTGTCTTCAGTGCTCTGAGGTCTGAGTTGGATCGAATCCTCAATTTCACCAGCTTGAAATGAACAAGGCAAAGCAAATTATTCACATGCACTGAAACCCATCGGAAAATTCAGACTGCTTTAATCTGCCCCAGCGCATGCACACGGATGAACAGGAGCAGAGCGGTGTGTGCGGTGATGAAGTTGCAGCGGTGGGGCCGCAGTGGCTCTGCGGCCGGGGCCGGCCCGGGGCAGTGCCGTGGGCCCGGGGCAGTGCCGTGGGGCCGGAGCAGGGGCAGGGGCCGGCCCGGGGCAGTGCCGTGGGGCCGGGGCCGGCCCGGGGCAGTGCCGTGGGGCCGGGGCAGTGCCGTGGGGCCGGGGCCGGGGCAGTGCCGTGGGGCAGGGGCCGGCCCGGGGCAGTGCCGTGGGGCCGGGGCAGTGCCGTGGGGCCGGGGCAGTGCCGTGGGGCCGGGGCCGGCCCGGGGCAGTGCCGTGGGGCCGGGGCCGGGGCAGTGCCGTGGGCCCGGGGCAGTGCCGTGGGGCCGGGGCCGGGGCAGGGGCAGGGGCCGGCCCGGGGCAGTGCCGTGGGGCCGGGGCAGTGCCGTGGGCCCGGGGCAGTGCCGTGGGGCCGGGGCCGGGGCAGGGGCAGGGGCCGGCCCGGGGCAGTGCCGTGGGGCCGGGGCAGTGCCGTGGGCCCGGGGCAGTGCCGTGGGGCCGGGGCCGGGGCAGGGGCAGGGGCCGGCCCGGGGCAGTGCCGTGGGGCCGGGGCAGTGCCGTGGGCCCGGGGCAGTGCCGTGGGGCCGGGGCCGGGGCAGGGGCAGGGGCCGGCCCGGGGCAGTGCCGTGGGGCCGGGGCAGTGCCGTGGGCCCGGGGCAGTGCCGTGGGGCCGGGGCCGGCCCGGGGCAGTGCCGTGGGGCCGGGGCAGGGCCCGGGGCTCCGGGCCGCCAGGAGGAGCCGCAGAAGCGCTGCCGGCGCGGGCACGGCCGGGGCCGAGGGCGGAGAGCGGCTGGACGGCACCGGCACGGACACGTCCTCTCTCCATGGGAGCCGGCGCTGCATTTCTCATCTGCAGCGCACAGGAGGGAGCACAGGAGCCCCCGGCAGGCGCCTCCGCCCCGCCCGCCCTGGCACAGCTGCCCTTTGCAGCACCTCCACTGGGCACCGCTGCTGTCTCCTGGGCTGGTTTGGAAGGGATGCCCCCCCATCCATAGAACACTCTCAGGGAGAAGCTGGCACAGAGAGCCTCGCTGTCTGGCAAAACAAAATGCCTTAGAGGCAGCTGCTGGCTGTTATAATTCAATAGGGAAAAAATATTTCGAAGGGGATGATGCCACCCTCTTAGACGTTCCTGGAACTTAAAGTGAACATAAGTTAGTCGGAGGGAGAAGTATGCATCTTGCCATGTTGACTTTTTATTTAAATATATTGACTAAAATAAGTTCATTTGATCAGTTTCATTTATCATGTGCATACCACAGCAGATGCAGATTAACATACCTATTAGACATATATTAGTTTAAAACCAGTGTGATAAGCAAGCAAAGAAACAAAACAGGCAAGAAATTAAAAAAAAAAAAATCTGAAAGTATCTTCCTATGCAGGATTTCACCTTTCAAAGTTGAGCAGTTGAAAGTCATCAGTTCAGAAACGGCTCCTTCCTGGCCCAGAACAAGTGAGATGGATGAGCTCTGGTAAAGCCCAAGGTAGCCATGGGGCACACACCTGGCTGGCACAATGCCATGACCACCCTGCCACTGCCAGCATGTTGCCTGCTGGATGGGAACAACTCTCTTACTCTGCTACTCAGGTTTCCGACTGACCCATGTTCATAGAACCCGCCTACCCTGTTCCCAGCTGATGTCAAATAATGCACATATATTTCATGCTACAGTTTTCAACAGCTTAGGCATTAAAATGTACTTTCTGAAATACTGCAGTCCCCTTCTTGGCTCTAACATTGCAGTGTTAACTGGAGTATTGTAACAGCACTATGATTCAATCCCTGTGTGCTTTATGATTCAAACTCCTGCATAGCTTACTGCAGGAGCTGTTGGACTGGCTATGCTGTTTGTAGGGCAGAGCTGACACTCATCCTCTCAGTGACAGACACAGACACCAGCTCTTGCCTTGCCATGACCTTCAAGCTTTCCTGGGGAACTCCCATTCATTTTGGCCAGTGACACTTCACTCCCAACCTACTGCCAAAGATCATACAGCACCCTCGAGACAGCTCTGCATTTCTGTGCACTGTTCATTTTTCAAATAAGTCTCTTCTGGGCACAGCCACAATCCAGAGCTGCTCTGAGGCTGTCAGGTGATGTCCACAGCCCTTGTCAAAGTTGGGATATAATCCAGCCTGGTCCATTCTTTTCTTATTTAACACCAACATATGGAAAAATTTTTTACAGTATTATGACTCCCTGTGCAAGCTGCCCAGTGATCCTTACATCTTGTGTGGGCACAAGCTGTGAAAGTCAGCAGCCTCATTGTATGGATGCAGATGTAGCATCTCATCAAAGTGTTCCCAACTCTCTTTACTACTTTCTTCCTTTCATTTATTTCTTCCCACTTTTTCACCCAACTTCACTATCTCCTCTGTTTCTTTTACAAATTTCAAGCCTGAAGCCAAATTTCTTCAGATCTGACTCATTCTATGCAAGCTGAGCACTGACAACTGCCTTGAATGTGGGTGGAAGCTCTCTGAGAGGAACCAAGGTGGAGCAGCCAGTAGGGCTGTCCATGCTGCACACAGGACGCTGCTCCCTGTGTCAGTGCCACACCAGTGCCCTGCCTGAGGCTTGTGCAGCCCTGTGTAGCCACATGTGCTGCTGCCACACAGGCAGGACACACAGGTGACTTCCCTACTGCCTGTGGCCTTTCAGCAGTCTTCCTGTCTTATACAGTTGGTTGTATTAGCACTAAAGAGTAAACAACTCTACATCCCACTGGAAATATGGTCAAAATGTGGCAGCATGCAATCATGCTTGTACATTCAGTTAAATCCAGTAATAACATATTTTATTCTGACATGCCATTGAAAACTGAATGCATTTATTTCCTCACACAGCCCAGCTATAGGTAAAGCTTTTCTGGATGTTTCAGACACATTATATAAACTAAGTCAACACAGCCTCTAGATACAAAATACCCTTTGAGAGTGAAATTCTGGTCTCTAAGGAATATGCTCTGGCAATAGCAAGATTTACTGTTTTTGTCATTAGATTTTTCATTGTTTTCTTAGGATATCAGTCATAATTTTTTTGTCAACAGGTTTTGTGTATCTCAACATGAGTGATTGACTTGCATGTCCAATCAATGAGAACTCAGAGGCTTCAGCATCTCTTCTGGTAACAACTGCTGGGATTTACTCTCAGGAGTATAGGAAATGTTCTGCAGTACAAGCCCCATCTCTCATGCTCAATGTCAAATGTAACAGGTTTCTAATAATAGAACCACCACAACCTGTCCAGCAATTCCAGTCCTGGATTTGCCATGGGACACATCTCATTAGGTTATAGCTAATACAGTAAACAGTGACCCTTCCTAGTGACATGGTAAAAATAGAAAGACTTCACATGACAGGGAGTTTTCTCATCTACAACACACTTCAGAAGGTTTCAGCAGGGTGCGTTTCAGTGACATGTTTACATTCCTCTTACACAAATTACAAAAGAACTCTGGGGCTTTCATACGGCTCTTTATAGGTAGGAAGGACAACCATCTCCAGGGTATACAGATGCTAAATATTTAATTTTATACCTCACTCATAATTGTATATTCAAAGATTTTTATTTTATGGTGGGAACATAATAGAAGAAAGAGGAATGTAATGCGGAAAATAGAACTTTCCACATTATCCCTTAACTGAATTTTCTTGAAAATTCTCACGTTCCTTTAATTACTTCCATGAAGAGATCAAGTTGCAAAAGTATCAGTTGCTTTAGGACTAGCTGTCAACATAATAAAATAACATAGTTGTAAACTGTTGCTCAGCTTTGACTACTGGGGGCAGTAATTCTCTGGTCCAGCTGGTGTTACAGTGCAGTGTTCTCACCAATGCTCAGTTAAGAGTTATCTTAAACCTACAGAGAATTCATGTGACACCCACAGACTGAACGGGAAAGACAAAAATGATGCAGAGGTGCCGGGCTTCAGAGGTCTCTGAGCTACCATGCAAAACCTTCATCAACCCACCCCCTACAGCTGCACAGCCACAGTTCCCCAGGGATCCCAGCCTCCTGCTTCCCGCTGTGCAGTGCCACCATCCCAGCCTTACCCCCTCGACCACCACCAGAGGAAGAGCTGAGGCAAGGAGACAGGTTACACTCAGCATGCCACAGCCCAGGGGCAGGAGCAGGGCTGGACAGAGTTAGGAAGTCATGAAAACCCAGATCAGACACCCAAGGACAGGCAGCTATAAACTAAACCTGCACAAAGCTTTACATCTGCACTGCCTGCACATCCTGGGCCAGGAGAGCAGCTTGTTTCCTGTGAGCACGTGGCCAGGGACAGCCTGCAGGACACCCCAGTCTGAAGGACACCTCAGCCTCAGCTAGGATCACTGCACTCATTTTCCAAGGCCAAGGTCACTTATCCCATTGACCCAAAGTCTGGTTCCTGGGCTGGGTTTTGTGGCTGGTGCTGTGGTGAACGCAGCAGAGCAGCGAGTGGAACAGAGAAATGCTGCTTCCTTCAAAAATTCAGACATCCACAGCACTTGCTCACAGCGTTTCTGTACATATTGTAATGTCTGCATTTAGTTTTGTCCACATGCCAAATGTGCACTATAGTCAGAATACATGTACACAATTGTGCCTCCCTTTCTTCCCTGCAACACTGGGTAAATTGTGTGTCCCTGCCTCAAGGAATTGAGTGGAGAGGTATTGGAGCATATTTGGAAGATACCAGTTAGAGTTGTATACCAGCTTCACACTGAATTTCAATAGCAATGTAGTGTTAGCATCCAGCTTTATGACCACTACCACTGCCTCAATCTCACTTTGACACTATTAGATTTCTTCCTGAAGAAAGAGGCCTGAGATGCTGACCTGCACCACATGGGAAAAATGCCAGCAGATTCAAAAATTCTGCATTTCCTTGCTATAGCTTTAGAAATACTACAACTTTTTAATTTGTTGTGATAGTCTAAGTTTTGTTCATCTTTAACTAAAAATCTGTATGGACATATTATTGTACTTTGCAAGCATCAGCTGCATATACTAGATTTGATGCAGTACTTGCTGCTTGGTCATTCTCTTTTTATCTGCCAGAGCCTATGTAATGTTTAACTCCTTAACTTTTGAGCATTCATCACGGTATCATTCTTACCTCTTGCTGACAGCTGCTTGGTTTTTACAGCTTTTATATAAGATGTGTAGATGCAGAAATCTGCTCTGTCCCATCCATCTCTGAGTTTCAAGACAGTCTTCTCTGCTTTTGCAGCAGCTTTCATTCAAAATTTTCTTTGAAAATATTTCATCTGAAAATATTTTTTAAAGGTTACAGGTCATTTATTGCTCTTCAGTCAAGAATTTCTTTCCAGACGTCAGAAACTACTGTGCTTTAATTATACAGTCCTCTGAAAGGCCTTCCACACTATGATTTTTTTTTGTTTTATGAAAGTCATTTTATTGGCAAAACATATGACTAACAAAAGGGATATGACTATGCTTACTGTAATATGAAGTATTACAACACTGTTTACAGCTGAGCTTTAAAAACAATTTTCGGGCAGCTCTGGTTTTGATGACTAAAGCTTAAACCTCTTGGGGTTTTTTACTCATTTTTTAAAGGCAGAGGTGGTGAATTTCTAATTCCTGATGCCATTTTTGTCAAGCCGGGTGTCTGTAGGTCAGGCATATGCACTACAACCGTCCATGTTTTTTTGAGTTCTCTAATGGAAACTCATATAAACTGTAAGAAGATTGTGACACGCTGTCTAATTCACAAATTGAGATAACGTGAGAGCAGTTCTCCTCAGCCTACACATAACTTAAAACTTGCTCCTTCTGCCTTAGCCCTGAAGGAGAAGTTGTTGCCTGAAACATTGTCTGTCTTTTAGCTGGTCCAATGAAAACCCATTTGGGCTGAAGAACCATGCTTTGCATGATGCTTTCGGCAGGACTCTGCACAAACATTACTGCTGGAGCTCCTTATAGTCATGGTTAGTCAACTGGCTGGCAGATCTCAAGAGTTCTTTATTCCTGTCAGACACAAACCATTATAGAGCAGCATTCTCCAAGAGACAGATCTGCTTGTGGGACATATAAATACTGCTTTTCCTTCCATTGATGTCAATAGAAGCAAGGCTGGAGGTATGATGTTATGAGATGCTAAGTTCTTAAAATATGTTCTGAATGATTTCTATTTTTAAGAGCTGTTTTGCTTTGGAGGATGAAAGGTCTGTTCACTTAATATGAGAAACAAGGTCTGTCTCAGAGATGTGGAAGAATATCCAACAGCTTAGCTATTTCAGGAATAATCTGTAAATTATTTTTAGAGTTTGTTTAAACCGTTGTTAACTATACCTGGCAGATTTCTGGCAAATGCATTATTGTTTCTTTAGACTTCTCCATTTCTGCAAGGAAACTTTTTGGGAGACGGGACTTGTCGCTTCTCCTGTTTACACTGTTCTACTTCGTATAAATAATTACACATTCACTGGGAGTGGGACTAACACCTCCACCCTCCCCAGGAGGGTTAC
This sequence comes from Chamaea fasciata, assembly GCF_029207755.1. Classification (NCBI taxonomy): domain Eukaryota; kingdom Metazoa; phylum Chordata; class Aves; order Passeriformes; family Sylviidae; genus Chamaea; species Chamaea fasciata. The sequence continues at coordinate 12,130,034 of NW_027094096.1, read as the reverse complement.
TGAACCATCAGACTAGAGCATTGTTTTTCTCTCACCAGCTGGCTCCATGAATATTTAAGTATTTCTTACAAAGTGGGACTGTTCCAATGAAAGGGGCTGATGGTCAGGTCACTGCTGTGAGGCAGAAACCTGAATTTGCAGAGAGGTGAAAACCTCTCAAACACAGGTAGGAGTTAGATTTTGTGAGGCTTGCAATGACTTCTTGAGGAGCACTGATGTGATCCTCACTTTCTCTGTGGGATTTACACATCAATTTGTGTCATTGTTTTGACAACCACTTCCATTAAAAATGCATCTTTAGCATTAAGTGGAATAGTTTGCACCAGATGAAATTGAATTTGGGAACTTAATTTCATTCAGAAATATGAAAAGTCATATTCAGCTTCTAGGTACTGAGATTTTCTTTCTTGTCCAAGTATTCAAGAAATTATTAGCTCATACTGAATTATAAAGTCTTCTAATAATATGTTGTTTACAATTATGGGCTCCACAAATTCTATGCCTTTTATCTTAGTCTAATCAAAGGTCAGGTAGATAATTTCTGCTTTCTGCTATAGAAACTGTGAATTTTAGGAAGCATACCTTGTTGTCATAGAGTGAAGAAGGGTTTTTGTGAAAGGTAGGGTAACTTGGGAATCCACAGCCTGGAAAGACTTCATTTTCCTTTACTGAAAAACATTCAGTTTAAGAAATAGACTTACATATTGAGGATAGTTTAAATAGCAAACTAAACCAAAACAGATAAACTGGGATTATGAGTGGAAAAGATTGCTTAACTATCCAAAACTGAATGGCAGATTTAACTCCGGATTCTTGTATTAACACAAAGTATTGAAGAATTTGAAAATGGAGTCAAAATTGTCACAATAATCTTTGAACACAAGGATGCAGTAAAATCAAAAGCCCTGTTGTGTTTGGATTAGACCTCTGATCACTTTCTTACAGTTAAAACCTTTTGGGTCGAAGTCTTGTATTAGACTTTGACTGGAAATGGATGCTGGAGTCTTCTTCTGCATTGCAGAAAATGTAAAAGTGACACAACAGGTATACATTCAGAAAATAATAATCCAGGGCAGACCAGAGACAGAGTACACTGAGTTCAGAATCTGCTTTGTTGAATTAGATGTTCTGGACTTTCACTTATGTTAAAAAGAGATAATTGAATAAGGGTACTTAAGAGGACACTCTGGTGTTAATAATTACAGAAAAATATTAAGGAATCCACAGAGTCACACTTTTACCTGGGTAAAACCTGTAACCATGAGATGGGTGATAACCAAGAGACAGGCCAGCAAACACTTTAGGATGGTGTCAAGGCAGAGAGAAGTGACAGTGGCGTTTAAGTTCCTAAGAGCCCAGAGCTTTGAAAACTTAGCTGGAAAGCTGAATACAGAGATGTTGTACTGGATAGACAGTATAATAACCATGATCTATTGGTTGCACTTAGAACTCAGGCTCCATATGAATCAGTTCTTCTCATGCCCTTTCAAGAATCTATATACCTCACATCACATATCTACATCTGCACCTATTTACAGCAGGAATTCCCTGCCATTTGACACTGCCCAGGATAATTATTATCAGTGCACTGCAGTACATCTGGAAGGATGAAGGAATGCTGGCTCAGCATACCTCAGGCAAAGCACTGCACCTCTTAAAGAAGGATGGATCACATAAAACAGGAGCACGAGCGCTGCATCAGCCTTTCATGCACACCCAAAGCCAGGCATAATTGCTTTGAAGTGGAAGAGTTGCAGCAGTACAGCTCTCCAGCTGAAGAACAGGTAACAACAGAAATTTAAATAAATACTCACCAATCCTTGCAAACTCTCTGATTCCCTATTCAAAGATGTTTCCCATCCACCAGAAAATGTTATGTGGTAGAGGCAGGCAGTCTTCATTCCTTTCCTGCTGGGATTAAAATGAAATTTGGCTGTTATCTCAAGAATGAGCCCAAAGACCAGACCTACATTCTGGAAAGACTTTTCTCATCCCGAAGTACCCTTTCAATAAGTGAGTAGAAGAATTTAAACATAAAGACTCTTTCAAAACAGTTGCCTGTGCTCAAGTGTCCGTGTCCAAACTGAACTCAAGTATAGTTTAGGAATACTGAAATTAAATTACACTATTACTTACTCAGTCTGACCTTTATTTTGTTTGGTGGATATGAGAAATTTCCTCAGAGACTGTTAAAACAAAAATAGTCTGAGGGTCTTGAAAGGATTAAAACAAGTAACTCCTGGAATACGAAAAGGATAAACTGCTGCTTGATTCTGGCACTGCACTTTTGATTCCTAATGTACTAAAGGACTGTTGCTAAGTTAGAACTGAATACAAGTTTCAAGCATTTTTATACCAAGTATATATCTAATTTAGGCATATAATGCTGTTTCTATAATGCCTTTCCAGCGTTTAGCTTACTTTTCTGATACATTTTGTAACTAAAATTACTACTGTCTAGAAGTCTCTGGTCCCAGCTCCTAAAATTTCCATGTATGTTCCTCCAATTTTTTTATAACTTTTCCCCTTGATACCTTAACATTTTAATGACCTGTAATGTTTTGACCATAGCAAAAAGCACTTATCTAGTACTCAGATGTGTTCTTTGCAATACCATGCTGAGACTGATATTGACAGTGACATTTCTTTACATAATAAATAACAATGATTCTGTGAAAATCATTACCCAGCAACGTAATAGATCACAGATGTGTTTTAAAAACATAATATTAGGCAAAACTCTGAATTCTGGTCTGGAATGCATGTGTGCATCTCCCAGGGCAGTAATTCAGCACTTAGAAAAAGTAAACTCACTATTGTAATGCACATGGCAAATAGCTGAGTTTCAGCCACCAGTGAAATAATTTGGCCCCAATTTTGCATTCCATGACCCCTGTGCTCTGATGGGAAGTAGGCCATAGGGACTGACAGTAATTCCTGTAGTCAGAACTGCCCAGCCCTGGTACAATTTATTGTTGCACAGGAACATCAGTGATGCAACACCCACTTCCTTGCCAGGGACTCTGTGCTGAATAAGGACAACTGAGGATCCAGCATGAACAGCAGGAGAAACCCAGGAAGTCTTTCTGTACCATCAATGTGATGCTGTACCTGGCAGAGAATGACTGTATCAAGATATTCCCTCGCAATTACTTCAGCTCTCTTGGCTTGGCCTAATCTGCCTGTTAAAGAAGGAGTACTCTCCCTGTTCTGAATTTTCATCTTTGAGGAAGGAAGTCCTTCAGATGTAGCCTCCTCCAGTTTATCATTTAGATGTAGCTGTTGAGCTGCTCAGTTAAGTTAGGGACTCCTTTTCAAGCCGAGAAAACAAGTGCAAGAATCATTCCAGCAGATGGAAACTTGACTGTATTTTCCCATCTTTTGTTGCACAGGCTGTCATATCATTTGCACATTTTGTAAAGTGCTTTTTCCTCATTGTCTCCTTTGTGGTAATTTGGAAGCAGATAATGAATTTTCTTATCAGTAAAAGTAGGAAAACAGTGTTTTAGTTGGCTGAAAAACACTTTCCTTCTTAAGAGCATTTGCAGTAAGTAAATTAGATCCAACTGTTCTTTTTATGTCTACCCTTGTAAATAATAGTAGAGGGAAATTCAGGAAAAGCAATGAGAGCACTGGCAGGAAACATTTTCTCACAGGACTTAGTTCTGATTTCAAAACTAATTACATGTGAAACTGCACCATGAAACTCAGGTCGCAGGTATCACCTGTGCAATAGAATATGACAGCATAACACATTTGATTCTCTTAAGAAATATCTCTTTCCTGCAAATTCAGACTTCAGAAGACAGGAAAGAACAAAAATGGGAGGGGAGGGAACTGAAGCTAGATGCCTTAATACAAACCTACTTATTTACAGATGATGTAAAAGTCTTTCTTGAATGCCAGAGAATTAAAGCACACACACACAAAACAGTTACCTTCTTTGCTTGAGGTTCCAGTTTTATTTTTGACAGCATTCCTGCTGAAAGCACACTCTCATCCTGAAACAGACTTTTCTGCAGCACCCTTGATGCCTTTTGCAACTTTCCTTTCCCTACTTTTGCACTAAGAGTACCTGACAGTCTCTCACTGCACACACTCCTGAGTGCATTCCCATGTGCCTTTACCCTGTGCCTCCAGGGTCACTTGCAGCCAGCTCAAAGGGAAGGTGGCTGTGACTATCACCAGTTTGTTAGCACCAACTGTGTCATGTAACAGCACTGGCTCCACACTCTCATTTTCTTCATTTGGGTCAGAGCTGAGTTTAACAGTGTCTAGTGGAGGTTTTGCTTTTGGAGGGGAAAAGATGCTATTGTACAGTAGATTGTTCAAAATATCAGCTCTTTTCATGTCTCAATCTATAAACCAGACTCTAAGTCTCCAGAAATTTATTCATAAACAGACATAAATGAGTCTTGTCATTAAATGAGAACAATGGCTCCAAGGATGATTTTTATATATATATATATATTTATATCCTTCATAAAAGTAATTCTATTTTGTAACAAGGAACAGAAAGTCTATTTTTTTCCATTTTTTGGACACAATTTTTTAGCTGCTCTCCTATTTCATTCACAAGGAAAACACAATTAATAGTCTCAGGTTTCTTTCTCACATTCACCAAAGCTAAGGGAATCTGTTTTGTAATTTTGTTTCATAATATTATCCACTTGAAGATTTGCTGGTTTAGATTACATCAAGACAGGCTAGCTGATCTGTCTTAGCTTTTACAGCTCTCTAGATAAGAATAGCACCCTGTGACCCTTCATGATGCCCTGCCCCGTGCTGGAGCTCAGAAGCTGACCTGCAGAGACTGGGGTGCCTTGCTCCTCTCCTCTCCTCTCCTCTCCTCTCCTCTCCTCTCCTCTCCTCTCCTCTCCTCTCCTCTCCTCTCCTCTCCTCTCCTCTCCTCTCCTCTCCTCTCCTCTCCTCTCCTCTCCTCTCCTCTCCTCTCCTCTCCTCTCCTCTCCTCTCCTCTCCTCTCCTCTCCTCTCCTCTCCTCTCCTCTCCTCTCCTCTCCTCTCTGTGTGGTGCTGGAAGATTTGGCCATGGCACTGCCTGATTCACAGGTACCTGCTGGCAGTTCAGGCGCTCTGCCTTTTTTTGTTTTAGGGCCTTCTACTCCATATTTTATGCTCCTGTTCCTTTTACATACTGAGTATTTTCCTCAGACTATTATGTTTAAAATGCACTATTAGGGACATAGCACTTGCTTAAAAATGGGAGATTTTTTTAGACTCCATTCTTCTGATTGGTACTTCGGCCATTTCTACACCTGCTCCGTGATATGGTTACTGTAAGTGTCTGTTCTTGGTCAGTGGACCCTGGGATGTTTCACTGGAAGTGCTGAAAGAATCTTTTAGGAGTCTTGTACTATGAAGGAGCAGCTGTTCACGACATTATCAATGTTTCAAGCATCCTGCTTGATAGTGGGTGCTCTGGTTAATCATTATTAGATCTCATTGGTTACAGGAATGTTCACAATTTAGCAGTAGTTATCTAATTTATATTTTTATATTATGATGCAAAACAGTTCAAGTAATGATAGATCAGCACCATTCTCCTTAATATTTTCTTATGCTGGCAAATAAGCAATTGACTGTGAACAATAGAAGGTAAAACTTTTTTAAAAAATAATTTTTGGATACCAGTTTGTATTCCTATAAAGAGAAGAGGCAAGTAGAAACTGATATTAGAATTACCCAAACTGACAAATGGAAACACCAGGAGGTAATTTAGAAAAGCCATGCTGAAAAACTATACTGCTTTTATGATGAATGCACCATGTCCAGTCTCTGTTAAACACTAAAATGAAATTTGAAGTTTTGCAACTGTATTAAATATGACATTACTTAAGGTAAAACTAGCAAAGAGACAAAAAAAAAGTTAATTAAAGAATGTAAGCTTAGTTCCTAATAAGTTCCTGAATTCCTAAGGTGTGGGAATATTGTCAATACTACAATTATATTTTGTATCTCAGTATCAGAACTACCAGAGGAGGGGAGGTTTATGGCTCATCACAGACATTCTTTATATAAAGTCAGAAACCATATTGTCATTTGATAAATGAGCCAAGAGCAAAGCTTGACAGACAAAAAGAGAGAAGAGTGAAAATTCCAGCCTGGGGAAGGGTGGAGGCTCTGTAAGTTTTCCAGTGACAATTCTTGTGTGGGTTTTTATTTCTATAAAGTAGCAGATTCAGTTGAAGGTGTAACACGGATAACTCTTTGTCTTACAGATCTAAGCAAAGTTAGGAATCCTAGGAGCTGGCTGGGCATATCAGTTTGCAAGAGTCATTTTAGGTGCTTGGATTATCAAGAACATAGGGATAAATCCTCTCTATTGCATGTTTTCCAATGCTGTTATGTAAAGAGACAACTTGCAATTTCAGGAAATACCAGAGTTCTTTTGGAAGTGAAAATATCAAGGTCTTGGCACTTAAGACTGCACTGCAAGAGTTGGGGTTGTTTAGCCTGGAGAAGGCTCAAGAGCAGCCTAATTGCAGCCTTCCAGTAGGTGAAGGGGACTCACTAGAAAGATGGGAGGAAACTTTGTAATGTAGCAATAGGACAAGGAGTAATGGTTTTAAACTAAAAGAGTGTAAACTCAAATAAGATATGAGGAAAGAATTTATCATGAGGGTGGCAACACCAAGAGAGGTGGTGGATGCCCCATCTCTGGAAACATTCAAGGTCAGATTGGATGGGGCTCTGAACGACCTGATCTAGTCCCTGCTCATTGCAGGGGTGTTGGATTAGACGACCTTTAAAGGTCCCTGCTAACTCAAACCATTCTACGATTCAAATGAAATAAAGAGTAGTTGTTGATAGTATTTATGTAAATTTAAATTAATTTCACAGTGTTAGCTGAACAAGAGAGTACTGAAAAGTCTTTTGGCACAGTAAAAAATGTCAAGGTATTTTGTCTGAGTGACACTCCGCAGAGAAAAGATGATTTGGTGAGAAGCCTGAAAGCTGGAGCATAAACTAAGCTTCATTTTCAGTAGGGTCATCAGGCCACTTTGGCCACTGCACAGCAACATCATGATTCACTTTGTCACAGGAAAGATGTCAGGGATACATAGAGGCACAGGAGGTTTGCACCAACATTCTTTTCAGAGAACATCTCAGGGACAGTCTGACACACAGGGTTACATTTCAGGAAGAGGTTTCCACTTTCCACTTAAGTAGTTTTCTCATTTTCAGGCAGAGAAGGTCTCACTTGCCAGACATTCATTAGGAAGTTTGTCTCTTGTCAGCTTTGTGTACAAAATATCTTTCTTCAGTGACTGATAGGGAGAAGTTCTCACCCCAGGATCACCAGCATCACTAGCTGAGCCCAGGATTGCTGGCAGCAGCTGGTGGGGGAAGAGGGGTCACTCAGGCTGGCATTTCTGCCAGACCACTGCAGGAGGCAACAACACCCTGGGACAGCAGGCATTCTTTATAATTACTACAGCACTGGCCCTGTAGCTCATACTTTAAATATCTGTCACTAATCATTCCAAGCCTGAAGATCTGCCACCTCAGGGACACATGACAGAAAAAAGTTTTTGTTCTATCTGCAAAAAGAAACTACTGCAGAAAACTTTTGTTGCAATGTCAACTGTTAAAAGTTAGACATCTTTTGTCCACATTAATAAAGACACTTTGCTTATGCAACTCCATACTATTTTTGTCACATAACCTATGCATCATCTATGCAAAGAATACATACACAAGGCAGCATAATTAGGATTCCATGAGACTGTAAATCTGCCATCTTTTGGGTTTGAGCTTAAAACCTTTTTAGCTGAATTTATATCCACTACCTACAAACAATTCCCACCTGTGCATTCCAATGGTTTTATCCCCAAAAGACAAGGACTCTAACAGATTGAGCAGCTTCCTGACTTCAAAAATGAAATACCAGAACATGAAAGGGTTTATTTTATTTGGTTCCCTCCAAGAGTAGAGGACTGGACTTGGTGAAGAAGAAAGGTCACTCCTGTTTCTGTGTTCCTAACAGATCATAATTTAGCTGAAGATTAATGTCAATGCTAACACGTTTATTTATGGGTAATTACTTCCTCGCCTTTTACTTTTCTGTTCCTTCTGCAGCCATTGATGGAAACCAGCCAGACATCTCTGGGTTAGTTTGTGGGCGAATTCTCTCTAGCAATATCATTTACATTTGGTAAATGTAGTTTAATTTGAGAGCCTTGTTTATAGTCTGTCATTTACTACTTGTGGTATTCATAATCTATTTAACAGTGGGGCACTAAAGAAGTACTTGAGCACACTAGATTCAGGGTGCTTAGGGAACACACATTTAGGGTGTGTCCCCGGACACGCAGTGCCAGCGAGTGATGCTGCTGTTTTCCTCATTGGCAAAGGTGCAGGAGCTTGGCTGCACGGGCTGTGCACGGGCTGGGGGCTTTCCCAGCAGCCTGTTCCTCACCTCAATTTGCTCAACAGGCCTGAATTGCCCTGTTGCTGCAGAGATCTATAGATACGCTTGGGTGGCAGTGCAAAACCTGTTAAGGTGTTAATTGTTCAGAAGTTTTAAACTGTCTTTAGATGAGGCAAAATCTGCAGCAATCACATATAAAAGGAGTCCTCAAACATGCAATCCATGGGAACTAACAGCCTTTGTTGGTGGTTTTGCATGGAGCACAGCTCTTCAGTGGACACAAGGTCTGAAATATTCTTATAAAATAGAGGATCTTCTCTAGACTAAAAAATGTTGACAGAAAGGAGCAGCAAGGAACTCGTGTCTGTGCTGTGAGGATTACACAACCTTCTGTCATACACACTGACTTTCAGATCTAGCAATTTTTATTATCATTATATTATAAATATTGTATTAATTATATTATATTATATTGTATTATATTATATCATATCATATCATATCATATCATATCATATCTTCATGACTACACCAAATATACCTAGTGGTAGCAGTTAAACTTCTAGCTGCCAACCAGCTCCTAACCTGCTAAGTAGCTATTGGCCATGTTGTAAGTAAATGTCTCCTTTTTAGCTTTCTTACTTCTCATTTCTGTCACTTAAAATCAGTTCAAAAGCCAGCTGCAAACAGTCTATGCTCTCACAATGTTATGATCTCTGTTTCCACAGCCTCCTTTTTGTGAGCTGGACTCCCTGCCCCAACCATCCACAAAGTCTTGCCTAGATGTGTCCTCCTCCTTCCTCCAGTCCCACTGGGGACACGTGGGGTAGCTTCTCCTCAGGGCTGCAGGCCAGGCCCTCTCACCTGGCTGCCAACACACCTGCACTCCTAAAAACCTGGGCCTTGCAAAACCCACACAGCCCCCAGCCTCTGCTGTTTCTTGTCTCCCAGTGCCTCTGTGCGCACGGGAACGCTGTTTGCACCTCTCACTCGCCAGCCGTCTTGCAGGCTGCCTCCAAAGATCTGAGACATTCCAATAGCAGCTGCACCTCCTCTCTCACAAAAACCCTCTTGGAAACGTAGCAAGCACGGATCCAGGTTAGTCTACTGCTTCCTTCACCCAGCACTGGGGAAAGCAGAGTACAGGTATCATGACTGCTAAACTGCAGCATCCACTTTCTCTTTAATCCTCAGAACCTCTTCTCTAATCAACAGTGCTTCTTTAAAGTTTTGGTAGTGGGACCACTCTTCTTTGTATTTTGCAAGAATAGGAATGCTAAGAGCTTAATAGATGAGCTAAAAATAAGAGAATATGCTTATATTCTGCCTTATATGCAGGAGAATTTCTGTTTAGTTCCTCGAGTCTTTGTTCAGTTGGCTGTGCCTGAACACTTCTACAGACTTACCTCCTTCTTCTACAAGAGGTACATATGGGAAAAAGTACTTAAAAACAGTAAGAGGAACAGGTTCTTTTTAAAGCAATACTCAGAACATAAATTATCACTTACTGATGTGATGATTTGCATGTCGTTATTCAATAGCACTAACAATGTGGGGTTTTTCAAACGCCACGTTCAATAAGAATACAGTGTCCAAAATAAGAATACTGACTTAATTTTTCATTTCTTTTCTCGGTCAAACAATTTTGGCCCAAATCCTGTAAAACACCCAAGTATTGAGTTCATCACTGTATGCTGTGCCACAGCCTTTTAAAGAGTATCCTTCACAGCCAGAGCGAAAAGGCTACTAAATGGGTCAGGATTACCCATCGGTAAACAAAACGAAGCATTTCAAGTTTACTTTAGAATTTAAATAAAGAAGAAATTTCAAAGCGGCATTACTATTTTTCAAGCTTTGGCGCAGCTGCAGACGATTGCACAGGCGGCAACACTGAGTTCATTCATGCCCAGGACAAACACCCGCACTGTGCCACCTGAGGACAGCGGCGGGGCGTCGCGGGGGGCTGCGGGCTCGGGGCGGGGCCGCGCTGCGCTCGGGCAGCCCCCGCAGGAGCAAAGCGCGCGGGGCCCGGCCGAGCCCGCCGCCCCCGGGAGGCACCGGGGCGGGGCCCGGCACACCCCGGGCAGCGCCCGCGCCCCGCGCCGGGAGAGAGGGCGGCCCTGCCCGGGCCCCTGCCCTGCCCTGGGGGCGGAGGGCCGCGGAAGCCTTTGCCTCCTCCCCCGGCCCCGGCAGCCACAGGAGGAGGAGGAGGCGGCGGCCGGAGTAGCGGCTCCGTGGCCCCAGCCCTGCCCCAGTCTCCGCTGTCGCCCTGAGATGCCGCCCGCCATCCCGCTGCTGCTGCTGCTGCTGCTGCCGCCTCTGCCGCTGCTGGCGGCGGCGCGCCCCGCCGTCCCCCCGCACAGGTACCGCGCCCCGCTGTCCCCGCACAGGTACCGCTGTCCCCGCTGTCCCCGCACAGGTACCGCCCCCCCACTGTCCCCGCCCCAGGTCCCGCTGTCCCCGCACAGGTACCGCACCCCCTCCCCTCTCTTCATGCCCCGCAGTCGCGTTCCCGCCGTGCCTCCGCGGGGGGCGCGAATGTTTCAGTGCCCGTGACTGCATCAAGGCAAGAGCATTTCCCACAGAGCCCGGGACCCTGCGAGAGCAGCCCGGTGCGGGGTAACCTGTAGCCTCTCTAACATAACGGCGTGATACGCTGAGGCATCCCGGTGTCTAAAGGTTGGCAGGGCGTTCGCTCACCCTCGTGTCCTCAGCAGTAGCACTGGTTCCACTCGGGTTTTCCGGAGTTCCTCGCGTGTCCGTGCAGTGTGTCCGGAGCCGGCACCAGCACCGGAGCTCACCTGAGCTGAGCCCTGAGCACAGCTGGGCCACAGGGCTCAGCACCAGGAGCGGGGATCAGCACGGGGTGGGTTGTGCTACTGAGGTACAAAAAAGTACCAGAACTTCCTTGATTCAAACATACAAATTCAAAGCATAGAAAGGAATGAGAAGTGATTTTTATATCAGTGCTGTTTTAACTACTTTTATATGTACTATAAAAAGTCATTGCTAATGACTTTTTAATAATTATTTTTCCATTATGATAGCAATTTGCAATGATGTATCACACTGACACACCACTGCTCTAACGAAGTAAAAAAGGAGGGAGGGATAACAGTCTGTGCCTACCCAGAATTAAGGCCCAAGTAGTTAATTTTTTTCTACACCTAAGTTTGCACATTAAATTGCAAATTCTATGTCAATAGTGATTTTATGTAAATAATTAAATATGTTTCATTTTAGCAGTGATTTTAAATATTTAAGCTGTTGAGACAGTTTGTGCCTTTTATACAAAGAATAAATTTTATATATTTTTTTTTTCTATTATTCTCAGGCCTACATTTACATGTGGAGGAGTTGTATCTGGAGAGTCAGGGTTTATTGGGAGTGAAGGATTTCCTGGCGTCTACCCACCAAACAGCAAATGTACTTGGAAAATCACAGTAAGAATTTTTAATACCACAAAATCAGTGCTGAAGACAATGAACAGCTATTTGTTGTACAACTGTGTTTTACATGGGGTAACATGTGCAGTAATGAACTCAGTAACTCAGAGTAGCTCAACTATCTGGAGCTTTTTAGGGTTGCAGCAGTACGATAATAGCAGCTGAAACAGAGCTGGCTTTGCTTCACGTCAGAACCAAATTTTCATTGACTTCCCTGATGCACCTCTAATTGTTTTCAATTAACTCACAAGCAAACATCACTCCTTCTGTCACTGTGGAAAGCAATAGTGAGTTCTATCAAAGAAAAGATTTGAGGTAGCAGTTATGAAAAGCAAAATTTCTTGGCAGGAAGATATATAAAAAGTTTCAATCAAACCCAAAACGTTCAGGCAGGTTTTCTTGAAGTGTGCTGCTAGCAGTGTTCTGCCAGCCAGGACATCTGGAGTCTGTCATACAGCAGGCTGACAGCAGTAGGGAAGTGTTGTAACATTTATAAATGACTATGTGAAATGGAACCATGTGGTACAATTGATAGTTCGATACTGAAATGAGACTGTAGGGCAGAGATACCATATTTAGGGACAACAGATTCCATGAAACGACTAGGACTAAATCTTCCTGTTCTGGATGTCCTTATCCACAGACTCAGAGAAATGGATGTGAGTGAATGATTACTTTTCCTCACATCTGCACAGATTAAACTCTGAAACTGCTGACTAAATTTCCTCTCTTTTTTAGGCATGGTTCACCAAGAACTCTTCTAACATTTGGGCCTACAGAAAAAATGAGAAGGCATAAAAAATGAGTTAGTCTGTGTGTTGACAGGATCACTAAAGACAACTTCAGCTGAAAGACTGCATCACAGGCCAGGTATTGGCAGGAGAATAGGATGTCACAGGATAATTGTTTCCTGCTACTATAGAGATGCTGACGCAAAGCAGGAGACATTGATCTGTTTACAATGTTCAGTTTCAAACAACTCTCGTACCAAATGAGTGATGTGATTTTAATCATTTTATCTGAACAATCCCAGTGAAGCTGCAGAGTTACTTTCTGCACCTTTCTGTTGCATTTTTATTGGGGCCTAGTTAGAGGTTACCTTTGATCTGTGCCTGGCTTCATCCAGAGGAGGATGTGAAGCAGTGTATGGCCATAAACTTGCTTTCTTGCTATTGGGCTGAGGTGACAGCAATTAGCATGGCCCACCTTGCAATCTGAAGAGCAGATGCAAATTGCATTTAGAATCATACAGACGTGCCTTAAATAAAAGAGAAAAAATACAAAATTAGTTTAGCAGTATAAATCAGTATTAGATGTTGAAAAGTTCAAAATTGAATCTGGAGGGAAATAATAATTTTGCTTATGACAGCATGAAGTTTTCATCATTAAAAAACTTAGATAACAAATGGAGGCAGCACTAAAGAAGCAACTACTGAATCATGCCATGTATCTGCCCTTCATATATGGGAGGTAGAGGGAGAAGAGAACAGATTATTTTACTTAGAAAGTCCATACGGAGTGGTTTCATTGCAGACTTTATGTGGCTGTTGCTAACAGGATACCAGCACCCAGGTGAGCCTGGGCATGGTGAGAAGCTTTACTACAAAGCTGTAGCAGAGCTGTGTCTGCACTTGAGCTTTCTTAACAATGGGAGGAACTCGATGGCTTCTGTCATTTCATGATCACCCTGATGCCAGTTTTCTGCTATGCTGCCATTTGACTGCCTCTTCCTTGTCCTCTGTAGTTTGCCCAAAGCCAGAGAAGGGCTGCACAGCTGGAGCAGTCCAGGCTTGCTTGTGCCCTCACCTGATTTAACCCCTGTTTTATTAAACAACAGTATTCACTAAGCCAAGCTGATTTCTTTTACTCCATCAACTGTAGAACACTCTGTGTCCTTTGGGTGTGCAGGAAGTATGTAGGGAAGGCAAGGACTAATAAACTTGCAAGACTAAGCCTGTACTCTCTTTAAAAAGCCCATGGTTTACCAAACTGCGGCAAAGTGGTACATGCAAGGGTCTGGTTAGCCTGAATTTAAACAACAAAATTCTTTCACTGAATACTGCTGAGACTCAGAATAGCTTGCAATAGCACCCAAGCAAGAAAGTCAGTTACACTGCCATGAAGAAATACTCTGTAGTTACTGTTAGTCTTCCTCATTTAGATCTGGTCTTAGAAAGTGACTAAGATATTTGCCTGTCTGTTTTAGCCAAGGGCTGTGAACACCTTCCTGAAAACATTCTGCTAATGCAGGATCTGACCAGTCTGCAAGACTGAAAGAGATGTTGATTCACTTTGTGTCTGGGTCACGAGAAGCATGAAGCTGTTGTTTTCTCAACTACAGGATCTCATCATCTGCACAAGAAATGCAAAGAGAGGCAGAATGAGAGCTAATTCATTCTTTAGAGGAAAGTAGGCTTAGAAACATTACACGTAATACAGATAAAGCAATGTAGCATTCAGGTATCATCTGAAATTTTTCCAACTAGTTTGCTAAAGCTGGAAGAGTCTCTCCAACTCAATTATGGTTCTATTATTTCAAGAGACTGGAGCTTTTTCAACTGGCTAAAGAAAACAGCTTCTCTATTCTAAGAGCTCTAAGAAGTGTTCAGCACATGCTTGTGGTTCTATTACAACCTTGGCAGAGTACCCAGCAGCTTTTCACTGGCTTTGCTAAGAAGTCATTTGTAGAGCTATTTCCTTTCCTATAGTAATGTATATAGCTTTATCTCAAATATGTCATATACACTTACTTTTAATACTCTGTAATCCTTCTTGGCCATCACCTCACATAAATGTGTCACACAGTCTGAGAATCTGGACTGCTATCCTGTGTTTTTCTGGCAAACTGCTTAGTTCCCATAAAACTCCAACAACTTTATGTGCAACAATAATATTGAAAACTGTCAGAGTTATGTAAGGTTATGTTTTTATAGGTTCAGGAGCTGCGTTCCAGCAGGTTTGCTGACAATAGGAAAAGTTTGAAAAATTTACTTATCAGGGCAGTTGGGAATCTGCCCTGAGAGAGCAGAATATTTAAAATACTTTTTCTATGTTATAAGCATTCATTTTCCTGTGTCATTGGAAAACTGCAAGAGCAGAATATTTAAAATAATTTTTTCTGTGTTTTAAGCATTCATTTTCCTATGTCATTGGAAAACTGCCCTTCCAGTAGAAAACAGGTCTTTACACATTGGTTGTATTGCCAGAAAAGAAAGAGATAAACGGAACCTAATGCCCTCATTAGGAAGGGCAAACTAATACAATTTTTTAAAATTGGAGATAGAGAGTAAGCAACTAGGCAGAAGTCATGGTTCTTCCCAGGATGTAACTCCAAATGACTTCCACATTCATTCTCAGTAGAGAGAAATAATACGCTTGGCTTGCAGGTAGCTGATGCATTTTTCAACTCTACCTGGGACTGCTATAGCAAAACATACAGTCAGCATCTTTGTATTAAACTTATATCAAAATATATTCAGCCCAGTGTAGGTTTAAAAGTTAGGCAAAATATATTTATGAAAGTTGGCATTTAAGGGGATTCCTCCCCCAGAAAGATTATTTTCAAAGTAAATAGTCTAAACCATGTAATTTTGATGAAGAGGGCTTGTATTCAGTCAGATCAACAACAGAAAAACAGCTTCATTACTTTAAAGGTAACTGGACTTTGATTACTGATTATATGAAATATCTGCAATGAATGATAACCAAAAACAATCTCAGGACCTTATTTTGAGGTGTGTTATATACATGGAATAATCATGCCCTTTTGAAGAGGTTAGTGATTTACACCGATGATTCTAGGGAATTATGCTCTACAAAAATTCCCTCTAAAAACTTCTTTAGACTTTCATAGGAGTAAGGCATCCTTCACATTAGTTTAGCATCATAATTTTTCAACGTAAAGAAGTTCATAGAGTTAAAATAAGAAGGGAAGCAGAGAGTGAGTATGGGTCAGTTGCACTCTTTGTGACAAGGAGAGGGAGAGGATGAAGTGCCGCTGTTGTTGAAAGATACCAGCTGGATGGATAAAACAAAAATAAGGCACACCCTGCAGAGGAAGTATCACATCATTCTTCCTTTGACTCTCCCTCCTTTTTTTTTTTTTCCCCCTTTTCTTTTAAGAGCTGAATTCCTTCCAGTTCTTCCTCTGAAGTATCCCATCTTCTTACTGCATCAGGCTCAAATTTGGCTCAAAGTAAACAATACTGAGTCATGCTGGCCTTTGCTTACTCCCCTGTGTTTCTCATGGAACAATATTTTAAATGTCCTGGAATAATCATTGGCAGTTTTTAGTACATTAGTTCTCAACATTTAAAGAAGTGAAGTGGCAGAAATCAAAGAAAAGTACAGTTCTGCAAAGATGCCTGTGTTTAGCACAAGATTTCTTGGGAGTAGCTGTAAACTGGAACAGCTGCTGCCAGAATGTGGAACCACCATCCTCTGCCCTTCTGATTGTCATCTACTCAGACCACAAAATTTTAACTGATTTAACATACTGGAACAAATTTGTTATTTTTTGTGAATGACAAATATTTTAATAAGCAAGTATATTTTAAGAATAAAAGTAATAGAAGTAAGTAGTGACTGTAATTAAGGGCTTGCCACATTTCTCTAAATGACCTACCTCCCAAATTCAGCTAAACATGGACAAGGATTATTCTGATAATGAAAACCTGCAGTAGGTTCCTAGTTAAACCTTCATGACCATGTGGCTGAGTTTTTCCTATATTTTTTACAGACTGTCATGAAACAGAAGTCAGTACATCTATGGGGAACAGTCTTGACTTGACCAAGTTCAAATAGCCTAACTGACAGAAGCAGAGATGAAAAGCTGCAATGAAATAGAATTAGAAGGTTACTGTTGTATAGTATAGCCTAGCCAGTGGCAGAGAGAGGAGAAAGGAGGAGAACACTGCACAGAATGACTGATACTATGAACCAGAAAAAACTGGGACTTGAGTGAATGGCTGCCTGCAGTTTGGGGTTTGGCAGCTTTGGCAGCTCCTCTCCCTCCGGAGCAGGGCTCTGTCCCATATTCCCTCTGCCCCGAGGTGTGGCACAAGGGACTGGAATGTCCAGGGGCAGCAGTGAGGGCCTTGCGGCTGCTGTGAGTAGAGCAATGCTGGGTCAGCGCACTCCTGGAACAAAGCTGTCACTGAGCACCATCAGCATTACTGAGGGGTAACAACTTGCCTAAATCTGAATGCAATTTTACAAGGACAGCAAAAAGACCTTTACTTACCCCAGAACCAGCCACCTCTCACATTTCCACTTCCTTCTTCAAACTCTGGGAGAGAGCAGGTATATTCAAAGAAGCAATTCAGGCTGAGAAAGTTGGGAAACATCTCATAATGACTGATAAACTGTTTAATCTAATATGCTAGAGCAACTTCTGTTCAGCTTTCAAAAACAGGATAAGGAAAAGGGGAAATATCTTAAAGATGGGCAAGTTTTAGCTAAAGCTGCAAGACACTGTTGTGGAGTACGTTGGACAAACTTAACTGTAGGCATGATATTTTATTTTAAAACATGACAACCTTTAAAGGTCACCCCTTTTGTGTCCCGTCATATCAGTTGTACGTACTTGTGAAAATGACTGTTCACCCCAAAAGAGCATATGCCATTTTATATACATACTTCTGGAAAAAAGGCTTTTAACTGCCTAAATTTGACTTAATCTATCTGATTTTACTGTCAGCATTTCTGAACTGACTTGTCCAGTCACACAGAGTTTGCAGTACAACCATAAATTATATTCAGGTCTGCTGACAGGAATACCAAATTCATTTTAGCTCATTTTCCGTTAAAATGACCACGCCTTAATGCTCCTTAGTGATTCAGACCACAAGAAAAGTGAATGCAATAAGAGATTTAGATATGAGAGCAGTGAGTCAAGGAATAAATTCAAGAATAGATGAGTTGTGGTTTTGTAGCAGTAGCAGTGATATGTATCAGCACAGGGGCCCTGAATGCATTTTTGAGAGAACTTTGAACTTAAAAGAAAAATTCTCTGAAACCAGCAGCAGGAACTGTAGTGGAGCTGGTGAGGCAGTGGGCGCATGGACCCTGGGCAGCTCAGAACACCTCAGGCAAAGTCTGTCCTGCTGCAGGATCAGTGTCAGCACTGGACATAAAAGCAGCCACATGAGTGAGTAATCTGAACACAGCTACAGCACATTTTTCAGTACTTCTAGAACTGCTGCCTCTATCAGTATCTTCTGTGGGTTAAAGCAGACACTTCCATTTATAGCACTTCCATCTATACTTGACGAGCAATTTTTAACTGTTGAGACTCAAACAGTTTGACAATTTCATATAGGAACAGTTTAGTTTTAGTTTATTTCAAAATAGCGTTTTAAAATGAGTCACTGTTAAGGAATGAAAAAAATTTCACGAACTCTTAAATAACATGGGTTAAATATGAACTTAATGCAGATATATTAAGTGTGTGTTTAAAGCAGAAAATTATAGTAGTGTCTCAGTAAAGCAGAACAGCTGCAATTATTTTAATAGCTAACCACTCTACATGATATGGATTGAATGCAGATAATTACCCTTGCCTGTCTAGGGTCTCTCTATACTTTAAAATACTGTTTCCCTTCTTCAGCTCTGTTACACAGCATTAAGTGCTTTATTAGAATAGTTTTCACTTCTCAGTATGCTGCTTTTTCTCTTAAAGGCCTGTAACTGTATCCCAGGAAATGTTCTCCTTGTAAACTATTATATTGTATTAATTTACATCCTTCTCTGTACTCTTGTCTCTTCTGCAATGTCCACAGATGCAGACATGTAAGATTTGCCCTGTGTTTCCTCAGATATTTCAGAAAACAAAACTCTCCTCTATATTGAGAACACCCACTAATGGTTCTTTTGAATTCTCTGTTTATAATTTTACATTGTCTTTCCAAATACAAATCTTTCACTACCCCCACTCCAGTAACTAAATATTAGGGTTTGTACAGTGTTAGCCATAAAGTTTCCAATTTTATTTATAAATGTAAGATGAATGTCAGTAAATTAAAAAAAAATCCTTCAAACTATGAAACTTGGTAACACAAATCAGAAAGAGAGGCCATTTCATTTGTTTAAAATGGTAAATTGCTTGTTCTGTATTTTTTTTTTATACTAATCTCATCCTCCTCACCTTACCTGGTGACAGGGAGCTGCATGGCTGATTCTATACTTTCAGCAAAAAGTAAGTGAAACACACCAAGCTGAACTAGTTTATAATTAACAGTATGAGCCTGACTAGAGGATAAGAAATAAGATAATGGCAAGAGATGGCCAGAGCTTTGTATTTAGGATTGGTCCAAGTTACTTTAAAAACTGCTTTGCCTGGAATATAGTTGACAAAAAGAGCCCATCTGATGGGAAGTGAAGGGTATTAAAAACAGTCATGCAAACAGTGGGGTCCGATAGAGATGTGGTGACACTTCCAGATGCGTCTCTCCCTCCTTCCCTCTCTCTGCAGGTCCCAGAGGGCAAAGTGGTGGTTCTTTCCTTCCGCTACTTAGACCTGGAGAGTGACAATCTGTGCCGGTATGACTTTGTGGATATTTACAGTGGCCATGCCAACGGACAGCGCATCGGCAGGTTCTGTGGGACTGTCAAACCAGGCGCCCTTGTGTCCAGCAGCAATAAAATGTTGGTGCAGATGACTTCAGATGCTAATACTGCTGGAAGTGGATTCATTGCAAAGTTTTCTGCAGCAGAACCACATGAAAGAGGTAATTACCCATTATATATGTGCTGAAGACAAATATAACTCAGCTCTATCCAGAGCCACATTAATGCTTAAAAAGATGCGGTCCCAGAGATTCTAAGGATTGTGCTGTTCAACATATTTATTAATTACCTTGTTTGGCAAATAACTGAGTGTAACTGTTTAGCCATCTTAGTTCATCAGGTGGTCAAAAGAAAGGCTGACAAGTCTTAAGAGTAGTGGAAGAACTGTACCTAGTAGTAGACTGGTAATAGCTCCTCATTAAAAGGGCAGATGAAATTCCATATAGATAAATGTTGTAAATAAGGGGAAAACACTCTAACTTTCTGTACATTGTGACCAAGAACTCAGAAACTAAATAAGAATTCTTATTAATTTACAGTTAATTTTATAAGAAGGTCCACAATAATATTGTAAATAAGGATTACAGACCTGATGGGATTTTAATTTGGAACTGAGGGCAGGAGATACTGAAGAAAAAGACCCCTGTCCATCGAGCACTCCGCAGGCTGCGGTTCCCTTGGGAGTGCGTGTCAGCCCCACCATCGCTGCCGCATGGGCTGCGGGTATGGCTCCTGCGGTACCTGCGGCTTCTCCTCCCGCTCCAGCCCCGTGTTTGCAGGAGGGCGTCTCTCTGTGTTGCTGCCGTTCATTCACTGTGTTTCCCCGAGGCGCCCCGGCGGAGGCGGAGGGCCCGGCCGTGTCCGTGGCGGGGCTGCGGCAGAGGCCGCTGCCGGCCCTCAGGGGTGCGGCCCCCCTTGGCGCTCAGCGCCCCGCGCTCTGCTGCTTTGCAGGGGACCAGTACTGCGGGGGGCGGCTGGACAAGCCCTCGGGATCCTTCCACACGCCCAACTGGCCAGAGCGGGACTACCCCGCGGGAGTCACCTGCTCCTGGCACATCGTGGCCCCGAAGAACCAGGTAAGGCGCTGCCGTGGCGCTGCGGGCGCAGCTCAGCTTCCAGTGCCTGCAGGGAGCCACACCTGAGGGCGGCCCGCTGCCCACGCTGCCCCGGGCCGCTGCGATGGCACGGCCGCGCTCCGCCATCCCGCCTTCTCTGCTGGATCGCCCCGGTCACTCCTGTGCCTCCTCAGCAGGGCCAGGCGCTGCCACACTCCCCTCAGTGAAACCCGTCACAGCATCTGTGACTGCTGAGGCTTTTCGGCCAGGGAGGGGTTAAAAATTATTTTCTTAATTCAAAAAATACCATGCAAATTAAGTTAGGGCAGGTGAACATCTCAGCACCAAACATGATGATGACCAATGCTGAATTTAAGTCTAGCAATGTTTGAGCGTTTTTGGTGTTGCTGCAGTTTATTATTGCGGTACCCAGGTAGAGCTGATTGAATTTCATAAAAGCAGTTTGTTTTTATTTCATATTTTGGAGGCTCCATGGCATAACATGCTCACTTAATTAGCCAGATGCCATGAGAGCATATGTTACCACTTCATTAAGAGCTGAGGAGATGTGACAGCAGACTGAGAGGGCTCTTGTGCTACGCACGGCAAACACGAGCGTGTTCCCTACACTGCAGAGCAAATCTCAGTCCTAGCTGCACATTTTCTGGTTGCTGCTGAGCCATCTGCTCTGTATCTTAGCAGGAGTTCTACAGTGATTGAATGTTTTGGTTGACAGGCTTGGTTGGTTGGTTGCTTTTCTTGCCACATCCAGCTTTTAAAATTCATTTACATATAAAGATGACTTTCCTCTTCATCTCCTGCTCATGACTAATCCTTGAAATAAAAAAAGCTGCCCCAAATAAATATATTCTTCTGATCTTTCCTACTTTTCCATTTACCAAGACAGTTCCTCCCTTGAACTGAAGCAGTATGTCAGCTTAGTCTTTCCTGTAGTCCTTTTTAATCCACATTCCTTGTTTGCTAGATACAGATCGTTTAACAATCCTGTAGATAGTGGTTTTTATACCCTTATCTGTAAACTGCAGATTACTTTGGTTCTTTCCAAGTGTCTCTATATAAGCCTAAGAACTTTTCCTAAGCCCATAGAGAAGATTTGAGAAAGACTATACCAGCATAAAAATAAGGGCATTATATCCTGTGCCTTTTGATGATTCTATTCCATAAAACTACCTGTTTCCAAATATATATTATTCATGTACTGTAACAGTGGTTTGCATGGAAAAAAAGGCAGAATTTTGACAGGGACAAAAGCCATTTTCCATGAAGTAGTGAATAAGCATCTCTCAAGTTGCACAGGAAAAGCTCCCCAGTCTTCCATTTGCCAGAATTTAGGTGTCGTCGTCTCTATTTCCCTTTCATAAGCACATGAGCAGTAAAACACGGCACTCTTGTTTTGTTGCTTCAAACATTAACCAATAATTACTTAATTTATTAAAGATGGAGGAGCTTCTCCTGATCATGAAAAGCTTCTGTTCTGCCATGAAATACTTACTAGTGCAAAGTGCACTTATTGAACAATAGTGAAGTAGGTATTATGGCCTGCTGTTCTGCCTGCTATGGAAAAATTTAGCATTTCTATTCCCAGCTGCATTACTTCTTTCTATGCCATCTTTTTTGATCACAAGCATGTTATTCAGATGGGTATTTCCATTTAAAGTGAATTTTTTCATCATGAGTCTGAGGGTTTTGAAACGAGCCTGTTAGTCATCTCTGAAAGCAAGTCCCCCAAGGTTACTCATACTTCATGGAAAACAAAATTATGCCTTAAACATCTTAATAGTGCAAAACTATATCCATGCAAAATGAAGACATCAGGTGATAACAGGCTATCATTACTATGAATGTTGAACAAGATAACTTTTACTATGTCAATAAGCAAATAAAGTACATGCCATGTACAAATTACTTCTTTTTCTTTTTACAGTCTTAGAAAATTTAATACCATCTTTGTTTTGAGTCAGATCTTTATAAAGGTTGATCTACAATCAGCACAAATCAGTCTTGTCATTCAAGCCTCATTTGTGCTATTTATGGGAGGGTGATTTAAATAGTTGTGCTTCATCTGAAGAAGCAACCTAAATGCATATATTAGCTCTGTTTCCATGCAGTAGTGAGGTTGTGTTTCCCTTCCCTGGCACATGACTGACAGAATCATTCTGCAGGATTTAATTTCGGAGTAGTAGATTCCATTTCTGTTTTCTTGTACTTTTTTTTTTCCTTAAGTAAAAAATTCCATAAATAAAAGTCGTTGGGAGATAATAGAATAAGTGCTGGAAATACCAGAAGAATACTAGTTCACATTTATGACTTGTAAAGCCTCAACAGTTATGGAAATCTGACATGGAAATATTATTCTTTTAAGTACTTACTTTCTCTTGAATTTAGTTTTACTATTTTCTAGTTTTCTTTCTATCAATATTTTAATTTCTAATTTAAAAAATTCTCCATCAAGTATACACAGCATTGGCAACCATAGTGCTTTAGGCCCTGCTGTTAATGAAGTCAGTGAAATGTCTCATATCAACTTTGCCTTTGCTTTTTCTTTAGCATATTTAGAATGACACAATGACATTAAAAGCTCCTTTTCTGTTGCTTTCACTTGCTGTAGTTATTTTAAGAGCATTGTAACACCTAACTCCTACTAACATTCACTCATAAAAATAACTTTCTCAGAAGTTACTTGCATACATATGAGAAGAAAAAATTTTACAGAATATTAGTCATATGCTGAACTATTAGTTAGAGAGGTCATGTGGGTTAAAATACTTTACAGTTAAGTGGATTAAGGATTTTTCCTTTATCAAAAGAAAAATTCAATAGTACTTCATATGAAGATGTCACTTACTACAAGAAGTATTAATAAATTCTGCATGTCAAAACCGTAATGAGTTATTTCCATTTTCCCTTTAGCTAATAGAGTTGAAGTTTGAGAAGTTTGATGTGGAGAGAGACAACTACTGCAGATATGACTACGTTGCAGTGTTTAATGGTGGGGAAATCAATGATGCTAAAAGAATTGGCAAGTACTGTGGAGACAGTCCACCAGCGTGAGTAACTTCCTTTCATTGTGAACTGCACTACCACTGTGTTGTCATTTTCTGACTGTGCTGGCCAAGGCTTCTAGAAATTGTAATTTTTAAATTAAACATGGTGTTTTCTACCTCCAACTGAACATGTAGAAATTGCTTAGTATTTTGTCTCTGTCTAGGTTTTCTCTATTTTCTCTCTCACCATGACTAATTCTGGCTCCCAGCCATGTTTTCTCCTGTTCCACAAGCCTCATGAGACCACTGTGTAATGTTACAACACCAATGCTAATCCCAATGCTACTGATACTGGTGTAGCACCAATAGTAATGGTAGCTGAACATTAACATAAATATGTTTGTTTTGATTATAGGTACTGAAGTACAAGGATCCAGCTGAGCTCTCTAGCCCCTTGGCTCATTCCTCACTTTATCTGACTCATTTTCCTCTTGGCCCTTTTTAAAAAGACAGGATACACAGTCTGGGTCAGATTTGGCCTTGTAGTCCTGGTGTTCAAGGAGCAGAACAAAGCTCTTGGTAGCTGATAATCAGTGCCCTGCTCCATCCGCAGGCTGTGCCAATAGTGCAGCAAGGAAAGGCTAATCTGGGCAACCACCATGGCAGCTGTAAATCCATAGAGTTCCAGTTAACCAGCCCCTTACTTTTGGTTATGTCAGACCCAGCCATCAGAGTAAACTGATTTCTGATCATTTGCCAAAAAAATGGGAAACAACGACAAGTTTGTACTTCAAAGACCTCATTAAGTGTTTTGAAGATGTCCTTGGTAATCAATATCCAATCATGGACAAAAAATGAGTCCACAGAAATAATAGCCCAAAACATTTTATTTTTGGTGGGTTTGTTGAAGAGTTGCAGAATACAATACTTGATGAATTTTCATAGCCCTTCCAATTGTGCAGTATCTTTTTCATGAAACAAAATCAAATCAAAAAAATGCCAAACATTTACTTACTTCCCCTGTGGACTGAGGATTTCTTCAATGTATTTTCCCACTTTCCTAATCTACCCATTTCATGGAAGTGAAGTCTGCAATGAAGTTACACAGAAGAATTTAACAGTATTCATATTGGCATAAACTTCAGGAGACAGAGTTTTAGGTGATTAATGGAAATGAGTTTCATCCTCAAAACACCAGTGAGTGACATGCCAGCAAAGAACCATGTGTTTTTCAGTATTAGTCTGAAGTGGGTTTTGTTTTGTTTTGTTTTTAAAGAACGTTATTAATGCTTTTTGGCTTTGACATGCAAACAAATGGAAATATTTTATTCTGGTTTTCTATTATAGGCCTATTCTGTCTGAGAAAAATGAGTTGCTTGTTCAGTTTTTATCTGATTTAAGCTTAACAGCTGATGGGTTTATTGGCCATTATAAATTTAGACCAAAAAAGTTACCCACAACTACAGCCCTGCCTACAACCACAACAGTGCCTGCTACCTCAAGTAAGTCTGACTGGCTTTATTTCATTTTCTATAAAAATTAATTATTCCAGGACAAGGAGAGAGTTGCAGAAATACAAAATAGAAATTATATTTAAAATTCCAGTTTTGTGGTTTGTTAGTATTAATTAAAATTAATACTCTCCAGGGAGTGCCAGAATATACTCAAGGGAGAATACACTTAACATTATTAAAGGAAATCTATCCAGACAAGAGTTCAGTGTAAATGTCACTTACTCCACCTGAGAGAATTTTCCTGTCTCTTCTCAGTTTTGGACAGTTAACTAGCACATTCCATAGAAGAACGGATAAGCTAATTTCTTTTGAATAAAAGGTTCTGATTATTTCAGGAAATACCTTTATTTAAAGGAACTCTTTCTTCTATACAAGTTGATACGTAAAAATCTAAGTGTAGTTTTCTTCATCTAGTTATTAAGATCAAGCAAAATTGGTATGGAAGCCACCTGAGCCCTCTTCAGGTTCTGTCAGCACCCTGTCAATATGACACTTTCCTAGGATAATTTTTATTTGAAAATCTTCAGGGATTGGAACTTAGAGAGAAATATGTCTCCCTAAAAATAAATCTCCTTTTATATTTAAAACTAGACAGCATATATGAAAGATCAGAGCTGGATTTCTCTGAAGGTGTTGCCAAAAATACCTCATTACTGAGATATTGAAGGGATAAGTTCGTAGAATTTCTATAACCTGAATGTGAGGCATTTCAGATACAATTATAGCAGAAAACGAAATTATTTATGATGTTTTTGCAAGACATAACCTGATTTGTACTTAAAACACATCAAAAATCAGGGCAGCAATGGCTTGTTGGCAGGAAACCAAGAAGCTGTGGTGCTTTAATACTGCTAATGAAGGTATTTAAAATAGATGAAACTAAACATTAAAAAAATGAAATCATAGTGACCTGTAAATCATTCTGATGTGGCTCTAACAATAAATAATTTAGCTCTTCTTCACTCTAAAGCACTTGTTAACGATGCTGTTGGTTCGAACACTTGGTCTCAAGGAACCCAGACTGTCAATAACCCTGTTCAGGGTTTTACACAGGCAAGAGAGGTGAACTTCACAAATTAACTCCAAATCAATTTTCATGACAGCATCAGTGTTAGAAAATAAAAACATGCAGATTCATCTGAGAGAGGACAACAGAGGCAAAGTGCTCAGAAGGACTTGCCAGGCAGACAGAAAGAAGACGACCTTTCAAGGTGTGATCAGTTTTGCACAGTGTAGACATTTCTGATCTTCCAAACAAACCAAAGCAAACCAAACCTTCACAGTTCAGTTACATTTCTGAGCAGTCATTTGCATTCAGAAGTGTCCAGTTCAAAGAGACTCATTATCTTGCAAAACAGAACTGCTTAAACTTGCACAGAACTCCAGGCATGAATAAAATATTAAACTTTAGTAGGCTCTTTCAAGAATTATGTCAGTCTATATGTAACATAAAAATATTAGTACTTGCAGAAATAAATAAATGCTATAAATACATTTGTAAAAGTAAAGAAGATTAATCCAGTACCTGTGGTGAGGTATTTGTCTTCCTTGTGTCATTGGATAAAGTCATGCATTTTCCTGTCATGTGCCTACATATTAAGTGGTAGGCAACTAAACTTCTATTTCAGTTCTTCTCCAGTTCATGTTTTGCTAAAGTACCTTACAAACAATACACAGCCTCTGCTGCCAAGTCATAGCAAAGTTGGTTACCAACCAAAATTTATTAAACTGTAAAAAAAGAAAGGAAAAAAGTGCCCAAAAGAACCAAACAAGAATATTTTGTGATGCATAATCCCAGTTTTAAATACAGAAAACTCAAGAGCACCTCAGTAAATTTTTGGCAGCTAAAATGCCAAAACATACAAACAAATGCTATAAACAAAGCATTCAATTTCAGAAAGGAAATGTCAATCCCTAATGTTAAATACATACTTCAAACATTGTGTTTCAAAGTGTCATGAAGAAAAACTGTGCAACACTACCTGACGTGAAGCTATGTGAAAAATTTGGGGAAAAGAGGTCAGGAATTCAAACTCTGATCCCTTTCAGCACAGGGTGGTAATTTCCAATAAAAGCCTCCCCAGTCCCTGGGAAGTGTTACTGTAATATCATATTGTGGTACTTAGGTGCTCTCCTAGGGCTGTATGGCAACAGCAGTGACAGATTGAAGATGCCAGGCAGATCTTGAGTAGGATCCCATTCTCTTAGGCCACTAGAACTGGCAAAGCTGAGACACCTGAAAGGAAGATGACAGGAGTTGACAGCAGAGAAGAAGAACATTGTTACTGTGGTGCTCATCTCCTGAAATGCTAGGTCTAGTGCATCAGGATTATTCATCTTTCTACTTGTCTTTATCTGAATATAGTGCTTTTCATTTGTATCAAATGCTTTGTTTCAATTTCAATTTACTTTTTGCTCTTCAAAAAGTTGTGAAACCTACAGTTGCTCTGTGCCAGCAGAAGTGTAAAAGGAGTGGGACTCTGGAAAGCAATTATTGTTCAAGCAACTTCGGTAAGGAAGCAAAGTTTCTTTTTAATTATTTATTCACTACTGTGTTTTTAGACTCAAGGAAATTTTCCCAGATCTAGTTCTGAGTTACCATTAGTATATAGGCTAATATTTTTACACTACCTTATGTATGTATCTGACATTGTATCTGTTTCACTCAGTACATTCTTGGAGATATTCTGAAATAGGCACTGCACAGATATCTGAGACAAACATTTCTTCTCAATGTGAGAAGCAAATGACAACGTAAGACAGTGCCAGGATTCATCGATTCAGTTACTGTATTGTCATCTCTGTTTTCTGTAACCGGCCCATACATCTTATACTGCCCCTGCTGACTGTTCCACAATACAGTGTTTAGACTTCCAAAATGCTTTGAAAAAAATTAGAAGGGATGGAGTCTTCCAAGCACTGCTGTCTGTATACAGACATAAATCAGTCAGGAAAAATGATGCCTGCTGTGTATTAGCACAGCCTTGTCACTGCCGATCTATTCCACTGTCAGGGTATTTTCCCATATTAATTCCGCAATCTTTTTTTAATCCCCTATAACATGCCTGGCAATTTGATGGGAAAACTCCCTGCCACCATCCTTTTTTCATTTTAAGCTGACTCTTACTGCACTGCTAATCCCACGAGATTTGTGGAAATCTGCAGGATACCAGGGAAGCAGAGCAGGGCTGTGGCTGCACCCTGGGGCAGGGTGGGCTCAGGGCACCACCAGCCTCTTCCAGTCTGCAGCCACCACAGGCTGGTCCAATACAAAAAGAAACAGGTAGGGAAAAAACACAAACCATAAATGGTCTCCTCTTACTGATCACACCTCAGCTCTTGTGGCTCATGGTAATTGATACCATATAAAGCTTGGTTTTTTCCTCTAGCATCACAGTAATAAATCACATTCTTCTCTCCCATCTTCTGTCAAGTACTTGACATTTTTCAGTCTTTTCCATGACAGGAGTGAGAGTAAAAATAGTTTATATGCTACTGTGAATGCAAGCATACCCTAAGGTAAGAATAGGAAGTCTGTTGTTAATAGAGTATGATTTATTCTAAGTTTATTTGTAGACTTTATGATTTTAGAAAATAACTATTTCTCTTTCATCATGCATTTCATTTTATTGTTTCTAGAAATATTGCTGCTATACCCAGCACTTTAACATCCACAGTTCTCTCTTGATTGAACTAGAACATTCTATTTAATTAAAAGCTCTGCATTAAAGGAAGATGATGTACAAATTTACAAAATCCCAAAATGTGGATTATGCAGTTTTGTAAAATAAATCTGGCTGTACATACTTGATAATTGAAGACTGAATTTATCCTAGGATAGAATGTCTGATTTAAAAAGATGACCTGAGAAGAAACCAACTTGTTAATACCAATTACCATTTCCTTTTGATAAATAAAGATGGCCTACCAGTTAATTTAGTCATCCTAGGGAAAAGAAGGTATCTTTGTTTTCATGCTGAGAGGTC
This sequence comes from Chamaea fasciata, assembly GCF_029207755.1. Taxonomy (NCBI): domain Eukaryota; kingdom Metazoa; phylum Chordata; class Aves; order Passeriformes; family Sylviidae; genus Chamaea; species Chamaea fasciata. The sequence goes on along the minus strand of NW_027094096.1, from coordinate 12,101,071 downwards.
TATGATGGTCAAATCTGTAATTGCATTCATCTGAAATAAGTAAGTTTGTATCAGGCCTCGGATGAAAATCTAGTTCTTAGGGCATTAACTGTTCCCTGCTAGTCATCTGGGAGTGTCAAGAGAGTTGGGAATTCAGGTTTTGGCTAGAGAGCTTCAATTCAACTTCTCCACTATTTGAAAATGACTCATTAAAAGCAGTACTGTTTAACTGGAATCAGAGAACTGGGCTTGCATGAGACTGACACATTGTAGAACAATTTCATATTTGGTGCCACCAAAATCTGACAGAAGTGATGCTCATATTTTTAGTAAGTGTTCCTAGTACTGTTTTCTTATTAGGGACTATGTACTTAATAAGTTTTTATGATGCCTCAAAATTTATGTCTAAAAAGAATAAAAATTTACCAAATATATCAAACGTTTTTTCTTCTAGTAATAACAGGAACTGTAATCGCAGCAGTAACGCGGGCTGGCAGTCTGCATGCAACAGTATCCATCATTAATGTCTATAAGGAGGGAAATTTAGCAATCCAACAAGCTGGCAAGAATATGAGTGCCAAGATTCTTGTTATGTGTAAGCAGTGTCCTCTCATCAGGAGAGGTAAGTACACAGTAATAACTGCTTTGTGTGTTTATAAAAGATAACATTATAAAAACTGCTGTTTGAAATATGGCCACAAAAATCAATAAAATTACCATGGTTTTTTCTATAATCAGCAGTTACTATTACAATCAATTTAAAATAACCAGCAATCCAGGGGTTTAGTGCATTTTTTTCTGTTTTACTGGAAAAGGATTAGGCTCATGTATATCACAGGAGTTTGAAAAACCTTTTTCTTTAAAAGCCACGTGATCCAAGATAAAATCTGATTTGGATCTCTCAGATGAAGCTGAGGTAGATTTTGTGTTTACATGTATGTATTTTGGAGCTAGTTTTTATACACAGTTGTTTAGAAGGGAAAGACAACAGCCTGCTAAACCTAGAAGAGCAATATCTCAGAGGAAATGGCAGAAATCAAAAAGTTCCTCTGTTGTGTATCTTCTAAATGTATTTACAGCTTTACAGAAATACTCATAGTATTAAGCCCACTTTATATCTGCAAACAGCCAGTACTGCTAAAAGCTACCTTAAATAATATTATACAGACATCAACCAACATAAATTCCAGTTAATTGTGGTAAAGGTGTTAAAAGAAATACTGAGAGTATTTTTATTGAAGTAACTAATAAAAAGATTAAACTGTTTTTTAGCTCTGCCTCATAAGAAAACAGGTAGAACACGAGAACATAAACGGAGCCATAGCAGGAAACAGTAAAAATAATTTAATAAACATCAAAAAAACCCCGGTATTATTCCAGATACTGCCAGTGCTTAAGCATATTAACTCAAAGTGGGCAGTAACAAAGTGAAAAATCATGATCAGAAATTAGTTTTTGCCTTTAGTTATATGAAAACTACACATTGGGAGACATCATAATGTCCTTGGTGGAAAAAAAAATGTCTCCTTTTAGGCAGACTTCTGACTCCAAACCACACATTTCTGTTTCTCATCCTAAATCTCAATGAATTATTTAAGAGACATTACTTAAAATCTGAACTTCTCTGTTTATATCCCTGTGTTACCATTCCTTCCAGCCCAAGACCCTGCATTTGCCCAACCCTTCTAAGGCATAAAAATACACAGATCCAATTGAATTGTCCAATGCCAGGTCTTACCACTCATTAAGTCCACCTTGCCTGAATGCTTCTGTGTATATCTGGAAATTACTTATATCTCTGGGGAGGGATAGGGAGTGAAAAGATTTAAGTGCATTATCGCTTAAGGGCATTAACCGACAAGCTGAGCAAATGTGAAAATATTCCAAACTAATATGAGACATACTCCACCCTGGATGACAGTGGTTAGGTTATCCAGTGCTGATAGCATTTCTAGTGCCTCTTAGACTCACTTGACACTCTATAGTTAAAGACTATCCCCTATATATTTAATTATGTAGTAGGCACTTAGCTGTGTAGCTGCTTGATTTTTTACATAACCGTAGTTTGTGGTGTAACAAGCATGACAAAGATGGGTAAGAGAGTAAATGTTGCAGGTAGGAAGGAAAAAATGTTGGAAGGCATTGGTAACAAACAGTGAAATGAACAGAAACCACAGGTAAAGAACTATACTTACCAAATGATGTCCCAGATTTCTGTCTTGTAATCTCATTCTCTACTTTCTAGGTTTAAACTACATCATCATGGGCCAGGTAGAAGAAGATGGTAGAGGCAAAGTCTTTCCCAACAGCTTTGTCATGAGTTTTAAGACTAAGAACTCAAAGATCCTAAATGCCTTGAAAAACAAAACATGTCAAAATTGAACTCTGCAGCTGCATTCTATCATCTGCCTTGAAAGGTCATTTTAACTTTAGCCTAAGTCATGGAAATGCAGCTGACTGCCAAGAGCCCGGCCACGCTGACCTTCCTCCCTCCTGTCCACACAAACACACCTGGCACAAAGTGAAACCATTCCATGTACCAGATGAGAACAGACCTTCCCAAGGCTGAAAGCTGAAGGTGTGCAGCACAGCCATCTGATTTCAAACATACAAATTCCAGTTACTTGGAAGATGGTAATTTATAACTGTCCAGTTTTTTAAGGAGTTTTGTACGTAAAATAAGAATCCTAAGTGCAATATTTATAGCAATTCAGTTTAACTTACCTTTTTTCTCTAAAGTTGTTTTATTACATGGATTTCTGCATTATTATCAGTGCTTAATAAAATATTTCAAGAGTTAAATTGTATACCAACTAGTTATTCATTATTTATAAAGCGGGGCAGCTAAATATAGAAACTGTTTGTTGATCATTTACATGCTTTTGATGGTTTGGGCCTTGTACATTGTAACTGTCACTACACTTCCTTGCTGATTAAGGGTCTGATTTTCGTTATATAAAAGTCAGTGAATCATTGATCTGAACAGGAACTTTTCAAAGAATTAGACAGCTGTAAAACAGCACCATGCTTTTTTCCATTGGTAACTATCTACTTAGTAAATGTCACTATTAAGTTCTCCAAGGTACTAAGGTAGAAGAAGGTAGGAATTAGTTTAGTGGTAGTAAGGTGCATATAGAATCTAAAATCCCTTTAAGAATTTTTTTCCTTTTATATAAATACCAGACCAGAATTCTTTGGATAACCTGTGACCAGGGGCAGGAAACTAATGAAACACACAGTCCCTACTGGAAGTACCCATTGCTTATTCCAGCAGGGGAATGTAGATTGCCGTTCTCTTCACTGATGGATTCTCACACGTCATGCCAAGGGGCACTGCCACAGTGCAGCTCCAGCACAGCAGCCTCTCTTCCAAAGACTTCATGGGCAGCTGGGCTGAGGACAAAAGCATCAGAGGGGGGCACAGAGGTACAAAGAGGCTCTGCTGGGAGCTCACATCCAAGAGCTCAGTGCTGCGGCCACACTTCAAAGATTGCATTGCCTGACTGACCAAACTGAACAGCACTTCTCTGTGGAGCCAACAACAACATTTGTTTGCAAAGCAGATGTAGTTCTGAAATTTTAAAACTTTTAAATCGGAATTTTAATTTTCCAGCATTGATTCCTATGCAGACTAAGGAATTTCATGCACAGTGCTCACTGCATTTCCTGGCAGCAGCCTGGGGAAAAGCAATGTGGAAATCATGCTCGGAGCTGTCTTGAACTACAACAATCTATTTTTATTTATGATGACATGCCCATCTGTCATGCAGCTTTTTTCAGTGAGGCAAGAAAGGTCTGGCAGCTTACTCATTGTCTGCCAAATGGAAGGTAGGGAGAGCTCTTGCCTGCTCTTCTCAACACTCCTTTTACACCAGTTCCTTTTCCAAATCAATGCACTGGTAGCAGTAGGCCTGAAACAGGGAACAGAGGAACACAGAGCAGTGCCAGTTTTCTCAAGTAAGAGTTGGTTACAAAACACAGGTAATGACTGTTACAAGTTTTTAAACCCAGTTTGTAGTTACTGTAAATTTCAAACATTTGAAATCCAATCTGCAGCCAAACAGAATCAAAATTATCTAATCACGACTTCTGAAATAATTTCTACAGAAATAACAAGACCATATTCAGCAAGAGTGTAAAGTAAGCTGACTTTCAGTAATCAGTGATTTTGACGTTCCTGCTCCAAATGAAGGACTGAAAATTTTCATCTCCATTTTTCATTTATGAAGGCAAAGTTAGCTCTAGGACAAAACTGACATTAATATGAAAGGGAAGAAAAAACCTTTTCCAGTTATCCCAAAACCTCTTAGTCCTTTCATGACTTGCAGAAAAGTTTGTACAAAGAAACTCTGAATCCTTTAGCCAATTAAACTCCAGCTTCTCCAGATTTTTTTTTTAATATGTAAAATTTTGTTTCTGTGCCTGTCTAGAACTATTCTGTGAGTGTGCATAAGGCAGACATTGGAACAGCCAGTAATAATTTTCCAAATGAGAAAGCAGTAGCATGTTTAACACACGTGAACTAGAAAAATCTAAATGATGAGAGAAAATTGAGTACAGAGCACTTGGTACTGATTAGTAACCACGCAGATCAGAAGAGCACAGCAGCTTTCAAATAAAACAGAGATGTATAGTGTCATATAACTGAGCTATGGCAGAGAACAAACTTCTTTCTGTCTCATTCTGCAGGTTTGTGTTTCAGTGACAAGTAAAAACTCTGGAACTCCCAATCCATCAATCCAAAACCCTCGAGAGCCTTGAAGTGCCACGGTTCTCCCTAAGGCCATCCACACCACAGTAGAGCACAGTGCCACAAGGCACTGACCAAGCTCTGATGGACTCTGCTCAGTGTATGAAAAGCACTCAGAAACAGCTCCATTAGTACTGTCAACACTCCCAGGTTCCCAGAACCAACCATCCCAGTGCCAAACAGCTGATGGTGCATCTAGGACCCAAGCCAGCTGGTCTGGAACCAGCATCACTTCATGGCACTGCATGAAGCCATTTCAATGAACCGAACAGGATGGGTCCAGAAGGAAAAAGGCAGTAACACATTAACACCAGCTACCTTCCTTAAATCTATTACCTCAACATGACAAAGAAAATACTTTCAGTGTGGTAGCTGATACATAATGTGCTTTCAATATGACAAGTATTAATACAACCATATTTTTCAAAGAGCTTTTATTTGCTTCCTTTCTTGAATATACATAACATACACAGCACAGTTTTTATGTTGGTGCATTATTCAAACATGAGATCTCAGTCCAAATACAAAACTCAGTGATCCTCTTTGCTTTGAACCAGGAGGTTAACTTCCTATTCCCATGAAAAGCCAACACACAGTAGAATCCCTCTATACTCTATCACTTCTGGAAGCAGAGTATTAAAACCTAGTTCAGAAATACATAATTTCATAGTACGGAAAATATATTACCTTTACAAGAAAGAGTTTTATAAGAATTCCTTCAAAAAAGTTAACATTCATGTAAGCCTCCACTCTGCCAATTTCCCAAAATCAACTGTAGTCAAAGAGCACAATGGCTACCGGCGCCTTCTGGACACACAACCATTTCAGCAGAGCACCATCAGAACAGTAAAACTGTCAATCAATCCTTTAGCTGTCAGAAATATACTTACTTTGTAATTAAAAATACAGGAATCTCACATTTCTCAGTTACAGTTTGTCAGCTTGAATTATATATAAGCATATAAAGCCATATAGGACCCTCTAGCACAGAAAATCCACAAAGCCCTTACTGTCCATTGTAAGCAAAGTCAGATAAACTATTTTCACAAAACACAGTATACCTGACATAAAAAAAGTCTACCTTGGCAACAATTCTGGTTAAAAAAAACATGAAAAAGAAAACCAAATGTAAAAGTAGGATATGTAAAACCTGTGTGAAGCAGACCCTTCTAAAGTACATCTCTCCAATGACAAGACTAAATAACCTCACAGAAAGAAGAATAGAATGGTTCACAGGAATTGTTCAGCACTGCAAACAATAGCACTCAAGTGCTCCACCTCATTTTAATGAAATCACAGGTTTTAATAATTCAAATAATTTATCTAAATTTTAAAAACCCAAGATACTAAACATTAAATGTTCACAGATGAATTTTTAAATTCTGTTCCCAATCCTAACACGTGTATTAAAATGCACTATTGAGGCACTGCTGAAAAATCCAAGCAGGGTTAAACTGTCTTACACATAGCCATAAGCATTCAAAAATTATTGGTCTATTTTGTGTTCAAAATGTCAATGTTCCCACAAAAGTGAAAAGTCTTGATGATTTGATTTACTGTATTCTATAAATGTTAGTTTACAGTCAGTGTTAAGGTACAAAACTAGAACTGCCTCTTTCAGGGCCATACAGTCTTCACATGCACTGTAACCTACAGTCACACATAATTTCCAACTGTGCTGGAAATTTTCTATTATTCTTTATCTGACTTCTCTATTAAAAATAAACTGCTGCATTTTCATTTTAAAATAAAGGCTATCTTCCCCCACAAACTGAAAAACAAGTATCAAAAAAGAACAAACAGTAAAAATAGAAGAAAGAAACACGTTGTGCTAGTTAAGAAGCTCCAACACCTGACAGCCACAGACAGTCTGAGGAACATTTAAAAAACTCCTATATACAAATTTTATATACACACCAAGATTAAGAGGTGAAGAAAATCAGTGTATCTGTTTCTGCATTCATTTTGACCACTTGGGCACCAAGCTGAAATTCATGCAAACGCATTTTCAAACGTATTTTTGTGCAATAGTCTTCTTGTCTATATGATCTGACAACAGAATTAGGTCAACACTTTCACCTATGGCTATCTAAAAGTACACACCTTTTATGTAACAGTTAGTTTCTTGGATAAAACATAGCATATTTGGAAGTTCGAAAGCCAAGCAGGTCTCTCATTTCGTTCCGGAATTTTGACAAGTCCTGCCGCAGCTCGTTGAGGTTCTCCACAGTGGCCTGATCTGTACTTTGCATCTTCTGCCTCATGGAAGTCAAGTAGCGGTGGACTAAGCAACACATCACCTTTTGGTAATTCTCATCTCTCTTCTGCTTCAGATTTCTCCATTCCTTTAAACAAACAGAACATATTTACTATGGAAGTGATTTTTGAGCCCTAAAACCTATATACAATTCTACAGAGAAGAAACGTGAACAAAACAAGAAAGCTATTTTTTAAATACATCCTGAGGTACACAAATATACAATGCATATAAACTGTCTACAAAATCCAAATTAGATTATAATCCGCTGTACTGGCAAAACTGAAAGTTTTTATCTACCTGGCTTGGTAATTGTTCTGTGAGCAATCAAGAGTTCCATAACCCTGAATGTCTCTCAGTGCAAATTCCACGAAGTGCTTAAATTTGTTTATTCAATGCTATTTTCATCAGCAAGAAGGTGCAAAATTGCAGGGTACAAAAAATATTTATAAAATAAACAAACAAAAAATTCCTTCCCTACTAATGAGAGGCTTCAGTGATTTTTTTTGGTTATTCTGACACTTCTGTAATATGTTTAAAACCAATTACCTTCTCTAAAGAATATTCTTACCTTACCATTTTTGAGATTAGCACATACTTCCTTGAGGTTTCTATGTGTTTTCATTCAATCAAAGCTTTTTTTTTTTTTCAGACTATTTTGGGGGAATTGGGGGTTGAAGGGAAGTGGGTTGGAATTCCCAAACCAGAAAGTGAATAAAACCTTACTCAAGTAGAAATAAGTAACACTTATTTATCTTGGATGCAACACACATTATTCTGTAGTTCCTATTTATCTTAGTAGCATTCACCTTCTGACAGGCAGCTTCAGGCTGCAATCTGCATTTTCATTTTAGCAAGCAGCACCTTTCCAGCTGCTCCAAGAGCTCAGAGCTTGCCCAATCATTCCTCACCTTGAGGCTATTCTGACGTTTCACTTTGCCACTTGATGTATGAGAGCAGATCCATTTACTGAGACTGTTGAAAAGGTAACAAATAGTCTTGGGAGAGGGTATGATGTTAAAAGGTGGAGGGAGTGTGCATTTATCATCAAAGTAGCTAAGCCAAAGCTTGGCACGAGCAAACTTCCACTCCTTATCTTCATGATTCTAAAACATCAGACACATTAACAGAGAAAAGAAGCAGGAATATGAATAGGTTATTTTGTAAGTTTCATTTTCTCATACCTTAAAAACTGACCATTATTTAACTTTAATTATATAACATTGTAATAGATTATAGAGTTTTGCTTGAATATTCCAATATTAAATGCTTAAAACAAGTACATCTTTCTTCAATTCCCTATACACTCTGGTATAAAATTCAGACGGTATTACCCCAGATCAAAATGTCAAAGCACCACACATATCAAAACCAGCTACTGTATCAAGAAAGTAATCAATGCCCAGTGGGCCAAAGCCCTGCACATATTCAACATGGAAATTACAATTTTTTTAATCAAAGTAAATAAAAACTTCTTATTTGAAAAAAAAATATGAGCTCACAGAGCTCATCTATGAGGTCTTCAGATCATGAGTTTCCACATCATAGGAAGAAATTTGTGTAAATCCAAAGCTACAGGTAATTGGTAATTAATCAGACACCACTTACTGCTATCAGCTGAAAACTTTTGTGAAGCATTGCCACAAGGAGTTTAGTTAATACTATCACAACCACCACGTTGTAGGTCCCAACAATAACAGCACCCACAAAAGACTGTAACTCTTCACCGTAGCTAAAACGTGTCACAAAGATCGCAACATGTGCCAGGGAGAAGATGTACCAGAAGAGAGCAAAGCACGTACCAATAAACCTACAGAAACAAGGAAAAACATCTGCTCAGGTAAACCTAACACCAATTCAAGGTGAGTGAAAAAATCCAGTTCTGTTTAACTACTAGGGATTAAAGGTTAAAACAATACAGTTCTTTTATAGATCTCAAACTCACGAATGGAATGTGTCATTGCTCTGTTGTTCACAGAAAATGCCCGCACAGTCCTTTTCTTCATTTACAGTAAATCCTTTATCATAAAGTTGGGTCAATCCAATTGTGAATGAGAACAAAACAAGAAGAAACATGCCCAGAAATTTTCCAAAATCTTGTAGCATCTGCCCCATTGAAATCTGTGAAATAGATTTATTCATAATTTTAGTAAAACATGTAATTATTTTTATTTGTGTTGTTTCTTTCAGCCTTTGATCAACAAAACATCTATTTACATATTGAATATTTACATTAATTTTTGATAAGCTAAACAGACTTTAAGGTCAGGAGATAACCTTGCACTTTTCCAAATAAAAATTCTAGATATTAAAAAGAATATATCAGTAATTTTAACATCGCCTGGAAAAATTAATATCCTCCAAATAACCATAAGCAATAGTATGTACACCTTGTTATTTATTTGCAATACCAATAGTAATAAGGAATTCACAGGTCAACAGACAAAAGCAGTAAATTAAATGCATTCGAACATAAATGCCATCACAGAAAGTTAAGAAAACACTTAGAAGAACATTGAATTAATCAAAACATTTGGAATAATTTATCACTAATTAAAAAAAGTTGTATACAAAAGCCCATCTGCAGAATACAAAATTAGTTCACTGTACATTTTATGTATGATTTAAAATAAACACTTGTGTAGGCACACAGAAATGGAAGGATAAAGCATACAAGGTATGACAGTAAATTCGGATCATTAGTTTCCATTTCAAAATATCCTATACAGAATTTGGCAACATTAGAAATACAGCACCTTTAAAAAAAAACAATCATATGCTTGTGATTTTTTCCAACACAGGAAAGACCTCGATTTGCTTTTGACATAAGCACAAATTTTTACATAGACAGAGCATAAACTGTTCATATAATTGAATTAGTCTTCCTACAAACTTCTTCAGAACAGTGTACCATTATAAAGAATGGAAATACATGTAATGTGGGATTGGGCGGATCTGATCTATATAAATCAGTGTGTGGAAAGCCTGGTCCTGTCTGAACCAAAATCTGTACCAAATCCCTATCCAGAACTGTAGCACAATTGCCAGGTTTGCAAGTACAGCTTTACTGGGAGATGAATTCCTACTCCCTCCTTTGCTGCTGGAAACTCACCAAGTTCCTCCTGCAGCACAGCACATTTGGAGTCTGTACAGTTTGTAATGGCCATGGAGATTCTGCAGCTGTGGGCAAAGCTCTGCACCAATTCCATGCATGTTTGCTCAGAGGCTGACTGTACTCCCCATCAAACTGTTTCATCACATCCAACCCTTTAATAAAAAAACCCAACCCAAATCCCAGCAACAAAACATTTCCCCTTTAACACATGGCTCCAGCCAAGAGAGAGAAAAACTAGATGAAACAGGAATGCACAAAAAGTGCAAACTGTCCAAAACTACTTTGGAAGATAGTGTAATAACCTATCCCAAATGCCAGTTGCTTTCTTCATAGTTCATGCTTTCCCTCTCTAAGTATTTACAATTTCTAAGCACTTGAAATCTTATTATCTCATCTAGGGAAGTACTACTCTGCCTTCTGTTAATAATAAAATCCATCACACACAGCCAATTTACAAATCTGGATTCTAAGAGGTTTTATTAGCCAATAAGTAACTGAAAGCTTAAAAATAACTCTAAGAGCCAAGAGAACACGGTAGCTGCCTTCCCCTGCCCCCACTGCTGGGTTTCCATGCCATATTTGATTACCACCATCTGAACTTTGTGACCTACTTTCAGAAAATACTGTAAGAGTTGTTGCACCAGCCCTGCTGGCAAGGAGTAATAACGTAAGCTCCTGTGTGCCTCTCAATGGGGTGACTGTTGACTGTTTTTATTTACTTGGAAAATTTTGTAACACAGCCTCCTAATAAAAAACTTGTGAAAGATCTAGTACATAAATAAATATGGACATTAAACAGTGAATCTCTTTAAAATGTGCAGAGACTTCAGTGTTCAATCAATTTGTACAACCCTAATGCTTAATGCAACATCAAGACTTCAGTATTTTTTTCAAAGTGTGCAAGTACATTTTCATTTAAAATGTATAAATTAGATAGTTAGATAATTAAAATGTGAGAGGTTTTACTGTCATCATTACTGGAAGGCTTCAACAAATACCAAGCAAGAAGAAACCCGTTCTCCCTTCTTACAATTGCCAATAAATATAAATCTCTCAATAGTCTTGAGAGATTTATATTTTTCAAACAAAGGCAATTTGCACAACTCAAGGTGCAGCTTCAAGGAGATCACAGACATAAACAATAAGGCTTTTGATTACTCTTCCTTGCTACACAATTATTCATCTATCTCTTTAGAGATAAGAAGCTAAGGCAGTTATTTGCACAAATTTTACAGGAAGAACATGATCCTTATACTTTCCAAACTGTGAAAGCTTAGGCATTATGTTAACCTTAAAACAGATTAAAACAAAAAGACAGTATAGGTATAGCTGTCATGGAAAAGTACATTAACTGAACTACACAAGGTCTTTCACTCTTTGTATTACCTTTTCCCATCTGAATCAGTATGTTTTACACAAGAGATTACTTTTTTAAAAAAATTCAAACTTCAATGCAGTATACTTCTTTCAACTTTTCACTTTCTTTAACATTTTTTCCTATTTTCAATAAGACTCTTGATAGCAAATTAGGTTTAATATTTTTTCAAAAAGTAATGCTATTCACCTGGAGTGGTCCCAAAATGGAGCTGGTTGTGTACATGAAGAAGAGACGCAGGTAACTAAGAACATTGGCAAAGGCAAAAAGACCTTCTGCCACTAGGGTAGGATGAAATGCATCCCAGTCCTTCCTTTCAGCATAATCATGAAACTGCAACATAAAAAAGGACAAGTTGAGATCACTAACATTATAAATACAGAAATGTACCCATACGCCTCTCCCTATTTCAACTTCCAAACCAGGCAAGAGCATAGAAGAAATTAATATGTATCACTCATAGGTGTCATGCCTCTTTCAGACAAAGGCATTTTAAAAGCCACTCCAAAGGGAGCCAGAAATCAGACAATTTAAATTCAACATCTAACTCTGCCACTCACTTGTTCAAACCATTTATTCTCCTGTTCTCTTTTACTTCTACTCTGTTTTGCAAAGTCTATTGAAACAGGGACTTGGGCACTTAATAAATATGTGCATTGCTTTGTATAATAGGCCTCAGTCAAAAATAGCATGGAAAAGAAAACCCTTGTACACATGCAATTGCAACGTGGTGACAGCTGATCTTAACCAGTTTTGGAAAGACTATGACTTGGGGTTCCTTCAACAGATTTTATGAATGGCTACAGAGAATGGGAGTCACAAGCAAACTGTTCCTTGAGGTATTATCCACTAAGTACTACTATTCAACTTATTCAGGGAACATCCACAGATTCCTAACTTTTGGTTTGGCTGAAAATATTCAGCATTTATATTACCAGCCCAATGTAGCACTCTCCCTCTACTTTTTTTCCAAGAAATGGAGCCTTCCTTTCCAAATGATTACCAGCCTCTGAATCGATGCTAGGACAGGGAAATGAGCCAAACACCAAGTTGGGAAGAACTGAAGCAGTTTATTTCCCTCCCAACTGCCAGACAGCTGTCAACTTGGAGTTTTCAAGGCACAATAATGGTGCTACTGCATTGGCTTGGATTTTGCTGTAATATTCACATTCAATTGGTCTGGCAGTTTGCCATCTGCTGTGTGGTTAACAACACATGCAACAGAATGGCAATGATCATTTTCAAAACTCGTATTTTCCATCAAATCCAGATGGCTTTTTATAGAGACAAGACAAGGCTCCTCAATGGTCTCAGAGCTTTTATCCTTACTACGAAAGAAAACCCCAACCAAAAAAACCCTACCAAGCAAAAACCAATCAAAAATCCACCACTTACGAGTATATGTAATCAAACGCTAAATAAAACTTTCTGTAACAAAAATGCACTAGGCAAACCAAACACAGACAATACTATTAGCTTTCTGCATGGTACCGAATCAGGCAAGCTCAAATGCCCAGTGTGATGAGATGCATTTCCCTAAACAAAAATCAAGCCATTTGGAAGAGCAGCCTGTTCTTACAAGGAAGACAGTAGCTCTCTTTGGGGGTTCCAAGGGCTTGGACATGTCATGATGTGTTTTGTGACTCCCATTTGCCTGATCAAGTGTGCTTTGAAGACCAAGGTGCAACAAGACCTGAGGTCTTGACAGCTGTATGGCCCACACCACACAGAGCATGTAAACCCAAAACCTACACTGCACCACATCATAGGCTATTACTAATGCTGTACATTTAACCACAACACCCTACTTCTAACACACCACACCTAACACATCTTCAGGTATTTTGCAGCAACGTACTAAAATCATACTTGCTCAGTCAGCCCCAGAGGAGCTTTGGGTCTGTGAAGATTGGTGCTCACCTTGTTATGGGCAACCACTTTAAGAGCAAAAGTTGCCAAATACAGGGAATTCATGACAAAACTAAGCTGATTGCGGGATTCTTCTAAAAAATCTTCTAAACCATCATACCAGAGCCTCTTAACATCTGACCACACCATTCCTGCAGGAAAAATAACAATCTCATTTTAATGATTATGTTGCTGAGATGTAATTTTTAAATCCTGCTTGAAATCTATATTAGAATATTACATGCAGAAAAGATATATTTCTATAGTCTTTAATGAAAATTATCAAGACCACCTAATGACACACTTTGTCTACAGCAGACTTGATGGAACAAAAGAATTTACAAAATTATATTTAATTTCAAAGCAAAGGAGGAACCTGACTTGTACTCAAAATTTGAAGTTTTCAAGCTTCTTTTAAGACCTGCCTGTGTTTGTGTAGGAGATACTACGTATTTCCAAAATCTGCAAGAACTGCTCAACAGTTTTAATACAGCTCAGTTGTGAAAGGAATCACCATTACACAAAAATTCCCTCAACCTAAAATATCAAATAAATCGCTCTCAGAATTACTTAGAAAAAAACTGTGTTGTTTTTTACTACATCACTGCTTTTTACCAGTCCAATGCAACAAATGATACATATCTAATTACCTTATATTAAGAAAGGTAAATTTTAATATAAAAACAATCGCATGCCAGACAACGAAAACCAAGGTAAAAGTTATGAACTTTCAACCAAAGTTCTTGAGAACTCAGCAAATGTTATACCTGTGCTCCCTCTGCTGCATCAACCAGAAGTGACATGCAGCCTTTCTGGTACAGTTAGGTTAAATGGTGACAATGACATACAGAAATAGAAAAACAGAACATGGGAAAACAATACTTGTTTTTGTGTTTTGAAACAAGCATGAGGTAAATGCACACCTCTAATTTCTTAGACTAAGATGGAGCATGCATACATAAACATACACAACATAGACTTTTATCTTTAAACCATGTACCAACTGTGCAGCAAGTCCAAATTTTGTTAGTAACTACTTTTCCAAACAAGCATTACAGAACTGGTCATGAGACGAAGTTATTACTTATTGCTGATGTACCACTAAACTGGCAATATTTTATATATATTCAGCAATTGTCATCCAACCCACTCAAATCATACCTACCAACAAGCCATATTATCAGAAGATAGTCTATTCTCTCAAGGGCTGGTCCCATTGTATTCTTCTTATTCTCATTGTAGACAAGGGAGTACAAATTAAGTAATAACAGAAATGTGAAATATGAAGCTCCATGAATAATAAACTTCATAAAGGGAGTGTGAATTATTCGACCTACTCGAGATTTAGGGGCTAACAAATAACACAGGGACAGAAGTGGCCAGAAAATGCCAACCATGAGAACAGTGAGGATCTTCTTGCAAGTGTGCTTGCGCCGATAGCCGGCCATCTGCCCGAACCACACCGTGTTGAGAAACTGCTGGCAGTTGGACTGGGCAACAAACTGGGGGGGGAGGAGGGGGAGAAAAAAACAAGGAATCACTCTAAGTTTCTTAAAACACATTACCAAGTTGCATAAATAAAATTAATTTTCTAACTATATGTATACCACACAAAAAAGTTGTTATTTTCCAAGCCCTGTAGTAAAAGCAAGCCATGCTCAATCCCAGTGGAACACCGAAATACTTCAGTGAGCTTGATGAGTGCAGGCCAGAAATGTGTACTGCTGGTTGAGGGGCATTCCAGAACTACAGCTTAGACTTTTAAATGCTATGTATTTCAACAGCTTCAAAAAAGTTCAAGCCTAGACATGTAGAACAGACAGAATTATATAATTCCTTCTGTAAATGCTAACTAAAAATGGATTTTGCATGAAAAGGAAACTTCCACTCTGTCCTTGGTCCTTGTACTAGAATACTACAAGTATCCATTTGCCTTCCAGCACAGAAAATGAGAGCTATAATTTATGAAGGGACAAAAATACAATAACCTACTGCAGGGAAGAAGTTGCATACTGATGGCATAAAAAGTGCTGCTATTCTGGAACAGAGGGGCTATTCAGTTATACCAGCACAGGTCCAACCTAATTACTGAACAGCACAGGCAAGGCCTGAGACAAAGCTGAACAGTTAATGAGCAGTGAGAAGATGATAAATCATGTTTGGCACCTAAGGATTCATGCCTCTCTAGGCAAGGATTTAATGAGAACTGAATAAATAATTACCACTACCAGAGCTGTTCATAACAAAGCAGTAGCCTTTACTTCAATACAGAAACTACTACATTTACCTCCACAGTAAGCATCTTGCAGCATCCCTGTTTCACGTACTGATACTTGTGTATTACCATCTCTCCTGTAAATCCTGCAAATTTAATTCCACTTCTGTGTCCAGAGGCAGAACAACAAAGTAATTAATTACTAGCAAAATATGATATGAAACGTCTATCAAGTTACTGCAAAGACAAACCTCTTTCTGATTATACTTGATTGCAAGTTTTAAGCGGCTTAGGTTCATCCTCTCTTCCAACAATCCTCGCTTGTCCACGTGTTCATCACTGGAGGTGTGATTCAGAATCACTTCCAGTTCCCGGGAATTCCGTGCCTGTGCAAGTAAATCTTTAGCAAAGGTTTTGCACTGTTGGGCGAGCTCCTCATAATCATTTCTGAAACACACAGAAGCAGTATGTACTATTACACTGCTCCTGTATTTTCATTAAATCATGAGATATTGCTATGATTAACACATGTGTGATTTCCAAGTAAGTCAGCATTTCGCATAATTTCTGTTTATTTTTGCAGAGTAGAGCTGAAATTTGAACTATTGGTGCAACTACACACATTGAAATGTCTATACCTAAACTTAGTTAAAGTAATTAAACTGTCAAAATGACTACTAATGAGGCATAAATTACATTATATAACTTACTATGGTCTAATTATAAATTTAAAAACTCTAGTTAAAAAAAATTAAGAATAAACTTTTTCTAATGCATATATATTTCTACACTTGTAATTTCATAAAAAGTATTCAAATGGATTTGTGTTTTTATTTCCTACCTGAACTCAACCTCAACAAGGCTTAATTCTTTCAAGTCTGCACTAAGTTCAAAAGCTCTTAGGATTGGATCCTCCTCTGTCAACATTATTAAGGCAGGACTGGCCAAACACCGATAAATGTCCAGACGAAATCTGTGACAAAAGAACAGAAAGCACAATGAAGGCGTTTTATTTCCTTAGCAGCTTCAAACCAGAACCTGTTCCAAAGGTTTGCCTAAAATGGCCAGCTGAAAGACAAAACAATTTGGTTTGTTAAAATCAGACACTACAAGCATTAACTGCAGTTATGTCCTGGAAGATACATGACATATCCAGAATCTCAAAGTATCCAAAATAGGGCAAACTGGTTCTCTCTTCTTTTCTCACTACTTCCACTGTTACCAGTACATCAGCAGAAGTTCTAGATTAAATTAAGAGCTGCTATCTCAAATATTTCTATTGTTTGTCTGCTCAGGATACCCTGACATCTTTTCTCATACTGAAGTTAATGATATAGGGAATAGAATGGATACCAGAATGTGGCCTGTGGTAGCTCAGCACCAAAAACTCAAATCCTCTCACTTCTCTTATTTTTTAGTATTTTGGATACAGACTGAAGTAACTTTGCAATAATTATTGTGTATTGAAATTGCAGTACACTTATGATCTTTGAACTCTGTGATTTTTTATCCAAATTCTCTCATAATTAATTTTATTCAACCCTCAAATATGTTCTCAAGTTAACCACACAAAATATTTACCAGATTGCTACATCCCTCTCCTCACTTGAATCTTTATTGAAAAGCTTTCTACTTTCAAAAATACTGAAGAAAAAAGAAACAAAAAAGAAAAATTGTCTTTAGTTTGCATTCATCAATCCATGCCACATAAACACTTTTAAAAACATGATTCAAAATTATCCACTTCCTCACTCTGGCTCACAAATCCCCAAGTATTAAAAGTAACTTGAGAAAAATTTTTATTTGCATAGTCCCTACGGCCCCAAGCCAAAGGTAGCTGGAATGTTTGAGACACACCTGGTAGAAAGGAAAGGCACATAGTGACTATGCACAGTGACTAGAAGTATGAAACCAAAATGGAAAAAAGCCACTGCCTCCCAATAACCTTTTCAGGCACAACCCATCCCCAAGAACTACCATCTCTCACAGTAAGAGCTACAATATATTAAAGGAATCTGCTCATAAAAGTTCACCTTAAAAAGAAAAAGGAAACATACTGAATCTGACCCAATTCTCTGCAATTCCAGAGAATTCAGAATCTTTTTATTATGGCTCATGACTGCTAAGTCTTACCTGGAATGTCGCAGGCTATCTTTTTTGTTCTTGGCAGTGCACAGTGTGCACTCACAGCCCACAGCATGAGGTTTGGGTAATGATATGTCTTGCTTCAACAGCATGGTGAGAATTTCATAGTTGTTACGATGAGCAGCTAAAATTACTGGTGCCACATCCATGGTTGTTGAGTACTCTGGGTTCTGAATGCGCTCCATTAATTTCTGGAATAAAATGTAGGAAGTATCTAAATTTATTACCTAGAGTTATACTACATGTAAGGGGGTTTTTGACTGTTCAACCAAGAATTTCTCCTTCAAAATACTTCCCAATATTTCATAACATGATCAGAAAGAACAGTATGTAACAACATTCAAACAGATGTCGGATAAATACTAAAAAAGAATAAAAGACCCAGATACTTTCCTGGTTAATTTACATAGAAATACTGCCTATTTTTCCAATACACACAGGATATTAGAAATTGTTATTTTGCTCCAGTTTGGGAAAAAAATATTGCAATCAGCACTGAAGTGCAGAAGAAATATCCTGAATGTGTTATACTCTGTTACGCAACACCTTATTCCTTCCCAGCCTCCACCTCCTTTTTGTGCTTTCAAAAGTTCTTTGGTACTTAAGCATTGACAAGGTAAGCTTCAACTGCTTAATTTCAAGGAGATGCTCTGATGTTTATAGATTTGCTCTGAAAATCTATGAAGCTTCAGTACATGAATAAACACATTATAAGCCAAGGCTGCTAACTACCTTGCAAACAGACTACTAGAAAAGATTTATAATCACTAGTTTTTTTCTCTTCTGAACTTGGCATGTGTTTGGCAGGTATAAAGCCACAGGATTCCATAGGTGATAATGCAAAATAATATATTTCAGCTTTCAGGACTAAACAGGTTACAAAAATAATCTCTGATGTCTAGATTTTATCATCTTAAGAGATGCAGAATTTAAGAACATTGTTTTAAATACTACAGATACCCCAAGAAAGCAAGAGTCTTCACAGCCCTAACCAAAAATCAAGGACAACACTTAACAACACTTAACCACAATGGTTGGTCTGGAGGATCGTTTTGGTCGGTGATTAAGTAGAATGTCAACAGCTCCCACCACTTCTGAGTCAATAGCCACCAAAAGTGCATCCGAGGACTAAGTAAAGAAAACAAATCATATGTGAAAGCAGCAGTAACTTAAACAGCACAAAGAGACAAACTTAAGCCGAACTGCATTTTTTCATGTATTTTTTAAAATTTAATTTTTAAGTACTAAAATGATGTTCTGTATTATCACCAGGCGTATGATCAGGATACAAATTCAAGTTGCCATTGCAGGAGTTCATACAGCATCAGTGACAATTTGTATCACTGCACCAACAGCAGAGGAATCAATTGAATAAATTGCTTTCCAGCAAAGATGATGCAGAAAACTTACAAAAAACAAGTTTAAAGACCCAATTTGCCAGGTTATTAGATAAAAGGCAACTGTTAGTGTAACACAGCTCAGGCATATGGGATACTTCAGCCCTGCATTTGTAATTCTGGGGTATAGCTAGGAAAATAAGCTTTTTCCTTCTTGGCTGGTAACCAACCACTTCTGCACCTTCTATTATGCTGAGACAAGCAGCATTTCATTTTCCCTACAGATGATATTATTCTTCTTGATTAATTTGCAAAAATTTGCATTTTCACTTAAAAAATTAAAAGACACAGCTTTTATTACTGCCACTAATTCAGGCAGTGAGAAGTTTGTGGTTTTATCCGTGCCCAATATCAAACAATGTAACAAAAGATGCTACTTTTCCCTGTCTTACATATTTAATCCATCATAGCTTCACCTCTCCCACCAGTAGCAGAGCTGCTGCAGACATTTAAGGAAGCCTTGTTGGTAGGAAACTGCCCTGCCATAAAGCACAGATCAAATTTAACAGAAGAACACTGCAGAAATGCATGTTCACCTTCAATGAAAATCAACTAATATAATGAATTTCTCTGTGCTAGCATTTAAAAAGTTAATATAAGGCGCTCACACCATGTATGCTTTGTCTTGAGGATAATGTATGCATTATATCAGCAGCAGTAGTAACATTTAAAATAAAACTCAAACTTGTTAATATCATAGAAAATATTACTTATACATTTGCCATGCCAATAAAATCCCACTAGAAAAGTCAACCTGTGAGAAAAAAACCACCTTCACAACTGCTTTTTCCAATTTACTAGAAAAAGAATTGAACTGCCTAAAAGGCAGACTGCATTTATGTCCAAATTCTGACAGATTAACAAAGAAGACATATGACTACATTGAACATTTTAATAACATTTGTTGGATACCTGGCAGCCATAATCCAAAAGCAGCTGTAGTATGTCCAAGTTTTCATTTTCAATGGTTATGGTAACAGCATTTCGTCCAAGCACATCCACACAATTTATGTTCATTTCACCTGAGCTGTTTTCCTCCAAGAGTTTCTTAACCATGTAATAGTCACCTGCAGGAGTAAGGTAGGGATATCACTTCATGTTATAAAGTAATAAAAGCATGTGATCCTTTTAAGTACCAGCTACCATCACACAAGACACTGTTCCATAGCTGGCAACAGTAACTGAGCATCAGTTACAGCAACAGTATCAGACAAGTAAGAAGTCAAAGTAAATACGCATTCTCTCATCAGGGAAAAAACTAAAGATATTTCAGGAGATCTGTCTTCAGGAAAGCACCAGACATGTACTTTAATCCACCCCTTTAGTTCCAGTCCTAAAAATAAACACAGACAAAAGAATGGGTGCTTTTCAAAACTGTCTCTCGGGTAACAAATTACTCTGCAACACAGAAGGCCATGACCAAGACAGATCTCAGTGTAGAGTACTTACATGCAGAAGTATATGTAGAATACAGTAAAATACATACCAAGAGTACTGAACCAGCTGTTACACAGACAGCTAGGTTACTTTTTTTTTTCTTTTTTCTTTTTTTTTTTTTTTTTTTTGGTTATGCAGCCTTTTAGCTCTCTGAACCTCTGTTTATAGTTAAAGTGAAAAAGCCATGGCTTCCTCTGATGTTCAGGACAGACTGTACCGGCTGTGCAGATGCAAGGCATCCCACCACCGAGAGTCCCAGAGCAAAACTGCTAAGCAGGCTGGCGACTGCCAGTACAGAAATACCCCCGTGGCTGTGAGCTGAGCTGAGCTCGGGGCCGGCACGCAGCTCTGCGAGCGAACACCGCAGCTCCTGCAGCCGTGCTTATGGCACAAGCACGCACAGCCGTGCAACACACCATTAAAAACATACTTTGGAGTCCAACGTTTCAGACCTTTTAAGAACAGTTTGATTTAAGGCCACGTTTCGACTCACAGGTAACTAAACATAGGCTTAAAGCAAGCAGCGTATTTTAGAAAGACAGATCTCTTCCCATCCGCCACCAATGGTGCAAATCGCAGGATATCGGTCTCATTTATCCTGGGGATGTCTAGAAAAGCCCCAATTTTACTGCAGGTCTCTACTCAGAGACTCTTTAAACAGCGAGGACCTCCCAGATCCCTCCGACACAAACCGAACGCCCTGAGGACCGCGGGAGGAGCCGGCCGCGGCCGCCGCGGGGCCCCATCACGGCGGGACCCGCACGCCGGGCGAGGGGAGGGCGGAGCAGGGCTGACACCCGGCCCCGGCCCGTCTGGACCGAGCGGCCGGGCTGCACCGTGCCGCGGGGCCGGTACCTTTGTCGCAGGCCAGCAGGAAAAGCTTCTCGTCCAGCGTGGTCTCCTCCTTCACCTGCCGCACATCCTTCAGCGCCAGCAGCTTGTTGGGCGAGGCCGAGGCGGACGGGTCCGCGCTCTGGTACAGGGCGGCCATGGCTCCGCCAGGCCCATGCGGACCGGGCGGGGCGGTGTGGCGGCCCCCCCGCTGCCCCTCGGCACCGCCGGCGAGCGGGGCGGCGGCCCCGGCCGGGTCACCCCTGGCGGGCGGGCGGGCAGGGCCGGGCGGGGCAGGGCCGGGCCGGGCCGGGCGGCCGCTCCCCGCCGCAGTGCGCAGGCTCCGGGCCCGCCGCCGGGGCAGCGCAGGCGGGCGGGTCGGCGGGCGGAGCGCGGGGGCCGGCCCCGGCCCGCCCCACGGCCGGCCCCGGCCCGCCCCACGGCCGGCCCCCGCCCGCCCCACGGCCGGCCCCCGCCCGCCCCACGGCCGGCCCCCGCCCGCCCCACGGCCGGCCCCGGCCCGCCCCACGGCCGGCCCCCGCCCGCCCACGGCCGGCCCCCGCCCGCCCCACGGCCGGCCCCGGCCCGCCCCACGGCCGGCCCCCGCCCGCCCCACGGCCGGCCCCCGCCCGCCCCACGGCCGGCCCCGGCCCGCCCCACGGCCGGCCCCCGCCCGCCCCACGGCCGGCCCCCGCCCGCCCCACGGCCGGCCCACCCCACGGCCGGCCCCCGCCCGCCCCACGGCCGGCCCCCGCCCGCCCCACGGCCGGCCCCCGCCCGCCCACGGCCGGCCCCCGCCCGCCCCACGGCCGGCCCCGGCCCGCCCCACGGCCGGCCCCCGCCCGCCCCACGGCCGGCCCCGGCCCGCCCCACGGCCGGCCCCCGCCCGCCCCACGGCCGGCCCCCGCCCCACGGCCGGCCCCGGCCCGCCCCACGGCCGGCCCCGGCCCGCCCCACGGCCGGCCCCCGCCCGCCCCACGGCCGGCCCCCGCCCGCCCCACGGCCGGCCCCCGCCCGCCCCACGGCCGGCCCGCCCCACAGCCGGGCGGGGGCCGCCGGCCGCCGGGGCGCCTTGGGACGCGGAGCGCGCACGCTGCAGCAGCCGCTGGTTTGCCTTCAATCTGTTTTCTCCCAGCTGCTGCTACAGTAACTGCGGCGCTGCTCATCGCAGCATCAAGGGGTTGCCCGTGAAAATTCATTTCAATTTCCTCAAAGCACCTTGGAAGTAATTCTGGACACTTACAGCAATAGTTTATAAAATAGGAAATACTGGCCTTTATGGAGTAAGGTACCAAGTGTCTGGCAGGTAAATACAGTACTTCAGGGTTGTATAATTTAATAAGAAATCGCTTTTTCTTACAGTATAGAGACTAAGTAAGCCTCCATTTAGCCACCCCTGAATGAGGACTGGAACTGAGTTGTCTGTACAAAACTCTGTCATTATCTTGGACTCGGAATAGAAACCAAGTAAACCAAGTCTTGTCCCAACAATGCAAATTAGTAAATAGGCAAATGGATTCAAATCCAAGCACTTAATTCCCTCCAGTCCCCATATCTCATATAATGGAAACTGAATGGATGCATCCCTTACTGTTGCTATACTGTGTGTAAGATGGTGAAGATGTAAAACTTAGTCCAACTACTCGCTCATCAGGATTCCCCTGTTCTGCCACACTTAGGACTGGCTTCAGAACCTGAGAGAAAGCAGAAGCTTCATACTTTAAAAAAAATCTCTTTAATTTTGATTCACTTTCCTTATCGTTTGGCTTTTGGTAACAACTTTATTAAATATCTAGCTCCAGCATGATAAGTGAAAATTTACAGCTGATGAAAAAGGAGTACAAATAGTTACTTTAAAATTACTAAGAAAAAATTACGGATTTCATCGCATCCAGACAATGCGCCCGTCTTTCTACGCAAAACCTCTGCACAATGATACACGCTTTAGATAAATCAAAGGAATGATATATAAAGGAAATGCAATACAGTACTGAGAAATGCCATAGTGGACTAGCCAGCTCTTTATTGTTTTCTTAATACAATATTTTATGAAAGGTTAAAAAAACTCAACCAACAGCTAGTCCAATCGAGAAACTTAGCACATATGCAGACCTAATAATGACAGGACATTTCTGCTTTCTATTGCTGGTTTTTTCATACAACATGTTCTGTAAAAGTTTCTACCAAGTAACAAAACAAAACTACTACATATATTTAAAGATAATTCCCACAAAAAAGTTTCATCAGTTTAATCAGTATTCATCAGTTACCAGACATTATCACAGGCCTTTACTTGCTCTGAAGTCAATGACAAGACTCTCATTGGCTCCAACAAGAGTTAAGCTCTCCAAGGATAAGGCAAGAATGATAATTTCTGTGCAGTTTGGAGTCCAATCCAACAGAATTGGAATGCACCTTGAGACTACATGGAAGTAACACCCACAAAAATCAAACTGTTTCATAACTGGTCCTGAAACAACATATGTAAAACAATGCAGGTTCTTACAGTGCTATGGAAACTAATGCAAATGGAGCTTGATTCACATGGGTTTTTCCAAGCAATACAAATCTATGATGTTAATTTCCTAATGAGCATGTTCTGAAAACAGTATTAGCCATAAATAATTCACGTGTTATGAAACTGAAGAAAATTAACTAATATAAACACATTATTAAAAGATAATCGTTGAGTATTATTTGTGCATACAATTTTTCTTATACTAAGTTTCAGAATTCTGTAAACTGTGAGGCATTCATTGTGCTTAACATGGCAGAAAGTTGTATTACGTGTCTGCATTATTTTATTCTGTTCAGTCCTCTTCCCATCAAACATGCAAACACTGTCATCACCATTTTTGGCTTCACTTCAACCAGATCATCTGGGAGAGCATAAATACGAGCACCAATTTTTCGAGCAACTGAAATGGCATACCTTGGAAAACAAGAGAAAACAAATACTGTTAGTTTTCTGGCATCTACTAATATGTCAAAATTCACAACAAAACCAGATTTCAATAGCAGGATATGCCATGTCTAACAGTACTTAGGCTCTAATAGAAGATAGACAAAATTGTGAAGAAAGCATGTTCTGGCAATTGTACTGGCAGATGTTTTGCTACTGGTTAGCAAAGCATTTATTTTGGTCAAAACCAATATGAGGTATGGCAAACTATTAAAAAACCAATTACACTGCAGTGCTGGTAGGTCATATCAGCTGTGAATTTGAGTTCATATTTTAGATACACTAGAAAAATAAATAATATTAGAATTTATATTCTATTCAAAAAATCAATTTGTGATAGTGTTATCTTTCTCTTAACAAATCAGTAAACCATGCATTACACTGTGAATTCATGCCTTTCCTGCATTTCAGGAAATTATGAAGCATTCATTTAAAACTTACTTGGCATTATTCAATTTGTCTTGGTAAGAAAGGTCTTCTCTCTTGACCATTTCTGGACGAACTGCTTTTGGTGCAATGGCATCTATTAAATCTAGGACAGGTAAGCTAGTGCTAATTGATTTGTCCTAAAAGAAAAAGACTCAAAAGATTAGTTCCAGGAATCTGCTTTGATTACTCCATCTTCAAAATGCAAAAAGCCCAACAGCACATCTTGCATGCATCCTGAAAGACAGAAGCCTGCTTTCTTACTCCATAGTGTGAAGGTTTTCCTTACCCTTTATCAATTCTAATGTTCTTTTCTGCAATCAGTATTACAATGTTCACTGTGCTGGTATCATTACTGCACAAGTGGTTTAAATTGATTTCATCAAACTTGCCTCCCTAAGCCCTAAGGAAGGAAGGAAGGGAATTTTGATACAAGTTTAAGGACCATACTTTCAAGACAACAAAAAGATCCTTACAGGCCTCCATACGTATATTTTCTTGCCATTTGAATGACCCTAAAAACAACCAATGTCCCCCAAAAAACACAAGCATACCAAAGGCAAGATATTTGGACATATTCTTATCATACTTACAACTTATTTAATACCACCATTATAACAATTTATATAGAAATAAGAGAAGCAGCAACCTCTCATAAGAAAATGAAGGCCCAAGTTACCTTCTAAAGTGAAAATGAAATATTTTTACTTAATTTTTTGATTAATAATGCTTTACTAATTAAAGTTCATAACATGTGAACTCTCAAATATTTAACTTGCTAGGTTCTCCTGTTTTGAACCACAGACATAACTGCTTCAGATTATAAAATGAACCTGTACAAACATGTTACATTTGTGTGCAATTATTTATCAGCCATTTCTAGAGCAAGATATTCATACAGAATAACACACCTGACACACATATGGCTTCTTTTGTTTTGAACACTTAAATAATGTGGAAGGCAAGCTTTCTTTATCAATGTGTTCTTATTTGTTGAATGGGAACAGCTCCTGTTTTCCTGCTGCACCTCCGCAGGTCCAAGGACGACACAAGGTGTCGCTGGTTACCGCGGGCTCCCTCTCCCAGCTCTGTCACACGTGAGAACATCCTTTCAAGCAGCTCCTAGGAGAAGTGGTCACCTGCCCCCGGTATTTCCAAAATCGTTTCTCTTGCTTGTACAAACATGAGAGTGCCTATATCCAAATACTTGGAAAATATACGACATGCCACGCCCAAACACTTATAACTTCAGACAGAAGCCCCTTGGAAAGTTTGTTTCTTTTTCTTTTCTTTGTTGTTGGGCTTTTTGTTTTCTTACTGCAGCTGCCATAATTTATTTGTCAATAGATTTGTAAAATACTTTTGAGCATTCAAAGACTGTCAGAAATATCTCCATAAACAATTTTGCTAGCTGATGGGAGAGCCACTGTTAAAACCAAATCGTTAACAGATCAGGTTAAAAATCCCAGGTCTTATTATATGTGGAAAGAAAAGGAAATCAAATTGATTACCTTGAAACTTATAATTGAAGTTTTCTTATTTGCTTTTGCAAGTGTCTGATTCACCCACTTAATAATAATTTCATCATTCACTTTTTCACCCTCTCCAAGGTCGGATAGTACATTCAAAGTATACCTTCAATAAAGGGAACAAGAGCCCAAGTTAAAATGAGTAGTAGAACTCAACTTTGCTTAACTTTTCTTTGTAAGAAAAGGTAAAATATTACTTCATCACAGTAACAATGCCAAGTACTCCTCTTTGTAAGGTACCCTTACCTTACCAACTACATAGTACTTGAAAGCACTTTTTCAATGGTTACTGAAAGAAAGAATAAAGTATTATCCCAAATCTCCTAATAGTCACAGTAACATCTTCATGCACAGTACATCATAATTCTACTTTCTAAGTTAAAATGGCTCCCCTACTATCCCAGTGGGAAAAAAAACTGAATCACATCAGTCTGAGAAAAAAAACCACCAAGTGTTTTGGGATAGCTCTAACAAAAATAATTCAAGGAAAACACTGGCAATAAAACACTCCTTCATGAAATCACTTTATAGCTATTTTTTCTTGCTTAATACAGTAGCAAGATTTTGATTTGATGATACTTATGTAACTATAGCTATGATGGCCTACAATTTTTTACCCTTTTAACTTCTATAGTATATGTATCTCCACTTCCTTGGGTTTTACAAATATTTAAATTACTGTCTACTTACAGAAAGATAAATGAATCAACGTGACATAAGTTGAGCTCTTTTCACTTGCTGCACCATTTATAATTTTAGTCACAGTTTCTAGTTTATAACGTTATAATTGTCCCTATAAATTGTGGTTTCAATCACTGCACAGTATGTAAAATTACAAAACACATACACAATTTTATCTTTGAGAACAGGGATATTTAGAGATTGCTCTCTACAATACCAGCTAGGTGACCTGACCACTATTTGCCTTGATATACAGACACACATTCACAGACACATATATACACATCCATCATACACTACACCTAACTTACCTCCTCATCAGCTGCCACACCAAAGCCAAAGTCAGAGTTGGATTACCCTCATTTAGATCGTGTCCAGCAATACCAACCAGTGAGAATTTGGCTTTTGTCTTCCCAAGTTCTACTGCATAATTGCAATTCTCAATCTAAAAATAAATTTTGTATGCAAATAATGAAAACACCTTCATATTTCTGCAATACAGACCTATAATCTATATGCATTTTAAATTACTTTGGCTTATCATTACCTACAGTGAGATCTGAAGCTAGAAAATATTTCCAGTCTAGCTACACTGTGATTAAAATAACACAGTTTTTACTATAAATGCAATTATGCAAGATTCCAATGATATTTTTTTCCAGATTTGAGAAAACCAAGTTTCCACTAAGGCAATGAACAAAATATATTTATATCAAAACTACACTTTGAAAGATACTGAAATGTGTTCTTCTTAAACTGGCAGTAATTTTTATCCTCTACATTTCAGGCTTCATAACAATCACAAAACTAAGTGAAAGCTTGGATTCTGCAGGCCTTGCCCAAATCCTCTGGGCAGCATATAAAACTGCTCTGGGAGAAAATGCCTCACAGCATAGGAGCATCCAGCAACAACACCCATGTCAGGCCTGACGCTTTCACTTATAGACCCAAATCAGGCCATCAATTAAATATTGCCAAAACGTGTCCACATTTAGAAACTAAGGTGATATGTGCTATATCTGCTATTTATTCTTTGGGATAATATCTGGAAAATAGATTTTCCACCCCCCCCCCCCCCCCGAACTGTCTCAGCAGCACAGAAATCCTGCCCAACACAGACTGCCATCAGCACAATGGGAGCCAGTGAAGCTGGGCTGCCTCCCAGAGCATCCACCCACCTTTTTCATGTTGCCACCCAGTAATGAGTAAGGAGGTTTGTTGACATGGCCCCAGTCAACAGGTACACGTGTCATGTCATACAGTTGGAAGATGATTAAAGCATCAGAAAGGTCACTAAATCAGAGCAAAACCATGTTTTAAAGCACAGACTGACAATGAAAGTATTTGAGACTTTTTACAGTGTAATTAGGTTGTTGAAAAATTCCGGACACTTCAATAAAAACTGGTGCCATTCTGTAAAGAAACTGGCCTATATTCTATCGCTTGATTCCTGCAATTATATACACCAAATTCTGCATTTAATTTCTTTATTTTCACAAACCTTCATGAAGCAAATTCAGCCACTGGCTTCAATTAAATAATTACTTTCATAGGGCAGGCACAGACAAAACGGCTGCTCAAAGAGTTTTAATTTATTGATCTAGTTTTAGTCCTCTAAGGACATTCCCAAATGTTAAATGCTTTATCTGCATTTGACTTGCTCATGCTTTATCTGCAGATGCCTTCAGATATATTTTGCTAAAGAATATTCAAAACCAATGAAATTATCTTGCAAAAAAAGAATAGTACAAGTGAGGGAGGGGGTAAGATTTAAACCTTCTTAGGTTTTCTAGCTGATCTAGATTATGACTAGAATATTTGAATCAGATACTACTTAATGTGGTCCTACAAACCAGTTTTGAAGTGGAAACCTGGAATCACTATTGTAGAAATACAACCTCCCCCTCTTCTTTCCTTCTTTTTTCCTGTGTCACCCAAGGGAAGTCAAATCATTCTTTTAAAAAAATCTTACCTGTATAAATGATTAACATATGGGCTTACACCCAGCGAATTCATCCAGTTTCTGAAAGTCCTTTCTTCCTTACTTTCTCCTATGGCAACAAATAAAATTCTATGTAAGTTATTGGAGAAAACACTTTAATAAGCAATGTTTAAATGCTTCTCATATCCCCCACCACCTCCCCTCCCACCCCAAAATGAGTTCATAATTTCCCAAACAGCAGTCTGTACTACAAGGCAATCCTATCCAATTCAGATTTGCTCAGTTCTAAGCATAGGGCAGGGGCACTACAGGGAGTAGTATTATTAGACTATATTTATCTGAGTAAATACAATTAGATAAAATATAGAAATAATTTTTTCTATTTCTCATAATTAATATATCATGGAGATTATTAATAATAATCTCCTGAAACGAAAATGAGCGGAAACTGCATTCAACGGTGCCATTAGATCTGTTTGAAATGACATCTTTTAATAAAAAGTGAGTACTAACACAAGGCACTACAACTCCACTCTCACAGAAGCTGACAGTATTAAATTGCAAAGGGCCTCCCCAAAGCAACAGATTTCTTTTTTTTTAGTTCTTTGCACTGAAAATGTGGAGAGGCAGTGTGGTATAGATTAAATTTTTGAAGCTATTTATACTGCTGAGGGGGGCAGTTATCCTCACAGTTTTAACCAGCCACTCTACTTACAAGAACTGCAAAGAATTCATAAGGAAGTAAATCCCAACCTTCACTTAGATTAGACTTAGATTGCTTTTATTCTTGCAATCATGAGTCCCAACCTAACTCTCTTTCTCTATAAAAGTTACAGCTTGCAATAATTCATTATTTTTCTTTCTACATACCACACTACCAAATTTTTAACGATGTCTCTGTGGCCATCTACATGTGAATCAGTGCTGCATAAGCTGTTTTCTCTTGCATCAAAGAGGAGCATTTGAGAAAATATTTAGCCTGAATATGTGAGCTTGGAATAACCTCATCACTTTGTTCCCCTGGGTTGATAATCCACAGTTAAGAAAACAGGGAAGACACTGAAGAAGGAGAAAACCTCTCCAAACAATGAAAGAACAGATTTCTCCAGACTGAAGCACAAATATCCAAGCAAGATTTTTCTTTGCTGTTTTTGTTTGCTCCTTAGAGGGCAACAATACCACGTTTGTCTGATGAGGTTTGAATAGCATGAAAACTGTCTCATTTAGGACTGCAGTTCTAGGCTAACGGATTAATAAATGTTTTTGTAAAATTAAGCTACTTTGTAAACATGTATTTATCATCAGACTCGAAAAAAAATCTCTTAATCTTTCCATGCCTAGACCTATGTCATAACATCGATTTTTAGATAGAAGTTACCATTTTAATTGAAGTCTCTTACCCTTTTATACAAAAAGCTCTGGACTTCAGAAATTTCAAAGCTGCACTTTACAGTTTCTAACAAAGTAAGTTTTATTTTAAAAGTTTCAGCCACCTTACCAGGTTCTTTCCAATTATTATGAAATAGTTGATATTCATCCCACTGATACATTTTCTAAATTAAGATTTTTTTCACGTGCAATTTGAATCACTGTTTGTTTCACATATTTACTTATAAAAATAACCAAAGAGCCTGATGAAACAGAAGAAACAAAGAAAAATACTATTCTGCAAGGTCATCAGAGAGCTTTGTTTCACATATTTCTTGCCACATTAAAATTTAAAAGAAGAATCACACGTTGTGACAACACTATTAAAAATTACAGTTTTTCCATTAAAAAAATCACAACTCAAGAATTATATATAATTTAAGTTTATAAAGAGTATCTTTGAGATTACACTATTTTGAAGCAAGTGCCTTGTGCTTTTATTTAATGATTTTGTGGTTACTGAGCTTTGCCTTGATTTGCAGTACCTAAAATACTGACTGCAAAGTGCTTTTAGGAACATTTGTCCATTGCAAGGACAGTACCAAGGTTATTCAGTGAAATCTTACTAAAAACAGGGTAGCCACAAAAACAGATACTTAGCAACTGCACTCAGACTGAGGATTTTAAAATGCTTGCTTAACATTGTGAGGAAAATCCAAAGTAGCCAAGCAGGAGCAAGAGCATGCAAGCTGGGCAGGACCCTTTTGGAAAGTGGGAGTCCAGGAACTAAACCCAGCATACCAGATTTAATATGCCACTCTAAACAAATCCCTTTATCATGCAATACATGAGTGTTCATAAGTTTTCCAGATGGCTGAGAACTGACCCATTTTTTCTCTCTATTCTTTTATTCAAAATATACCTTGTGATCCTATCAGGAGCATATCTTCTGCTGAGTGGTGCAGCAGATAGCCAAAATCATTGGAAAACTGCAGAAAGGGGGCAGAGCTACACAAAAGAGAGAGGAGCAAATTTGGTAGTATCCTTTATATTTATTGCCATCTCTTTTTTGAGATCATTACATTGTGGAACTGAGCAGAAAGTAGCCATAGGGAGGGGGCCAAGAATCCAAAGAGCTCCGAATAGATCTAAGATTATCTCTAGAACACAAAGGAGCTCAAGGTACAGTTGCACCAGAAGTTCAGCCAGCCTGAGTGAGAATACTTAACCCTCTCGTGGTGACAGCCATGAAGGCTGCCAGTAATCTAAGCAACAGCACACGGCATCTACACTGGAGAAAAAGTGGGTGGACACAAGTCCCTCCTCTTCCTCCCCCCAAGAACTGAGCTTTCTGTATGACTTTGACTCCAAACTGCTGCTTTCCCCACAGGCGAGAGGCTCCTTGGATCAGCAGCAACATGCAAAGATGGTGCAATAACTGAGCTCAGGACTGCCCTCTCCACCCCCACACAATATCAAATGTTCATTTTGCTATGTCAGTGCTCCTGAGAGATATACTCTCTATATTTCAGTGCACATGACCAGATGTATTATCAGGGTTTATGCACAGCATTAACTGTCTTAAAGTGAAGAGGACAGCCACACCATACTGATCAGCTGGGACAGTCCTTGAAAAGATGGAATTTATACAGGAAAATGAAGACTCTCAGGAAGCTCTACTCACCCACACATGCCTACAGCTTGACATCTTGGTTCATGGAAAGCCCTTACTGGCTAAACCCCCAAAATACCTGTATGGCATTTGACTTACTGCAACTCTTGCCCCCATTTTAAATGCTGTGGGGTTTATTCCTTCTCTTTTACTTATGACGGCATATTAAAACAATAGAAAAATGTAAGAACAATGCAAAAATATCAACCAGAAAAGGACAGAGATGACTAAACAATAGGGGGGGGGAAAGAATGAAAAATTGCAGAATAAACACTTTTATGGAGTACAGAAAAGTACTAAATACAGTACCTACATTAGGAGGGGTCAAATCTGCATTTCATGAAGCAAAACAGGAAAGCATTATAAATTATGAGTCAGATTTCAACAGACAATCTATGATGAAACTATAAAGAAATCAATGTCATATTTTATATCACTAGCTTGAGAAAACATCAGTATAAACACAGGACTTAATGGAAAACAAATAATACATTAACAGGAAAAAAACATTAACAACATTGTCTTTGGACTGAAATAAACTATTTTAATGATCTAGATCTACTTGACACATAGAAATTATTATTTGAGGGCAAAAAGGAGGCAACTACTTTTCTTTGAACAGATAACATTGGCGTGATTATCCATCTCCAAAATATATACTGTAAATAGTTAAATTTGGCCGGTATTTATCATTACAAAATCATAGTCTAGCATTCAGCTGACTGTTACTTTTTAAACTAGTTTGGCTGAGACTGTGATCTCATCTAAATGTTTCAGGGAAGTCCAGAAACTAATTCAACTGTTTTTTCCCATGCCATTGATAACTCTTCCAAATTAAACCAAGTTTTCAGTATTTCAAATCACACCAGTAAGTTTATCTTCAGAGTAGAGAAGCTGAACTCAACGTATTCCACCTCCATACAGCTCCTGTATACATTTCCAACAGCTGATATTTCTAACAAAACTGAAGCAGAGGAAGAGCAGACCTTTCCTTCAGTCATTTGTCCTGGCCAGCAGGGACTGCAGTGACTGGGGATATCACAGCTGAAAAGGGAAGACAACGTCCTGTGCTCTACAGCCTCTATCACATCACAGCTGGCATCCAGCTGAAGCTAGAGGAGCAAGAAGCCTGCAACAGGAAAGCACTGAGGGGTACAAGATTTGTGACACAGGGATGCAGCAGCACAGACAAATTATGAAAAAACAGGAGCAAAGGAAGATGGACTCACCTAGATGGAAAGGAAACCTGATAGGAACAGTAAGAGGAAGGCACAAGAAGGCAGTGCAGAGGACTATGTGAACATTGCTGATGATTCTCCCGAGTGCGGCACCCCTGATTCTCACATTCCTTTGAGATCAGTCAACAACTATGAAATACACTGGCAGGAGCCATTCCATTATCCTAGATTAGCTGGTCCACGGCAAGGGCAACAGCCAAAGATTGTTACCAATTATCCCTTTATCTCTGGCATTAGAGATCTGAACTGTAGAGTTGAAAGCCAAATTCCCTGATACGATAGGATCTATACAGGCTTTTGATGCAAGAGATCAATATAGGTTGCTGATACAGGAGTCTTTTCTTTTTAAAAAAAGTTTCCTACTTTAAAAGGCAACAAACTAATACACACATATATTTGAATGCACTATGTGAAAAATACTTTAAAAGACTATTATAGTTGCATAATATAGCACTGCAAAGAAAAGCCGGAATTTGTACATCAGCTAAAATACAAATAGCATGGAAAGAAGCATGGGAAACTGAAAGGAAAGTAGGAGGACAGTTTTTGCTCCTGCAAATGAATAACAGACGGTTATTCAGTAATAACCATTTGGTCAGGCTAACACAAGTGAACAATATACACACTACTGGGGTTTTATACTAAGCCTTGTATTGGCTGCTAGCAAGTAAACACAGGCACCAGCACACAGTGATCCTATATCACAGCCTACAAGGAATACCTAAGTAGAAATGACTAATATTCTTATCTTCTGTATAGTTAGAAAGTTGAGTACCTTCTAATAAATTGACATCATAAGATGAACTGTCAGGCTTGTGCAGGGCTGGATATGTGTTAAAGAGATTTGCAACAAAAGCCAAATTGAGCTTAGGGTTGCCTGAAACCACATCAGCTGGAGTTACAAACTGTCTGCAGCCCAATTTATCTGCCTGTTGGAGCATGTATTCAGCCCTCCTCAAGTCATTTTTATCCTAAAAGGAAAAACAAACAAAAGTTAATTTACAGTTAAGCCTAGTCCTAGATTTTACCAATTCCTAGGTAGGGAAATCTTTAAATGACCCGTATCAGTTCCTCCCTCATTCTGCCAATGCCTGAGCTAGCTCTTACAGCCCATGATAATTCTCCTCTGCCTTCTACTGTCCTTCACTTCTGTGGCTCCCAGCACAGCATTCCTCATGAATCACAGCAACTGCAGCCAGGAGTGTAGAGATTTTATTTCCATTTCCAGGCTGTTGATTCTCATATTGTATGTCCTACATGTACCAAAGGTTCACCATCACTGCTTTAAACTGATACTCCCAAGCACAGTAATTCCAGATGATGCCCAAAACCATCAGTAAGAGCTTGAATGCTTCAAACTTGCCGTCCTTTTAATATTTTTTCCTCTTAATCATTGTAAGTTGGTAACTTATGTGTTTTGTTCATTGGTCTTAATTAGTAATATACTGGTTCGTTGCAAAATGTGATCATACAAACTGTAGGAAATCAAACAGAAAAAATTAACTTCTACTCTTTCTCCTAAAGAGAAAACCCTAAAACTCTCAAAAAATCCCACACAAGAGCAAACAAAGCAAACAAGGAATTTAAGAGAACATGTAGGCAAACTTGCACATGGGTTTCATGATTATAATGAATAATAAGATTCTGCTTTAGATTCTGATTGATTTATAGGTATATAGGCATGCAGTTCAACTTTGCATTATGAAGCACCTTAGACAAGTGTTTTCACATCATTGTAGGCCAGTTTTAGACCCTCTGTTCCTTCATAACTTAAAGCTTGATGGTTTCCTTCACAACTTAAAACTTTCCTGCTGGTTATTGGAAGGGCTCCCATGTTGTTTCTAAATGCTATTTGGTTACAGGAAGGAACAACGGTTTGTGAAGTCTCTTCTTTTTCCTTCTCTGAATTCCAGAAGAGGAGAACTAAGCAGGATCTTGTAATAACCATGTTGCAGGACCCAAATGAAAATCAATATACACTATTCCAAGTAAAACATAGTTCTAAACTTTACACTGCAGGATGCATTATCCTATTTCAGCAGCACTGTAGAACTTATTCAAGTTTTTGCTCATTTAAGCTTTAGTAACACTGAGGAATCTGGCAGAGTTTTTGCACACGTTAGGAAACAAAAGAAGATTCAGGGATAACCAGAATGTTGGATACATACACAGAGGTCTCAGATAATTCCACTCTATTTTTACATTTCTGGAGACTTACATGAAATCCTGTGAAGTCAATTTTAATGGGCAATTGTTCAAGGTCATCTCCTTTGGGTGCAATCTGATTTAACAGATGGTAGTACGCTCTTGAATCCTAAAACAAACAGTGTAATATTAAAGAAATAAAAAGGCAAGCAGCAAATATGTAGCCTTTCCTAGACATCTATTACTCTAATAGTCCAATCCAAAAGCCACAGTGTTATAGGAGTCAAAAAATACAGCATCCTAATTTCAGTGAATATGGATGAAGTCACACAGCCATTTTACTACCCTGTTTCACATAGAACTTACTTAGCCAGATGACAGAGAAAAGGAGTATCTGCTAATTATTCTGGACAATGCTAGTTAAATTTATTCTGCTGAATATTAACTAGACTGTTGTAATTAAGATATTCAGGGCAAATTTATGTACAAAAAGGATCAATTCTGCAGTAACAAACTAGAAGAAAAAATAAACCTCTACTAGTTCTAATATTTACTACTTCACTTAAACACCATATAATATTTTTCCCAAATTTCATTTTTCATATAAAACCCTAGTTACAGTCTGCTTTAATATCAGCTTTCTTTGTAGCACTTGAAAAGATGTAACTTGCAATTAAGGACATGGTTTTCTCCAATGAAAGGAGGTATAACCACTTTAGGGAATCTTCCTCCTCTGCTTTCAGTTTTAAAAAGCTGCTGTGTTCTCTCATCAGCTGGGCTACTACAGTGCTCTGCATGCCTTTGCAGAATGACTGAAGAGAGAATTATGCAGCTCTGCCACCTGCCCCAAGGAACCTTTCAGCCCCTGTGTCAGTCAGCTGACACACCAGCAAAGCAGTGACTGGCAGTTATCAGGCAGCTAATAAGGTGGTGCAAATTATCCTAAATAACTCTAATAGCCATCTTACAACATTAGAACTTCCCTGACTATCAGCTTGTTGGAAGTGTTCACTTTGCACTGGGATATGATAACACAGGGGATGAGCAACTAAATAGGATAGAAGAGATCAAAATAATGCTCTTTCAATGTTGAAAAATGCAGGATAAACCTACAGCCAGAGAAAGCAGATTACTATTGTATCTGAATTCTTCTGATTTCTTTTTTCTATGCACTGTGTGTTTTAATACCACTGTGCTCGATTATGAGAGCAAATAACTACATACCTTAATGTCTTGGCTGAAGTTACTGATTTTCTGCCACCCTGCATTGGCCAGATGGTAATTCACCCAGCGCAGCAAGAGGTCTTCTGGGGAAAGCTTCATTAACTCATCCAGTTCTTCCCCTTCATTGAGCAAGGCAATCAGAGCTAAAGGCAAGTTTGAAAGAAAGCTGAAATCACTGCTATTGTGGTCTGAGCTAAGTCCAAGTTGCTATAGCCGGCATTACTCTTACCTTCATTTCTGGAGATCTCTATATCAGCAAAAAGGCCAACTTTAATGATCTGCCACAAGAGTCCTAATACCAAGTGTGGTTTTCCTTCTTGCAAATCTTGTGATCCAATATTGACAACTGTGCAGCCAATGGCAGATGCTGAGTTCAGAGCCAGGTTTAGGTTTTCCTATTTGGAATATCATCATTTAACAAACTCGTGAGATTGTATTTTTTAGTAAAATTGTTCATATTAAACTTTGGAAGAAATAATGCATTAGTTCAATGGTTTCCAATGGAAAACTGCACACTCTGGAGGTTTTTTGTGAACTACCTTGCATCTTACCAAATATTTAATGAAAGCAATGACAGTGTTTAATCTGGACCCAGCAAAAATTGTGGACCACCTTCAGCAGCTGGGATTACTGAGGAATACTTTCATCAAAATACTTTTTGCCACTCATAAGTATCAGTTATACAAATTAAACAATACTGCTCAAAATACCAGAGGCTTGATCCTGAAAAACATGTTCATACGGAATTCCTGCATGAAGTCCTGTGCAGGATACTTCTGATATCACTGTCATCCCATCTTAAATCTTACACATTTATTCAAGCAATTGTTAAAGTGAAATTGAATGAAGAGCATATGAAAATCACGGCAATTCAAGACCCTGACACTCAAAGCTAGTGACTGTCAAAGATACTGACAAAGATCCCAAGAAAAAATAGCTGGCAGCTCTCATCAGTGTCACTATTTTCTTGTGTCATATTCCACTATCTGCAGAGGCAATATAAACACATTCAGTATCATCTTTGCTGACAAATCTTCTTTAAATAAGTAGTGATTACAAAACCCACTTGGAGGATGTAGAACGTGGCATGGTTTAACTTCTCACATTTCAACATCACTGCCTAAAATGAAAAGTCTGCCATTCAACTGAGGTTTTTCATCAGCCATTTTTTCTCTTTGGGCCGGTAACTTACGGATCTACTTCATTTTCCAGACCTGTTCTCTTAAACCCAAACTAAGTTCTTGAAATTGTTTCTGTCAAACTTTTCCATGACTTCATACATAATTCAAAATAGATCTTCTCATCTTCTGTCCAAGTTGCTCTCCAGTATTGAAAGTGCATCATCCTATCATAGAGTATACAGCCATGCAGATACTTTCTGCATGGCTAAAATACAACCTGTCCATCTACTCAAAGTCTAAAATTATTTTCTTCAGGTACTCAGCAAGGCAAAACAGAATTAGCTAATAGGTAAAGAATTAGGGAAGGCAAGAAAAAACTAGTTTTTCTGTAAATCATCTAAGAAATAAGAAAATGCAATAGAATTTATTCACAAATACAATCTCATGCTTCAGGATTTTTTTATTACATATAACTTTTAGAATATTTTTTTCTCCACCAGGAGAACTGTCATTACAACAGAAAAATACTTTACTTTTTCATTTGTAGCAAGTTCCCATCCATGCAGTACTTACAGAAATAGTGAAAGGAGTGAGTTTTTTCTTATTAATAGCCCTTTCATCAATTGTATCTGGTTGTGAAAAGTTGATCATTTTGCTAAGGAAGAAAAGTCAAGAGTTTATTCAAACTTCTGTTTCTCAGAAAATATATTATTTGATTATAAACTACTAACACTAAACTAGCTGCAAAAATTTCTGACAAGACCTAAAGAAAAGGTCATCCTCTAAATCTCCTCTCCCTGTTAAATAGTTGCACATTCATTCAGAATGCCCCAGATGATATTTTGCATTTTCCTTTTATAATTAATTGATGACATCTCTAACTGTCAAAGAAAGTTCCTGAGAAGATTAAAACTGTAAACTTTTAAAGTAACTTAAATGGTCTCTATTGAAAAACTGTAGTATAATCATTGTATTTCTGCACTGGATTTCTGTAGTACCTTGTATCTACATGGATCTCAAAGACTAATTCACATCAATACTAATAAGCTAATCCCTTGTTACCATGGTGTGTGAGTAAGTACCAGTAATCCACTTTAACTAGAAAGTTACAGCAGACTAAAGTTAAGGGACCTACTATATGCTCTGCTTTACCATGGATTTAATTCAGATTTCTGCTCCTGCTATCCCATGATTTAATGACTATAATTAGTAACTTTTAAAAATATTTAAAACAGTGAAGTTTTTTAATTATTTCAAGTAATGAATTTGTGAACAGTTTAATTATCTCAGTTTAATTTATAAACAGCCTGCACATATCTGGCATGTATAATTATGGCTCTGAAGTGGAAAACTACTCCTATAACATATGCATAGAGTCACACAGAAAATACGCTAAAAATCACATTTCTATGGGCAAACAGATTTTCCCCACCTTGCACCCATATTGAAATATTTAAGAGTGGAGTCTTGATGTTAAAGCTTGTCTAGTTTTCTAATTCATGTCACTGTCGTCAGCATTTAACCACTGAGATTTCTTTCTCATAGCCTTGGACTCACCAAAGAAGGATGCCATCTGCAAGGGATTTAAACAGACTGGCATCTGATGGGTTCATAGGCAGGAGGTGCTTACAGTCTGGGTCATCTTGTAGAGCTTTATTTATCCAATTAACAAAAGCAACTTTTTCTTCCTCTGAAAAGAAAGACAGCATTAAAATAAAAGATTAGCATTTCCATGAACACTAGCAACAGCATACTTGGGTCCAAGAGGTAAATGTGCAACAAAATCCCTTAGTTTCACAGAGGTCAGTTATTAAAAAAATCAGACCAATGAGAAAGAACACAAAAAATGGTAAGTACAGATTGCCTTTTCTCCTGTTGCACCCCTAAGTATCTGGTGATTTTCTAAAGGGTAAAAAAAAATCATAAAAATCATAGGAACATCACAGGGAAAGTATCCTCATGGCTGACTTCTAATTCAGTTTCTCAGCAATTACAAAGAAGAGGGGAAAATGTATCATGTGAAATTGCAACATCTCACTCCATGTGCTGCTTGTTTAAAATGCAGTGTTTCATTCAACCCTCGGCTGGACTTTCAGAGAGTGGCCTGAACTGCTGAGCTGTCTTTAGCTTTGAGAAACTTAAAAAGCTTAATATCTCAGTTTTAAATTCTCTTTCATATTCAGTGCATAATTTATTACTATGTATCTAAGAAAGCTTATCTGGATCACAGTCAATCAAGTCTCAATATCCAAATTCCCAAATGGTACAGGTGGGATTCACCTCACCTCAAGACGCACCTGACCCATTACACTTTTTTCATTACCCATGGGAAACAATGTGGAATTCTAGAGCACACTTCACCTCATCATAAAGGAGATGTCTGGTGAGGCCAGGTCAGGTGAATTGTGTGCCAGAGAGGTTCATTCCTCTCCATCAAAAATACTACTGCATGCAAACAATCACCTCTCATGCCTTACAGGCATCCTTTGGGATGGAGCATATCCCCTGCTTTGAGGATGTACCACGTACAGCTGACGCTGGAATTCTACTGAAAGAGGGGATATTGCCACCTTTGGCTAATCAAAGTAAATCTTCCTCATATATAGAACCTTTACACAATCTGGAGCCACACAAATTCCCAACTAAGCCAATCAAAAAAGTAGCAATATTGCTGATTGCAATATGATCCTAGAAGGTGGTTCACACTCTGGCCAGGAGCTGCAGTGCAATTAGGCACAATTACCAACTTAAATTACATGCAGCAGGGAGAGGTAGAAAGAAACAGATCAAATACTAAAAGCAGCTTCTTCAGTGTGAGATAGTCTATGCAAAAACCATGTAGGAGTGAACAATTCTGTAATGGCAGAGACAGCTGAGGAGGCCAGTCCATCCAGAAAGGATGTGTGGTGGTTTGTTAATGGGGTTTTAGTTCACGTTAGTTAACACTGTGGAAATGAAAACAAGGATTCATTTCTTATCTGAATATAGGAATAAGAGTCCATTAGTATATAATGAAGGCAAAAACTTGACTAGCTTTACTACAAGTATGCCAAAGGGGCCACTTCCCCTCCCACAAGATGTCAGCGCTTATTTTCCTCTTTTGCTCTCACGCAGGTGCCCAACTTACCTCCAAGTGCAACTAAGAGTGAAACTAAGCAACAACTGAACAGAATTAATAAACTATCACCCACACTTACCTTGTCTATCTCCACATGCTTTTGCTGTGTTAATTTGCTTTCATTGCCAACAGTTTCCAGTTAGGCTCTGTTTTATCTGTAGTGCAAATTTAAAGAGTCTTTCTCCATGGAACATTTGCCCATGCTTAATTATTTCTTACCTGAATAAGAGTGCTGTGTCCCCTCACTAGATATTGCTGATGTTCCTCCAATTGCTGTAATACCTTGCTTTTTGTTTATTGATTTTCGGAAAGATTTGCTAACATCTTTGCTTTTTAATTCCTGGATTATCTGAAATTAAAAAAAAAAATAGAAAGCATTTTGTGATTGATTGTACCTTCAAATAACTGGTAATTCATATAAGTAGTCCAGAGTCAGCAGTTAACCTGACTGACTTTCTTTGATATTTATATTGACTTCTGTTCTAAAAAGAAATAATTACTGTTTGGATATCTATATCTACACTGGATATCTAACAAATTATTTCACAGTGAATACCTCTATTACACAGCTCATACCTGGAAGCAAATTTTTGCATGTTTAGAATCTCAGTAAAAAAGATCAGTAACTAATTCGATGAGCAACCTTCTGCAATTAGCAGCAGTACTCTAACTTCAAAACAAAACATCATCATCCCCAAATATCCACAAACCAACAGCCTGGTAAGTTCTTGTTTCTTTTAAAATGCACTCATGAGTGCTTCTCATTTAGAAAAGCCTAAAGCTTTGAAATCTGCTCAGTGAAAGGGAAAACTTGTACCTCACTCCCAGTAATAAACAGCCTTTAGTATAGAGATTAAGCATAGTGAAGCACTAAGAGCATTCAGAGGCTGGTATCTAATTGTCTGCTCCTATGTCCGAGCAAGGGCTGACCCAACAGTTCTTACAATATGTAGTCCTTCCCCTCACCTTGGAGGAAACAGAAAACAAGACTGATTGCAACTACTGTTCTTTCACGTGCTGCTGAAATCAGAACCATTAAATTAGACAGGAGTGTGAAAGATGAAAATTAGAAAACTGTATAGGACATTCTAGGTTGTCACAGAAAACACAATTGTTAGATATAAAAATAGTACTTAGTTTTACCACTTAATTCTCAGTACATATCAGACAGTACAGAAACATCTGAAGGGAATGTCTTACAGAGACAAATTCTTCAAAGTTGATTTTTCCATCCTTGTTGCTATCTGTCACTAAAATGATTTTTTCTACAATCTCCCGGACTTTGTAACCAGGCAAGGGCAGACTTGCTTCTTTAAAGAGGTCTTGAAGCTCGTAATCACTGACATACCCACTGTTGTCAATATCTGTAGAATGAAAGCACAACTTGTAAAATTACCTTATGCATATTCATGTACTAAGGTATGGTAACTGTTAAGAATAAATGAAGCATGATAAACGCAGTTCTAGGAGATGAGTGCTTCTTTCTCTCATATAGATAAGTAAGTATGAAGGAATGCTTGTGGATTAGAAGCACAACTGTCTAGGACTTGTGCCATTGTGTTATGTGCTTTCTCAGGAACTATCTTATGGCCCCAGAGCACAGACATAACAAGATAGCAAATTTGCAAATAGTGAAGAGTAAGACTTTCTTATTTTTTTTAAGACTCCCGACAAAATTATCTATAAAGCTTCAAGTTAAGGAGACATCAATTAATGTATGCTTACTGCAATATTATATCATTTGCAATCCATAAGCTTAAATCTAATGCATGTTGTTATTATAAGAGCACACTTCCACAAGAAAAACTACTTAGACAAGAACTCTGCCTGACTGCATTTCATTTCTTATCCTAATATCTGATAAACATTTTCTGTTTGTTAAAACTTTTGATGTGGTTTGGCTTACCAGCGAAGAATAAGTCTGGGATGATCTGTATCTGTTTATTAAAAGTGACCTTCTTTAATCTATTAACTGGCTCTGTTAGGAGCAATTTGAGCTGCCACCTTCACTTACAGTTGCCTCCCAAGGCCACGCGGCAGGAATGTTCATGTACAGTAAAGTATCAGAATGCTTTTATTCAACAAGAGGTTTGAAGTTTTGGAAAGAAATTAATGGCTGTATCATATAAAAATAAATTGAGTATCATTTGTGTTATTCATGATGAATATTGCAGCAGCACAGAAACAATCAAAAATACCCTTGGTACTTTTACCTTTGGACAATCTCTTTGCAGAAAGCTGTCTTGGATTCACCCCGGTATAATATATATATAAAATAAAGAATCATTTTACACACCCATGTTTTTATCCAAAGTAACACATAAATGAATCAACTGCATTACCTGTTCCTATTTTTTTAAATCTATGCATATTTCCATGTATGTATATATATAGGTATTTATACAAGCAGAATTTGAGCATGCCCAGTAAAATAGCCTTACCTGTGTCTTGGCTACACAATGAAGAGAAGTACTTTTAAAAGCAAAAAAGCTGTAGTCCATACACAGTTAGATGAAGTCCAATCAAATTCAAGTCCAACAGAAATCATATCCTGCCTAAGTAAGGCAGGATATAATGTGCATTATTTTATATATTTAATGCTAATATTTTCCATGTTTGACAACAATTTTCAGTGACTTTCATGATCATATTAAAGGTCCTGAAAAATACTAGTTAATAGTATTTTCCCAGCTCTATGAATGGTGCATTTGTGAGAAATTTAAGAGAACGTCACAATGAATCAGAAACACAAGCAGATGACGTGGTCACTTTTCTGTCTTGTCAAGGTGGTCCCACTTTTGGGGTTTTTTTTCATTTACTAGTTAAAAACTTCTCTTCATATTGCGTTACTATCAGAACTCAGCCAATAATAACAGAGTGGATGAATGCCTCTCATTACAGAAGGGCAAGCAGAGAAACATGCTTTCATCTCTAGCCACAATTAATTGCTATATAATAATGTTTTTATAATCCATACTACACTGTGTGGCTTCTGCACAGCTTCATAATGAAGGCCGATTTCACTGCAGACAAAAAGTTAAAAACAGGGGGTTAAAAATAATTTTGTGGTTTTGATACTATAAAAAGTTCAAAAATCAATACACAAACTTGATGTTTTCATATGTATTAATTCATCCACTGCCTTGCAGACATGTAAGACCACACATAATAACAGGGATGGTCTAACCAGCAGAGGACATGCTCATGAGCTCACTCAGATTACCAGCTATTTTATTTCTCCAGGTTCATCTTTCACTGAGGGTAAGTTTCCATGATGACAAGTTGAGAGTTAAATAAATGCCTTCTCTCAGTTTACCAATGTAGCTGCAAGCACTT
The DNA here is from genome assembly GCF_029207755.1 of Chamaea fasciata. NCBI lineage: Eukaryota > Metazoa > Chordata > Aves > Passeriformes > Sylviidae > Chamaea > Chamaea fasciata. Next base: position 12,056,900 of record NW_027094096.1, on the reverse strand, counting down.
TTATCCATAGAGACATCAGAAACATGAAAAAAAAAATCAAAAAACTAATGATGCTTAATTTTTATGTTTTACAGAAAGCAAAAGAAAAAATGCTTCTCAGTGGGTAGGAGCAGTACAGACAATTCTTAAAGCAAAAATATGAAAACATGCAAGCAGGGAATGGAGAAAAAGGAATGTAGATGGTGAAAACCAAACATATAGAAAAGCTGTCAGACACCACCAATGAGACTCTACCTATGCTAACCCCTGTCAGTAGACCAATACGTGTATATAGTGCTCTTCTCCTTGCTCTGTCATTCCAGCACCTGCAGGATATAAACTACTGGAGGATATAAAATACTGGACCTATAGATGTCCTGATGATTGTTTAACAGCAACTCATGAATTATCTTCCATGGATGTATCTTACTCCCTTTAGAATTTCTACTCTTTGTTTGGTCTCAACAACACCCTGAGTCAATGGGTTCATTGTTCTATTATTCATTGTGAAGTTAGCTCTTTTTATTTTCATCTTCCCAACTCTCTACTGGGCATCATGCGATACCTGTATTGGCAGAACCTGAATAATTCCCTCTTCACTTCTCCACACTACTCATGGTCTTCCAAATCTCTAATATACAGTTTCCCAATAGTTTCTTTAGCAAGTAAAGACTCCTAATATTTAAGACTTCTCGCCTAAAATGACCCTGTTCCCCACATCATGACTTATTACAAACACGGTTGTTTGATTTCCTGAGCTGCACAGTGACACATCACCCCTCAGAACTGCAGTAAATAAGAAATAAAGCAGATAGGAACATTCACAACAGCAGTGCAATCTGGAAAAAAGGGTTAGTTGCTATATAATTTCTTACACTTTCTGTGTGCTATGATTAATCTGTAAACATCCTGTCAAGCATACAAAATTGTACAGTTATTTATTAACATTGGCTAGCTACAAAAGATCAAAAAATCTCCAAGTTTTCTTAGAACATAAAATCTGATTGAATAAATGAAATTATTAGTTCACCAAAGCATACAAGTAAAGCAAAAACCAAGTGGCAGTGATAAAACATGAAAATATATGACACCTGAAGCTTAATCAAACGTTTTTCAGAAGTACGGAGTTCAAAAAACTGAATCTTGAGACCCATTATGTAGCATATACAGTAACACAAAAAATGCTACCACCCTGCAAGAAAATGTATCTGGTTTTAGTGCTGAAGTTGAAAGAAATTAACACACAGTTCCAGGGAAAGTAAGGGAATCTATGTAAACATTCTTTCTACATTTTTTTTTAGATATTACTGGCAATACAGAAGGAAAACACAGTCCTATCAAAACCAAGTGATCCCTAACGATTTCTTCCATAAATCCTAGGTTTTGCACTGTTAATGGCATCCTTATGATTCCCTTATTTAAAATATACCTATTTTGCCAAATGCTTCTCGTAGCTCTTCAAGCTCTTCACGAGATATAGTAGTTATGTTGTTCTCCATCATCAGACAGCAGAAGTGTTGTCCTCAATTGCTAATACCTAAAATTAATAATAAAAAGGTAAGATATAAGGCAGGCTGTAATTCCAGACACATATAAGTTACTGACCTCTTCAACACGAGGCACCAGACCTGAATGACATGTCCAGGACTGGCACACTTAAAACATTACAAACAACACTTTAAAGTACCTCAAATACCTAGCAATTCTTTGCACTGTAATAGTGAGTGAAAATTCACAATAACAGCATCTGCTTACATACATTTAATATTTTCATTTGCATAGAAAAAGCACTGTCTAACAACCTACCTCCATTGCTTGAGTGGTCTTCCAGCATTAAAATCTCCTCACACTTCACCAAACAATTTTTGGAAACATTAATTTCTAAGAGAGATGCAGTACCATCGCCAAGCAGCAGTCAGTGCTGGGATTTAGTCCTGCAAAGCACTGAGCACTCCAGCATTTACACTGCATGAACCTCAGTGGGACACTTCCAAGTACCTGCCTACAATCCGTCAGTGAACTCTGGGGAGCCTGTCCACAACTGCTCCAGGAGGTATCACCTCCTGAACTCTACCACTCTTCTGACACCCTGACACTGCCCGAGAGCTGAAGGAAGGCTTTTACTGAGCAAAGACTGCAGTCTCATTGTGCATCTTTCTCGGCTGACCTCTTTAGAAAAGTGGAACAAAGCTGAAAGTCCCCTCACAAGCGTTGATAAACTCCCATGAAAGATTTCACATCTTATCAAAGCTTTACTACAACAGGATTCAGATTTATTGGTAGGAAGTGCAGCTTTGTAAAGAAGCCACACGCAGTTGTCTCAACACACAAGTTTAAATTTGCATTTGCCATTTTCCCCTGCGCTGTGCCACTGGCACACACAAGGCAAGGCCAGGGCAGCACAGCCCTGCCTGTGCTAAGCTCCGAGCCGCACCTGGCTGAAGAAAGAAAGAGCACAGGGTGTTACAGGAGGGGTTGCGCCTGTCCTAAACATCCAAGTTTCATCTTTGCTTTACTGTATAAGCCAAAAGTGGCAAAAATCCACCTCACATAAATATTTTCATCAAAGTTGTTCTAAACTTGCCTAAGTTTTCCTTCCGGTTTAGTGCTTTTGCTTTACAGCAAGAAAAAACATACTCCTGGAATGACCAAGCTCACAATAAATATATTCAGATCTGCTTTATATAGCTGTTTCTTCCCCAAAATTTGTGCATACCAGCAAAACAGGACTGTTACCACTGGACAAGACTCTAGAAAAGAAAACCTGACTTCAACAATTGGTTAAACCATGAATCATGCTGGCTGCCCTTAGAAAAGGCTGTACCTTTGTTTCCCACCTTCTGTGGAAATTTTTTCTTTCACTATGCTAGAGAACAGAGTTCTTAAACAACAGTGGCTTGTTTTAAATAGATCTTGCCTACTTTACTGGGGTTAGTATTTTCTGTGTCTTCACTGGGACTGCTCCTGTGGGTCACACAGGATATGGCCCTGAGTGTGGGTGGCAAGTTAAGTCTTTTTCCTTCATGTCACTAGGTCTTATTTAAGTACTAAAATCCTTCTTACCCATTTTGCTAAGCTTACTAACAGCATGTACCAGTCTTCATACTGAAAGGAAAAAAAAAAATTAAAATATATATTCAGAAAAAATAACCCTTCACACAGATGTTTCTCGGAGTGCAAGTACCTTCACTGGGAACCTGATGTGGCAATTAAAGAAAGAGAACTGTGGAAAAATTAGTGAAAAAAAATAAAACATTTAAATGCAACTTACTAAGGAAATTTAGAAGAATCCAAATCTAAAAAGAAAACCCCAAAAGCTAAACAGATGACACTTCTCTGAAATACAGAAATGGCATGACAAAGCGTAAGTGAAATATTTAGCTAAGCAAGTATCAAAGACAACAGCATTTTTGCCGGCACCATTAACGTTTTTAACTATTTACCATTATCATGAGTCAGATCTTATAAATTTCTGCAAGGTTGCAAGCAATTAGTTTCTCTCCTGTCCTTTTATGATAAATAATTCAGGTTTTTTGTCATGTTCTATTTCATAAAATAGCAATCTTTGATTTCCAAAGACGTTGATTATTTCAGTTACACAGTAGAAACATCTGTTCTTGAATGAAGCAGAAAAATAAAGCTAATAACTGCTCTAAAGAGACAGCCTTAAATAGCCCATGATATCTTTACAGGGTAAATTATCTGGTCAATTAAATGGCAGAAGTGCTGCAATCACGGCTCAGGAATTCAGGAGAGACAGTTTGAACATTCAGGGACAACACCTTAACTAGTCAGACATTTCAGACCATTCCAGTCCACAAACGGGGACCTTCTATCTAAGATAATAAATACCTTGCACACCCAGGCTCATCACCACCCAAGATGACTCAGGGCACAGGCAATTCTGAGAAGATTTAGCCTCCAGAGGTACCTGTGTCTTGCAACTGTGGCTACCTGTTGAAAGGTATATTCATTTACAGAGAACGTTTCTCTGTACTCCGAGGGCGTTCATTTGACACTTAGATTTTCTGTAGTCTCTGCCTACATTAAACCATTTCCTGCTGCTCCAGGACAGGGTAGATACAAACACTGTTTTAATGCTGACCATGCACCCTTGATTCTCTTTTTAGTCTTTGAAAATATGCTTAATGTGAACTGACAATACTTATGTAATCCTAGCCTGCTTTCTATGCCTGGAAGGCTTTTTCAATCTAAAGACAATTCACTGGACTCTGCTGGAAATCATCCACACCCAACTACGATACAAATTCCTGTTGGTACCATCGTGGTATTTCTTTGTGCATGGAGGAGTATCTGTGGCTGAGAAACCACAAAGGATGAAGTGAGTAGGTCCAAGAGCAGCTCCTGCCACATTTTTGACCTGTTATCAAAGCTGTCAGAAAAAACAGACCAGTTAATTGGCAATCAGGCCCAATAGTTGTCTCTATCCATGCAGGCAAGTGGCAATTTCTTTTCCAGTTCTTCATTTCAAATTCTATTTGCCTCATTTCCACTCGCAGCTGCTACTGCAGTGACAATGGAGTTTAGAATGCTGACTCGAGAGCTTATTTTCTTTTGTTGCTGTCCTTTTTGTCTGCATCAGGGACACACCTCCTCCATCCCTGCTGCAAATACTGCCTATTGCCGCATCATTCTTAAAGCTGTTGTCTCTAATGACAGGCAAGAGAGCATCATTTGCATATACAGGTTGTGCTTTTATGTCAACAACCAGCTGGTTATTACTGTGTACTATCTGTAATTACAAAACATGAAAAATCTCCTTCTCTTATTTGGCTTTGAATCTGCTGTAGATTTTAATGGAAAAAAAAATCTCCCCAAAATACAGTTTAACCTGTAGTATTCCTGTGTTAGTTATCCAGGACTCTTTAAGTCGATGTGATGAGAACAGAGTAGCTTTCAAGCACTATTAGTGTCTTTTAATCCCTCGCCAGAATAAACTAGGAGTTCTATCCAATCTCAGTGAGAAAATGCACTATAAAGTATAAGACAAACAAAAGAAACTTTAAAACAAGAATATGCATCACATATTCCCCTTAGACAGTAAGGAAAGAGGAAATGCTAATTAAAAATTACTGGAAATGTTTGCATAGAATAAAGATTTGTGCAAAGGAACAAACACGCAGAATGTTAGCTTGATATGAACACACACACAGAGGTTTCTGATGGTTTTCAAGAAGATAAAACTACCCAGGTTTGTTTGTTCTGTATATATATTTTATTTTTCGTTTCCCCTCCGCAGCTCATCTTAAACTGAAAGAACTTTTCACTAATGCCAAGATTATTCTTGGCATATTCTTGGCACTGGTGGTCTGTAACGTAACAGCAGTGGAGATTACTTTTTCTTAATTGAATACAGATAAAGTTTTTATCTTATTGTGATAAGTCTCAATCTTCATGACAAAATGAGTAATCACTGGAGTTCAGTGGGTTTACAATTTTATTATTATTGTTGTTTGCCCCAGTACAGGACACAGAAAGATAGCTTATCTTTCCCATGTCACTGGTGAGGCTGCAGGAGACATCATTAGGAAAGAAATGCACTGTATGGTGTCCAAAGTGAAAGAAGGCTTGATTGTGGAACACAGCCACGGAATCACACAATGCCAGGTTGGGAGGCACCACAAGAATCAGCCAGTCCAACCTTTCTTGGCAAAAGCACTCTCTAGATAAGATGGTCCAGCAGCCTGACCAGCCAAATCTTAGAAGTGTCAATGTCTGGGAATGCACCACTGCCCTGGGGAGGTTATTCCAAAGGCTGACTGTTCCTCTTTGTGAAAAATTGTCTTGTGACCAATTAGAACATTCCCAGGAGCAACCTGTAGATATTACCGTCCTCTTTTCCATGTGACCTCTTTTACAAGGGAGTAATCACCCTTTAAATATTGGAACATGGTAATGAAGGTCTCCCCTAAGCTTTTTCTCAAGGAAACTTTTTCCTCAAGGCTGAACAAACCCAGTCCTCTCAGTCTTTCCTCCTATGGCACCTTCCAGTCCTCTGATCACCTTTGTGGCCCTTCTCTGCATCCCTCCAACCTGTCTGCACCTTTCTTTGTGGCAGGAATCAAAACTGGACACAGCATCTCAGGTGTGGCCAGCTCTCTAATTAGCACAGAAAGAACTAATTTAACACACTTGTAGACTGAGAAGCACTGGGCTTTATAAAGAAAAAGATAAAAAAAATAGACCCACTCCAAATGCAAGAGGATGCTTATCAATCTTAAAAACAGGAGAGCACCAAAAGGTCAAAGTAATTACCTATATACATACACATACCTATGTATATAAAGAGAGGTATTGCAAACACATGGCTAATTTTTGAAAGAAGAGATGGGGTATAATTATGATATCGATTACATTTATTAGCAGAAGAGCATGAAGAACAAAGTTCTTCCAATATGATACGGTCAGTCTGAAGCTTCACAACGTGGAACACTCAGAGATGATGTTTCTCAGCCTGGGCTTATAAACATGACTCCACATATTTATGATGCTCAAAAGTATTTAATTACTAGAAGTTGGAGGAGAACAATGAAGAAATATATAAACCAATATTCAACATAAAAACCAATAATCCATGGGATTTTCCTCAGTCTTTTATGAACAGCATTACATAGTGAACAGATTATAATTTAAGAGGGAAAACCAGCATTTTTAACTTTGCCCAAAACTGTATGCACTGACCTTTGCAAAAGGAAGGCTATCAAACCAGCCACAGTGATAAATTTTGTGTCCATGAAATATGTATCTCATGAAAGGAGGATAAGATGTACACTGAAATTAATTACTCACTCCATAGGAATTTACTCTACATAGTACAGTAACTCTGGTCAGTAACAGAATCAACATTTCCTCTATGCCTTTAAGATAAACCTGGATGACTCATGAATTAGCAGCAAAAGCTGAGATATCTAATTATTAGACTGGTCATGGGCCTGTTCTAAGTTCACTTACTGTGGTATAAGTACAGAACAATTTCATAAGGCTCAGGTCAGGATTAAGAGCAACTCTCTAATAAGGCAGGTAAAAGCTTACTTTGGAAAGATATCTTTTCATCCAAACAAATTGCCTCCAGCTTCCTTTGGCTTCTGAGTGCACGGAAGAGCCATGCAAATTAAACAAGGGTATCAGTTTCCCGCAGTTTCCTTTGCATGCATCATTCAAGAGGATCTCAATCTGCCTGTGCTTTGTGTTGCTGCTTTCCGCACTCCAAATAAAATATATCAACAGAAACCTCACCTATGCCTATATCACTTTGAAAAAGGGCTGTTGCATGCTGAGTTCATGGAAGAACCTTGCATGAAACATTCTGCAACCTTAACCTGTTGACAGTCTAGCTACACCAACATTTGGGGCCGAATTTGCCCAAATGGATTATCTCAGATCACAGGTGACCCATTCTGCTTTGGTTAATCAGTTATTTTTTAAAGATTTCTACAAGCTTCACCTGCTTCCAGCACAGAGCTGTGAGTATTGTCATCAAGAGCAAATCTGAAATAGCGACATTCTCTGTGAAGCCGGGACATTGAGGTGATAAAACTCAATACCACCAGCCCTGCAGAGCTGTGCACACAAGTCACTACATTCTAATTATATTTTCTGGTGTTTATTAATACTGTCATCCTTAATACTAGTTATGGTTAGATCACTTCTTTAAGTAACAGAACAGCAAATGAGTTAAATTTATTTCTGCAATGCAGAGTGTCCAGGGCTCCCTACCCAATAACAAACCATTTCCAGGCAAATACATAAAAAAAGCTGCTTCCATGCAACAAGCAGCTTTTCTTTAGGACTTGAAAATACCAGGCAAATCAGTACTAGAAAAATAGACACAAGATTTTTCTTACAGATCTCTTGATAAGACACAACACTTCCGTTTTTCAGAACACAAGATCAGATAGTCTACAAAAACAATGTACCCCTTAATCTGAAGCAGTCATTCTACTTTTGAGATGAGATTTGTTTTCCGTGATAAAAATGTCAAGATTCAATATTTTAACAATCATATTTTATGCATTTAAACATAGTACCTTTCCAATAAATTATGGAGTACAGAATCAAAGTATACAAGACAAAATAATAAATGTGTGCCATAATACAATAGCAAATTAAGGGACACAAAAATAAAGTTTCCCTACAGAATTTTTAATATAGTTAGATTCAAAAAACTCTGACCCAAATAAAAAGTTGGATACAGTGAATCTGCTAAAGTGGCACTTCCTCTCACTTCTATTATGAACAGTCTTTAGCTTGGTGAAAGTTCATTAACAGCATGTAGATGGTATCCGAATCATGTCAGGAAAAGTACTGACACAAGGAAAATGGAAGCATAGGAAGAACCTGAATACACTAGCCATAAATCTTCATTACCTTTTATGCTATCCCAACATCTTTCATGGTTTTCACTCCTCAACAACCCAAATATTTAATCAAGAAAAAAAAATCAAGTCCTTATGCCTCTTGTGTTCTAACATAAACATACTAAGTTTCCACTAATTAGACTGTTTCCACTAAAAAGCGTTTTCAGAATTCATTGTGAATAAAAGCAGCTTATGAAATAGAATAAACAAGAGCAGAGTTACTACAATCTACAGTAGAAAAGGACGGTCTTGGTAGGTCTTTTTAAAGATGTTCGAGCCTATGACTTGGTAGGCAAACAGCTTGGAAACACAAGTTTAAATGCCTGGATGACATCAGAAGCTCAGAAGGTGCTGCCAACCTAAAGCAGTTCAGCTCTGGAACATCCTATCAAGCCTTACAGCTGGCTGAAAGGAGATTAGTTACTTTGGCATTCAGGTACAGGACATCTCCCTTATTACCACAGCAAAGGTACCACGGTTATTAAGAACGTGTTTTTCAATTGTACTCCAACAGCTTCAACTGGAGCTGCATTTGTGGATTTTCAGAATCTTTAAAAATCATGCCATAAATAAAGTAATGAAAAACTTGGGAAACAAATAACTGTAATGGAATTGCAATCTCCTTCCAAGGGTGGCAGAAGCAGTTCTTGTTTGGTGCTGCCATGAAAACACAAGTGTTAGTGTAAACACTCAAAGTCTCAATTCCATAGTTCATTACACGGAATGTCACAGACATACTAATGTTTTGATTTTCCAGTAAGGAAGTATTGCATCCAGCAATAAAATCTACATGCTGTTAATGACACACAATTGCAACATAAAGACAGGAAACAAGGGGCAAAAACAGTGTCAGAACTAGGATTAGGGAATTCCCCTGGGAGACATGGGATCACACAGAAGACCTTTCGTTTGTTGAGCAAATCCTGCAAGTGTCTCCTCAAGCCTATTGGAAAATGTACATTTGTAGAAACCACTAGGACTGTAATACATGTGATCTTTGTGGGTGTGGTTCTAACCTTCCCAATGTGAATCATTTTAGAGTTGCTTTGCTTCCACCTTGTTGTCCAGAGTTTAGAACATTTTTACCTTTTACTGTTAACTTACACAGTTAAAACTAGTGCTTACAAAGGAAATTCACAAATCCTGGTATAAAACTTGCTGCTGTGTAGCTTACACTTAAGAGATCCATTTTCACCTCTGTTTTTCTGATATATGACTATATATAGTTACTATTGGGTCCACTTCTATTTGCCATTAAAGCCACATGTATTTCCAAGGAAAAACTTCATTCCTGTTAGTCATGAACATGTTTTTCTTAGACAGCTCAAGAACACTCAATCTGTCCACTATAACCCACAAAAATAATGCTAACAGAAGCGAAGCAACCCCACCACCTCATCTTTTTATCCAAGAATCTGAAGCTGGAGTTTTGAACATAAGTTAAACATTTTAGGGCAGTGTTCTGAAAGCAAAACTCCTGCTTTTCCATTTCACACGTGGCAATGTATTTAAGCAATCCATGATGGCAGAACTACACTCAAATTAATTAGCAAGGAAGTAACAGTTAGAATTAAGGTGAATTCGTGAAAGAAACTTCTTTACATGTGTAAACATCAAAATGTTTACACTGGTCCAGGAAGCATCTGACTGCACCTTGAACAGAAAAAGTTCAATCAATATAATGTATTCTTTCATTTATCTGACATATTCTTATCTCTTTTCACCATCAATATCATTTGCCTTCTGGATGGGTCATTTGATACTCTCCAAAAATCAGTTTATTATACCGAAAGCTATGTCCCATGCTGACTCATCATTTGGCTTCCCTGCACACACGTGCTAGAGCCTCCTTCCTGGAAAACTTGTTCAAGCACCTTTCCTGCTCTTCCTGTTCCAAAAGCTTCCCTTGCCTCACTGACTTTGTCCCCATGTGAGTATCTTTGCTTGTGCATCACTCCTGAATGTGACCACACAGTGACCAGGAAAATGCCCTGTCTCTGGAGGGCCACAGTTGGCAAGGATCATGCTGTCCAATTCACACTGGAAGCTGCTACCTCAGATGCTGAGACCAAAAGCAAGGAAAAAAACTACAGCAGCCAAACACAGGAACTGTGGCAAAATTAATTCCTACAAAGGTCAAAGCATCATAGCAGTTTTAGCATGCAAATACATGTTAGAAGGAAAGAGTACCAACAACACAGAGAAAATTTGATGAGAAACTAGGAAACAGTTTACTCATAAAACCCCTTTGATTACTAGTAACTGCTCTGAAGAACAGAATTATTTTCAAAAGTCCAAACTTGGTGTCTCTGTGACATTTCATTAGAGCAAACTACACTAAAATATAAATGGAAAGGCTACACTACTAAAAGCAAGTTCATTCACGAACTCCATCCTCAAGTCACTCTTTTGTGCCTAGGCTGACATTACATATCAAGTTTACAACAGCAAAAGAGAGTTAGAAGACACACCAGCAAATGATACTTAATCTTTCTTTCTCTGTCTAGGTTTAGGAACATGCAGCTTTTGTTACCAAGCAACTACAATGACAAATGTAAGCTGCATTATTTTTAAAGGAAATTTCAGTAGAAAACATCCTGAAATACTTATTGAAATACCTGTATCAATAAAAACTCATACTCAGAGCTCATGATGTGTTGACAGAACCCCCATTTCACAGTAGGACTTTTTGGGTATCCCAGTAATCTCAAATAAGATTTATATGCCAGAGTTTATGTTTTAATTATTCTTTTACTTCCTTAATAAACTATAGCACTGCTAGTTAATTACTAAACAAAAAAGCTAATGAGAAGCAATAGTCTGGATTACAAAAATAACTTTTCCAAAAAACCCATAAATTGGACCGTAAGCAACTAAAAACCTCATGAAATATGGAATAACACCTGTCTTCTGTTCTCAAATACTTCCCATTATTATCAGATTAACTTTTTAAGCCCTACTTTCCAGTCACCGGAAAGACTTGAAGTTTGTTTTAGAATTAAACAGATCCTCGTGTATTTTCTCAACCCCACAAACTGTGCCAAATTACAACTCCACCAGTTATGAGCTTCAAAGTTTTTGAGACTGCTGGATTTTGCATTTTGTCTACTCCAAGCAAAATGTACTCACCTTCGACAGTTTAATCTGTTACAATGTCACAGATCTTTTGCAAGGCTGTCAGTATGTGTCCCAAGCCTCTGTTTCTTCCAGGTTCTGTGCCACTTGAGAGGCAGGACATACTGTACTTCTCCCTATTCTTTGCTGAGGAATAGGCTTCAGCCTTCTATGGCATTCATAACTCCAGAATAGGATCTTTTTCTTAAGCCAACTAGAATATTATGAACCATTTTTCTCTTCTCTGAGCATGAAGATAACATTTAGTTACCACGTAACTGAAAGAGCAGAACTACGAACAAAGCTCTGGGTGAACAAACAGCCCAAGAGGCAGAAGAGGAGCGAGGTGTTCAAACAGCACAACAGCAACACTCCACAAAACTGCGTTTATCCTGCCCTGCGCCTGTTCTTTGGTAGCTGAAGTAGGCAACCTCAGCTTGCCACAAATAGTAAAACTCCAGCAGAGAGACACAGGCGAACTCTTACTAATGAACTTAGCTTTAAGGTCACCCCAGACGTTAATCACGTGAATATCATTAAGAGCAGCAATAGAAATGCATTCATTCTGCCCTCAGCACTTGAATTTACAGCCACATATTCTTCACACTCCGGCTAACTGCAGTTATAAAATAGTACTGAATAGATGCATGGTGCCGGAATATTTTCCAGTTTTCATTAATTATCAGATGGCAGTAAGGCCTTCTGACACCCACTAATGCCTCCTTCAGCTCCACATGGTTCAAAAGATTATTAGATTAGACCGATCAGCTACTATACTGCAAGCAAGCCAGGATTTTCTGTCATGGAAAATTCATGGGTTATTTTTGGGTTTCTTTTTTCATTGGTCCAACTAGAGGGAAAAGGAGGGTCCTCCAAAATACGTGGCAAAAGCAACTGGCAGCATTTCAAAGCCACTCTCTGCAGAGCGCACAGATGCCCAAGTGCCACCTGTTTGCCAGCTCAGAGCTTTAAGGAGCTATGTTTGCCCAAGTGCTGAGGATAAAGGGAGCACATTAGTAAATCTGAGTAACTAAAGCTAAATAGAGTATTGTTCGTACCTTCTAAACTAGAAGACAATCTGGGGCACACAGGAAGCTCATTTGCTGGTGCTGTAGTTCTTAATAATTGGGCCAGAATAAAATTTCTACAGTTGCTGTTGCCAACTGTCATTTTTAATCATATTTTGTACATGAAAATTAAACAAAATTCCTGAGCAAAATTTTTTGTAAGTGAATTATTCAAAATCTCAGCCTTTGGATTCCTGTGATTAGGAGATAACTTGATGTTTTTAAAGAAAACAGTTTCTGACACTTTGGTGAAAACTTTGCCATCTTTTTTGCAAACATCAGAAATCAAAATTTAAAAAAATGAACCCATCAAAATCTTGTGTTTAAACATTTTATCATTTTGATAGCTTGAGCTCTCAACATGAACAGACATCCCTAAGCATTTGAACCATACATTGCAATTATGCAACAAAGTCATGATTAAAAAAAAAGTTTAAACAGAAGATATATTCAGGTATTTCTACTAAAACAATGAAAATATAACATTTTATTCATCTGATAGAAAACATTGCATAAAAGCGTTCATGATTTTTGTTAATTAAAATTTTTGTTTTTAAGAATTTTTGTTTACTTTTATAAGTATCATGAAAAATCATCTTACAAATTAATGCTAGGTTAATAAAAACCTTTACAAAACAAAAAATGATAGTTTAAAAATTATTTGTTGCTTTAAAATTAATTACCTGAAGTCCCATAAAGTGAGAAATATACAATTATACAGTTACCTAGCATGTACTAAATACAAGGAACAACACTTACAACACAGAAAATACTGTAAGCTGGATCACCTTTGTAATGAGCCTCTTTGCTGAAACACTGAGTATTCTTAAATATAATGTATTTACATTTATTTTGTGTTAGCCATTTTAAGAAGTTCCACGATAAAGTGACAATTGTTTGCTCTCACACGCTGCAGTACGTGTTGCAGCATTCCAAAGCTCCCGGATTACAGTCCAAAGCCTTTCCAAACTGTGACACTTTCAAAGGAAAACGTTCATGTTTCTTACACCACTCCTAAGCCATAACACTTGGTCAGACTTTGAGAGCAGATTTTCACATATTTGGCAAATGAAATACATAGTCAAAAAGTGGCTCTGTGATGATAAGATGATAAACTGTGATCAACAGATAAAGCAGTTCGTTGGTAAATCAGCCCTTTCACAAGGACAAAACATCTTTGGAGAAGATCATATAAAATAAGCATTTCATTTCATATAATATTTTGATTGATATGTTTTGGATTTTAAGTTAGCTACAAGTCTACCCCAAAGGAATCATCCTACTCCTACTGACCCTCACAAAAACTCAGTAACTGTCACATTGTTTACTGCCACTTTCACAAAGTGACCTTTAATGAAAAATAACTCATATTTCTAAGTCTCCAAAATTAATGCTCTTGAATATTAAACAATACCCAATATTTAAATCCCTGTTTTTAAGTTTCTAAACACGACACTGAAGTATTTATTGTGCTGTTACTGTCACTCAGCAAGGCAGTACCATGCTTACCTTCCCAAGCTTTCCCACTACTGCTGGTCTGTCTCCTACTGGGTGAGGAGTCCAGTGGGAAGCAGCACAACTGAAATGACATCTTAATGAAGCACTTCTCAAGGAGCACACAGACTTGAGGCAGCCACTCATCCAACATATGCTTATTTCATTGGGGAGGGCTGATATGGATTAATCCTATTGAGTTTAAATGCCTAGATCTTAATTTACTTAGCAAAAAGCAGAATGGCAGCTTAAAGAATAAACTCTTTGGTAGAAGAGTCTGTTCCATAGGTTTACCACATAAAAAAAAAATTCAGGAGGGAAAGCATGAAGAAAATTTTGGAATGCAATAGATAATTTCATAATTCTGCTTTCCCCAAGGTAGTCAGTCTATCAGACAGAAGTTCATTAAAAAGCCCAGTGTGGCTGACCCAGTAGCTGTCTTTCATACAGCACAAGGGCTGCCATTTCAGGCTGCAAGCCACCTTACAAAAACAAACACAACAGCAGTGCCAGAAGTAGGGATTTGCTCTGGCATGACAAAAAACAAGTCTTGTGTTGCTGCCAAGCTTCTCTTGGGAGCAGCTTTGGTAGGACCTTGCCATGGTGAAGAAGCCAATCGAGAGGTTTGAGTTACAAGCAAAATGGTCAAAGATTCTGGAAATTTTGGAGTGCACACATTAGGGTTTTTTTTAAATCTCTGGTAATACCAGAATAAAGAAATCCCTTTTGAGAGATCAAAGATATATAAATGTCAATGATTAAGATGAACAAGGTATTAGCTTTTAGAAGAATTTGTCCAATAGGTCTTGCACTAGTGAAGAGTAATTACCTCTCTATGCAACTCTAAGCAAGTGACAACTACTTTAAAAAAGAGGAAATTATTGATATGATTTAAATGATAACTAATTCTCTTTAAAAAAATAAATTATTGATAAAATCTAAATTTATGTGCACTAATATTTTGTCATTTGGGATGTGAAAAATATTCTGCCCCATACAATTAAATACTCAGCCAAAATTAAGTGGCTGATACGGTAAATGATAAATAAAATGAAATATATCTTTACATTCAGTTATTTCACATCACATTACCTGGAAAGGGAGGAGGAAATCCTCACTAGCTTCAATTAAACATATCTTGATTCTATAAATCAAGCTTGGAAGGACTAGAAACACTGCAGAAGTAAAATAATCAGCTCAATGGAAAATTGTAACTTCAAACCACTTTACACTGCCTTACCTTTAGGATATGAAAGAAAATTTCATTTGCCTTCATCATAAGGTGATAAATTAGTGCAAAGAGTAGCAGTAGGACATGTGTAAACACAATAGGAGAAGGGGAGATGGGGAGTTACAAGAAGAGCTTGATAAATCAGCAAGACAAAAACATTCCAAACTATAAAAATTCTGGAAAAGAAAACCTATCAGAGAACAGCTGGTTTGAAAGAAACAGCCAGGTCCTGAATCTTCAACAGAAACAAACTCTTGAAATCACATTCAAATAAATATAATCTTGCTGATAACACATTACTTAATATTTCAGCTTTTCTACATGTCAGTGTTTTTAATCACTCTATTCTAGCACTGATTATTAATGAGATGAAAGGATGAATACACTAATTGAATGAAAGTGGGAAATACTGGAATCAGCTTTTTTTTTTTTCCTAGTGACTATTATTATTAAGGAAACACCTGCCAAGAGAGCCCTGAAAGTGGGTTGATAATCCTTTCCCACCAAAAGCATGCATGGAGAAGCACACGTTCTGCTTTATGCATAATTTATTTCTGAGGCTTAGCAATGCCAGTCTCTCTGATGAACTACTGTGATGCAGTACCTTTATTCCCCTTGGACACCTGTATGTAATAGCAGTAACCAAGTACACACCTCCACATAAAAACCTAGGAGTTCATCAAGTTACAGTTAGAAGTAGCAAAACAAATAATTATGTAAATAATATTTACATAAGGCCATGGCTAACACTTAGCATTCCCTGCATGTGACCAGATGAATCAAAGCTGAAATTATGTAATTAGTAATTTTATCACAAATATAATATACCAGAGAATAGAGAAACCATCCTTTTCAAGCCCTTTTTGAAAGATTTAGCAACAGCAATGATTAAAAACTGTAATAAAGAAACCAGTAATGCAGAAGGGGTTCTGTCAGTAACCTGAAATTCCCGATCCATATTGATCTGACCACTGTCAGTTGTTATTCTCATTGTTAATACTGCTTTACAAATCACACCACCATCACCAGCTGACTGTTTGCTCCTTCAATGTCCGGCTGAAAATGAGCTAACAAGACATCTTCCACAGAAGGTCTTCAAACCCAGGCTGTAGGCTGAAGAGCAACTGCAGTTGCCCAGCTGAGTATCTTTTGCCAGAACTACATTTACAATTTATTGCTTCCTTATTCTCTGCCACAGTACAGTGGAGCCTCTCCCAGGGATAGTTTTTTGTTGAGATCAGATTCTGTTACTTGCTGGGAGTCCTGCCCTACATTTATTTAATCTATTTATGTAGACCTGGTGATTTTTGGAGCTTTTATGGAAACGGCACGGATGTGAAGTATTTCAGCCATCATGGTGCATGCTATGAAAGTATTTTATTTAATTACTGCAATAAGAAGGGTGGAACTAAACATTACACTGAGATTTCACATGAAGTCTTACACGTAAGAGTATCCCTAAACTTTTCAGTTTAGGCATTTCCATATAGCAGGCTGTTAAGATGATGTCTATTCTACTGACAAAATCCTCAGAGAGTACTGGAAGCTCCAAGTACTGGGAAAATACTCACCAAGGAACAAAGAAGCAACAGACACTGCTCCACTGCATATAGATTTATTTGCTTTCCAAAAAAAGATGGAAAAAGACAAAGAACATGAATCCCCCTTATCACTCCCCCATTGCACTGATTTCTATAGTACAATACAATGGGGAAAGTGAACATTTTGCAGAACTTTTATCAATATTCCATACATAAACTCTATTCCAGTTTTTATCAGCACAGAACACAGCATCAGATGGAAAAGTATAGCTCCTAATAAGTCTCAGAAAAAAAAAACTTCCCACTATGAAAACTGGAGCAATGGTAGCTAGTACCATTTTTCAGATTTTCACTGAAGAAACATTTGAATAGAAGAATCTACATAATTTCAAAAGTTAGAATTTTCAAATGTATTTTAAATGACATTTTAAATGGACACTGCACAATTTTCTCCCAGCATGACTAGTACAGAGTTTTAGACTGCACTAAGGGATGTTTAAGCATCACTGTGGCTACAAGGTTTCTAAAAAGAGTAAATTCCAGATTCTTTAAATTTTTCTTTAGGAAACTAGACTCCAGGAATTTTAACTCTCATTCAAAAATGATCAACTCAAAAAGTCTTGATGATATACACTGATAGTGGTATTAATACATTTCTGTGAGTTTCCTCCACAGCTACTAGCCTCAAGAATAACACTTCTCTAAAAATACTGGGAAGAAAGAAACAAGTAAGAAAAAAAATATAGAGACAAATATTTTTAAAAGTAGTAGTTCCAGATAAAAAATAGTAATTGCTGTTATACAAATAATAAAACTAGGTTCCAAAGGAATGTATAATCTAATATACAACTTCTCCAAATTACAAAATACTGTACTTTACATTATCAGTAGCATATTAGTAGGCTTATTCATAGAAAAAATGTGAGTAAGTGCTCGTAGGACTAGGACTTGTCAAGATTATATTTAGAAGTCAAATAGATTTTAGTGTTGTATGTTTTCTCTTCCCACTTTTTTCCCCTCTTGTACCTGTTAGTTTTTGCTTAGCTGGATGTACCAAATCTGCTGTTAGGTTTCTGGATTGCCTGTTGTCCTTTCCACCATTTACTGTTTCCTTTTTTTACTGTTTTGTTTAATCATCAGACCAATACTCAGGGTGACACATACTTCTAATCTGTGCCACTTCATTCCAGCCCAGTTGACAAAGCAACAGAGGCAGAGATAAAAGCCACGAGTGCTGAAATCCACATTCTTCCAGTGCCCAGGGGCAGTGGCCTGTGTCCAAAGGTCAGGCACCTGCATGACTGCACAGGGAAATGGCACTTGGAGCACTCCCAGCCTCTCGGGTGTTACTGCAGCAGCCCTGCAGATGAGGAGCCCACAGCACCCCCTGACACCGAGTGAAAGCGCTTAGCGCAGCTCACAGAATGCACCATCTCAGCTGCATTTCCCTTCCCCACCGCTACCAGCCTGTGAGGCCCCAGCCCACAGCTCCTGAAGGCATCAAAGGAACACACACGTGCACTTACACGTACTCCTTTTGTGTGCCTGCAGGACAGCTGAGCTAGAGCTGCAGTCATGCCAACCTCCTGGGGGAACAGCTCACAGGCATCCACAGAGTGCATGAGCCCCAAGAACAGTAACTATGCCTCAGAGTTAAACAACACGGGGAATAAAAGTACAGTTAACATGCTCTTGTACTCTCAGACCTCCTGGTCCAATGCAAAGTAACTCAGTGTCCTAAAAAAATACAATGACCAGCAGAGGTATGTGGTAAAAAAAATATGAAAGCCAAGAAAGAGAGAGGCCTGAGTGTGGAAGAATCATGCAACTATACAGTGAGAGGACTACTCAAATAGGGAAGAGAGCAGAAAAAAAAAAAAAAGAATTTTTAGAAAGTACTAGCAGCTTTGGCAGAAATCTTGGTAGTGCTGCATACACTGAATTTGACACTTGGTTGTACCTTGTGCATTAATTCTTTCCCCTGACCCGAGTTCTGCAAGCTGGGCCCTGCACATCCAAGATTCCTTTTACCAATATGAAACAGCTGCATTGGAGGAGAAAACAGAGAAAGATCTCCAGGCATTTTATCTTCATTAGCAATTAGTCACTCTCTTCAAATGCATGCTAACATGCCTGCTTCTCCTCCGGGGGGCCAAGAGACATAAACACGCAACATAACGAGATGAGAAAGAAACAAGATCCTTATCCTGTGCCAAAGAAAAGCAAGAAATGAAACCAGGTGTTTCAGGGGCTGTTTCCCTGGAGGGTCTATAAAACACTAAGCTATGTTGACTGAGACTTCTTACATCCTCACAGCCCAATGAAGTTGTCATGGGCACTCTCATGTGGGGTCTTCTAACACCATGGTAGCTGGGGAAATTTGATGGTATGGTGAGAAGTCAGTTGATGGGGCTTTGCAACTGGGAAGTAAATTTCCCAGTGAAGAATGGAGATCAGGAGGTCTCTCCACTGACGTGTTAGAAGTATTTATTACAAAAAAGAAAAAAGCCTGAATTACATGCTCAGTTAATGCTCACAGAAGCTGCATCACAAATTCATGCAGTATTCTACCTATGATAAATGAAAGCATTTCCACAATACCTATATTAATATGATCTGTTGACTCCAGAGACTTCCATGCATAAGCACTTTTTTTATTAAGCACTTTGTGTGTCGCAACTATGCTTTAGCAGCAAAAACAATCACCCTATGAATCAGTAAATTTAGCTTATTTCTTAGGATAACAGAGTCTTCTTGAACTTCCTAATATACCAACAGTATCCTGCTCTCTCTTACGTTCATCAGGGATGACAAGGGAGTTTTAACTTTACAATAAATTGGCAAGCAGTACTGCTTACACCTTCCTTACTGTGATTGTCATTTTAGTCTTGGAAATTCATACTCAGAATATTGTTTTCACAATAACAGATACTTTAAACTGAAATGGTCTAGAAAATTTTGTGTTCAAAATAACACTGATAACAAACCCCAGATGTACTTGGTCTTCCTGAACCATTGGAGTCCTACTTAACAAACCATACATGGTTCCTCCTTCTCTCTAGGAACGACTCTAGAAAGACTAACATTTTATAGTCAGCTGGTAGAAAACATTGCAATATATGCAGGAAAACAAACCAGTTACATTTTGTAAAGTTTCTAGAAGTATTTTAGGTCCTTGCCAAGTTGACAGCCATTAAAAGGCCAGCAAAATTTTATTGAAATGACCAACATGTATTTTGCTGGACAAAAATAACCATCTCTGAATGAAATATTAGCAATAGGTTCCCAAAAGCATTAATCTGAAATGGTACAAGTAATTGAAACACACGTGGGTTATTTTACATGCAAGCGACACAGCCCTAGCACAGTGGAAACAGGCAACAGAATTATCCTCCGACAGGATTTTATTTCAACCCAGGAACAACACTAAGCGAAGCTCATAC
Organism: Chamaea fasciata; assembly: GCF_029207755.1. Lineage (NCBI taxonomy): Eukaryota > Metazoa > Chordata > Aves > Passeriformes > Sylviidae > Chamaea > Chamaea fasciata. Next base: position 12,036,653 of record NW_027094096.1, on the reverse strand, counting down.
ACAAATGCAGAAAGAGCCTAATGACAAAAACACAGCTCAGCGCCCCTCCCGTACTCTCTCTGTGGTTCACACCTGCCCATACCCCCTTGTTTTATCCTTTTTTCTCCTGAGCGTTCGGGGCTGGCTGCCAGGCGGGGCCGCACGCTCCCGCTCAGCGCCGGCACCGCCCGGGGCCGCGCAGCGCCCGCCTCGCCTCCCCTCGGGGCTCTCACCAACATCTTCCGTGCTTTACACACGCAAACGTTTCACAAAAGAAACGAAACATAAAGCAACATGCGCTCAGAAAGTAATAATAATAACAAAACAGCAGAACTGTATCCTACACACGCTGCTCACCGCTACCTGTGTGGAGAAGCGCCGAGCCCGCTCACCTGCCGAACGCGCCCTCCCGCCGGCTCCGCCCGCCGCTGGCCCGCGGCGCCGCTCCCGCCGGACACGGCCACGGCCACGGCAGTCCCCGAGAGGCAGTCCCCGAGAGGCAGTCCCCGAGAGGCGGCCCCCGCCGCTGCCCACCTGCCCCGCGGCCGCGTCCCGCACTGCCGGCGCCCCGCCGCCTCTCGCCGCCACCTGCTGCCGCGGGCCGGCCCGGGCGGGCGGGGCCATGGCGGGGCGGGCCGGCGCGCTTGGGGCCGGGCTCGGCGGCCGGCGGGGCTGTCCCACACCTGACGCCCAGGTGCGTCCCGCCTGCGCCGGGGGTGTCGCCGCGGCCGGACCGGAGAGATGACGGGCGTGGAGGGAGCTGCACCGAGCGCTCCCTTGGCACCGAAGTTTCCTCCTTGCTGCCCCTCACAGCGCGGGCGCTCCCCTCCTCGCCTAGAGCCACTCTCAACACTGTGTCGCTTCCTTTCTCCCATCCCCTGGAGCGCCCGCTACTCCACCAGGCGCCCGCCGGGGCCGGGCGGTCCCTCGGTGCTGCTGCCGGACCGGCCGAGGCTCGGCGGGGTGCGCTTGCCCCCGCTGGGTGTTACCTGTCCGTGCAGCGCTCCGCGCAGCAGAATCCCGCCGGGGCGGCGAGGTGCCCGCGGGAGCCATCGCGGACCGAGCCGGAGCTGCCGCGGCCGCTCCGTGCGCGGAGACGAAGCGGTTAAAGCCGAGCAGCGCGGGGGGAGGAGGTTTGGGCCCTGCCGGCCGCCGTCCTGCCGTGCCCGCCCCGCGCCGCGCCGCCCGATTCAAAGCGGAGCCATGGCGGAGCAGGGCCTGGGCATGGCCTCCATGATCCCCGCGCTGCGGGAGCTCGCCGGGTAGGAAGAGTGTGTGCGCGGAGGCTGTGCTGTGCTGCGCTGCGCTGGGGGAAGCGGGCCCGGCATGTGTGGCGGGGAAGGGGAGAAGGAGGTGTGCGAGATGTCCTGCGGCCGGGCCCGCGCCTTCACCTCAGCTGGTCCCTTCTCCCGCCACCTGCCGGGGTCTGTCCCTCTCGCCTCTCCCCCTCCCGGGTGTCGCTGCCAGAGCCTGACAATCAGCCTTTAACACTAAGTTGTTGAGATAGACTTTAAATAATTATTTTGGACTTTAAAATTGGTAACATCAAAATCTCATTCTTTTAATTTTAGTGCTAGTCCAGAGGAGTACAACACAGTTGTGCAGAAACCAAGACAAATACTCTGCCAGTTCATTGACAGAATTCTTACAGATGTAGATGTTGGTAAGCATTACATTCCTAGCATCTAAAATTGTCTGCTTTATACTTCAAGTAATTCCTGCCAAAAATAGAAGTTAAAAATCTCATTTTAAGAAAGTTCTGGTTGAATAAAATACCACTTATGACTTATTTTTTAATAAAGTCCGTGATGAAGTATTTTCTGTTGGGATGTGAATATGTAAATGAATGTAAATAAACCATACACACAGAAAGCCCCAAAGAAGGAAGGGGTGAATGCAGTGCAGGGTTCTATGAAGACAAATGCTCACAGCATTGAAAGGCAGGAGTGTCAAGTAATGTCACTGTTCATGAGTAACAGTGCTTGCAATTCTTAATATTCACATGTCTTTCAGAATTGAAATATTGTCTGAATCTCAGACAGTTTCCTTCGTGTACTAACACTGGATAGGATCCCTGAGGGATCTGGATAAATCTGATATGGTTCAGATACCTGAGGCTGGTAGGTGGAGCTGCATTAGATACTTTCACTCTTTTGTTACAATACTTCCTGCTTCAGTAAGCTGAATTTACCATTTAAAACCTTTTATATTCTGGAGGTTTCTCCAGGAAGACTGTAAACCTAGGGATGTCATAAGTATTTGCTATTCTTCACCCAGCACACAGTTGGATAGAATTTTAACTGAATGTTAATGCATTTGAGGTTAATAATATTTAATGAGTAATTTATACTTTTCTTCATACAGTTTGGAGTCACATAGAGGGTGACAATATCTATGAAATTATCTTCATGGATTAAAAAAATACACTCTCAATAAATAATTTGGGAAGTTTAATACCATATCATAGTATTTTATGTATTTTTAAAAATATTTCTCATAAGGTGTGAACAAAAATTGTGAAATGGGTGATTGCAATGCTGATTTAAATATTGTCTTTTTTTTTTAAGTTGCCTTGGAACTGATTAAGAAATCAGATTCACAGCCAAGTTCTGTGATGTTGCTTGATTTTATTCAGCATATCATGAAATCCTCCCCACTTATGTTTGTAAATGTGGATGGAAATCAGGAGGAAACTGAATGCAGTTGCATTGGTGAGTTTCTTGAAAATGTTTATATTGAAGCTTGGTATTTTCAGGATTTAAATTTGCAGACAGTGGGATCATCCAAAAGAACAGAAAAGGGAGAAAGGCAGATGTATAAGTTCATCATTGTAAATTTATAAACAAATGTGATGATAGACTTTGAATATTGTGAATGGATTAGCACTTGTGATAACGGAAATTTCTCAGGACAGTTTTTGGCATTATTCATTACCACTGCATAGATATATTATTACATGGTGTTGATGAGATATGCTGTACTTGTACTCATTGCCTGAAGGTGGTTTGGTTTTTTTTTTTGACAGAGGAAAATGTCTGGAAATACCAGTGTACACTGTGTGTCTTCCATCCCCAACCCCCATGTTCTGCCCCCTCTTTTCCTCTTTTTCAATGGGATCTGCTGGATAAATGTCCCACTGAAGACTCTGTCTACTGAGCATTTATCTCAAGGGGTTTAGTTTTGGTGATAAACAATCTGCTCTTAGGGAGGTGCTCAACTGAAGATTTTAGTTTGTATCTTAATAATAAAGATTCTCTTTCATTGTCCTAGAATTTAGTAACTGGATCATAACAAGGCTTCTTCGAATTGCTGCAGCTCCAAACTGCAACACATTGCACAAGAACATTTGTGATGTCATCTGCTCTTTACTTTTTCTGTTTAAAATGAAGAGTTGCTCCATTTTTGAAGCGCTAACTAAAGAGTTGCTACAGCTTTTTCAAGACTTAATCATCCTGCATGAAAGAGATGCACAGAAGCATATCTGGGGAGATGGACTGGTCTGGCCAGTGACTGTAAAGAGATTTTCCAGCAATATAAGTGACAAAGTGGGATATTTAAGGTTGGCACCATTACAGCTGATGGGTGTGCCAAATATAGAATATTTGGAAGTTGTATTAATGTCTATTCTGACAAATATTGTTGCAGATATGTTTTTTGTAAGACAGGATATTATTCTCTGGGGGATAGGCTGCTCCCTGTTAGAGTACGGCAGTCCAAAAGTTAAAACTTTGGCAATGAAGTTTGTGGTGAAGTTAATTCATTTAGGAGGACCTCCAGAACAGCTGGCCAGTGTTTTCTTCACAGTCTTTTTTGAAATTCTACAATCAGCACTTGAAATGGATACTGAGGAATCAGAACTCTTTGCAGAACCGCTTTTACTGTTGGTGAGGACATTGCTGCCTTTTGAAGCAGATTCTTACAAAAATATTGAACCTGTCTACTTGACTATGCTGCTAGAGAAGCTCTGCTCTTTGTTTGAAGGGGATGTCTTTAAGTGTCTTCAGTGTGAAAAGCTGAAAACTGCCTTTTGCCATATCCTGCAGTATTTTCTGGAGTTTGTTCCAGCTGGCTATGAATCTGCCTCACAAATAAGGAAAGCCCGTGTCGGTACCATATGTAGAATTTTTGTGAATGTGCTTGGAACTCAGGAAGAGCAAGAGGTAGGTTTATTTTAAAAACTGAATTTATTGTGTGAATAGATCATATACAAAAATCTATACCTATGCAAAGAAGAAAATCTAGGAAATGCTATTTTTAGTTGTGTGTTTAGGTTGATACTCCTTTTTTTTATCTGTTTCACATGTTTCTACAGGTCAGGGTTCTTAAATCTGAGGATGTAGCTGAACTGCTATGTTTCTCAGATGTGTTAAACTGTCCATAAGCTATGCAGGCACAACTGTCTGTCCACAATCATAATACAAGGCCCAGAGTGCACTCATATGAGGGCAGCTTTGCAAGTAGTGTGCAGTAGTTTGAGATGCTCTTACTTTCCAACCATATGATTTTAGTCATGTTTGTTAGGGACAGGTAGACAGAAAAGTGTAAATTAAAATAGAGTCAATGGGTTTAGGTTGACAGGGACCTTTAAAGGCCACCTTGTCCAACTCCCTGCTGTAAGCAGAGACAGCTTCAACTAGATCAGGGTTCAGAGCCCCACCCAACCTGATCTTGTGTGTTTCCAGGGATGGAGTATCCACCACCTCTCTATGCAACATATGCCAATGTGTCACCACCTTCCTCATAAAATATTTCTTCCTGATACTCAACCTAAATAAACTCTGTTATAGTTAGAAACCATAACGAGGTGTTGATAACAAGTTGTTGATAGATAAGCTGAGTGCCTCTATTCCATACATTCATCTGTGTATCCTACCTGTTTGTTAAACTTTGTGTGTCTGTTTGATGGCTTTGGTAGCAAGGTATTATGGCAGGAACTGGGAAACAGCTGAACAAGCTGCATCCTCTCTGGTAGCAGCACAAGAAACTTCATTGCTCATAAGAGCTTTCATCTTGTAATTACGATTTTTGAATGGAAAGGCTTTTATGAACCTTTTTACCATGATATTTTGCAATTTAATATTTTAAGTCAGAAGTGATAATAGCACATCTTTAAGTAAGGCAGAGCATACATCATGGTATCTTTGTTGTTTGTCCATCCCAGTATCTGGTGAGTCCACTTTATACAGCGTTAAAAACACAAACAGAAGAAATCCTTGAGGAGCTTCAGCAGAACCAGCTGGAGAGCTCAGACACTGATGGGTGGAGCAGCAGCAGTGATGAAGTTCCAGAGAAAAGACTACGACTGAGCCTACCCACAAAACATCCAAAGAAATCACCTGCACCTTTAATGTATGGCACTTAGTAACTACTTCTTTAGTAATTTGGCTGTTGAGTAATAAATGACAACTTCTTGAGGCAGTTTCTTCTTAGCAGATTAAAAGAGCTTCTGGGGAACAAATCTAAATTATATTTTGAGGGATCAAAATTACTGGTGATTTTTAAGTCTAACTTTATCAAAGAGACTGTTTTGAATGTGTTCAATGAAAATTATTTTCATGTTTTCACACTGAAAACAAAGCTGAGAGCATCCATAGTGTGACAGAGTTGTGTGTGGCTGTGCTGTTACATTGGAGGTACTTAAAGCAGGTCTAGTTAAATTGTGCTCAGGTGAGCAAAATTAGTTCTCTCAACCTCTGCTTGTGCTGTGCTCCCTGATTATCCTGGACTTGTGCCAGCAGTTGATCTCTTTCTTGTCTTTGGGCTCTCAAAATTGGCTGGGGCATGCTGCACTCCAGGTGTGGGCATGTGATCAGTCTTCACTCTTTGTGTACAGCCCAGGCTGTAGTTGACTTCTTTGAAACAGGGTCACACCGCTCTAATACTCCACTTTTCCACAGGCCTGCCAGGTCGCTTTCTCCAAAACTGCTCGTTAATTAATCAGCTGTCAGTCTGTTCTATTGCACATGGGGGTTTTTGCCAGTTGCGGGACTTGTCATGTAGACCTTAATGAAGTTCTTGTCAGCCCAATTTTGTAGACAATTGTAGTCTTGTGAAAAAGCAGCCCACTTTTCTCCACAGAGCTGCCTGTCTCATTGTAGAAAGGAATCGAGTGCATGATTGGCCTGTCGTAAATACATGCTGGCTGTTTCCAGTCACCTTCTTGATCCTCATGCAGGTAGAAATGAGTTCAAGGAAGACTTTTTCCATAGTCTTTCTAGGGAGTGAGATTAGGCTGACAGGCCTATAGTTCCTTGGATTCTGTTTTTTTGCCTTTCCTAAAGATGGATATAATGTTTGCCTTTCTGTGGTTACCAAGATCTTCCAAGGACTGTAGAGTCATGCATTTATAGCCTTTCAAACAAATCTGATATGAGTCATACTAAAATTCAGAGGTAGCCTCTTTTCAATCCAAACAACACATTTAAGCTAAAGATTCATTTGGTATTTTCCTAATCCTATATCAAATATGGATTAACTCTGGTTTTTCTATGGTTATTTATCTTTTCTGAAATAAAGTATGTGTTGGAAAATAATTATTATGGTCAAATTACAGACTTAGCCCTGTAAACATGAAACTGAAGAGTGCTCTGTGGAATGCCATCACTAAGAAAGCTGCATCCTTGATATCTCTCCTTGAGGAAGAAAAGCCGCCAGGAGATGTTCTTCAGACTGTGGAAGGGATCGCTGTAATTCTGCGGTTGGCTGCTCTGTGCATAGTTCATTGTTCTTCCCCAACAGATTCCGCCAGGTAAAGGTGCCAAGGGGAAACTGTGGGACCAAGAGTTTCTTGTAGCTCTCATTACGATTTGTGTAATTTCTTTTATGCCTGTCTGTGTATCAGGATCAATATTGGATGGGTCCAGTACATTTTCATAGTAACTTGGCTTACAAGTAGTTAATACTAAATGTTGTTTGTTGCATTGATGTGATTTCTGTTTTAACAGTAAAGAGCATGGAGGGTCTCATCCCTGTAACTCTGATACGTGTAAAAATACTCCTTCAAGCCCCTCAGATTCAATGGTGAATATACAGTTCAAGTGGATTTCCTCTGATTTTACCACAAGAGTGGTGAAAGTCTGCAGGAACCTGTTAGAGGCTGCTGCGCAGATTGTTAATCTAGAACAAGTGATTGACAGAATAGTAAAAATCTTCGATGCTTTGCTATATGCACAAGGTAAGAAACCCTTTAAGATGTCTTGTATTTTGTAAATTAGGAATTCATCTGACTGTATTAACTCTCTTTTGGTAGAGGTACTGAAATTGTGAATCTTGTGCTAGTATTCCAACTCTTTTACAAAAAAGGTTAAATAAAAAAAAGCATTATTTTCTGTTTAGAGACCTTAATTTCATTCCTTGTTGAACACAATGTACTTCTTTTTGTCTCTACTTCTGTTGATTTTTATCTGATCAAGAGAATACATGGGGATAGTGAAAATACATTAAAAAGGATCAAACTTGAGCAATTTTCTTTTAAAGACACACAGAGGCAGCATACTTTACTATTTTTGTTCCACTCAACACTTTCAAAGCTTGTGACCAGCTTCAGCAAACATGGCATCCGTGGTACCAAAAATATTGAGTACTTCCATGGGGTTTTTTTAAAGTAAGTAGTGGGATGGAGGACAGACTGTTGCCAAGACTGACCATGTTATTGTGAGTTCAGCTTACCAGACACCCCAAAGTCCACCTGAAAGTCTTCACATAAATCCAGAGATACCAAAGTTATATTCACTCTGCTGCTCATGTGTTACATTCTGTCATCTGTTTAATGAGATTTTTAGGTTTTACTGATTTAGCACCACATGATTTATTATTACATGCCTAAAAAATAGAATGTCAACATGTGGGAATAGTGATACTAGTCTTTGTTGATAGAAAAAGTAATATTTTGTAGCAAATTAAGAACATGAAATATTTTAAACTCTATAGAACTGAAAAAGTATATTTTTGTTGTTGTTTTGCTGGTTTTTTCCCCTAGTGAAAATTCCACTGAGTGATCAGATTCTTGATGACTTATGTGGATTGCTGTCTCTGCCCTGGATTTTCAGCCATCCTGATGATTCTTCTTTTAAGCCATCTATTTGGGGGGTTGATCCTCTAGTTTTGAGTCAAAAAACTGCACAGAGTTTCTGTAAGTATGTTAAAGTATATAAAACCTAGTTCCACTTTGGAATGATTGTTCTAAAGTAAAATAATTTTATTTGCCTTCTTATGATGATTGATGGTATTAAATGTTTAAATCAAATAATTATTTGCTTTTTTTTTTCTCTTTAGCACCCCAAACTCAGTCACACTGTGTGTTCCTTCTGTCTCTCTTCCCAAGAAACATTCATCTGGATTGGAGAAAATCAGTTTATCACTGGGCATTACAAAGTCACCATGAAGTAATTCGGGCTACTTGTGTTAAAGGATTCTCTCTCCTGCTTCATCCTGTGCAGTCCTGCAGCGTGATTCCCAGAGCTCTTTTGTATGTACTAATGCAGCTGTTCTGTCTTTGTGCAAGAGGAAAAATTGGCAAATAATAAATGGAGTATAAGCACAAAAATACATGTTAATTTCATATGAAATTTGCTAGGTCTTAATTTCAGAAATCATCAGATATCAACAGGGCAGGTGCACATGATGATGTCTGTGTGAAAGAACAGTGTTTTTCTTACCTTGTCAGTGTCCAAGTTCCTTTGCTAGATGAAGACCCCAATTTGAATTAAGGTGGGGAAGGGAAAGGAAAGAACCTTTGTCTGTGAAATCCATGTGGTGTTTGTCCATATGTCTCTTAAAATCTTTGCAGCTTCTCTGCCTTTCTTCTGTAGATGTTTTGGTGTTTTCTGTCCTTTTGTGCTAGTCTTCAGCTTCTTCTTTACAGCATGCCAGCCTCACCATGCCCAGTGCTACTTCAAACATTTAACAGAACATAAAGGTGATCTGAAAAGGTCAAAGATGATTTAGTGAGAGAGACCCTTAAACTGTCCTGATAGTACTGTCAGTATAATTAGAGAACTCAGACAATGTAGAAGAACAAATTTCTATGTAAATGATCTATTAAAATGATTTCATTTTTGTTTTCATTTCAGAAATCAAATCAAAGATGAGTCTGAGCTAGTCCAGGAGGCTTGTGCTGCTATAGTTGGGAAGTTATCTTGTTGTCTCTGCGGTCCATTCCATGTAAAACCTTCCTTAGCAGACTCTGCTATTAAGGATATTACTCATGATATTTTGTGTAGCAGCCTTACCGTGACTTCTGCTCATGGAAAAACCTCTTCTGTGCAAGCCTGTGTTTTCAAGCCCTTTCTCATTCTCCTTGAGAGCAAAGCACCCAGTTCAGTAAAGCTAGGTATGTGGCTTTACCTTTAGTAACATTTTACACTTCCATCTGAGGTACTAAGTCACTGTCTCTGAACCTTTCCCCATTCCTTTTATTCTGTGTTGGGTTTCTAATAGTTCTATTGATGTTTGAAGTTTTGTGTTTCAATTGATATCACTGCTGATATTTAATGTTGTCAGTGATATTCTTTTTAAACTGGCTTAAATTTGGTCCATGGCTATATCTAAAACTGTAATACTTGGTAAAATCTGAATTTTAAATATCTTCTCTGATTTCACAATATTTATTCTTTTGGTTAAAGAAGTAAAGCGTGCTTTATGGCTTATTTGCATCACTCTTGTGCACTTCATTTTGAAAAAGTATTAAATATATGTTTTCCTTCCCTCCTCCAACCATGCCACCCAGCATTTATAGAAAATATACCTCATCTTTGCAAACACCTGGATTTTAATACTGATGAGTCCAGTGTGAAGACTCTTGTTGGGTCTTTATTAAATCTAATGGAAGATCCAGACAAAGATGTACGAGTGGCTTTCAGTGACTGCATAAAGAACATACTAGAATCCTTAGACTCTGAAGGAGGATTCATAAAAGAGGTGAATTCATGTTTAGTTTTGGGTTTTGTTCCTAACTTACTGTGGTTTTTGTTTCACTAATGTCAAACACTATCATTAATTTGTTCTTGTTTTCCAATGTACCAGCTGTTTGTTTCAAGGATGAAAGAAGCCTACACAAATGCCAAAATATCAAGAAATAATGAGCTTAAAGATACCTTGATTCTCACAACAGGAGATATTGGAAGGTATTTTTGATAGTATCTTGAAAATTGCCAAGTTTCACTTTGTGATAGAAAGTGCCCTGAGGTGTAAGTGTAAATTACTTATTTTGAAGCCATCTTTTCCCCAAATCCATTGCAACTGTACAGAGCTGTTGATTTCTGTGGAACATTCCTCATTTTCTTCTGCCCTGTCATAGGAAGTACAAATAAGCCATGCCAATACAACCAGGACTCATTTTACATGATGGCAATCGCATGTTCTTAAATCATTTTATTAATGCAACAATTCAGTTTTCCTTTTTAATCTTTTTTCTTCTACTTACTTTGTAAGGGCATCCAAAGGAGATTTGGTACCATTTGCCCTCTTACATTTGTTGCACTGTTTGTTGTCCAAGTCAGCTTCAGTGGCCGGAGCAGCGTACACAGAAATCCGTGCCCTGGCAGCAGCCAAGGCCATCAAGCTGCAGGCTTTTTTCAGCCAGTACAAGAAGCCAATCTGTCAGGTAAAAAGAGTGTGTGGTTTAGAAAGTGCATGTATTTGAGTTCTTTGTGTGTATTTTGAAAATGGAGTTCAAGGTCAAAATTGCACTATTGCTTAAGGTGAAATCTCATAGGACCAGAAAGAAATGATTTTGAGGAAAAAACCACTACAAGCATTCAGAAAGAAATGGGAAATCTTTGGTTTTGTTGTGATCTCCCCTCAGTAGTGTTGCTTCCCTGTTCCCATGCTTCACTCTGAAATAGAGGCTCTTACATTCTGTAGTACTATTGCTGCAAGACACTATGGTTTAAAATTGGAATTGAAGTCAGCATTTCACAGGCATAATCCTGCCATGATTGGTTTAGGTTTTTTGTTATATCCATTACCTAACAACAAAAAGTTCTGTTTAAAAGAAAATTGTCAAAAGCAGACTTTTCTAATTTTGAATATTTTTTAATAATGCAATATTTGAATCCAGGGTTGCAAAACTGAATGTAATTATTAAGTGGATGATAATTCAGTTCTGTTGCAAAGTAATAATCATAGATCTATGTGCAATGAATGAGAGAGAAAAACAGATGCATATAAACTTTTATGTTTAGTTTTAGGGAGTGAACAAGGGGAAAATAATACTGAATACTTATTTTTTCATGCTTAGTTTCTAGTGGAATCCTTGCACTCCAGCCAGATGGTGGTGTTGAGTGCTCCGTGCCAGGGCAATGAGCTGCCGAAAGAAACAGCTGCTCACCAGAGAGAAATGGCTCTGGACATGTTATCTGAGATTGCCAATGTATTTGATTTTCCAGATCTAAATCGCTTTCTCTCAGTAAGTTGGTCAGTCCTTTTGATATTTTGTGTTTGTGAATTTCAGTTTTAATCCACACTTTCTCTTGGGAATGCTGCAACTGAGAGTTGAAATGCAGAGGAACAGTTTTGTCAAGGAGTTAGAGGGATGGCTACAGTGCCAATTCAAGTATGATGGATAAGAAGCTGAAGTTGAGAATGCTCATTGAGTATATCTGTCTTAATGGTTTAGTGCACTTGGAGGCATCCTTTGTAAGGTGTGATTTTGCCTGGTGTCAGCTTTGTTACTTCAAAAGAAGAAAGCTACCATTCTGTGGATACAGATCTTTTTGATCTGGTTAGATATCTGTCCTACTAGAATCCTCAGTAACTTCAGCATCATGCTTGTATTTTGCTTGTTGGTAGATGGGAAGCGCCCAACTGTTAAGTCAGCAATGTTCTAGCTGAATCATAGGCTGGGTGAGTGTTGTGTGTGGGCACGTTGGCTTTTTGGTTTCTTCTGGGGTTTTTTTAACATTTCCTTTTGTGGAGAATCTGGATGGACACAAAAAATGCTAGCTCGCTTTTTGTTTATACATTTCTGAGTATGGATTAGATTAAGCAGCTCCTGAAGTAATTAGTTCTATCTGCATTTTTACTAGGTATTTTCATCTTATTAAAGTTTTTCTCTTTTCATACCTATGGTCATAAATATGACCAGACACGTGTGTAGTGGAACTTAGCCTAACCCTGGGGTTTTGGAGGGTTGGTTTGTTTGTTTTTTCCATTAACTGCAGTTCTTAATTTACCAGCGGACCCTGCAAGTTTTGCTTCCTGACCTAGCAGCCAAGGCCAGTCCTGCAGCCTCCACACTTATCAGAACCATAGCAAAGCAACTGAATGTGAACCGAAGAGAGATTTTAATCAATAACTTCAAATACATCTTCTCTCATTTGGTCTGTTCCTGCACCAAGGATGAGCTTGAGCGGGCGCTGCATTACCTCAAGGTAAATTGGCATTTGCTCTGTTACACCTGCTGATTAGGAACAACAGTTGATGCATAGTGAGCTTTCTGCTTTATTTAAATTAAGGTATTGCAAAGCAGAGGCTGGGAAATTGCATATGCAGAAGTTTTGTTCTTATTATTTATAATCGCTTCCATTGGCTCTGAGGAATGTGTCTAAGGTATTTTAGAACTTGGCAAATTCTAAAAGCTTGATTTGTCTAACATTGAGCTGTTTGAAAGCTTTTCCTTTGATTTCTATAACAAACCAGCCAGAGCCCAATGCCTCCTGCCTCTCAGTGTGCTAATTACACTGCAATTAAATGAAGACTTTGTGTTTGACCGCAGAATGAGACTGAGATAGAGCTGGGCAGCTTGCTGAGACAGGACTACCAGGGCCTGCATAATGAATTATTGCTGCGGATCGGGGAGCACTACCAGCAAGTCTTCAATGGTTTGTCCATACTGGCTTCATTTGCCTCTCAGGATGATCCCTATCAGGGGCCTAGGGAAATAACCTCACCAGAGCAAATGGTAAGGACATCAAAATTGTCATGCTCAGTTTTTTCAATAATTTCTTTTTGACCATTCTGAGAGTAAAGGCAATTTGCCATTCTCTGTACATCACTTATTTCAGGCAAAAAAGTGGAAGAAAGGCTGACATTTCCTGTTAAGTGTTTCTGTAACAGAAAGATCCGTACCAAGTATGCAGAAAACCAAATCAAAACAAAAAGTGCCCAAACAAACCAACAACACACATGTAAATCCTAACCTTCCTACAAAACAGCAAAACCCATAGCCTAATAGGGATGTCTTTCAATAACACTGATATTTCTTAAGTAGCTATGTAATTGGGGTTCTTCTCTTACCTATTTCAGGATTAGCATTTCACACCTGCTTTTTAATTTCTTAGGCTTTGGAATGTGTTAATTGTACGATTATTTGGGGTTTTAACTTTTTTTTTCCCTCTCCACAGGCTGATTATCTGCAACCTAAATTGCTTGGTATCCTGGCTTTTTTTAACATGCAGTTACTGAGTTCCAGTGTTGGCATTGAGGATAAAAAAATGGTGTGTCAACTTAATTTTGGGTATTAAAACAAAAATAAGGAAGGACTGTTTTAATAGTCCAGACTTACTTGTGTGATCGTGCCACTGTTATGGATGTCTCAAAGATACTAGGGTCCCAGAATGATTCTTGAAAACTGATGGTCTCACTGTGGGTAGGAGTTCTGTGTAAGCTCAAAAGTTCGTGGTTTCTCTAATGGTCAGATAGTGTATTACGTATTTCCGTCAGACAGAGTGTATGCAATGAGTCAGTCACCCAGGAATTCTAGGGGAGAAATCCAAGTGTATGACTTTTAGTCTGTGAAGTGGACACCAATGCGAGGATGAAGGAATATGGGAGACAACTGGAATTGCTGCAATTACTGGAATTACTGGTTATATAAGGACACCAAAGGGTAAAAGTAAAGAAAAAGGATGGAAATCCAGGAGAAGCTGGACTTCATTAGTTTTGGTTCTCCCAGAACAGCTCCTTTAAGCTTTGCAGTAGAGAACATTTAGAGAAATTAGAGCTCACAGCTTGAGACAAAGTGAAAATTCTGCTTCTAACCACAAGACTGGCCTTTTAGCCTCCTCACAAAGGGAGTGTAGATGATTTCAGCAGGAAATTTTCAATGCTAGAATGTACATAACCTTTGCATTGATAGACTGGACTGCATTTTCTCTGGTGATTTCTTGCTCTTCAGGTATTCATGTAAAAATGTTCTCATATTCATACCCTCCTTTCTTCATGCTTTCTGAATTTCTTACTTTGTATAGCATTTCTTTTGCTGCACCTGCTGTTGTTTCTATCTTTTCTTCTGTTTTTTGTTGTTGGTGAGTTTCACCTTGCATGACCTTTTCTCAGGCTCGGGTTTATTCCTGTGTTACTGATCTGTCATGCTGGACATTTTACTACCTTGTTTGGTGTAGTGTTACTGTGACTGAAATACCTCCTGCATCTCAGTATTTCTCTTCTGTCTTTCATTGACAACTGAGCTATTACCTGTTCCCTGATGCTTGCCAATCACTTCTGTGAGCAGTTGTCTGTCAACTCTGTTGGGGTTTTCTTGGTTTGGTTTTTCTTTTAAATGCAAGTTTGTTTATTTCCTCTAAATTTCCTAAGCCTTCCCTTTTCAGCTTGGGATATACAGTTAATCATGTCTTGTAACAGATATCTATAATCATTAACTCCTTTGCTGTCCACATTTCTTCCCTCATCAGTCTGTCAACAGCCTAAACAATGTAGGGTTTTGTTACAACCTTGTCATTAGAGATTCCCTTTCACTCCCTTTTTCTTCTAAACCCAAATTCTTTATTAAAGCATCAAACTAATTTTGATGTCTTAGAGTATGATTTCTTAAGCAAGGGCGGCTTGATTTTAATAGAAAATATGACTCCTACAGTACCATGAGTATCTAATACACTACAATGACTTTCATCTGTCTAGGCTTTAAACAGCCTGAGGTCTTTAATGACGCTCATGGGTCCCAAACACGTCAGTTCAGTCAGAGTGAAGATGATGACCACGCTGAGAACAGCTCTGAGATACAAGGATGACTTCCCAGAACTGTGTTGCAGGTGAACTGATGGTGTACTCAAACAGTGACATCCCTGCTATTTCTGTCTTTAATATACTCTTTGGTTTTGTTCTGTACAGTAATCTAAACCACACTGCTGAAATAGCTTAAAATGCTTCTCATGACTCACCTGAAATGTCTCCTGCAGAGAAGAATCATTGATTATATTGCTTTGTTGCCTTTTCTTGTTTAGAGCCTGGGATTGCTTTGTTCGAAGTCTGGACCATTCCTACCTTGGCTCCTTGCTCAGCCATGTGATAGTAGTGTTATTGCCCCTCATACATATCCAACCCAAGGAAACCACAGCAATATTCCACTTCCTCATAGTGGAGAACAGGTACTTCAGAAAATATTTTCAGTTATATGGTTTAAATCCTGCAACAGGAATGGGGATAACCCTAAATTCAAGTCATCCAGCACCGAGATGAGAAATCTTGTTTTTCTGCTAAATAGTTGTTCTGTAAAACTGCCCCTTCTCTAAACTGTGTTTGAGATCTTGAAATGTAACAAGTGATAGCCTCATCTGAAAAGGGGTTTTTATATTGTCCTTATATACAATTCTGTGGCCAAGTTACAACCCATTCAGACACTGAACCCTGCCAGGTTTTCTTCAATGTGTTTATTGTACTGATGTGGAAAATTACTTCCCTCTACAGAATAACAATGATTGCTAACATTTGCTCTAAGATAAAGAGAAGTGTACAGAATTGGAAGTGGGGAGGAAATGAGTTATTTTCTTCAATAATTAGAGGTATAATTATGAAGTGCACAGAGAATTATGTTGAGTAAGGTTTCATATGTTCCCTTCAAATGTTTAAACCAACTGAAAAAAAATCAAAGTTTATTACCAAATACTTCAATTCTCATGACTTAACCTTTTTGAATGTAAGGTTGAGTCAATTCTTTTTCATCTTATATTTTGTTGCTTTAAAGGGTTTTTTTAGGAATGTTGATACTTAATATCTTTATTACTTTTGTTGGGTTTTCATTTTTCTTGCATTGTATCATAGCAACAGTTTTCACAATAAAAGGTAGGAATAATAAGGCTCTTGTAGAAGGCTATAGTAGCAATATTGAACGAGATTTCTTCATTGCTTTCTTTTGATGGGTTTTTAAGGTTTTTCTGATTCATGTAATGTTCGCTGTGTTCTTTGCAATATTTTTTTTTGATAATTATTAGGGATGCAGTACGAGACTTTCTGCATGAAATATATTTTTTACCTGACCTTCCTGAACTAAAAGAAGTTCAGGTCGTCCTTCAGGAATACAGAAAGGTACAGCTTCTTTTATTTATTTGCTTGGCTTTATTGCATCAAATGAATTCATGACAGCTGAGGAAAACGTGAAGTGTATTGTTAAGTGGAAATACATTTACCTGCCTCCACGACAAAATAGGTTTTGTGTATCACAGGCATAGTTTGAAGCATGTTCTGGTTCTTGTTTAGGAAAGAAATGTACTTGTGTTCAATATTCTTGTTTCTGTAGCATCTCCTGAACCCTGACTTTTCATTTCTTTTGTGCCAGATTATAAGATGAGAAGTCAACAGTTTTAGCTATGGCCATATTCTCTTTACAGGAAGCAAAGTTTTTTTCTCTTCTTAGGAGTACTCTTTTGTCCATTTCATTTGGTTGCCCTCAGAATGATTAGGTAATAGATGGGAAATAGTTATTTTGTGGGAGTGATGCAACAAAAGTAGAAATTAATTTGATTTTAGACAGACTTTAAGCAAAGCATTTTCTTCTGATTTTATAATTTTTATTTACACCATCATTATATTTACTCAAAAGCAAAATATAGAGCCTTTTTGAGTAAAACATTTTTAAAAATAGGCAGGAAGACAACAGTATATGGATATAGTTGAGAACATAGGCAAAAAGGCAGTTGTTTCCCTATGTTCTTACTTGTGTTCATTGAGATGCTGTTCAGTCATATTCCTGTTATACTTAACTTGAACTTCTTATGTTCAGGAATCCTCCAAAAGCACAGACTTGCAGACAGCCCTGCAGCTCTCTATGAGAGCTATTCAGCACGAGAATGTGGATGTTCGCATTCATGCACTTACCAGCCTGAAAGAAACATTGTACAGAAACCAGGTACAGAAAACTTCTTCAGTAGAACTAAAAATAAATCAAATTAACATCTGGACTAAAAGTGTAAAACTCCTTATTGTTACAGAGTGTTTACTGGAGCTGGATTATTCTCCTCAGTTAATTAAGCTGTTTCTTCTTATAATGGGGAAAATGGATTCTTTTTCATGGCACCTCCGTGTAGGTGGACTTTCAAATCCTTCAAGTCTGTGATACTGATTCAGCAAGGCTAGTGTACTTTTTTTTTTGCCACTCTGAGGAATCATGTATTTAAGAAGTCCATTTCAGCACTTTATTATATGGGCTTATTGACTGTTTAGGGCATGTTTGGCTTTTGCATCAGGTGTCTCATACATAAAAGCGAGTGTGTGTGTGTATGTGTAATAAATGAAAGAATTAGGATGTGTTTGACCACCTCACACCTTTTTTTTTCTCTTCTTTCTTTGTCTTCCACCCTCAAAAATTTGAATCCATTGATCATATTCAAATAAATTTTATAGCCATGTACAAGCTGAAGACACTGCTTTACAGTTCTGTCCAGTTATTAGCTCAAAGGGTGTATGTGACCCATTAGAAAAAGTAATAAATCTCCTTAAAGTTATAAGATTGTGGGACACTCTTTTGCCAGAAATTTAAAAAAAAAAAGTCCAGCTAAAAGAACAAACAATCATTGTGTGTACTCCTGGCCAAGCAATAATTCTTGCAGCTCAGGTCAGCAAAATCCTGCCATGTCTTGCTGCGTTAGAAGTCTAGCAAAATAATGGAGGCAAATCAAACTTAATTAGTTCCACAGCTTGTGGAACTATTTGCTCTGTTATGTTGGCTGTGGTTTCAGTTTTCATTAAGCATAACAATGACAAACATCTTGATTTTTTTCTGTATTTGGACTAAATGTGAAACTGAGGAATAAAAGCTGGGCCAAAACAAAAAAAGAAAGGCCACCCAATTAAAATGTTGGACATAGATCAAAGGACTTGAAACCCTGGGTTTTGTATGTCTTGAGAGTGAAGAAATGTCCAAGAAATGGCAAATAATAAGAACAGAAATGGCAACAGACCCAGAAGGTATGACAACAGTTGCATGAGAGAAATTGGGAGGAAGTATTGGAACACATTACTAGAAGGATAAATAAGTGAAAAAGATTATGTAGAAAAGAAAAGAGGTACTTGGTAAAACAAAATAAAGTTAGTAGAGAGATGCATGATGTGAAATACAATATTGGCCATGACAGCATTATTAACTGAGGCCCAGATCCCTCATACCTTTGTTTAGTCCCTCCTAGAGTGAGAAGCAGATTAGTGCAATTGGACCACAGTTTCTACCTGAAGTCATGGCTAAATGAAATCAGAAGTGAGTTACAGGTCAAAGACTTCCAAGATTATTTACAAATATGCTTGTGAAATAACTCATCTTTTTTATTCATCTTCCTAGGAAGAATTGATCAAGTATGTCACAGACAGTGAGACTGTGGAGCCAGTCATCTCCCAGCTGGTGACGGTGCTTCTCATCGGCTGCCAGGACGCGAATTCCCAAGCTCGGCTGCTCTGTGGAGAATGTTTAGGTGAACTGGGAGCCATAGATCCCGGCAGGCTCGATTTTTCAACAAGTGAAACTCAAGGAAAACACTTTACCTTTGTGGTAAGAAGCATTGCAGTCGTGTTTTGTTTAGCATTAGGGATCTTCTAAAAGTCCGTGGGAAGAGGGAACCTCTTATCTCTAGATCCTTTGAAAATCTGGACTTGCTGTCTCACATAAAACAGTTTACAGTTACGCTTCCATGTGATTATTGAAAGATATAGCTATTATTCTGTTCTAGTAAAACTAGTGTTCTGTTTGTGATTAAGGCTGGGGTGGAAGATCCAAATTTTGCCTATGGATTGTTAATGGAACTGACCAGAGCTTTCCTTGCTTATGCTGACAATGTTCGTGCTCAGGATTCTGCAGCGTATGCGATTCAGGTAAGATACATGGTTAGATCCTACTGTTATTTCACAGATTATTTTAACATTGAACATAAAACTAGGCAATACAAATTTTCATTTTGAAGTATATGTTTAAGTGCTTGAAACTTCATCCTGTAGCAGGTTTAAATTAGAAAGTACACATAGTATTCTGGGTAGTTCTCAAATAAAATAGATCTGTTTGCTTTTGTGTCATAATATTTTAGGAGATATCTGATGTTTTAGAGGTAACTAGCAGTCCATACATAGGGATAAAGGAGTAATCCTGAGAGAGGCTTAGAATTAGCTCAGGTTGCACAGGCAGAAATGAAAAGGAGTATTCCTAGGATGGTTTCTGCTTACACTTTTAAGAAGCAGCTGAAAGGGAGCCCACCCTTATTTTCAGACTCTAGTCTTTTGTGCTGGTTTTATTTAGCAGATGGGGGTTTTTGGGGTTTTTTTGTGCTTACCATTTTTGATGTGTAATATCTTTGTGAAAACTTGAGGACAGTTCTTTAGTCCAGGAGGAAATAGGTGGCCCTATGTAGTCAGCAGGATAAGAATTTTATTAGCAAATGCACAGGGCTGTGCACTTCCTGCACAAGGAGGAATCAGACTAAATTCTGGTCCTGGTTTATTGGCAGATGTGAAGAGTACAAGATAATGTGGTCCAAACACCAGCTGGAGAATCTGGGGAATCAGTAATTGAAATCAAAACTGCCTAGTAACAGGGGATTAAGAGTGTTGGATGACAGTTTTGCAGTTACGATTTCTGAATTAGGCATTCCATAACTTCTCTCTCATTGCTTATCATAGAATAATTCGGGTTGGAAAGGTTCATCTCATATACATGGGGTTTTGATCATGTACACGGGGTTTTGTACTGTGATCATGAAAAGTCTCAGTGTCAACTTGGTGATGCAAACTATGCCTTTTCAGGAGTTACTGTCCATCTATGACTGCAGAGAGACAAACACTGACTGCCCTGGCTCCAGGCTCTGGAGGAGGTTTCCTGAGCATGTACAGGAGATCTTGGAACCTCACTTAAACACACGGTATATGACAGCTTAAGGAATAGCTTTTCATAACACATCTGATTTTTTTTATTCTCCAGGCTAGTATTAACCATGTATGGTTTTGTGACTGTCACTGTTCTGGGAAGAGTGATATATATTTTTACGAAATTGAAACAAGGTCTTTCTACTAAAAGCTGAATTAGCACATATTTGAATGTAATTCCCTCTAAATCAAACAGGCACAACTCAGAGCTCATACTTTGCCCAGGTCTACCTGTTTGTCCCAAGAGCATTGAGTTAGATGATGTTTTGAATTTTTTGTTTGTTTTCTTTCCCCTCTACTCAAATCTACAGCATCTTATTACCTTCTATAGAAGTAGGAGGAGCTCACTGAGTTTTGACTTTTTCTTCACATTATTTTTATCATTACTTCAAATTATCTTAGTGTCTTAACTTGAAATAATCATTTTCCCTTCTGTTTCCTCATGAAGACAGTCATGCTCACCTGTGATAAACTTTACCTTTTTAGAAAACGGACTATTTGGCCTTCCTCAGCTTTCATGCATGCTCTGGGTTTTTCCTGTCAACAACATAGTATTCTATTTATCAAACTCCATTTCTTAAAACTGATTACAAAGAGCACATTAAAATATACTTACAACCTAACAAGTTAGGAGAATTTTTATTTCATATTTCATTTTAAGAAGCTCTAGAATAAAAGGCGTTGACTACTGAAAGTGGCAATTTTAACTCTGTTTTTAAAGATTCATAAGACAGAACTTAATATTGTTCCTTGTGAAAGAATTTCATAACTAGCAATGTGCTATTGTTTACTGTATTAAATGAAAAGTTAGGTTTATTAAATGGATATTTCAAAATTACAGGTACAAGAGTTATCAGAAGACTGTAAACTGGTCAAAGGTGAAGAAGCCAATTTACTTAAGCAAGTTAGGTGATAATTTTGCAGAATGGTCAGCAACTTGGGCAGGTTATCTTATTACAAAGGTAAGAAATCTTTCTCTTTGCAAAAATAATGCTCTTTGCAAGACAGTTCTTGAACCTCATTTCAGTTTCTGCAGGTCAGGGATGGATGGAGAATATGTCTGTTAACGACAGGCCTCTTTCAGGACTTTGCTGCTTTTTCAGCACGGTACTGCACCCCCCTTCCCAGCACTGATTCCTGGCAAGTCTTCACAGGCAGTGTCAAAGCTAAAAATCAAGGAAACCTGCCTTTTTCCTGACACTCTTGTGAAACTGAGGGCACTGACAAATGCTTGTGAAAAGTATCTGAAATGCTTCTGGATTTACCTTCTCAGTTTTGGAAAGATTTCCCTGTCCATAGTCCCAGCACATAAAAATTACTTGTATTTTCTTTTTCCTTTCCTATATCTAAGTGACCCACCAAAATGTCACTTCCAACTCAGCCAGTGTTAGAAGTGAATTGAATTACAATAGCTCAGTAACTACACTGTCCTCTTTCAGACAGAGTGTCTTCATAATATCCTACTTTCTGCGGGCTTTTTTAAGGGTAGAAGAAAGGCTAAATGTAGTGGTAGACTCTCAGTCTTAAGGTTTTTTTCTGTGGCCAGTGCAAGTTCACAGTGATGTAAAACACATGTAGAAGTGGAAATGTAAGCAGGGCTTACCTATCTTTTGTGCTTTCAGCGGTTATTAGGTGTAATAGCAGCTGCCATCTGGTATCCCTGTTGCAGATTTAAGTCAGATGAACCTTCTCTAGAAGACAGATTTCTTAAAATTATTTGATGGACTAGAATTTGTGTTCATCAACAAAAGGAAATCTATTGGTTGTTCATGTATTTGCACTTTTGTAATGACGCTTTTCCTGGAAATAATATTTTTCTATAGGTGCGACATGATCTTGCCAGAAAAGTCTTTGATTGCTGCAGTATTATGATGAAAAATGACTATAAAGTGACAATTTATCTACTTCCACACATCCTTGTCTATGTTTTGTTGGGATGCAGTCAAGAGGATCAACAAGAGGTGAGTGTATAAGATGGTAGTGTTTTTCACAGGAATGCTCAGGAGCTGTTCACATGAGAGCTGCTCAGCTCTGTAGGCCTACACGAATAAATTGTTCTGGTAAAACTCCTTTTTGTGTATTAATAATATAAATTTTCTGACAGGGTTTTGAATATACTTATACAAGTTTGTGTTGGAACAGCTTTTCTGCTGATTTCCATCAGTTGGAACTAGGATGAGATATTATGTAGTTAATTATGACTACAGTAACATCAACAGCTGGAGTGGTACAAAGAGGAAGAGTGCAACAAAAACAGCCAGTAAATTGAACTTGTATAATTCCAAGAATTCAGACTCATAATTTTTTCTTCTCCTTTGATTACAATTACTGTTTCAGTGGATAAACTATTCACATGCCAGATTCATGTGGAGCAGGATTTGTAGATGTGTTGTGGCAAAGCAGGAGTGGGGGAGAAGTCATCCTGTTTTCCTTCAGTTTGCTTGAGCTGTCAGTGCATGTGCCCAAGTGCTGCCATTTTTACTGGGAGCAGCACATGTATGCACAGAGAGATGCAAGTTTGCAAGGACTCTTAGTAAGCATGTCCTGGGTGAAAAAAAGCAGTTAGAAGATACTGAAAATTCTTAACTTACGTTCCATTAATTTGAAATTTCACAGCTAAAATATCTGTGTTTAAATATTGTGGGTGTGTAGAGGCGTGTGATGATTTTCTTCTGTGAGCAAGTACATCCACAATAAGCATCTGTTATTTATGTTAACTCATATTTTGTGGACTAAAACAAACAGAAATAGATATTTTGTTACGCCATTTATTTAAACAGAGACAAAATAGTAGATCTGTAATCTTGTAACCAGTAGACAACTTTATTCTTATCAAATCTTGATGTATTGTATTTGTAGAAGAGGTGCAGTAGCATTTTTGGTGTCTTGAAACCTCAAGACTTTGTCCCTGTACAGAATCCCTTGACAACAGCTGCTGCTTGGTTTGCCATTTCTTCCTTTTGAGATTGTGGGACAGCAAGGTCATGAAAATAATCTCCAAATTATTACAATACACACTTAAAAGATCAGTATTTCCGTTTGATTTTATGTTACTTGCTGTTTCCTACTGTTTTGCTGTGGGTATGCCACTTGTGTCTTTTACCTTTGTGTAGGTTTACATGGAGATTATGGCTGTGCTGAAACACGATGAGCAGTGCAGCAGGAGGCTTGAGGACAGCGCCTCTGACCTGAGCCAGCTGAGCACACAGACAGTGTTCTCCATGCTGGATCACCTCACCCAGTGGGCAAGACATAAATTTCAAACACTCATTGCTGAGAAAAGTGCTGGCAAGTCTAGCAAAGACAGAAGTGATCTAAAAAGTGAGGGATGCTTATTTTATTTAAAATGGCGTTACCATTATTTAAAGAAGTATTTTATTTATGTTTGCAGCTTCACATTATGACTTTTTACAAATGCTGTATTAGTATAACTTGTAATCTCTTCTATGATTTCTTTACATCATATTGTGATTTCCACTTCTTCCACCCCAAATGGATTGTTCTGAATGCCTGTTGCGAGAGCTAGAGATATAAAACTTGAACAATGAAATGTTAATTTCTTGACAGTTTTCTAAACATTCAGTTTAACTGAATATATTATTATATTACATATATAGAATTATATACAATATGTAATATTCTGTGCTGTCTTGCAAGATGTAGAAAGTTCACTAGAATTGTTTTAAATGAATTATTGTTGGTAGAAGAGAAGACCATGTTCTTTAATTAGTACAGTTATCTCACTAAATTGTTAAATGAGTTAATTGAATTTTGATGCATAAGGTAATTCTTACAAATGAAACCTCAATTGACAGGCCTTTTAATATGTCTTTTTTTCAACAGCATCAAGTGAGGATTATGGAGAATATCAAAATGTGACACGTTTTCTAGACCTCATTCCCCAGGATACACTGGCTGTGGCCTCCTTTCGTTCCAAGGCTTACACGAGGGCTGTGATGCACTTTGAATCATTTATAACAGAGAAGAAACAAAATATTCAGGAACATCTTGGATTTCTTCAGGTTCTGAAGTTCTTTTTAGTTTTTGTATTATAAGATGAAAATGTGTATGATGAATAAAGCTTGGTCAAATTCTTCTTTTTGATGGGAAGAAGAAAAGATTTATTTGGGCACTTATTGAATACAAGTGTTTGGTCGTCTGTGTTTCAGCAATATTTAGTACTTTCTCTTGCTTGGCATGTTTTTTATATGAAAAGGAATGAATAGCTTTCTATTGTATAATAAAAGATTGTAAATTCCTGAAAATAATTAAATGTGGGTTTGTTGATCGTATAACAGTTATTGCTTTGAAGTTGGCTCTGTGCCTTTTGCCAGAAAATACAGCCAACTATAATAACAACAACAAAAAAAGCCAAAGTACATTTGAAAAAATTCCAAGTGGCTTATTCTAAAGTAGAAAAAGAGCCAGTGCTAAAGTTGTTGCAGATTATAGAATTTATTTTCAAGCAGTGTTTTAACTTGTGGGATGATCCTTTTTGTGGTTTCCTGTGGTTGATGGTTTTCCTTTACAAAGTTTTTTCAAATTTGAAATATCATGTTGTTTTTTCACCAAAAGTAATCATCTTTATGCTATCATATAAAAATAAGATATTTATTTTGCTTTTTATAAGGATGGTTTCAGGTAACTTCATGTGATACCCCATCAATAGTATGAGATCATGAATATTACTGTACACTAAGCAGAAGTAGGGCTCAACTTTAAGAGGAGCCTGGCAGAACTGACATCTTCCATGAAAATTTACTGCCATTGAGTCCTACAGAGCAGTGTGTACTTCCTGTTCAAGAAGTTCTGCGATTCTGCATGTTATCTATGAAATAACTTCCTGTTTTTAATGCCGTGTCCAACTCTGTCTGAATGCAGAAGTTGTATGCTGCCATGCACGAGCCAGACGGAGTGGCCGGGGTGAGCGCCATCCGCAAAGCAGAGCCGTCTCTCAAAGAGCAAATCCTTGAACATGAAAGTATTGGCTTGTTAAGAGATGCAACGGCCTGCTATGATAGGGCTATCCAACTGGAACCTGATCAAGTAAATAAAAAGTTTTTTTTTTTCTTTTCATATAAATATAATTATTATTTTAAATCTTTTTAGCTCACAGACAACTAAGACAAAAAAACTTCTTCAGAATATTTTAAGTAAAGTAGGAATCTATGTGCTTATTTTGTCAGTTGCTAAATCATTACTGCTGTTGAGAGTGGTTTATGAACTGAAACAGATCTCTTACTGGATTTTTTGAATGTTCATTTAGCTTGTGGTGCAATTAGTTATGCCTATTTGTATTCTAAAAAGCACCCAAATGGGCACATTTCTTCCTTCAGATTGCCATGAATTTCATTAATGTGTATGTGGGGTTTTCATTTGTTGGTTTTTTTTTTTCCTCTTTCTAGATTATTCACTATCATGGTGTAGTGAAGTCCATGTTAGGCCTTGGCCAGTTATCTACTGTAATAAC
The DNA here is from genome assembly GCF_029207755.1 of Chamaea fasciata. NCBI lineage: Eukaryota > Metazoa > Chordata > Aves > Passeriformes > Sylviidae > Chamaea > Chamaea fasciata. The sequence continues at coordinate 12,011,128 of NW_027094096.1, read as the reverse complement.
TCAGGTCAATGGAGTGCTTGCAAACAGGTAGTGTAAGCATCTAATACACAGTTCATTTGAATAATATGAAGCTTCTCTGTTGTCAGTGCATGTCCTTTGGTTTTACTGACTTTCTTTAGAAGCAAGCTTATCTTGCCTCTTTTCAAGTAAGAGAAGTTTTATATAAAGAACATTTGCTAATATAATGTAGGATTAACATATTGAGAGGAGACAGCACAATATTTTAGTGCCTTTTTTTTTTTTCTTTTAATAGGTCTGAATGGATTTCTGAATTGAACACTTACAGAGTGGAAGCAGCCTGGAAACTGTCACAATGGGATTTACTGGAAAATTATTTGGCTTCAGGTAAGTTACCATTACATAAAAGCATTAATACTTCATTGCAATTCTTAACAATTTTATGTTTTGGTTTAATCATCTTGAATCAAGTGGCAGATATTGTCATTTGTCTTGGATTTTACTGGTTGGAAGGTTAGTTCTGTATTCTGGATTTTGTAACTATATTTGATTGTAACCTGGATAATATTTGAGCAGAAGTCTGGAGTGAATGTTGTAACTATATTTGATTGTAACCTGGATAATATTTGAGCAGAAGTCTGGAGTGAATGTATCTTTTGGGGCTGTTTGGCTGGATGGATTGTGGAGTTGAATTATACAGTGCTATTAACATGCAATTACTCTGTTCTGAGAAAGTTCTTTTCCCAGTAGTATGTTTAGACAAATTAGCATGTTCAGGTTAAGCTGCTTGAAGAAGCAGAGTTTTCTTTTTCTCCCCAAAGATGTGAAGTCCACTACTTGGAGTGTGAGACTGGGACATTTACTGTTATCAGCCAAGAAGAAGAATGAAGCAGCTTTTTACGAGACGCTCAAGGTGGTCCGAGCAGAACAGATTGTGCCCCTTTCAGCAGCAAGCTTTGAAAGAGGCTCCTATCAGCGAGGATATGAACACATTATCAGGTTTCTCATTTTCATGGCACTATTCTTAAATTCAGCAATCACACAATCAAGTATGCAGCAGCAAGAATTTTACACTTCTACAGTAAATGGTACTGATGTGATGTGCATTTTTGTCACCTTTTTTTAAAATATTCATTCAACTGAAAACCTTTGATTAATTAGGATTTTATATTTATCCTCCATAGAAAATGTTCACATTAAAATGATGTGGTACAGTCTTTCAAAATCAGCTAGCAAGATAATGTAAATGTCAGGTAATAAAAAGCAGCAAGTTAATTCCATGCTTGAAGTAGTGCAAATAGGCCAGTAACTCCATTAACTTAAGAGCATTTCTTTTGTTCTGTATGGAGGCTGAAAAGCACTCCCTTTTTTATCAAGAAAGAGCAGTAAGAATTAAACCCCATCCCTTTCAGTAGTTCTACTTTTCTTTGTTAATTAACTTTTAATTTGGCACTAGTAGACTAAAAAGTGAGTAGCCTTTTTGAATAAAAGGACTTAATACTTCTGCACTGTAAATGCATCCTCATGGCAAGATACTGGCTGAAGCCAGCTGAAGTGTGTGTTTTACTTACTTCTTAATTCTATCTCCTGTTGGTAATTTCTGAAGTGTTGTTTGGGAAATGAAGTTTGGGTATTGAGAAAGAAGTGTTTCAAAGCACTTTCCTTTAGCCATTGATCCAGGCTACTTGGAAGCCTTTCAACAGTCATTTTTTCTCTGTCAGATGTACCCACAGATCTGGGCTCTGCCAGTGACAACTAGGGCGTTTATAACCACTCAGCTTTCCATCTTTACAATGACAGTTATTAACAGTAATGGTGTTTTAAAATAAATGGAAGAACTTCACTTCAAGTAAAAGTACATTGCTTTTAAAATTGGATTTGTTGAAATGTCAGACTTTCTGAAGAATGGTTGAAGTAACTAGTGGATAGAAATACTCTTGCTAAACACTGACTTCTCTCTGAGTGATCTACATTGTCTCTCTTTTCAGCAGCTTGGCAAAGGAATATCGAGGAAATAACTAATCAGTTTATAAATCCTTGATTTGGTGTGCTTGCTTTTGCTGCATTTTTGCTTTTAGCATAAATCCTACTGGGTGGCATTATTTACAGAGCCAGCTTTTAGAAAGAAAATTGCAGAAACTTTGTAAAATTCGCATGTATCTCAAACAGCAATCGTCACCAATTTTTTTGCCTTTTCTTTTGCTAACATAGGTTGCATATGCTGTGTGAGCTGGAACACAGTATTGGGCCAATGTTTCATCAACCAGATGCTGACCACAGTAGAGATTCCCTGAACTGGTGTGCCCGTATTGAAATGACCCAAAACTCCTACAGAGCAAAAGAACCCATTTTAGCACTGAGAAGGGCTTTGCTTAGTCTCAATAAAAGGTGAGGATAGGACTGCTTCTTGTGTATGTTGTATTCTCAGTAATACTCTGGGTTTCCGTGGATGTGTTAGAAGAGAGAAGATAAAACTCTGGGAGTTTGTTGTACACAAAAGTAGTCATCCAATATTATGTATCTACTGTCTAAAAGAAAGAGAAGCAAGAAACAGGGAGAAAGTGTATTTGTTTCTAGGCCTAAATGGAAAAAAAAGGTGAAAGAAATGTATTAAAATAGTTTTAAATTATTGTTATGTAAAATATAACTTGCTGAGAAATTCAACTTGTGTTTCAATACACTGTGATATTTACTTCAGATTTTAAAGTAGCGCTCAAAATAGAAATGTTTCATTTTTTCCCCAAATGTCCCTGCAGGCAGGATTACAGTGAGCTTGTTGGTCAGTGTTGGCTCCAGAGTGCCAGAGTTGCAAGGAAAGCTGGGCATCACCAGACTGCCTATAATGCTCTGCTGAATGCTGGGGAATCAACCCTCTCAGAACTTTATGTAGAAAGAGCAAAGTGGCTCTGGTCCAAGGTAAGGAAAACAAAACTGGAATTTCATTTCTTACATGCAAGAAGGAAATATTTTTAGTTTTCTTCAAGAAAAAAATGGCACACAGTCAGCATATATAAAAAGAATATGTGTCATTTGGGACTGTCAACACATTGCAGCTGATTCTCCAGCTGCTGGTCAGGCCTGTTTTGTACCCTTTGACCTTCCTGGCACCTTTGTATAAAACTGGTGGATTACCTGCCACTGTCAAAGGAGCCCAGGCAAATACAAATTATCTTAATAATACGCCTCTCCTTAATTTGTTTCCTTTTAACTAACAGCAGTAGGCAGCAAACACGAGGGCAATTGTTGTGGTACACCTAAAGGCACAAGAATGCTGAGATAACAAGGAAATAGAAGCATTTGATGTTAGTAATACTCAGTTACCACAGCTAGAATGGCCTAGAACACGTTTGGGGACATAGCTTTGCCTTAATAACAACTGTAAGAGGGAAGTTTTGCATCTTTCATATTTAGAGTTTATGAAATGTTACTTAAACATATGTCATCCATTTATATAAAATGTTTTCTGTCTTTCCCTTAGGGTGAGGTTCATGAAGCACTAATTGTTCTCCAGAAGGGGGTTGAGTTATGTTTCCCTGAAAATAAAGCAGCCTGCAATAGCAAAAATCAGCTCATCCATGGTCGGGCAATGCTGCTAGTGGGCAGATTTATGGAAGAAACTGCTAACTTTGAAAGCAATGCAGTCATGAAAAAGTATAAGGTAATCTGGAATACTGCTGTTAACAAGGCAGGAGCTTTGAATATTAATGTATTTCTTAAGTAAGCTTTCGTTCTGCTCCTGATGATGTCGACCAAGTATAACATAAATGGGATTAAATAGTGCATCGATGTGTAGGAGGGAAGCAGTTCTTGTAAAGGTTTAGCTGTCTTAACCAACTTTAATGTAACACATCAGCACAGGGAAGTCTACAGTTCATATAATTCTTTTAAAAGAAAAAGTTACAGAAGCATGGCTTTGTTCTCATGCTTGCACAGATTAGAATTCCTCACTAAAATGTGGACTACTCCAAATACACAGAATTGACTTGGTGATACATTGTACTGCTCTTCAGTGTTACTTCTCTCTCTGTGTAAGGGATTTAAATATGCTTCCAGTCTCTGAAGAACTGGGAAAAGGGACAAATGGTATGTTCTTCTTGAACAATACAGCACTGCATGCTTCATCTTGTGATGCCTGTGAAATACGTTTTGGCATTGATTAATATTGCCTCCTAAAACAGTAGGAGATGCAGATGTTTATGCTTCCTTAAAAGCAGCATGTCTGCTGTCCAGGTTTTGGCATTTGATACTGTTAATAGTTACTGCTGTCTTATTTAATAACACACTTCTGTAACATTCACTTAGAGAAAAAATGTATATGTATCAAATCAAATGAAGGTTGAAATAATGTAAACAAATGAAATTTCAGCAGATTTTATGAGAACAACAACACTCAGTACTATCTAAGTATTGGCACAGGAAAGAAGCCAGTGTTATTAAAGAGGGGATGTGCCTCTCACCAATTATTTCTTTTCTAATACATGTCATGCCATTTTTTTGTTTTTCTTTTAAATATCAGGGTTTAGAAGGAAAACAGAAATGTGAAAAATATGGAATCATAGATTCATTAAGGTCAGACAGGTCATTGAGTCCAACTGCTAACATCATGCTGTTTCACTTTTCAAAAAGCTCTAAGAAACTCAACACTGAGTTATTAGGATCAGGAACCTGATTTTAATGAAAGTATGATCTTTCCTAGTTCAGGAATCCCATATCATTCTGTCTTCAATTGTCTGTCTCCAAACCAAAAGGTATTTTGAAAACAGACTTCTAGTTTGTAGAGGCAATTATCTTGAGGCAAAATTAGAATTTTTGAGTTACAGTGTTAATAATTAATACTTTTTACTGCATGTACTCTGCAGAAACGTAACTAGTACAAAATTCTTGTTTCTTGAGAATATTTTAAGTTAGCATCCTCTCAAAAGTAATTATCTCATTTTGATTTTGTTGCAGGATGTTACTGTTTTCTTGCCAGAATGGGAAGATGGACATTTTTATCTTGCAAAATATTATGATAAACTAATGCCGATGGTAACTGACAACAAGATGGAAAAACAAGGAGATCTGATTAGATACATTGTTCATCACTTTGGGAGGTTAGAGGGGAACTTTGCTTCGTTTCTATAAAATTATGACAGTTACACTGAGAAAAAACATTTCTGTAGGAATATATTTCCTTTCATCAATTCAGACTGACTCAAATTTTTATGCAGTATTGTAAGATAAAATACTGCATGCTTCCTTTTTGTTTTCATACCTAATTAATTTTACTTCTGAATAAGCAACTGTCTGTCTTTTGTCAGCCAGTTAATTATTTCATCAGTGGTTTTGAGTAATAAAAACAAACCCTTTGTATATTTTTTGGTTGTTGCAGATGCTTTAAAATGCTGACATAAATTTTTAAAGTTAGAATGGAGTATTAAACAAGTAAGAATATAAAATTTGTATCACTTCTAATATATATCATTAGCACACTTTGATTTAAACATGTAATCACAGGTCTCTACAGTACGGAAACCAATTCATCTATCAGTCAATGCCAAGAATGCTGTCTTTATGGCTGGACTTTGGAGCAAAAGCATATGAATGTGATAAAGGTAGAACATTTTTTCCCACCCAGTACACAGGTCCCATGTCATTCTTTTGAACAGATGATTGAAAGAGCAGTGACGTGTATTTACAGTTCTTTGTTTAGATTTATTGCCTGATGTTATATGGAAACAAGAAAGTACTACTATCCTTGTAAAATACAGGATGTTAACATGCAGGAGAGTATTAATTATTTTAATTAAATCCTCCAGAATTTTTTCAAGTATATAATGAGACAGCATTGTTCCTTGGGTAACTGCAGTCATTAAATAGATACGGGGAAAATCCTTGTATGCCCCTGGTCACCACTTTTAAGGTCCCTCATGAGTGATGAGTGGTAGTTTTGTTTGCACTTGCTACAGTAAACTGTTAGGCTTGAGGGCTTTTTTTCAATTTGTTTCCAGTCTTTGAAAGAATTTTACTGAAATTTCCTGCCTCATTTTACTGAAATGAAGGTGGTAGAAAAAATTTTGTAGGCAGCAGCATGAAGGCGTGTGAAACTAACACCACAGATGCGCTTTGGGTGGGAGATTTCAGTAAAAATGAAAATTTCAAACATTGCTTGCGGGTCTGGAGTGAAGCAGACAGATGTGCTCCTTGGTCTTGTCGTCATTCTACACACTCAGGTCAACTGTGTTTGGCTGCAGGCACACCAGATCCTGCACTCTGAGGTACTGATGTGACAATCAAGCTGGGTCCTCAGGGGAAGGGGTGGAGATAGGAGATGTGCTAATTTCATCCCATGGAAAGACGTTGTTTATTTCCTCTCCACTAAAGAACACTGGAATCCTTTTATCAGGCAAATACATGGAGTGTTCTATGCCATTGGATCATTTTAGAGAAGTAATTCTAAGAGTGTAAGGAGATTTAATTTCCTGATATTCTGCTTAGTTAAATAGCATATGTATTCGATCACTGTATGCTGTTTTAAAAAGAAGTTTACAGTAGGAGCTTTTTGTTGTCTTCAATTTTTTTTTTTGGCTAATGAAATTGCCAACAAAATATTACTCTACACCCTCGATTTAAATGGCTTTCTCTTTCCAGTGGGGAGAACCAGGAACATGGTCTTTTCTTTTCATTTTACAGCAGGTCGTTTAGAACGTGTACAAATGAAAAATGATCTGGCTAAAATAAACAAGGTGATTACAGAGCACACGAACCACCTGGCACCTTACCAGTTCCTGACAGCCTTTTCTCAGCTTATCTCCCGAATCTGCCATTCCCATGATGAAGTCTTTGCAGTCCTGATGGTGATTGTTGCTAAAGTGTTTTTAGCCTATCCACAGCAAGCAATGTGGATGATGACTGCTGTGTCCAAGGTACCTTGATATGTTCAGCTACACCTTTTTTAAGTTTACAAAACTGTTTTTCTCAGAAATGTAAATACAGCCTATTTTACTCTAAGCTGGTAAGAAGGATATGAGAGTTTCATTTGTTATGATAAAGTGTTGGAGAAGAGGATATTTATGCTATCACTGCAAATTATTTTTTGCAGTCTTAATTCAGATATTACTGTTTAAATGTTCCAAATTGGAATGCTAATATGCATCCAGAGTTGTATGGTGTATTAGGAAAGGAAATTTGAATAAGAAATAGCTGATTAATTGTGTAGTTATAGCCAACAGATTTTGTTTTATTTACTAATTGTGTTTTAGTACTTTCAGTCCTGTAATCATAGGTAGATGTACAACTAACTGCTTGGCAGTAAGGTCATTCCAAAGCAGACTGGGAAGCGTGGTGCATACTATTTCTTCAGGCTGGTGAAATAACATTCAGGATACACAAATATAGACTTGAATATTGGTCTATATGTCCTGAGAATGGTTTCAGAATTAACGCCCACACACCCACCAACAGCACCACTTCAGCTGTTCAATTGAAGCACATCCTTCTCCGGATATTAAATATGATAAGCAATAAGCAGAAGAAAGAATATTAATTACTGGGGACAATTCTTCAACTCACTGTTTAATAAATTTTAACTTTTCTTTTTTTTCAGTCCTCTTACCCTATGCGTGTCAATAGATGTAAGGAAATTCTAAACAGAGCTATCCACATGAAGGAATCTTTAGGAAAATTTATTGGGGATGCCACACGCCTTACGGACAAGCTGTTGGAACTCTGCAACAAACCAGTACTTACAGAAATAAACAAATTCATGCATGTTGTAGGATTATGCAAGAATGTCATGCAAAAGCTGCTTCTGATTCCTTTCATTAGCCAATTCATAATATTAATTATAGTAGCGAGAATTTATTCTGTTAATAATTATTATATATCAATATTAGTTATTAATTCATAATATTAGTGCAGTTTAGCAGAAACTGCACTAAATTGTCAAAGATTTAAATTGAGCACACTGTAAAATATTTCAGTACATAATGGCTTGTTTACAGTACATAGGATTTACACTGTTTTGTACTTTCGCATATCATTCGTGCCCATTAATTTTCAGAGTTTTACTGTAAAAATAGGGTGATTGTGCTTTTATGAACAAATTAGCGTGATCAAGGTAGAACTAAATGAACTATTTCATTATTCTATATTTATATTCAAAGTGAAAAATAAGTCTGTCATAACAGCCAGATACGTTTACTTCTTGATTATTTAATTTGAAATGTAGCTTGCTGTTTTTCTTATTACAATCAGCATTTATTATTCTAGTCTATTTATTAATTAATGTGAAAGGGCAGTATTATTTTAAGTGTTTGTTAACTTTAAATGCTATTTCTAACTTTGATCATTGTTTTTTTCAAGGTTGATGGAAACAGCTCAACATTAAGCATGAATATCCATTTCAAAACACTGAAAAGATTAGTAGAGGAGCCCACATTCAGTGAAATCCTTATTCCCTTACAATCTGTAATGATACCAACTCTTCCTTCAATTCCTGGCACCCATGCTAACCATGACCCTTTTCCTGGCTGCTGGGCCTACATTGCAGGCTTTGATGATGCGGTAAGGCTCCGGTTGGCACCTGCTTTTTCACTTAATCTTGAACAAACATAGCTGCAAATACATGTCGGCTCTCTAGAAATGGGAGGAAAGAGTAGGAAATTCCATAATTACTTCTGTGGGAGCTGAGTGGCCTCTGTCACAGCAGCCTGAGGCAGTTGTGGCCCCTTGCACTCAGATAAAGTTTTGGTCTGAGGTTGATGTGCTGCAGCACCATGCAAGTGCTAACATGATTGGTTGCAGTGGTTTATTACAATCACACACTTTATTTTGGATAATCTGATACAGATGTTAGTGACAACCTTCATTTTTCTTTAGGTGGAAATTCTTGCCTCACTTCAAAAGCCAAAAAAGATCACCTTGAAAGGTTCAGATGGGAAATCTTACATTATGATGTGCAAGCCAAAAGATGATCTGAGAAAAGACTGTCGACTCATGGAATTCAACTCCCTTATTAATAAGGTTTGATGAATGAGACAGTCAGGTGCATTATACTTTTTGACCAGGACAGAACACTGAGTTATCTAACAGAAAAAGCCAATTTAGCTTGAGATAAAGCTCACTGTAAGAAAAGGAAACTGGTACAAAATATCGTATTTCAGCAAAAACCAGTAGCAATTGATATTGTGTGACTTCTTACAGACTTCTGAAAAGAATAACAAATAACATTATTCTGCCCAAACAATTGTTTATTCTAGCAAAAATAGACAGGACAGGTTATTTAGAATTAATAAATACCTGCAAACTTTCTGCTGTCATGCTTAAAATTTCTTATTTAGTAATTTCTAATATATTTTATAAAACATAGGTAAATTAATCTTTTTATACTAAGGTGTTGCCATACCTCTTATTTTAGTTTTATTCTGCTTTTCAGCAGTGTGCTTAAGGTTAAGCTACCATATCTTCTGTGAGGTTAAAATAAATGACAGTGTCTCTGAAACACTAAAAAATTTATTTCAAATACTGCAGTTTGACTATTTTATTGCAAAATCCTCATTTATTTAATTTACTTTAGTGAACAGATGCACATTTTGCTTTCATTTGACCTACTGCAGACTGTGAAGCTTAGATTTGTAAATTCTAGACCGTGTGATTGGAAAGTAGTTATAGACAGAATGTGAATGCTAGAGATCCATTTTGATCCTATATGTTATGTGTTAATCTCATTTTCCTTTTGTGAACAGTGCTTAAGAAAAGATGCAGAGTCCCGTAGGCGAGAGCTCCACATCCGCACCTACGCAGTGATTCCATTAAATGATGAATGTGGCATCATTGAGTGGGTGAATAACACTGCTGGGCTTAGAAATATCCTGATAAAACTTTATAAGGAGAAAGGTAAAGAAATATATTAGACTGTAGTAAAAGTTTTTAGACATTTTTAAAGGGCTTGGACCTTATTAAGTAAATGAAACCAATGGCAAGAGTCAGGCTAAATACTAGGAAGATGTAGTCACATGTGTTTTTATCTATCTGCAGTATATTATTATTCGTATGTGAGGTAGACTTTTGCTCTTAAATGGAAAAGAGTTGGTGCTTGGAATGGACAAGTTCCTTACAAGAACTGATAGCACAGGCATCTTCATACTTTGCTACATACAGTGATGTAAATTGTTTCAGCAGCTTGGGGATATAAGTGCAGCACAGAATAGTAAAAAATACCATGAACTTTTTCTTTAGATTGGATTTGTTAGTTTTCATGTCTGGTACATTTATGTGAGATAATTAAGATAATACACAATTGAAGCAAGATTAGGAATACAGCAGCTTTCCAGAGAAAAGATCAGATTTCTTTTGAATTTCTTGTTAACAAAGCAGCTTTCTGATCAGTGCAATAAAAGTTTGGGGAAAAACTTTCCTGTACCCCACAACTGACATGGTTTATAGATTATTATTCATCTGATCGTTTATTTCAACTCTATGGAGACATTTATTTTCTTTAAATTACCATATTGTAATAGTACATATCAGGCTTTATATTTGGAGATTTCTTTTGCCCAGCTGAGGAAATCTGTTGCAGGTATCTATATGACTGGGAAAGAACTGCGGCAGCACATGCTTCCAAAGTCAGCACCTTTGTCTGAAAAGCTGAAAATGTTCAAAGAGGTCCTTCTGCCTCGTCACCCTCCTGTCTTTCATGAATGGTTTCTTAGAACGTTTCCTGACCCTACTTCATGGTGAGTGGGATGAGACTAGTTTAAGAGCATCTCCTTTGTGTATTTCCCTAAGAGTTCATGGGACTACAGGATGGGGACAGCTAAGCCAAGCAGTGCCTCAGAGCTGCCTGCTCTGTGTCCACAGGTACAACAGCAGGTCAGCCTACTGCCGCTCTGTCGCCGTCATGTCCATGGTGGGTTACATCCTGGGGCTGGGAGACCGCCACGGGGAGAACATCCTGTTTGATTCCTTCACTGGGGAGTGTGTGCATGTGGATTTCAACTGCCTTTTCAATAAGGTGAGAAATGCCACTTGCTGAACCTGCTCTTTATTTTATATGCATGTAAGTTACCAATTTCTACTGTCTTGGGGTTTTTTCCACGTTTTTACTTTAACATGTCAGTTGTGTTCTTTCTCTCACTTGTCTCATATTTATACCCCCAAAAAAGCCTGGAATATATAAAGAGGATGTGATTGTTCTGTGTGCTGCATTCAATGAAAACCAACTTTTTGATTTAGCCAATATCGGATGACCTGATGTGGATATACACTGAAAGAGCCCAAATTTTAGACTCTTTATATTTTGTGACTCTCCTCTCTCTCTGCTGTCACCCTCCAAACAAAACTAATTGCTACATTCAGAATTCTGCTGCTGTGGAGAGTTTCTTGTTCTCTCTCACACAAACTTAGCACAAAAATTCCAACGGTTCAGTAAAAATAAACAGCAGAAATTGTGGCCAGATTAAGATTTGGAGTTTTAGTGTTTCACTTGAAAGATGCTTTTGGTGTGGGACATGTGGCCTTTTTAATTGAGATAAGTGATGTAGAAATACTGTTAGGTTATTTGTTCTGGTTTCTTTTTAGTAAGTCTAAATTGTCCTATATAACACTTAATTAAAAAAAATGTTTTTAAGCTAACTTGCATATTATAAAGGTTAGCATTTTGCAATGAGACTGCAGAGGATAAATATATATTTAAGAAGAAAATTTTATGCCCTGTATTAGTGTGTTAAGACAGGGAAAAAGAGGTTATTTGGACAATGTTATCTTTTGCTCACTGTAATTTCCTGTTACCGGAGTAGGACTGAGCTGAGCAAACGTCTCTTTCCAGCTAGGAAACTGTCACTGACAAGGATGGAGAAAAAATCCTAAAGCCAATGCAAATGTTACTCTTTAATAATGCTTAAAACACTTATGGCAAACCTTTTTTTCTCAATGTAAAGGGAGAAACTTTTGAAGTCCCAGAAATCGTTCCCTTCCGCCTCACTCACAACATGGTTAATGGGATGGGCCCCATGGGAACAGAGGGTCTCTTCCGAAGGGCCTGTGAAGTCACTCTGCGGCTGATGCGTGATCAGAGGGAGCCTCTGATGAGGTATGGCAGCTGCTTTGGCTACAGACTCCCCAAAGCTGTCTGTAGTCCAAACGTGTGAAACAGTAACTGCTGGGGAATATGCCAGTTCCAGCATATGCCTGTCCTGCAGCTCACTCTCACCATGACATGGAGCTAAATATAAAGCAGTAGAAATATTCAGCACTAAGTACAGGCTCCTGTCAGTGTTTGTGTTTTGAAAATTAAGTGCATTTTATGTATCATATCCTTTTCTAATTTTTTAATTTATTTAGTGTCCTAAAGACTTTTCTCCATGATCCTCTTGTGGAATGGAGTAAACCTGTTAAAGGAAATACAAAAGCCCAGGTGAATGAAACCGGGGAAGTTGTCAATGAAAAGGTGAGTTTAAAACAAGCACAACCTAAGGTTTTCAAATGTCAAATGTTATTGTTACGAACTACATATTTTCTAATTGGAACTTTGTCCTTTTTTTCTTCCATTTAAAAATTTCTCTGGTTGTTCTTTGTTATCTCTCTGTTCATAATTTTTATTTATAAAGAGATTTTTTTTTTTTACTGATAAAAAAGGTAATTTCTCTACTAAAGAACCAAACAAAAAAGCCTGTAATTCACTTGTTAGTGTTAATAAATCAAGGACAACATCAGCAGAAGCAATGGATCTTGTTACCCCTCACTTGCACAGTCCTCCAGATTTACAGTGATGTAACATCTGGAGTCCTTTCCATGTGTATTTTTGTGCTTTTCCTGAGTAGGTGTTTATTACTGAATAAATACATGCCTTGGTGCATATAATTACATGATTAAAATTAGGATTTCATTTATCCTTATTAGCTGTTGCTGAAGACTGCATTATTCATCCAAACTATAGCTTAATTTTTATTATCTTCCCCCTCTGCAAAATTTCTGATCTGTCCCTTAATATTTTTTTTTTTAAGGACTGTTTAATGAAAATAAATGTGTAATAGCAGGTAATAGTTAGGGAGCACTGACAAACACAACAGCTAAGATAAGGAAAAACTACATCACTGAAACTGTGTCACAACAAAGAACTTACCTGGGCTATTTCAGCACAGAAAATCTCCTGGTCTTCAAGCAGTTACAAAGCAGGCTGTGTCTACATAATTTTCTTTTACAAGACCACCCACATAGTTGTATATGTTAACTGCTTTTTCTGGAGAGATGCCAACATTATGCTTGAGCTTTAAAAGAAAATACATGAGTGTAATTGGTATGAACTAGCAGCTCCAGTGGGCCTTGGAACAGCTCATTTTGAGATGCTCAGCAGAACCTCTGTAATTTGAGTTATTCATTTTCAGTTCCCCATAATTCCGACCTAAATTTTCTGCCGTAAATTTTATCCAGAATTCCAGGAGCAAGGCTAGGAAAATGTTGCATTTATTTGAAAGTAGTTGTATGAAATAAAGCTTTCTAACAATTCTCAAATATATTTATATAGCTCTTTCAGTCCTCTCTGGTAACTTTTAACTGTAAAAAAGTAAGGCAAAAGTTACAGCTTGACCAATGACATATCCGTTCTAGGGAATTGTTTTTAAAAGTGAGTAGCCTTTGTTTTCAATGTAGCTGGTATAGGCATCTGGATTTTGTATTAAATTATAAAATGATTTCGAACACATCCTAAGAAATACTGTTTCTATTTTGAGAAGTGGAAGTTCCTGAATAGTACCAATTTTTTTTTTTCTCCTTTCCAGGCCAAAACCCATGTCCTTGATATAGAACAACGGCTGCAAGGTGTCATTAAGACTAGAAACAGAATCAAAGGATTACCTTTATCTATTGAAGGGCATGTTCATTACCTCATTCAAGAAGCAAGTGATGACAACCTGCTCTGCCAGATGTATATGGGCTGGGCTCCATATATGTGAAGTTTGTTCCCTTTGGAATGATACCACAAGTGCTGTAGCTGTAATACTGTTGGGAAGGAATTAATCTGCGGTACCTGGTTACTTCTGTTGATTTTTGGCTGCAAGCAGAAGAACAGGCTTATGGTCTTCCAAAATCTGTGTAAAATGTACAGTGCCCTTGCAAGGATGCTATGAATGCATATGTGTAGGGTGTTAGGATTTACCTTTTGTACACATGTAGAAGGCAATACATAAGAACTGCTTAAAATTAGACAATGCAAGGCTCTGAAAGTGTCATACTCTGACTATATGAAAAATTGTCATGATCCTGCAGATGCACTCTATAAAGTACTGTATATTTTTGTAAACATGTTTCTCATGTGGCTTAGATTAGAAAATACAATGAAGTTTAATACTGATATGACGTAAAGTGGTTATTTCAACTTTTGTACTCATACTCAGAAGGGCTTTCTAAAAATTATTAGTATTTCCTTCCAGCAGTATAGACTTTTCTTCAACTTTCTTCCATATAGCCTGGCTATCTCTAGGAAAGCTTTTGGGATCTTAAATCATAGCATAAGTAAACTGGTGAAGTGGTACCATGTTCTGAACCTGTTTCCTTAGCCCTTGAGTGCAGTGCTCTAAAAAACCCTCCTGAAGGACAGGCAAAAGCTGGGAGTTGGAGGAGCCTGGCAGTGCAGCTGTAAGGCCAGGGCTGCAGGCAGGTGTTGTAGCTGTGACTGTAACATCCGTGTGGGCTCCTGAGAGCCTTGCACAGCCCCTCTTCCTCCCCTGGAAAAAGCATGGCTCTAAGGAGTGTTTTTCAGACTCCATTTCAGAAAACCTATTTTAACACAGACAAGAGTAGACTAAAATATGGTTGAAAGGCAGATACTATCTTACAGTAATGCGTGCTTTCTAGGCATCCAAATTGTAGGGAAATGAGGTGTGGGGGGAGATAGGGAAAAATTACACCCTTTTAACCTACAGTAGGCTATCATTAGAATTTCTGTACAGTGGTTTTGTTTCTGTTATTCTGAGAGACAATGCTATTAGGTTTTGATCACAAGCTCACACTGTGGTTTGGCACTCTAGTGTTTGTTCTGTTCAGCTGAAAACCAGAGGTTTGGGAAAGTAAAATAATGGGTATGCAACTGCTTCTAGGGCGTTTGTTTCTCTGTCGGTTTAGTGAGTAGTCTAGAAGCGTTGTCACTGTCCCATAAACGTGACGAGTTTTCCTAGTAAAATATTTGGAACATACAGTGGTCTTTTCCGGTGCGGTGTTTGAGTGCTGACGTTCCGTTGTTTTTCCCAGGCTTTATCTGTTTATCGGAGCGCAGAGAGCCGCGCGGGGAGCAGATCTGCTGCCCGGGGCGGGGGGCCGGGCCCGGGGTGGGGCAGGGCAGGGGCTCCCGTGCGTTCCCGGCGCTCCCAGGCCCTGCGTGCCGGGGCGGCGGTGAGGCGGCCGAGGGGCGGGCGGCGGCCGAGGGGCGGGCGGCGGCCGAGGGGCGGGAGGCGGCCGAGGGGCGGGCGGCGGCCGAGGGGCGGGCGGCGGCCGAGGGGCGGGAGGCGGCCGAGGGGCGGGCGGCGGCCGGGCCCGCCCCGCTCCCGCCCCGGCGCCAGCCCCGCCCCGGCCGGGCCCGCCCCGCTCCGGCGCCGCTCTGTGCCCGCTCGCTCTCGGTGGTGCGGGCGCTCGGCCGCTGTCAGCGCGGCGCGCCGGAAGGAGGGCGGAGCGCGGCCCGCGGTGTTTGGTTCCGGCGGGGCTCCGAGGGCGGCGGGCGGCTGTGGCCATGGGGGTCCCCAAGTTCTACCGGTGGATCTCGGAGCGGTACCCCTGCCTCAGCCAGGTGCTGAAGGAGCATCAGGTGAGCTGAGAGCGGAGCGCCGCTGGGCAACGCGGGCTCGCCCCGGGGGGCTCCTGACCGGCCCCTCGGCGGGACGAGCCCGCGGGCCTCGTCCCGGGCCGGCCCTGCGGGACCGAGTCGCAGCCCAGGCCGGCTCGCCGACAGCCGGGGCGGCGCAGGGGGGCGGCTGCGTCTCGGCGGGACTCGCCGTTCGGAGCGGCCGAAAATGGTGGGACGGCGGCGGGCGATCGCTGGGGAGCGGGCGAGGCGTTCGGTGCTCCCGGACGGCCCGCCTGTCCGGGCCGGGCCGCCGCTGGCGGGCAGCAGTGCCCGGAGCCCGCGGCCGGGCGCCGGCGGTGCTTTCAGCAGTCCCGGAGCCCGGGTGCGCCGCTCGCCCGGGGAACGGCCGGCCCGCGGCGGCTCCCGGCCCGTGGCTGCCCCGCCGGGCTCGCTCCCCTCGCCCTGGGGCCCCTCGGCAGTGCCGCCCCAGCACCCGCCGGCCTCGCACCCGCGGGGCGCCCGAGGTCGGGCTTTGCTCCTTGTTGGGCTCAGAAAAGTTACAGCTGCTGACGGCCAGTGGCGCGGTAATGACGAGGGACGGATTTTACAGCTCTGCTGCGTTTCCCTGTTGTCGCCTGCGTCGGACAGTTTGTGTTAGCAGCTCAACCGGGAAGTATGTTCGAGCCTGGAAAACGAAAGCCGTAAATGATACTTCTGATAGTTGGACTAAGACGTCATCTTTTCAGAGACGTCGTGTTTGGTACCTGTTGGATACAGGCTCTTCTAATTATCATTTTCAACTGGTGTCATAGATGTAGTTTTATAGATTGAATGTTCTAAGGTAGGCGATAATGGAGAGTGTGTTTGAATATTAATACATTTTCCCTGAGTGCCTGTGATTTTTAAAGATTAAATGGCTGTTGTGTCAGTGTAACTAAGATGCCCAGCTCAGGTGATTCCCAGCCTGGATGTTTCCTGCTAGTTTCAAAGCTTAGGTCTTTGCTTATGTTTTGTTGGGCTTCTCTGAAGTGTCTAATGCCATCTGTGTTGCACGGCGGCAGCAGCTTATGCTGCCTTTTCTGCTGTTTTCTTAGAAGCCTGAGCTGTTCACGCATCTTTAAACTTGTAGTGAAAAACTGTGGCAGGCTGAGGAGGCAGCAGTGTCTGCTCTAACCAGGGGGGTGGCAGCAGGGGGTGCTACCCTTGATGCCTTCTGGAAGAGGCAGTTCGAGCTCTTAAGATAAACAATAAACATGACTTAACCCTTCCAGATCACTGCAATATACAGACTGACACATACTGGCTTCTAGAGTAGATGCTAAGAGAAAATAAAAAACTAAACCAACAAATTAAAAAGGCCTATCTATGTAAAACAGTATTATTGTTAAATCATATTATAGTTGTGCTTCTTGAAGAAAACATTGGACCTTTTATGTGTGTTGCTTTCATATAAAAGCTTTAGTTTTTGTCTCTTTAGAGTGCTGCCTGTGCACTGCCCTGCTCACTTGTCTGAAAGCACTGAAAGCAGTTTGGTTACTGAGTTTAACCATTCTGAGGATCATGATGTGCAACAGAAGACTAGTTACAGCAGTTGAGGGGGGGTCATTCCTGATCCTGCCTCTAGTTTCTTCTCTTCACTATTTCCTCTGTCTAAAACAGTTACATTTCTCTTGCATCTGGAGGATAAATACAAGCCCAATAAAGTGCCTTTAGAGATGTGTTAGCAGCAGTGCTGTAGAAAATAGCAACAAGCTGGCAGTGCCTTTTTTTAGGTGTGATGATGTGTGAGTTTTTGTGAACAGTCTTACTGGGGGATTGAGGTTAACGCAGTTGTTCCTGTGGTGCATTTTGGTAACACAGAGGTAGTACTCGCCCCTTTGCATGATACGTTTACCAGTGTTTGTTCCCTGTGTGTTGCTTGTGTACATTTGGGAAGGCTTCCTTTTTCCTTTGAAAGAAAGTGTGACTGCTACAAGTAAGGTTCTCTGCTCTTCTGTTAGAAGAGCAGAGAACTAGGAGGAAAAAGAAAGTCTGTTTGGAAAGTCTGGGTAGGAAATTGATGTTATTATTGCCAACTCTGCTTTTGGTGCTAATTGCCACTCTGTAGACTCAAAGGTGCTCACAGGCATTGCTGAAGTGACAGCATGCAGTGGTTGGGGTAGGAGCTGCTGAACAAGGGGGAGGACTCTAAAGCTCCTCAAACCAGCTTTGCTTGGAAATATTGTTGGAAACAGCATACTCAGTTTTGTAGTTTTTATTGTTTGTAGTGCAGCTGTGAAAGGTTGAATCGATTATGAAAAAGAAAAAAAAAAGTGCAAGCTTATAAAAAAGAAAAAACAATCTTCCTGAAAAAAGTGGTTTTGGTTTGCTTTTCCATTGTACAGTGTAGAAGATAGTCTGAGCACGTGGACAAAAGTCCTGAGGTGCCAGAAACAGCCTGGATAAAGTAGGAATCTGTTCAGCTGACTTGGCTCACTGAGTAAAATGATAGTAACCCATAGCCAGTGCAGATATTGTTACTCTGCCTGTTGGTCTGCAGGAGGTTCCTCAGAGGTCTCCCCAGCTCAGCTCGTTCCCAGAGTGCTCTCAGGTGTGCCTTGGGCACTGGCTGCATTCACCAAGTGATACTAACTGTGGCATTTGTAGATTCCAGAGTTTGACAACTTATACCTGGACATGAATGGCATCATACATCAGTGCTCACATCCAAATGATGACGATGTCCACTTCAGAATCTCAGAAGATAAGATTTTTGCCAATATTTTTCACTATTTGGAAGTCCTGTTTCGCATTATTAAGCCAAGAAAAGTTTTCTTCATGGCAGTTGATGGAGTAGCTCCAAGAGCAAAAATGAATCAGCAGCGTGGGAGACGTTTCAGGTAAGAAGATCAGTTCTCACTCTATCTTGAGCATAGTAAACCCTTAAAAGAACCTACTGACTGAAATGTATGCCATGGAAAGTAAGAGATTGTGATTGGTTGTGCCTTTGACAGTGGTTTTAATTGAATAAGGGTAACTACCTGTAAAATGTTCAAATCAGGATTCCAAAAGGAAAGTTTGCTAGTTATGTAAATTGTTCTCTGTATATGTGGAACTTGGTGACAAGGGGAGCTTTTTCTTACGGAATTTGTGGAACCACTCTGCAGTGGAGCTCTTGCAGTTGTTTCCAAATGCTTCATAACCTGTGAGTGTTTTTGGTATTTGTGAATGCTAGTTCCAGATATGCCTATTTGGTAGCTGTAGTGGAAGTCATAGAAAAAAATCAAGTTCCTAATGAAACTTACTTCCTAGTGATACCAGTTACCAAACTAGCTCAGATACAGAGGTACAAGTAGATTAAGAATTACATAATGTTTTGGGAGATTTGGAAGCTTTTTAAAGATTGCTATAAGGAAAAAAAAGCCAGTGTCTGTAGTCAGACAGTACAGGGATGGTGAATGAAATGCAGCATAAATCAGCTGCAGGAAAGGAGCAAGAGAAAACATTTTCAAGCAACTGGATTTTTTTTGTGGTTTGTTTTTTGATGTATTTTTTTCTTTAGGGACTGAAGGAGGTTTGAGAGGAAGCAGAGATTAAGAGTTCATAATAGAAAACTGTAGCAGAATTGAGAGTCAGACAAAAACGTAAGGCTTTGGTGGTTTCTCTTGTTTCTGGTTCAGAGGAGTTTAGGAAATTCTTGGCCAAGAAAGTCTGGCATGGTGTTTGTTAGTTTGTCCATTACTGAACATGATAAATTGTTAGTTCACTGGCGACTCCCTTGGAATTCCACACCTGCTGCTTTGTTTAACTGTGTTACAGTTATTGTTCTGGAGTGGCATTTTCTGATGTTTGGATAACAAATATTCCTGTTGTTTCAACATTAATATCCATTCATTCTGCTCAACCATTGTAAGATCACCTTGATAATCTAAATCCTAACTGTAACTGAATAGTGACAGATTGTCACATTTCTGTGAAAAAAGTGCTATTTTTAAGCCACCTTGGTTGAATCAGAAATAAGTTCAGACTCTATTCAGGAACTCAAGTTCTCTCCTTTTTTTTTATTTCTTACGCACTCTAAAAAATCAGCTATATTTATTTTGTTAAAAAGCTGTACTTAGGATATTAACATTTGAATAAGATGATTCATTCTCTACTCTCTCTCCAATGCTCTTTTGTTTTAGATCAGCAAAAGAGGCAGAGGACAAAATTAAAAAGGCATTGGAAAAGGGAGAAACTCTCCCGACAGAAGCCAGGTTTGACTCCAACTGTATTACACCAGGTAAGATAATTTTTCAGTTATTTAAATTTAAATGTTTATGATTTGTCATCTGTATTTTGGTTCTGTTTTCCAATCTTAAGGCATGTTTTTGTAAAAATAGAAGGCAGAATCAATGAAGACATAAGTAAGTTTGTAACAAAAAATTTAGTAACATTCAGTAGGGTTGGAATACTGTCTTTTTCTAAAAAATTTTTACATTGCTCTGTAAAAAGTGAAATGTTTCGGGAAAGAAAGCAGTTATCCCCTTCATTTCTGGCAAAACTTTATTTGTTGGCATTTTTTTAACACTTCTGAAATGTAAATACAGACTAGTGAGAAGCTTTAACTTAGGTTTCTGTTTTCAGGAACTGAATTCATGGCCAGATTGAATGAGCATCTTAAATATTTTGTAAATATGAAGATTTCCACAGACAAATCCTGGCAAGGAATAACAGTCTACTTATCAGGCCATGAGGTCATTATATTTTTTTGCTATCTTATTTTAAATAGATCTTTTTTAATAGTATAATACTTACTGCTGATTTTTTTTTTTTTTTTTTTTTGTGTGTGTGTGTGTGTCCAGACTCCAGGGGAAGGTGAGCATAAAATTATGGAGTTCATCAGATCAGAAAAAGCAAAGCCCCATCATGATCCAAACACAAGACACTGTCTCTATGGCTTAGACGCTGACTTGGTATGTGCAATTAAAAGAATACAAACAGCAGGGAGTTGTCCAGTGTGTACATTTTTGGTATCTTCCTGAGCTCACAGGGTTCTGAAATGGTTTGAAACAAGCATGTGCTTTTGTATTCTGCAAACTTTTGAATTTGTAATGAAACCAAACATCGAAATTTCTTTATTCTGCTTGAAAGGTTAAAAAAAATGGAAAAAGTAAGATGTTTCTGATATCTCTTTGTAATAGATAATGCTGGGATTAACAAGTCATGAGGCACACTTTGCGCTCTTAAGAGAAGAAGTCAGATTTGGTGGTAAAAAGGCTCAAAGGTGAATTGATTTAATTTTACTCTTATTTTATTTATGATGAAATTAAATCCAAAACATACTGGGTGATTAAAACAGGTGTGTGTTTGGTGATTTGCGTTTTTTTGTATTGATTGCGTAGTAATTTAATGAAGTCTTAGTTTATTCTTTGGGTTAGAAAAGTCATGAAATTAGAGAAATTAACATGCTGAATTGTGTATTTGAGTTGTTTTACATGAAAAAATGTATGCTGTCAGAACAGCTTATAAAAATCCTTAAAGCTTTGGTGTGTTTTAACTTTTTCTTCATGTTGTAATGAAGCAACCTGGGCTATATTGACATTGTTTCCATAACTGCGTTATGCAGATACTAACTTAGTAAAATGTATATCTATCTGTCTGAGGTTTTGTGCATCTAAGGAAATTACTAGGATAATTACTAAAATAAACTCTCTAAAAATGGCTGCATAGATGCTCTTGTTCAGGGTTTGCCCAATTGAAAGAACTAGTGGTCTGTAAACAGTCAGAAGATGGTGACTTGTTCCAGAGCTGTGCATGTACCTGGAGCTGTTCTGAAGTAATACAGGAATTAATTTGTTACTGTGCCTGGGTTCCTTTTTTGAAGGGCCTAAAGCATATATTGGATATATAAAGGGAGAGTATGGGAGAGACAGAAATAAACATTCCTGACACAGTGAGGATTTTGAATAACACAGGATAAGTCATGAATGTTTAGATAAATGTGTAATTTTTGCTAATAAAGGAATATTTTATTGCCAAGGACAATGTGATGAAGATCACAAATAAGCTTTCTTTTCAGTCTTTGCAGTCAATGTTTCTCCAGAACTGATGGGTAGTGTTGGCATGCAGCACTACAGTATTTTTTAAAGATCTTACATCTAATCAAAGTAAAACCTTGGTTTCACCTTTCTAAAAAATAAAATAGAGTGAAATAAGAGTGTGATTACTTTTTGAAAGATTAATTGGTGAAAGTATGAAATCAAAAGGCAAAGTGTTATTTATTCTCCTTCCCCCCAGCGTTGTTCCGTATTTTAATTTCTGAGTAATTTCGCTCATTACATGAATTTACTTCTGTAAGTTACAGGAATTACCTTCTGCCAATATTGTCACTTTTATGGATACTTACAGTTGGAAATTTGAAAATCCTAATAATATGTACAAATTAATATCTCTCCACAATTATTGAGAGAAATGGCTTGTTTTATCAGGATTTTCAAGTCCAGTGCAATGGAGAGTGAGGGCAGAATGTTTCTAGAGTCTTACAGCATCAAACTGGTTGCCAGAGCTCTTTAATACCAATATGAAAATTGCATTTAAAAAGTGACAATTGGTTCTGAAGCCCAGTGTAGTTTGGAGTTTGTCTTACATGAGTTTATCTGAAGGCTGCCATCACACGCATCTTCCTTAAAGGATTATTTCTAAAATTTCCTCTTTATGTGTGAAAACACAAGTATTTATGCTGGTTTGTCATCGGAGGTGGTCTCAGCTAGTTATAGTACCTACAAGGTGAAATAGTCCTTTATTAATTTAAAATGCATCATTTAGCTCATTAATCTTTTGCTGTAGGTATTAACTGATCTGGGGCTAATGTTGCCTTAGGGTTTTTATGAGTAGTTTTAGTGAAGAGAAAAAAGGCAGGCAGAATATACGTTGACTATGCCATAAACACACTGTAGGTTTGTTACTCTTTTAGTGCTGCATTGAAGCCATGAAATAATATATCCAGAGCATGTTTTCAAGTTGAGCATATTCATCTCTTACAAGAAGCATTTCAAATGACTACAGATGTAACCCATCTGGTTTAGATGTGAATCTGTGTACTCTGTTATTCAGATTAGCTAGAAAATACCTTTAAATAATGAGGCTTGGTGCCAAGTTAGGCTAATTTGTCTCTTTTTTGAGCAATGGGATAAGGATTTAGGAAATTGTTACTGCAGCATGGAACTCCACAAGGCTATTCTCTATGTTAGTTCTTCTCCATGCAATCGTATCTGGTGTTTAGAAGATTCTACTGCAGAATTTTATAGACTAAACCAGATTAATCCTAAAATAGATTCAAGGAAATGTTTATACATTATTTCTTCTGTAAAGATACGTTTTTGGGTTTAGGTAACCTTGGGCTTATTAATATTAATGTTGAAAGTGTGTTTATAAATAATTAACTTGGTGGTTTGAATAATTTACAGAGTATGTGCACCAGAGGAAACCACGTTTCATTTACTGCACTTATCACTGATGAGAGAATATATTGATTATGAATTTTCCCCAGTAAAAGTAAGTTCTAATGGAGCTGAGATGGGAAAAAAATTGTGTGAATGTGTGAAGTCTTTATGCAAAAATGATAACAAAATTTATACTGGTTTTTTTTCCCTTTTCTTTTTCCTCCAGGACAAGATTTCTTTTGAATATGATATTGAAAGGATAATAGATGATTGGATCTTAATGGGTTTCCTTGTGGGAAATGATTTTATTCCTCATCTACCTCATTTACACATTAATCATGATGCACTGCCGCTACTTTATAGAACATACATGGCTATCTTGCCAGAACTGGGAGGTGAGAAAACTGGGTCCAGTTGTGGAAAGTAGAAGCATTAACGTTGGTGTATTTGTATTTATTAACTTTTCTTGCTGCATTAGAATGTTTAGCATTTACTACAGTTTTCTTAGAGAGACAGCAGGATTGCATTTTATTATCTGTGCAGAATTTAAATGCAAATTTTAAAACTGTTGACTTGTTAGTTCAAAAACAGACTTAATTTTCTCAACAGGTTACATCAATGAGAATGGGCATCTGAATTTAGAACGTTTTGAGAAATATCTCACAAGATTGTCAGATGTAAGTAACTCTGAAATTTAGAGAATGTAGAATTTAAACTCAATATTGTACCCTAAAATACACCATGCTGTAGATTTAATGAACTGTTAAATGCCTGTGTTTTGCAGGTGGTTTAATCAGCTGTTCTAGCATTGAGCAGATGGAATCCAATCAGTTGTTGTCTGATCTTATGGCATGAGAGGAAAAAGATTGAATCATTTGATCTGTGCTTTAGCCAGCACAGTGCTTTAATGCTGCAAGTCAAATGAGGATTTACCAGTAGAATCATGGTCCTCACTTCCCATCGAAGTGTGTGGCAGCATTGGGCAAAGCTGGTTGGAATAGGTGCCAGTAAAGCCAGGGATGTGGGTTCAGTCCCTCTGGAACAGGTGCCAGTAAAGCCAGGGATGTGGGTTCACTCCCTCTGGGGCCATTCACGTAACAGTTGGACTCAGTGGTCCTTGTGGGTCTCCTCCAGCTCAGGGTTGTGTGTGATTTCTGTGTATTCTTGAAGCTTGCTGCAGGCAGTGATGATGTTTCCCCTGCTGGTAGTTTCCTGTGGGGTAAGCTATATCTGAAGGTCTCAGAGGGGAGAATTGTTTGCAAGTTTTTTATGAAGATCACTAGTAAAGATCTCTGAGAGGCAGGCAGGAGTGTTGTTCATGAACTAACCTGTGTACAGGAGGTAGTCCTGTTAAGTCCTGGTGCAGTAATCCATCCTAGAGATGAGGTAAGGACAGGCCATATAGAAATGGAAAGGATTAAACCTTCTGTTGAACTTGAAAAGAGGGAGGTCATCTGTTGTCCCTGCTTCAGTTTTTTTTTCTGCTTCTTGAATAGAGCTGTAAAAGTGTTAGATCTGTGGCACGAGGCTGTATTACCAGACCCTATGTGTATACTGCTTCTAGAGTTGATAGTGAAATGTAGAAGTTATTTAATTCTTTTTTTACATCTTAGTGAAAGAAAACAAAATATGGTTTGGCTGTATGTTACAAATTGCTGAGAAACAGGATTTTTGATATTAAGTGATTTAGTTGCATCTTTAGGGAAAATGTTTATGTCCGAGTGACTCTAGATGTAATCTAATGCACAAACTAAAAAGACATTGTTAATCTGCATTTTAAAGTTGACATCCCTCAAATATTTGCAAACTTACTTTAATCTCACAGTTTGATCGTGAACACTTCAGTGAAGTCTTTGTTGACCTAAAATGGTTTGAAAGTAAAGTGGGCAATAAATACCTCAACGAGGCAGCTGGGATTGCAGCAGAGGAAGCCAGAAAAAATAAACAAAAGAAACAAAAGGTCAGTGTTTCATATGCACAATTTCAGAAATAACAACGTTACTTTTTGCAAATCAGTAATTTGATTTTAGACAAATTAAGTGGCATAAACCTCTGCTATGAGATTCTTTTCAACCAGAAAAGGTAGTAAATTGTCGTGTTTGCATTCTGCCTTTATGCTTTGCTGTCTGTGAGTGCTGAAATGGTTCAGTCAGGGGCAGGTGCTCCTGATCTCTAAAGTCTCGTAAATCTGTATTTAGTGCTTTGCTGATCTTCAAAAGCAGCAGAACCTAACTTTGTGTGAGTTTTGACCAAACCTGCTATGCTTCATAATCTTAATTTTTAATGCACAGTCTGATGGAAGTTCCTGATGTTTCAGATACACTGATAGAACATTCATGTATGTTTTGGTATTGGCTAACTACTGGATGATAAACAGGGCAGTTTCATTGGTGAGCTATCTCAGATTAGTATTAAACTTGCAGTTCTACATAAAACCAATTACTAAGGAACAGCACCTTGTATATACATGTGTACTGCTACATAGCAATATCTTGTCTCTGCCCCAGTGTCAAGTTCCCCACCACTACTTCCACTGACTGCCCTTCACTGTATGCTTCAGCAGGGTGGAGAGTAGCAGGAGAAAATTCTGTTGCATTTAATCTGTCTTTGTATACTGTTATCCTGTTCTTTGTGTATAGAGCAGTTTTGGTAGCATTTTTGACACAAATATTGGGGTGTTTTTTTAGAAGTAGTTAATGTTTGAGACTGTTCCTTTTGTCTGATCTGTCCTTTTTGTCAGCTTAAATAATTTCCTTGAAGCAATTTTAAGAGAAGGAAATGGGGTTTATAATAAATAATATTTATACATTTTGATTGAAGCATTTTGAGTTGCAAGTTTTGAATGGGGTTTGTGCATACTAACCTGTATTTTTACATTATCTCAAATCTTAATTTAATAGGCTCAGGAAAATTCTATATCTTTGGCTGCTTTAGAAAAAAATGAAGGTGAAGTAACCCCTAAAAGTAAGTGGGAAGAATTTTTCCATACACATATAACAAAAAATGTGTGTGTTAATTTCAAAGAGCTGTAAGAATTGCATGTCAGAGATGAGCTTAATCTGAATGCAAGACCTACGTAGTCAGCTGTTGGGAAGTGGAACTGCTCTGGTGAGAGAGAGTGGGGCTAAAGCTTTAGAGGTGCTTTTTCCTTGCCCTTTATTCCCATGATGAGTTAAAGGAATTAATGAACAAACCTTCAACAATAATATGCTTTTGATAATTGTATGCATAGGTATTTTCTTAGGTGGGGGGACAGGGGAACAGATTTTTGTGTGGTTTTAGGGTTTTTGATTGTGGTTGTTTTTAAATTCATTCCGCTTGTAGGAAATGGTTTTTGCTCATGTTTTGAAATTAATTGTCAAAAATCTATGAATATTACTACAGGGTATTAGATGATGTTGCTGAACATAATTAAATTTTAAAATTCATTTTAATCTTTTCTCGGATATATTCTGATGGCTTATATTATCTTCTCTGTTCTTATAATTGAGCTAAAAAATGGGTTACCTGTCTTAAAAATTCCAGAATTTCTCTGGGTAAAGATTTTGTTTGATTGTTTCATGTTACTTTCAGTGCAAGGAAGGTGTGAGCACCTGTACTTCGAATTGAAGAATAAAGTTAAGGCATTATGTCAGAAGTGAATGTTTTCAAACCTTACTGTAGTCGAGAAGTGAATGTTAATCCTTTTTTTCATGACTGGTTTTCCAGCCACATTGGAAGATGAACCAGAAGATGATGATCTGTTTGAAACTGAGTTTAGGCAATACAAAAGAACTTACTACATGACTAAAATGGGTGTAGAAGTAGTGTCTGAGTAAGTATATACTTCCTTTTTTATTCCTAAATGCTGAAGACAAGTCTTTGTAGATATTTACTAGAGACATACATTTGTAAATATGTGTTAGAGCCTGTTTTCAAGAGGGTGTAGTGACAGGACAAGGCATAATGGCTTCAAACTGAAAGGAGTGGGTTTAGGTTAGATAATAAGGAAGAAATTCTTTACTGTGAGGGTGGTGAGGCACTGGAGCAGGTTGCCTCGAGGCGTTGTGGACGTCCCATCCCTGAAAGTGTTCAAGGCCAGGTTGGACGGGACTTTGAGCAGACTGGTCTATGGGTGTCTGTGCCCATGGCGGGGCGTTGGAACAAAATGATCTGTAAGTCCCTTCCAACCCCCAGCATTTTGTGATTCTAATAAAAGACAGAATATTCCCCCCTTGTCAAAAGTGGTGAACACATGGCAGAGTACTGCAGTGGTGATGATTTTGCCTAAAGCAACAAGAGCTGAAAATCAAGTTTTCTGTAATAAGTATTGAGGACCAGAGAGGAAATAAATCTAGAAAATCATGGTATTATTAGATTCCCACAATTTTCTATCTTCATCCCTATGTGCTAAGGTGCTAAGTAGTTTTTATAAACCAGTGAAAATGAGAAAACTAATAAGTATCTTCCCTTTTTCTTTTAAGTGCCTTCTTGGCTGATCAAGCTGAATGTTATGTCCAGGCAATACAATGGATTTTGCATTATTACTACCATGGAGTTCAGTCATGGAGCTGGTAAGAAAAAACAGTGAATGAGAAAGTGCTGAAAGAGTGATGTTTCATCTTGTATGCTGGAAACATTTAATGGTCTGTGAACACCGTTGTGCTCTAATGAAGTCAAATAACTTAGGGAGTTTTTTAACCTGCAGGTATTACCCTTATCATTATGCACCTTACCTGTCAGATATTCACAACATCAGTGAACTCAAAATCAAATTTGAACTTGGAAAACCTTTCATGCCATTTGAACAGCTTCTTGCGGTACTTCCAGCAGCTAGCAAAGATCTGCTGCCTAAATGTTACCAGGTAAGGTACAGAATTAAATTGCATTATCTATCTACTGCTTACTCGTTGTCCACTTTATTTTATTTTACTCTAGTCTTGGTGGTTTTGCATGTTAATTATATTCTATCTGTACATTTTAGGTATATGGTTAAATATTCTACTTGTTACTATATGTAGTGCATTGTAAAGTTAGTAATAAATACAAAATTTTACATTTGCTAAGCAATTTCCAGCTAGGACAGTTAAGTGTTTCATTCCTGTACAGCACTGGATTTCATTCCTGTACAGCAGTCTTCCGTTGTGTCTTCTTACAGTTAGTGCTAAACTGCCTTTGATATCATCTCTATTGTATTTTCCTAGCATTTGATGACTAGTCAAGACTCTCCTATTATAGAATATTATCCACCTGATTTTAAAACTGACCTAAATGGTAAACAGCAGGAATGGGAAGCTGTAGTATTAATCCCGTTCATTGATGAGGTAAGTTCTTTCCAGCATGTGCTGTCCATAAAAGCTGCGTAACAAGACTGCTAGATTTCTTGATTAATCAACAGTTAGACATGCAATGAAGTGGAAGGTTAAATTAACACTTGATAAGACCACAGAAAAATATAAATGTTTCTACTTGGGAAGTAAGTTTAGATTAAGTTACCACAAAGCAAAGCTAGTTTCAGGTGGCAGAAGTCCTAAGTAAGGGCTGTGGACTTGGTGGTGTTCATGTTTTAATCAGCTATTCAGATATTTTGTTTCAGTTTCTTTGAGAAGAATATTCTGTTCTTATGTACATATAAAAACAGAGAACCTCTGTAAATAAAATAAACACTTTAAAAAAAGAAAATATTTTTACAGGAAATCTCTTCACGTGAGGAAAGCACTAATGAAGAGCAATAGAATAGTGCTTTACTTTTGCATATCGGATAACAGTGCTAGACAAGGCTACCCTTTGGAAACAGGCTTGCAGAAAGGTGATTATTTTCCAAAGCCATTCCATGGTAATTGTTCAGAGAACATTTTTATCAGGGACATGAGAGAGTGAGGCTGCAGCTGGGCAATGAGCACATTGGGTCTCTGGATTTCTCAGGTTACTTTCCCAGTGTAGTTTTTTCCATGCTAATTTTTGTTGCCAGTTTCACACGTGCTAATTCCTCTAAAATTTAGAAACGACTGCTGCAGGCCATGGAATCCTGTAATAAGGGCCTAAAAGAAGAGGAGAAACGAAGAAACACTCACAGTGCTTGCTTAATGTACTGGTATGACAAAGATGCTGAGTTCCAGTACCTGTCACCATGGCCAGAGAAATTCCCTGCAATAGAACGATGTCACACGAGGTAATGCTGGTGTAACTGTTTTAGAGCAGGTTAAAAGCAGTAGGAGGACTTTTCCTAACATTTTAACCAAGCCTTGCGTATGCCAGTATGTAAACTGAGAAATGAAAAACACTGAAATAGATGTTGCCTGCTTTGGATGGCACAGTAAAAGTATTTGTCCCTTCAGATGTTACTTTGTAAAACAGATGACCAATGTTAAGTCATCAAGAACAATCGAGAGAATTACTAAACTCTGTATGACAGAGAATGAAAGACTGGTACAAATACCTGATAAATAGTGATCATTTACTGGCATGCTAAATCCAGAATGTTTTTTTAAAAATGCAAGCATTTGGATCCACTGCAGAGAATTAAACACGAATTTGTTTTTCACCTTCTCACTGAAATTAGCCGGCTTTATTTCACACAGACTGAAGATGAAATGGAAACATAAGCTTAACAGTAGTCAAACTTAAGAGTAGAGGAGGAATGCCAGTTGCTGGGTTACAGTTGGTGAAGAATGGACAGTTGTGAAGATGAATGATACTGTATGGAACCATTGCTAGTTAGAATTTGATAATTGCAATTATTTAAAATAGTGAGTTTGGCATATATCCTAAAGTTTTATCTTTTTCCTAGTGAATAGTCTCTTTGCAGAAATAGCATAGGGGCTTTTCCCTTTCTTTATATTCCACGTGCCGTAAATTCGTTGCTGGAAAGCAAAGGGTTTGTTCATTAATGAGTGAACAAGTAATGAATTTTTCTAGAGCTGATGGTCAATCTGCATGAGCAAATTCTGTGCAACTTCTTTTTTAGGTATAAAACAATACCTTTGGATGCTTGGCATGTAGAAATAACCCACAATAAGATAACTAAAATTAACAAGAATGCATTATATTTTTGTGGATTTCCTACTTTAAAGCACATTAAACATAAGGTAAACTATTTTTCTCTTCCAACATTTCAAATGTATTTAATAGATAACTATGTAGGAGCTCAAGTTTCACGTGCTGTTTTGTTTTTACCCAGTTCTATCTTAAAAAAAGTGGTGTACAAGTGTTTCAGCAAAGCAGCCATGGAGAGAACATGATGTTAGAAATCATAGTTGATGAGAACTCAAAAGACCAGGTAAGCATTCAGTTCCTCACAAAAGACCAAAACCTAACCAAAAAAAATGCCCCACAGCTGGACAAAAGACTTGTTAAGAAGTCTGAATTTGTTAAAGTCAGATTTGAGGTGTTAAAATGCTACATTTGTGTGGGAAACAGTTTAGAATTTTGGGTATCTGCTAAAAGGTTAAAATTTTTCCAGACTTCACAATATGAAATATCAGTCTCCTTAGCTGAGTTTCTGGCCGTTCTCTGTGGTAGCATTTAGATGTTCTTGGGTAAGGAGCAGGTGGCTAATGAATGGTATAAATGCAAGGGAGCAGTCTCCAGACCAGAGTTGTTTGTCTTTAGTGTTACTGAAGGGATGACCATTTCAAAAGAAAAAGTGTTTCCTTTTAATCAAGGAAGCGGACTTAACACCTTCCACTCTAATGAGGCTGTTTGATGGAGGAATTAAAGGAAAGAGTCAAAGTAGCAAACGACAGGTGCAGAAAAGAAGAAATTTCAGAAATAAATAAAATAAAGGAGAGAGGAGGAAAACCATGTAATATGATATGATTTTACAGTAGAGAGATAGGGAGAGTGCATATTCAAGATGCATGGGAAGAAAAATCCAATTAATATATTAAAAAGCAGCAGAGACTTAGAAAAAAAGAACATAATCTGAGACTGAATTTACAGATGCTGGCAAGTTGTGGACATTAATGTTGTTCCTTTTTTTCAATGGGATAAATAAGTAAAATATATCATACAAAATACTTCGGTAATCTCCAATTGTCATTTTGTTTATTGTGTCCCAGAGACACCAACAGTTCTATGTGATTTAACAAAAGAAGTGCTTAGAAAACGTATATGAGACATACAAGTTATCCCAGGTCTTCCAGGTAACACATGCAACATTTTAAGAGCCACATCTTTAATCAGGTATTATGTAATCTGTGTCAAATATATTTTAGGAAAATAAAACAAGTTTTATATTCTGCAAGAAAATCCATTATATAACTTCTGTAGTTTTTATTGCAAAAACAGCAAGAAAATACTGTAACAAAAAAATTAATATGTTAAACAATTAGTAATAAAACTTCTGGGTTTTTTTCAGATGGTAGAAAATGCTGCCAGTTCAGTACTTGGAAAGCGAGTTTTTGTTAACTGGCCCCATCTTGAAGAAGCCAGAGTTGTTGCAGTGTCAGATGGAGAAACGAAGTAAGAGTTATCTAATACATAGTTCTTTGTTGTCTTACTGGTTTTTTTCAAACTAAGTTTCTTGGACTGCACAGAAATTTTGATTTTATTGTAAAACTAACAACAAATTAGTCCAGCGGTAACAAAGGCTGCTTGGTGAAGAGTGTTTAACATTTTTCTGAGGTTTGGTTGCCTCTGTAGCAGTCTAGTCTTTCACTGTTTTGTTATAGATATAGAAGCTTGGGAGAGCTCCTTCTTGGTTTTGAGGGGAAAATGCATGCACAGAAATCCACACAATGAACATTTCTATCCAATCCTCCTTTATAAATAGCACATGTACTGGTATATTTTATTAAAAACATTTCTAACTATTTTGAGTTTTGCTTGCAATTGGTTATGTGCGTGTTAATCTTATTTGGTTAAATTTCCTACCTATCATAATATTCTCAAGGTTTTATTTGGAAGAACCACATGGCACACAGAAGCTTTACATGGGAAATGCAGTACCCCCAACTAAAGTGGCTTATGTTGGAGATAAGGAGCAAAGCATGTGGGTAAAAGAAGTTCAAGGCATTTCAGAGCAGTAAGTAACTTCAAAAATTAAAGTGTAGCTTTGCATTTTATGTCTTGGCTGTGTTTTGTTCCTGTGTTACAGACCTAAGTAGCACAGAAGAGCTGCTGCATACTTGATGATAAAGGTTAATCAAGTCTGCTTAAATTTAAAACAACAACATAAAAGAGCTTATATTGAGATTTCAGAATATATGGAGTCAGTTCTGAGGTAACTAAAGTTAGATGCTGTTACAAAAGAACTCTCAAGTGAATGAATTTCAGTGTTTATTCTCTCTCAATTTTTTGTTCTGGTGTTAGCAATCTTCAGTTGTAGAAAGTATGTGGGATGACGTAATGCAGAATCAACTTGCAACTCAAGTAGCTTAGCTTTGTTAAATTTGAATACAGCTCTTGCTCTTGTGAAGAGTGGGTGCTCAGTAGACTATAAACGAGTTACAGTAGTTTTGATGCCTTTTTGCTGATCATTAAGTCACAAGCCAGACACATCACATACCCTTTTTATGTGATGAAAAGGAGTTGTCTTTCTAAGGATCCTTAGGTGCACAGCACACTAGATGGAAAGCACCTGACGATGCACCCATAACATAAAGCACAAACAATTCTTATGTGTATAGCAAATTAGCATAACTGACAAGAGTCCCCAGTTAGAGACATAAGTGATAAGGTAATTTCTCCTCAGTTCAACCCTTTCTGAATTCCCCCCCACCTCCCTTAGACAGGGACTAAACTTCGTTTATGAAAATGTGTCTTGGAGAGCTGGTTTCAGCCTTGGCTTCCCAGAGAATCTAATCTTGGACCTCCAGCTTGGAGCTGCTGGGGAATTTATTTTGTCTTTGTGTCTAACAGAGTAGGTAAAATGCTAGCTACAAGTCCTGTGATAGGCTACAGAGCTACAAAT
Organism: Chamaea fasciata; assembly: GCF_029207755.1. Lineage (NCBI taxonomy): Eukaryota > Metazoa > Chordata > Aves > Passeriformes > Sylviidae > Chamaea > Chamaea fasciata. Next base: position 11,978,121 of record NW_027094096.1, on the reverse strand, counting down.
GTTTATATAAAGAATATAGAGAATATATAAAAGCAAAAAGGCAAAAATCAGTTTGGCACCACTTTGGCAAATCATTATCAGTCATTTGAGTTAACTGATTTAATTACCCCTAACCCTTCCACTGTAAAGATTAAATGTGCTTAAATTAATACTCTGAACTCTGTAGTGATTGCTCTGCAACAGTGGGTAAGCAGTTGGTTAAGCCATTTATTCTAGGTATTTTTTGTAAAATAAGAAGAAAACTATTAGAATCCTTATTTAAGGAGTTTATTTTACTTTATTTTACTTTATTTTACTTCAGTAAATTAATTCTAACCTTTTGGTTCAGTTCTGTTCATTGTAATCAAGCTAAATGTTCTGCTTTGTGTTCAGGTACCAGAGAAGGAAAGGAATAATTATCCATGAAACATCAGTAGTTGTTTATGCACAGTTACTCACTGGTAATAGATATCAACTAAAACAAAATGGAGAAGTTTATTTGGAGAAGCAGTGGTCTAAACAAGTTCTTCCTTTTGTTTACCAAACTGTTGTCAAGGTAAATATACAAGTTCAGTATCTCCTCTGAATTATTTCAGACTCAGACTATGTTTTAAACTAAGTGTCTATTTATATAAACTTCTTAATTATTCTACTAGAACTGAATGATATTTAAGATTATCACTGTTGTCTTTTTCATGTAGGATATCAAAGCCTTTGACTCTCGTTTTTCAAACATCAAAACTCTGGATGATTTGTTTCCTCCTGGAAGTACGGCCTTCATGCTTGGATCTCCTTACTACGGCTGCATGGGAGAAGTTAGTTCCACTAATTTCATCATTTCTCCCTGCAGTTTTTTTTTTTTTTTTTTTTGCAAACCTAAAATAATCTAAGATGTTGTGTGACAGTAGTGGCCATTTGCTAGCTAAAATTTTTAATCTAGGATTCTCTGGTGGTTTAGTCTGAGAAAGAGAGATCTTCGGTTTTCCCTGTCCTTGTTGCTTATGTAAGAGGAAAAAGCAGATCTTGAATGCAGGATTTTTTTTTTTATTAGTTCTTTGGGATAATACATAAAGTTCCCATTTGTGTTACTTTCAGTCATGACTTCCTCTCATTTAATGCTGACTGATTGGCTCTATGAGGAAGCAAGGTACAGGTCAAGGCAAGGTGATGAATCCCAAAACATCTCTGTGCCTACTGCAGCAGAATTGTTGATGAAGTAGATCATGAGGTCTGTGATCCAAAGGCTGCTGGTTTTAAGTAGCACTTTTAATATTTTTAACCTATTGTGTTTCTCTCCAAGGTTCAGGATTCCCATGATGTGATCCCAGAAGGTAGAATCCGGGTAGTTTTTAATATTCCATGTGAACCCCAGCTTGAAACTTTAATACAGAACCAGCATGTGAGTGCTTCTGCTTTTCTAGTAAAAGCTTTAACAATGTATCAAATAGATTTTGCCATGGTAAATATCTTTAAGGGATGTTTCCATATCATTCATTTGCCCTTTGTATAAAAATCCTTATCCTTTGGGCATTGCCAATATGTTTTGTTTGTTTGTTTTAAAGAAATATTCTGTGAAATACAATCCTGCATATATTTTGGCCAGCCGTCTTGGAGTAAGTGGATATCTTGTCTCCAGATTTACAGGGAGTATCTTTATTGGAAGAGGATCAAAGAAGAAGTAAGTTCTCTCTGTGAATTTTGACTGCAGAGAAGCTTCTAAATTCTGCTATAGCTCTGCAGATTTTTTGCTGTGTTTAAGTGCTGTTTTTATCAAGGGTACACTCTTTTGTGATTTGAGGCTTTCTTTGAAGTATGTCTGCTGTAAACGAAGTTGATGTGCAGTACTTTTTTTCTATCAGAAGCATGTTTTAAATTTTTGTTGACTGGACAGTTCTGTTTGCTTTCATATTGTAGACAGATATAAAACTGACTTTCCTGGTTAGCTGTTTACCGTACTGAGAATAAAAAAGTGGAATCAGGATTTAATTTCATTGTACTTATTACTCCTACTATAAAGGGAGACTAATTGTACCTGTAGCTTCTTTTCAGAACTAGTTAAAACTGCTTAAAATCCCTAAGGAAGGCAATCCATGTAATCCTGTGAATATCAAAATTTGGTTCCTCTCAAAAGATATGGTCGATACCTGAGCATCTCATTGTGATCTGATGCGTACAGTTCTTCTTGATGGATTGTTCAAAGGCATCCTTCTGCACCTTGCTATATGCCAGGCTGATTGTGGTTGATTAGATCTCAATTAAGGAAGAAACGTAAAATATTTCCTACCCTCCTTTAAAGTGAAGTGTAGGCACACAGGTGGACAGCCACCATAGCACAGCTTTTGGCCTGTGACATTTACAACTGACACAATGTTAACAAGTAAACAATACAATGGATTTAATTTTTTCTGTGGTTTAAGGTCAAGAGTGTATGTTTAGGAGGGGTTTTTTTAATGTACGTAAACACATACACATATCATTGTAAGCTAATGAACTTTTTCTTTTTTCCAGTCCTCATGGTGATCACAAAGCAAATGTGGGGCTAAACCTGAAGTTCAATAAGAAAAATGAAGAAGTTCCTGGCTATACTAAGAAAGTTGGAAACGAATGGATGTATTCTTCTGCAGTAGAACAATTACTTGCTGAGTATTTAGAAAGGTAAATTATTGGATATGAGCTTCATCCAAATTACCCATCTTTGTATCAATTGTTGGAATTTGTCCTCTGGTCACAGATCTTCTAAGAATTTTGAGTTAGTTTCTTTTATTGCAATGTTCTATTTTGGGATAGAGTAATTTTGTTAGGAGCTTGCCTTGAAAAATTAGCAGTGTGATACTAAATTAAGTAAAAAAAGTAGGCTTCGCAACTTTTGAAGCTCGCCAGACTTGATTTTGATGGGTCTTTTTTGTGGTCTGTGCTGATGTGAAACTGAAGTTATCTTCCATATATTTGGGGATTTTTAGGGTGCCTGAACTATTTAATTATGTAGCCAAGAACAGCCAGGAAGATATCTGCTATGAAGATGACATTTGGCCTGGAGAGGATGAGAACGGGTAAGCCATCCATGGTCCTTATCTCTTTACTACAATGAGGAGAATAAAGACTGACAATTAAGAAATTGTTAATGATTTTGAAGTGGCTGCTGTGTAATTGAAACCTTGCTGTTCCTCCAGCAGCCTGGTTGTTCAGTGATGGCTGAAAACATTATTTGAATGCTGTACTTTTCAGTTGTGGAGTCCAAGTTTCTGCCTAACTTCAACTTCAAGTCCAGTAAATGAGAAATATCAATTTCAGTGGCTGTTTCATAATTCTTGCCTTTAAAATAACCTTCAGTAAGCATAGATATGACTAGTTATAAATAATTTTTTTAAAAATAACCAGTAATTGTGGTAATTGTCTAGAATCACTTGGAATTTGAAAAGTAAGTCCTACAGAGTTGGAAGTATTTTGCACATTTTTGGTATACATTTACATGGGAAAAAGTAGCAACCTTGATTCCAGACACAGTACGGTAACTTGAAACTGCTTTAGTTCATAAACCCAATCCATGGGCTTCAATCAGTAAATCTGCAGGTCTCTTAACTGGTGATACACCAGTGTGGGACTCTTCTTAAAGAAGAATCTCAGATTTTTTTTTGCCATTTTACCAGAGGGTCTTCCCCTGTGAAGTTCTTTCTTCCTGTGTTGTGAGAAACAGCTGGTCACAGAACCAGTAATCACATCTGGACAGCTTGTTGGTTGGATGCAAATTTCATTTGCTGAATACTTTTAATCAACTTAATAATTTTTTTTTTCCTGAAACAAAACTTTAGGTTATGGTTTTGAAAGAGTATTGTGTAATTCTGACTTTTCTTAAGTCATACAGAACCTTTAGATTCCATTACTTTATGAATATATACAATCAGTGTGCTTGTATGATAATACTTGACTGATTAAAATAGGGAACATGGTAAAATGACTGGTTTATGCAGCTAAAACCTTTCATTCATGCCATTTTTTATTCAGAGCTGAGAAAGTGCAAGAAATTGTTGCCTGGTTAAAAGCACATCCTGTGTCCGCTTTGTCTCGCTCGTCTTGTGACTTGCAAATTTTGGATGCAGCCATTGTTGAGAAAATTGAAGAAGAAATAGAGAAATGCAAGGTATGCATCTTGGTGTCATTGTGAGCAGGGGTGAACCAAAAAGCAGTGCTTATTATTTTTGCAGTTCTCGAATTTAAATAAGACAATTGAAGATTATTTGCCATTCCAAAGAAAAAGAATACAGAATATAATGTAAAATCTGGATTTGTAATATGAATTATCCCAGAAATTCAGAAGAGCTCATTATTAATCTTTGCAAGGGATTCACTCTTTTGGGGGTGATTTATAAGCAGTGGGACATACTCTGAGCTGTGCCTTTTGGTGGTTTTCTAAAGGAACAGGTGTCAGTATATATTGAAAAATACTAAAGTGCTCTTTTTATATGCAATCCCAGCTTTTCTTCCCTTGCAGTTTCTCTTTGTTCTGCAGAAGATTAGAAAGTTATTTTCTGAAGGCCTCAGGTGAAAAAACTGGCCAAGGAAATTACTAAAGTAAAAGCTAAGGACAAAGCTAAATGATTTTTTGGCTGATTTTTTTGAAATAACTTGCAAGGACATCATAGAAAATTGGTGTGAAATCTAGAATTAGACACCTAATGGTTTGATATGAAATCCATCATGCTTTAAGAACTAGACTTACTCTAACAACTTCATTAAAGCTCTATACCATTATCTAAAAGAAACTAAAGAATTCTGCATGATCTTTTCAGGAGTTTTGTTTTACCTATTGCTGTTCTTGTTCCTACAGTCGTTTGTTAAGACTTTCTGTTCCTTTCCTATAGCAGAGGAAGAGCAACAAGAAGGTGCGAGTAACTGTGAAACCCCATTTGCTGTACAGAGTAAGTGATGTGAATGGGTCAGGGGAGGGGTTAAGTTGTCCAGATCATATTTATTTTACCTAAGCTTGCCAACTTTAGGGGAATGGAATTTTATGACAGTATTGATGAAAGGAAAGATTTTATTATGTCTTCAAGAAAATAATTTTGAAAACAGTTATCTGTCTCCACAAGGAGAGAGAATTTCTTCTAACTACAAACTCTCTCTTGTCAGGCACTGACTCAGTTTTTTTCTACCTTCTGTCCTTTATGCTTCTACAGTTCTTACTGGCTCTATAAAAAAAGCAAAATAAAATGTGCTTTCTGCTGTCTCTTTTCCCATGTCTCACTTTTTATTCAGTTCTTCGCATAGGACCAACTGCTCATCTTGCCCATTTTACTGATATAGGCAGGTTACACATGATGTTTTGGTTCTGTCTGAATTGATTCTCTTGATCAACTAGTGTACAATGCATTTTCAGGCAGAAGCACTGAGTGAGAGTTGCAAGGGGAAAAAAAGAAAGTTTGCTTTCTGGAGAGGGAAGGTTTTATTTTTTGGGGGGGACTTCCTGTGGGTTTTTTTCCCCAGAAAGTTTAATTTATAGTGCATCTCAGGTACTGTTATAAATGCAATTTATTGTAATCTTTATTGTTTTTCATTCATTAACTTAGTCTTTTGGTTATTGTCAGCCATTAGAGCAGCAGAAGGGGGTTGTTCCAGATCGAGATGCAGAGTACAGGTTGTTTGACCGTGTTGTCAATGTCAGAGAGAACTTTTCTGTTCCTGTTGGTCTACGAGGCACCATTATTGGAATTAAAGGAGGTAATATTTTCTTCATGATTATAGCTATATAACAGCTCAGCTAGTAACGTGAAAGGATTCAGGATAGTGTTTTGTGTAATGGTTGTAAATGCACATATTTCTCACTATGAAGCATATGCAACTTGAAGCTGTTAATGACATATTTACTGTTTTGAAACAAACCTTTAAGTCTTCTATTTTAATTTCATGTATTACACAGCTGTTATTTGAAAAAGAAATTACTTACTCTATGTTCCTTCCTATATGAATTAGAAATTACTCTTCATTTCTTCTTAATATGAAGAAGGCAGATCAGAAAAGGAACAAAATGTAGTTACGGGAAAATATGGGCAAAGATAAGTGAAGTAGTCATAAAACCAAGTATTAGCCCTAATGCTTATATTGAACATAAAGTTTGATCAAGTATGATTTGTCTTAAATAGTTTTACTTTGAATTTGTATTTTTATTCTGTAATATTCAATTTCCATTAATTGGCATGGATTTATACCTTGTTTGACAAGACTAACCATAAATCTATATCAAGAAGGATTTATTGAGCCCCATAGAGTGTAGCAGTTTGAGATCAAGTATTACAAATGGTTTCTTACCTGCCATTTCAGTAGTGACTTTCTCATTCAGTTTGCATCTAACAGCATTTTGAATATATTAAAAAATATATTCTTTTCTCCATCATTCTTAGATACTAATATAATTTTAAAGCTGTTTTAGTCTATCATTATGGCAGTAGCTGTCCATTTCTGACTGCATGAATGTAGAAGTGGCTTGCATCTCTTTTCTGCCAGTTTCTGACAGCTGTGACATACTGCTGTAAACTGCAGTTCTGTTAATGCACATTGGTAAGGTGTAATGCATGGTACATAACTGAAGGGCAGACATATGTGAGACCTTGAGAAGGATTTTGAAATTCCTGTTAATGAAATAACTCAGAAATTATTTGGGGATCTATTGTTGATTTTTTGTCTTTTCATTATTTATTGTATAACTAGTATAGATAGATATTTATATAATATAGGTGGAAGTAACTGTATAGGATGATGTTTTGCTTTGTTTTCTATAGCTACTAGAGAAACAGATGTGCTCTTTGAAGTTTTGTTTGATGAAGAATTCCTTGGAGGCCTCACTATAAGGTTTGTGTGGGGGAGTTCAGAGTCATTTCATGCTATTGGTATAGATGGCATGAAATAGTTGGCTTTGGTTTGGTTGAGTATTTTTAATGCTGCCTCTTCTTAAAACTTTGTTTCTTAGCAGTGTTGGTCAGTTTGGTTTTTTTTCTTTTGTGTTTCTTGTTACTCTTTGAGTAGTGATAATTAAGGAGGGACTCTAAACTCAATAGTTGATACTTAGACACTAAACTCCAACCATTAAAAGCCTGAACTGTTCTTTGGGAGGTGGAGGTACTTTTCGTTTTTAGAAGTGTGATAGCTCCTCTGTATTGAAGTAAACACTTAAACTTTAAGTGCTGAGATATACCCAGCAGGCTTCATTTTACTATTCTTACCTAAACTAAGGTTTTAATGATGGAAATTAGAAGAGATTCTTCCCTACTACCTGCATTCAGCAATCATAGCCGTTCAATGTTCTGTAACACAGATAATACTCAGTGTTCAGAAATGCTGCTTAACTTCAATTTGTAATTCTGTTACTGAACCTGAAACTCGAGTTTTCATTTCTGAAAAATAAAAGAATATTGTTTTCTGGTTCTTTTGCAGAAATATTTACTACAGAACTGTGCTATAACAATTCACTCACCTTAAAAATTTCTTTAAGCTCGGCACTGAAAGGTACAATATAAACTGAGAGTAGTGCTAATTACTGTTTGACAGCCAGAGGGCAGAGGGGATCCGTGGGTTTCAGGTTGTCTGTGATGCTACTAGATTTCAATATTGCATAGTTTTCGGCCTCTGTTGTTCAAACTTGAGTCATTGTCTTTTGGCAACAAGTAAACTGCATAAAACAACTCTGGAATTCACTTTTCTCAAGGTGCTCACCTGCCAGAGGTTATCGCCTGCCCTCAAGTGCCTTAATTAACCTGTCTCATGGTAGTCGGTCAGAAGTGGGAAACCAAAAGCTGATGGCCATAGTTAAACCTCAGCCAGCAGTGAATAACTACAACTCATATACATCTGATCTCTCGTCTGTATGCTCACAAAAAATGCATCTGGGAGGCCTCAACCATTCTCCTCGCTCCCTTTTTGTTCCTACTCAAGTAAGGCTTTTCTCTCATTTGTACAAAAATGTTTTTCTGTAGACTCTGAAATACTGACATGGTTATCTTCATTGGTCCAAACAAAATATAGTGTTTATGAAAATATATTAGAAGTAGAATAATTTTTATGCTGGAGAAAGAATGTAATCTAATAATGAAAAGGACTAAAATTTCCTTATTGACAGTGGTTTTGCTCTGAGTAACTCCAGTTGCTTTCCTGAGAGATACTGATAGATACTTAGCTCGGAGCAGTGACACCATATGTGGTGTCAACAAATAGTGTGTTTGGACAGAGATGCAATTATTTCCTTAAAGGTGTGATTCAGTTAGTGCTTCCTTATAGGCTGTTTGTCCATGCTTAGAAATGGAAGACATGATTTTCCTATCAGCTTTGCTTCTTGGTTATAATTTATTTTGAAACCACAATAAAGGAGGAAAAATTTCAAGTAAATTGAGTGTCTTGGTGGTTTAATGACACTTTATTTTTTTTAATGAGAGAGTTCCTTAAAGAAACTCACCTTAATTAGTAACCTCATGTTGCTCTATGTGTGTTTGAAAACAGTTGTCTCATGTTTTTCAAGTCTATACAAGAAAAAATACTTTCCAAAAGAAAATGTAAAACAATGAAACACTTGTGATTTTTTTTTCTCTCTCAATGATTTAGCAACTGAATGGAAGACAGCATTACAATCTCAGGGCTGAAAATCAGGGCAACTCTAACTCACCCCAGAAAGGATCATTTCTGAGTGGCAATCAGAAAAATAAAGTGAGTGTTCGGCTTAATTTAGTATCGGACCCAAATGTCTCTGTTTTGGCCCTCTGTTCAGGGTGGGTGTCATTTTCTCATGATTAATAAATTGCTTTGTTTTAGTACATCAGATGTTTTAGTTCAGATACAGACTGGAGCAGAACTGCTCTCAGTTCTTGGGCGAATATAATATCCTGCGTTATCCTTGCTTAGATATTAAAGTGGTTTTTTGCATAGCTGCACTACAGTTCTGCAGTAACATACCTGTAATGTAGTGAAGTAATTGAGCCTTGTTGGCAAGGCCTTACAAAATAAATCATGAATAATAAAATCTAATACTCCTAGTATGAAAGCATGCTTTTGAAACCATTCTGAAATGTTATCTGAATTGCATTATACTTAATCGGCAGACTAAACTCATATCAGTTTGATACTGATTCTTGGTAACTGCAATCTTGTAGTTGCAGTTGCAGATTGCAACTGCAATCTTGTAGTTGCAAAAACTTGCAACTGCAATCCACTACAACAGCTTGTTTCATTATTAATTACCTGCAACTCGTACTAGTGTCAGTATGAAAATATCTTTCATCTGAGGACTGTTAAACTTGAACCTTACGTTTTCCAGAATGTCTTGGTATATGCTTAGCTGGTTGAAAAGTTGAATTGATCACAGCTGAGTGTGTTAAGGGTCTCGTGTTTTTATTTTGTCAGGCACAAAGTAAGCAAGATGATGAATTCTGCAGCATATGGCAGTCATTGCAGACTTCTGGGAAGTCTCATCACGTTCAACAAAACATGCATGAGAAGGTTTGTATAGAAACTTTAAACAGATCCCTGCATTCAAAATATGAAAGTACTTAATGTTATACATCAGTTCATTGTATCAGGGAACTTCACATTACAAATAAATCCTCTGGATGAAAGTGGTATTACATGGAGTATGCATAGCTCTGGAAAGGGGTAATCGTACGGCACTGCTATGTAAATAATACCCAGTTTTCTGGTTAAGCTTTGATGTTTGAAACCCTAGGGTGCAGTTCTACCTCAGGAAATCAAGCTGGGAACTGGCCATCAGTTTTATAAGCCAGGCTTCAATGACGGCAGCTTTAAATGTCAGCAAAGAAAACAGGAGCCTTATAAAAAATGTAAGTACTGTCATTAGAAACTTCGTTCAGGGGAACTGCTTGTTTTATCTGACCTTCATTGAAACGTCTGATGGGCTTTTTGGCTTTTTGTAGCTATTGACAGGAAATAATTTATTACAGTTTTCTAAACACTACATTGCACTTGTTACTGTCAAATGTCCTTGAAGTGCATATTAGATTGTTCCACACTTAATCCTGAATATTTTAGGCAAGTTGTTCAATGTTCTGTTAACTTGCCACCCATCTAACTAAAAAACCAAACACGTCTTTGAAAATCTGCTTATGATCACATTTGTAGAGTAGATAATTTGATATGTGATTGGATATACTGAATTTCATTTTATCCTAGAAGAAAAGCATGGACCAAATGACCTATGAAGTAAGACTTAAACATTTGATAAAACCATTAAAATTAATGCAATTCTGTGTATTTGTATGGAGTTACTAATTATTTTGAGTCTTGACTGTTACAATTTTTAAGAGCATTTCAAAAAAATGCATTCTTTTGTAGTTAAAGAAGATTCCAAAGTTACAAGAGGCGAAAGTCAACCACATAGTAAAATGTCAAACCAGCAGGTAATTTTGTCTGTACTGAGTAAATCTGTTCCTTTTATTTTACTCCGATGTGATTTATCATTTTACAGATTTGTCTTTAACTGGCATCTTAGTTGATTCTTTAGTCAGATTCTTTCAGTCAAAATTATTTTGGAGATTATTCCTTTTTTTTCATTAGAGGTTTATAGACAGAATATGAGAGAAAGTGCATAAAATGTATGATGATACCGAACAACTTTGCTGTTCCTCTTAGACTCTAAAATCTATGTTCTGGTGGGAAAACACAAATGCTAGATGTTCAATAAGCTGAAGTCCTTTAAGAATATTAGCTTGTGAAAGCTCTTTGCAGATGTATTTCTAATATCATTGTGTAATGGAGTGTAATTAGAGATAGATAATAGAGAGATAGTAATAGGGTGTTCAATAATACTTGCTGCAATTTATTTCAGAATTTCACAGGTGGGAATAAGTACAATGTCAAACTTTTGAAGAGGAATGGAAGTCCCAACATGCCTTTAATTCAGAAGGCTGCAGTTGATGGTCCCTGCACAGGTGGAAAGGTAGGATCTAAGGAACTGACTGTCTTGTGCTCTCTGAGTAACTTCAGTTTCCAGTCCTTTTTGTTCCAATTGTTCCTGGTTACTTGTTTGCAAACTCATGTTCAAAAAGTACAACAAACCTGTGTAACTTTGATTGTTTTTAAATCGATTCTCTCTTGGCCAATACTTGCATATTTTAATATGCAGAACTTGGTGCAGTCTCTGGATATTTGTTCACACTCTGAACAGACATGGCTGTGACCTGTCTAAGCTAAGAAAGGAAAAATCCGAATGAGAATAAAATGAACCTTGAATTCATATACCCTTCCTCTTGCATCTGCTTGTAAATACACTTAGTTGATGTACATTTTTCTTCTTTAATTTAAGAAGGACAATGAACTGGAAAGCCTTCTAGCTTCTTTGAAAATTTCCAAAGAAAATGAAGTGCAGACTTATTCCAAGGAAGCAAGAGCTACAAATGAGGAACATCTGTCACCACAGTCGTTTGCTATGGTCTGTATACTGCAAGAATCATTACATTGCAGTTTAGCATCTGCTACCTTAGCATCAATGCTTCTATTTAAAGAATCTCCATGAAACCTCAGACTGCTTTTTAAAGTGTCTTAATGATTTTTTAATTAGCTATTCTGAAAGAAAATCAGCAAACACCTTTGTTTATGCTAAGATGCTGTTATCTTTGCTTTGATAAAATAAAACTGATTGGAAAATAAAAAGCCAGATTCTGTTACCAATTATGATAATCAGTGTTAAGAAGGTCATGCTGTCTGAATGCCAGCATCTTCCTGAGTGGTGTATTTTATTTTTAAAGAAAGGAACACAGATGCTCAAAGAGATTTTGAAGATAGATGGCTCAGATCTGCAAACAAGGAATGAAGTGAAATCACAAGTTAATGATGTTCCTGCTCCCTCTGGTAGACAGGATTGCCATGGAGCTGCTGTGCAATACAGACCAACAAAAAAAATGGGTATGTTTAACCATCAGCTCATAATTCAGAGCTTCACCTTGGAGTGACATTTTAGAACACAGTTTCAGCAGGGTACTGTTTATCAAAATACAGTAATAAAATTTACATCTTTTTTTAGTTCTACTTCTGTATTTGGATCTAAAACTCTCTTCAGATGTAGTCTCTTGGTTTTTGTTAAACAATATGAAAATACCGGGAAAAAATCAAATAAGGCGCTTTTTTTTTTTTTTTTTTTTTTTTGCTAATAACCAAAGTGCCATCCTTTTAGTGAAGGAAATAATTGTGATACTACTTTTTTTTTTTTTTTCCCTTTTGTCAGCTGCTTATATGAACAAGCATAGCCCTGGAGGCCCCCAGAACACACCAGCGACAGAAGCTGGAGGTCATCCTTTCACTTGTCCACAGCCTGCACTGTCTACTGTTTCTGAACTTTCTCGTGTTTGTTCTCTTCTTGGAATGTCGCAACCAGATTTCTCTTTCCTAAAAACACCACAGGTAAAATGTTTTTTCTGCGAAAGTACAAGTTCTCAACTTTCTATCAACTGTTCTATATTAAATATTTGGACTGACCACTGAAATCTATCTGAAAATAAACCTTAGCTCCCTTCGTTGCCTTTTTTTGAAACAAACAAACAAACAAACAAATCTCTGTTTCTGTCTCACACTTTGTTAGCAATACAAATTCCCTCAAAAATTTTTCTCTCTATTTTTCTAGACCATGACAGTTTGCCACATAAAGCTGTCAAATGGTTTATTGGTTCACGGGCCGCAGTGTCATTCTGAAGCTGAAGCAAAGGAGAAAGCTGCGCTTTTTGCTTTACAGCGCTTGGTGAGGATTTAAAAAATCTCTTCAAATCTTTGTCTCTGTGCACTGCAGCTCTTTGTAAACCTCTGATTCCTTCTTCATAGGGTTCTATAGGAGTAAACTTTGCTTCGCCTCCACCTCTGCCTCCCCCAGTGTTTCCAAATTACCAGCCACTAGGAGTTCCTGTACCACCTGCATCAATTCCTCCAGTATTTGCACAGCCCCCTGGTAGGTGTTTGACTAGTGCACATTTCAGATAATACCACAATGCCCTCTAATTGTGCTGGTTCTTTATATGAAAATGAAAGCTTTCCAGAAAGCCCCATTTTTGGTCTTCATATGTGTACTTATATGTCTGAACAGTTTTGAAAACAGTTCATGACCATCTTCACATCAATGTGCAGATTAATTCAGTACAAAGAATCATCTCTATTAATTGTTTCTTTTCCTCAAGAATTTATCCATTCAGTCCTAGGTGCTTTTTCCGTTTATTTTTTCTTCAAAACAACTAGTTATTTGAAAGCGGGTGGTCCCAGTCCAGAATTTGTAAGAAATGGCTTCCTTGATTTTTTTATATGGATTTTCCCCCCATCCCATATAGTTAATGTTTCTCCCTGCAATACTGTTTTTATTTGTCTATGCCCAACTTCCACAATCCTCTTATACTCTGCCAAACATGAGCAGGGTAAGTAACGCCCCAAAAATTGCTAAAAGTTCTGGTGCTGTTTTTGACTCCCAGTTGTTTTGTATTCTACTGATGTTCCCATTCACAGCTAGGAATTAATGAGTCAGCACTGTTGTAGCATCCTAGAAACTCATACAGCAGCTGCTAAATCTCTTTTCATGGGGTTTCTCTGTTGTTGCTGTGTTCCAAAATGACGGCCTAAGCTTGCAGCTTTCTGCTAATACAATTGACTCAGCTGAGGATGTGGAGATGCCACATTACGTGCACTCTGGAATGCAGATACCATGACTTTAGTGCTCTTAATTGTGCTGTCATCTAGGTGGAGTTCTGTTTGTTTGGGGGCTTTTGATAATACATAAATACTTAGCTATTTTGAAGTAAATATGAAGCATGTGAGGCTTTGCTGGAAAGATAAACAACATGCAGATAGATGTAGTTGGGGTAGTCCTGGGCTCTTGGGGAATTTGTTTCTCTTTTTTTTTTATTATTTTGAGGAAAGAGAGCTAAAAGTTTCTTATTTTCATAGCTAATATGATGCCTCCATCATCTCACATGTTTGGTCCAGTGTCCTGGGGAACTCCAGTGCCTAAGCATTATTATCCTGGCTCCTATCCAGGAAATGTGTCTCTTGCAGGAACTATACCAGTTGGTTCTCACAACCAGTTTATACCTCTGCAGGTAAGAGCAGCAGGTTTGTCTTAATATGGTATTTTTGTAAAAAAATGTGACTACAAGATGAATACAACAACACCCCCGTTGTGAATAAATACTATTTAGTATTAGAAAATTATTGTTATGTGTGCATGTTTTCTGAAAGTGGAATATTTGTAGTTTTTTGAGAATGCATTCTGTTAAATAATATTTATTTAATTTAAAGGTAACTAAAAAAAGGGCTGCTAGCAAGAAAAAAATTGAACTCAAGGAGTTTCAGAGTTCCCCTCAAGCTGCACCACTAAAGAATGAACAGCCAATGTCTTCTGACCACACTCAGCAAGATAGTTCTTCAGCTCCTTTAAAATCTCCTCAAGCTGCTCAATCCACTGTTTCATTTCAAGACAATGTGGCTACTCCAAGTACTCCTCATAACAAATCAACACCAAACACTTCCAGCAAGCGAAAGCCAAGAAAACTGGCTGTCAATTTTGGCGCACCAAAATCTTCAGAATAAATCTGGTAGCTAGGTGTATTTTATCTTGAACTCTTTCCCCACTGCTATGTTCTATCATTTAAAAAAATCAGAAATCTCTATTAAAAAGACCAGCCACTTTAAGTATAATATAGAAGGAAATACATTTTATTTGCTATGATTTTTCAGGTTGTCATTAAAACCATAAAAATTATGTTAAAACTTTATTTTATTTTCACTTAAATTAGCAAAAGCCAGGAAATACTAAGTTAGGGTTGCCATGCCATCCCTTGTGCCTAGGTTTCTACACAGTGGCTTACAGACAATATCGGGTAAGCAGCAATAACAGTGGCAACCTTAACTCAGGTTGGATGTGCTTTTTGGAAGGGATGTGGAACAGTAATAAGTTGGGCATCTAACAGTGTTTAGCATGACATTTTGTACTCTAGCTTGATTTTAAATAGTGTTATAAGACAGAAAGTAAAAATCATTTAAATGCAGCTTTTATACTGGCACTCCAGGTCTGTCTGAGTTGAGTCAGTGTAACTGAAAGCTGACTACAAAGAAATTGCCAAATCCACTCTGAGTACGAACTGCTGGGTTTTGTACTAGAGGGCAACAGCTTCACAGCTTTCAGAACATAGGTGTTATTGTGTGTCTCCTACTGGAGTGGCAAAAAGTGGTTGCTCTGATACAATCTGTTCCAGGAAATTAAATTATAGGATGAATTGAATAAAAAAATAGCATTTGCAAAGTAGAGACCCCTTTGGTAAAGTGCATTTAACTTTTTTTAATCTACCAATTTAATTGTTTTCTGATGCTAAAATAACAAAGTTATCTACTACAGGTGTGCATAGCCTCCTAAATGCTTGCGATATCCTGATTTTTTCTAAACTATAAAAATGGCCAGAGTTTAAAGATGCCCCATTTTGCTGGATTGCTGTCAAAGTTATGTTTACTTAGAGTCCATTTCTTCCTCTAATAGTCTGTGCCCTAAAACTTTCTCTGTAGTAGGTTATTTTTTGTTACTAGTGACTTTTAATATTTATTTTTTTACTTTTGTGAGAGAATTTCTGTGTTGCGAAATTAAATTATTAGGAAATGTTGCTATTGGTTCCACAAGAATATTCAGACAAAAAGCTGACTTGAATTTTTGGACAGAACTATGGGATTCTTTGTTCATATAGGAAGAAAAGAAGGCTCAAAGGTCCTTGTACTGTTTTTAACCCACATGTACTGTTCTTATGGACATTAATATGAAATCTTCAGTCTAAGAAAAATTTTGAAACCTCTGTTGGTGCTGCTTACTGGCATTCATTAAATTTCATTTTTCATCTGTTCTAGAAAAATAAGTATTTTTACCCTAAGGCCCAGGAACCAGAAATAAAGCAAACTTGAGTGATTCATTTTGTTGCTTCTGAACAGGTTTCATTTCGGATCTGCAAGTCCGTAGACATTTTCATTTGGTTTTTTTGCCTTCATTTCTTGGTGTAGTATGAAATCACATTATTACTGTGTTACGGTGTTTTTTAAATTTTCAGTTTTCCAAAACAATTGTTGGCTCAGCAGTATTTGTAGAATAGCAGCAAGCCCTGTAAAAAGGATCACAGAGGTAAAAACAAGATCAAGGAATTTTATTTTACTTAGTATCACGAAACTTGTGGAATAGTCTACGTATAGTCTAAAATTACATTGATTTTGTTGTTCTCTTTATAGTCATCTAGTCTCAAGAGGTTCAGAGCCATATGCTGTGAAAGGAAAGTTGTATTTTTTGGTTTTTTTCTTCTTATTAGCAACATAAGACTGATATGATGCTGCCATGCCAATATTTTAGAAGTGGTTATGTGACCTTTAATTACTCCACTGTATCTATCTGAATGATCTGATCATAAGAGAAAATACCTGTTTGAAAATTGCCATGACAGAGATGGGGCTGTGTTAGACTCTTGCATCACTAAATTTTGATGTGTCTGTACAGCAAATTTATGCAGATTTTTGAGAAACAAAGCTATGAAGGATGCTATACTCATATGTACCAGTGAACACAGCAATTTTTATTAATTATTCTACTTCAGACTAAGATTTTTGCTCCCTCTTCAAGTGGAATTGCTATGTGTAGTATATGTAGGTGATTCAACCCTTTATTCTGTAGCTGCTGCATATTGTATTAGTCCCTGATTTTTAGTTTTTCTGTTCTATGAAAGTGACTGCCTGGTGCCCAGTTAATTACAGTTTTACATGTCCTGGTAGATGTGACATCTGCATTGATCTTTGTCCCCTTTGTTTTCATTTTTATATTTTAACCAGGTCATTATGTTTAACTCACACAGTTACAAATTTAAGCATTTCTTTTTCCCATAGATATAAAGTATTTTCTAAGCACTGGAGTTTTTCATTAGATCTTATACAGAGCAGTATTTTACTAAAAATCCAAAAGGGAAGACTTTTATGTGCGCATTTTTGTAGTTTCTGATTTTTTTAAAATAACTTTTCATTGTTTATCTGCCAAGTGAAATGTTTTAAATTTGCATATGAATGGATACAGAATGTATTTTTTGTGCTGTTTAGTGTTAAGTGTGCATTTGCAGATTTTTAGCATGTAGTTGCACAAAGACTGTGCAAAGATATTTTGGAATATGAATATATGCTACACTGAAGGAAAAACATTCATAAAACTTAAATGCTATATAGAACTCTAATGCAATAGAGTAATTTTATAAACTGTGTCTGTGTCTGCTTGGATTAAATCTTGAAACAAGAAACATTACCTATTTTCACTGTTTTATTTCCAAATACTACATGGGAACTTGTGTATGCTCCAACCCAGAAGTTTACTATATGAATTAAATCTCATGAAACTCAGTTTCTGTGATTCTCAGACGCAGGACCTGCCCTCCAGACCGTTTCTTGATGGCTTTCAACTGTAACTGAGATCAAAATAGAAAGTTTTTTTTCAAAAGGCTGTTGGTCACCTCGGAATTAAAAGCATTTAACATGATACTGATCTTCCAAAACTTTTTTGGCCTTGTCACCAATCAGATTTTAAAAAAACAACCCCATAGAAAAGTCAGTAAGATTATTTTCCAGTAAGCTCAGTCCTAGTGATTGTTAACAAGGTGGAGAACCAGCTGGTGGCTGAGAAACAGAATGTTAATGTCTTTCTTACACATTTTAGTGTGAATTAGCTTGTTTAAAGCAACCAGCATAAAGAATGGAGTACACGTTTAGCATGACCAACTGCTGCAACTTGGTGTAACTGTGTATGCAATTTGTTGTTTCTCTATCAAGCAGGTCTGGTTGGTGTAAACACTCAGGTCATATTGCCCAACTTAAAGACACCAAGATAAAATCTTGCATTTCATAAACTGTTTTCAGATGATTTGTCAATGTACTCTTAAGTGCTGTTACCCAGCATGGTGAGTTCTGCCATCTCGATATATAGCACTGAAAAAAAATCAAGCAAATTAAAGGAAGGGATAACTTAAAAATATATCAGTTATTGCAGAGTAAATCTTGCATGGATGCTCCCATTCAAAACTACAGGACTTTTGTTCAATTTAACTGAGTTGATCTAAACTACTATTTAGATGACCCCTGACGTCAGGTGAGGAATCTCAAAGAAGTAATTGTTGCTTACAGTAAGGATGTTTTTTAATTCTATTTGCAATGTGATCTCCTTATGTATTCCATAATCAGCCTTCCTTACTATTGAGAGACAGTTATGTTCTTCTCTTTCTGTATCTGGAAAGGGGACACAGTGACATCAAGGGCATAAGGGCAGTCTGAATACACACTCTTGGCCAAAAGAATTCAAATTCAGGTGCATGAGGACCCTTGAATATTGAGACTGTAACTGATAAATGTTTTGAAGAATCTGATATCATGAGGTAAGTGTCTGTTCTTTATTAAAAGAATCCATGGTTCCAACAACAGTTCCTTATTGCTGTCAACATTTGAGTGGGTGTTTACTCTTATTTTTCTATAATTTACAAATTTCCTGTTTCATTTCTGCTCTGAAATACAATACAAATCAAAGGAATGGTCACAATGCCATCCAGTGCATATATAAAACCTGATTCCTATTATTTGAAAGGACAGAAAAAGCATTTCTCATTAAAACTTTTTCTGGTAAAACTTGGTCAGTAAAACCATCTGTGCATTGGCAATGCTTTATGAAAGTTGATAATCTCACTTAGTTCTGTATCTTGTGTAATTGCATTTATTTTATATGGTTAGGTCTTACTGAAACAATAGTTCTTAAGTGCTTTTTCATCACTTTGGCTTCTAGTATAGCCATTCTCTTGTTCTAATTAAGCCTTATTGATGACCATTTTTCTGTCTTTTTTTAAATTTATTTTTTTTTTAAATTTCTAGACTTGAAATAAATGTTCCTTTAAAGAGCTATTTAGCCCTTAACTTTCTAGGTACACATGACCATCCATCATATATATTTACACACACACACACAGACATATATATACAGGTACTCAATCGCTCATTTTCTTAAAATCATTCACAGTTATGTAATTTTCAGTCCAACAACAATTCCTTAAGAGACATCCAGAGGATGATCGACACTCTCTTGATAATACACATTGCTCTTCTCCAAATGCAGATATTCCTTAGGCCAAGGAAAAATAATGGGCAAAGAATGAAACATAGAGTAAGTACTCTGTTAATGTTTCATTATTAAGTACAGTATATTAAGTACAGTTTTCACTTGTTTTGGTAGATAAATTCTTGGCTTACAACTTGATTGTCCTAAAGTCCACCTCATTTCCTGTAAAAGCTTACTTGTGTTGCAGAGCTGGCAGAAAGGAAGAGGACTCCTTGTGCCTTGGGTGCAGTGCAAAACCTCATGCATGTGGGCACAGATTTGATGTGCAATACTCTAGTGATAATCCTGGATTAACCAGTCTCTTCTTACTTGCTCCCTCTGGGCCATGCCAAACTGTGTTGCCACCTTATGAACCTTATCAAGGAATTAATCTGATTGGCACTCTCTCTTGTGTTGTCTTTCATAATAGTTCATCATGGAGCCCCAAGAACTGCTGGGTTGGTACAATTTGTAGTGTGAGGGTGGGATGATTTAGCAACAATGGAACTCCTTAAGAAACATCCCATGGCTGCCTAAAGCTCAAATGACCCACAAATCTAACATGACTCATCAGGTGATGTCGTTGCATGTGGTTCTGTCTGTTGACCTCAAGGAGAGTGGTAACTTCTGGCAGGAATATAGGAGGAACTGATGAGAAAGGGTCATATGGTAAATTATTGCAGCAACATCTGTGTAAAGGTCGTTTTCATTTCGGTCCGTCTGTTAAATTTTCAGATGAATCTTAATGAATGATGGATGTGGGCTGCACCAGCCAATGGAGCAACAGGAATTAGTGAGCTTTTTCTTGTTTATGTGCCAACTGATGAAGGGCCCCAGGTCAATGCTTTCATAATGTTAAAACTTGTTAAAAAGGTAGAGCGAAGTAAGTGGGTAAAATGGTAACTCACAGTTTGAGGAGACAGTAGGAGGATAGATGCACCTTGACCAAAAAACCAGCTGAGGAAGAGAAAACCCCCATGCATTAAAATTTTGAGTCTTGCTCTACAAGGTTTCAGTGTGTGGAAGCCTGTTAACAGTGCCAGTGGCAAGTTTGATTCATACTGGAAGCTTTGGGTGAATGAAGATGCTCCAGTGTATCAGTCACACAACAGAAAGCACCTGAGAATACTTAATTTTTTTTTTAAAAGCAAGTTAACTATTCAAAATACAGTTAATTTGGAAATTGTATTTAATAATCTGGTCCTGGAAAATATCAAGATAGTGTCAAGATCATGCTTTCTTTCCGGGAATTAGGTCTGCTGAGTCTGCAGCAGTTTCATCTCTCGAGGTCTCTTGCTTGGCATCATCCTACAAAGTGTATTTCTTGCTGATTGAAAAATGCTGAGTGTGATGACATTGCTTAGAAATATTCAATATAAATTACTCATGGTAGGGATTTTGCTGTCCCTGCTAACAGTGTAGGATCTTCTTGACCCTGATGTTCTGCGATTTGATTTGTTTTGCTTAATAACTTTTTCCATTGCTACAGCATTGTACAGGTCCCTGGAGTGCCTCCACTCCTTCCTTTGGTTTGGTAACCCAGTAAAAAGACCAGCCATGGTTTCCAGAGGGCAAAGAAACTGAGGATTTCAGCAGAGAAGACGCAGAAGTACAGGACATGGCTGCTGAGGTACTTGGTATGTGACCCCAGGTGTGCCAGCTCCCCCTCTGAGCAGTGACATGGCACCCACAGGCTCCCACCCAAACAGGAGGACTCAGGGTCCTGCTGTGCGTTACGCAGGCTTGTTAGCAGGAAAGTGTCCATACATTTTTACTTCAAATTGAATGTTTCTTGCCTGTGCTAAGATGAACTTGGGGCTTTTGTGCACATTGACAGTAAGATTTTTCTCTGAGGGTGACAGGTTTTGGACAGACAAAGAGTGCATGTGTGGAAATCTTACTGTTTATGACAGAACAATATAAACTAATGCCAGATGAGTCATGTACGGACACGCTCTGCACGTATCAAAGCACATTGCCTCTTTTATTGCATTACTTTTATGGCATTTCAAACAGAACAATAATAAAAAATTTGTATTTCATAAGCCTCTCATAAATTAAGCAATTTTAATACATGCTCTCTATGACTGAGATTGTGTATGCATTGACACTTTGCAAATTGGTTCAGGTTATCTTTTTCGATACTTCTAAGTTCTTTTTTAACATATTAAACAGAATATAAGATCTGCAAGAAGAACTTGACCTTACATGGTCACTTCCATGCAATCAAAAGGGTATGTATTTGTTACATTAAGAGCTTGTGAAAGAAAAAAATAACCTTCATCCATTTTCTTTTTGAAGTTTTGCTTAATCTTGCAGGAGGCAGGCCCTGTTTGTAGTGGTAGTGTAAGAGTACAAAGGATACCTAGATGCCCTTTTTCTTAAGGCTTCCTTATTTTTGAATGTTTGGAGAGGAAATGTTTGGAACCTTTTGTACAAGTTGCACATGTTGAATCTTAATGAGGGAGCTTTCATCAGAAGTTTTAACTAATTATTGTTATTATGCTGTTCGTCTTGATAAACTAGTTTGAAGGAAAATACTCTTTGTTAGATACTGAAGTACTTGGTACTTTTCTGACATGCATCTGTTAGCTGTATGTCAAGAGACAGTCAAAGAGAATAAAAAGTCAAAGAGATTGTGACTTTTTAATGTGTTGTTTCTTAGGAAGGAGAGGTAAAGCAGTCAGTCGTTTCTTGGCTTTCTCTTTCATGTGCCTTCACTTCCCCGTGATCCGTACCTTTGTCCCAGTGACCTCTGCGACTGCCCATGCGAGGTGAGAAGCCTCTTCTTAACGTGGCTTTCACTGTCAGTACTATTCCTGCTTTAAAGATCCAGTAATGCCCGATTTATCTCACGTAATACTGTTTTGTTGTTCATCGTGCAGTTTTTTTCTAAGAGGGGCCAAACCAGAAGTGTAAGGGGGAAATATTTTCAACGTGTTCTTTTGCTTTTTCTGCTCTAATTAAATGAGTTAAAACTAATTGAATAACTCTTCTGATTACCTTTAAATTAAAACTAAATTCTACTGGTACTAGTTTGCGTTGAGCATTCTGAATTTTATCGGTTTACTGTGAGTATTTCTGTTTTTTTCTGTTTAAAAATTACCACCCTATGTAAGGGCAATATGGGAACATTTCTGTCACTAACTCTGTTTCAGCAGTAATTTTAGATGCTGTTCCCTCTGTAAAGCAAACTGATGGCACCAGAGAATTGCTGGAGCTCATGACTTTGTGTAACTGTGTGTAATTTGTTCATGGATACTGAGTGCCTTCAGGGACAAAAGCCCAGGAGCAAACACAGCCTCGTTTCCTGTAAGGAGAAGCTGGGGTCAGGCACCGATCACTGGGGCTCAGCATCGCACCGTGGGCATCTCTCCCAGTGGCGCTCGATGAATTCAGCCTTTTAGAAGACATTCGGTGTTTACCTGAAAGCCTTATTTTACGTGCACGAGGTAGCCGTATGCAGAGACTGCACAGACGAGACGCGAGGCTTCGCTTCGCTGGAGCGCGGGCCGCGCCGCTGGCAGGGCGCGCCGCTGGCCGGGCCGGGCAGCCCCGGCGGGCGCCCCCTGCCCGCGCGGCGGCCGCGCTGCCCGCAGGCCGCGGGAGCCCCGCCCCGGCGGGTGAGGCGGGCGCGGCCGCTCGGCCGCCCTCACTGCGCGCTCTGCGCCGGGCCGCGCCGCGCCGCGCCGCGCCGGGCGATGCCGTGCGGGCAGCCCGACAGCGGGGCCGCCCCGGCGCGGTACGTGCTGGGGGTGGACGTGGGCAGCACGGTGGTGAAGTGCCACGTCTACGACCGGGCGGCCGCCGTCAGGGGCTCCAGCTCCAGGAAGGTGAGTGCGGGCGGCTTGCGGGGCGCGCCGCCGGTCCGGAGCCGGGCCGAGCGGCGAGAGCAGCCGAGGGCAGCACCTGTCTCGGAAGCCGGGCGGGGCACAAACGTGTTCGCTCTGCCCCGAGCGGTTCAGACCTGCGGGCCCCCGAGAGGCTGCGGGGCTTGCCCGTCGGGGCTCGGCGTGGCAGGTGTTCGTAGGCGCTCACCCGGCTCGGCTGCTCCCGGTGCGTGGGCATCCCCTGAGCCCGGGCGGACGGGAGCGGCTCCCCCTCCAGGGCGATGGAAGGCAACCCACAGCCCCCGACCCCCGTGGGTCTCTGTAGCACTCAGCCCCTTACTTCGGCGCTCACCCCCTCCCACCTTTCGCCGTTACCTTACCTTCGGTCGTTTATCTACTAATCTCCGTCTGAACAAAACCGCTCTTGTTAGTAGGGCATAGCTGAGATTTGGGTAGGACTCACTTGTGTTCACACGCGTCCCATCATGTAACAGCGCCGTGTGGAAAAGTGTCAACTTTAGAACAGGAATTTCAGGCTGCAGTTTGGTTCGTACGGCACGTGATTTAAGGATCAAGGCAATCTCCAGAATTAACTCTTTTACTGGTACCTATTACGAGAAGTGTAAGAAATCTGATGGATTTCGGAGGTAGAAGGGGCTGCTCTCGGTGGAGCTGACCCTCCCTGTCGCTGGAAGCTCGTCTGACAGGTGGTCCCTGGCCTGCCGTGCTGCCCCTGAGAAGCTCAGAGACATCGACGTCTGAATTAAGCAGTGCAGCAGAAAAGGCTTTCTGAGACACCTGCTCTCCTGTTTGCAACTCTGAAAGGGGTTTTACAGGTTCCTTTATTCCAAGAGATTTGGACATCTTTATTTCAAGGAGTTTGAGCTTCTTTATTGCCCCTGAACAGAGGAGGTCTTCTAGAGATCACACACCCATGTTGAACAATGTTTTAAAAGTTACACTGTTGTTTCTACTCTTACAGGAGATTTACAAAATGAAGAAGAAAACAACCCAAACTCAAATGTATTTGCTGGTTTCTGTAAACTAGGGATCATAATAATGCTATTTATGTTTCCCAAACAGGTAGAATCACTTTATCCTCATCCTGGATGGGTTGAATTAGATCCTGAAGTGCTATGGAGTCAATTTATTGGTGTAATAAAAGACTCTGTACAAGGTAAGGGCTTAAACTTTGAGAAATTATTTATTTATGAAAATTAGTAAAGTTAGTTACTTGGATAATAAAACTTTTTAGCTTGTACTGAAAACCTGGGCACAGGTCTACAACATGCTTTAAGGCCTATTCAATCATTATGTTAAATAGGACACTTCAAATGCTTTTTTCCCTTCACTGGGGCCTGATGAGGATTGAAGCAGAAGCAGTGTGAATACTCGATTTATGCATCAGTGCCAGCACTTTGTTGCCGCAGCTCTTTGTGTATCATCCCTCCCCAGTGTGTGTTCCTGCAGTGGCTGTGTGCAGGAACAGAGAGCAGGCTTGTTCCCTGCCAGTGCCCCGTTGTTCCTGTGCCGCTGTGTATGTGCGAGTGTGAGTGCGTGAGGGAATCAGTGCGGGGTGCTGCAGAGCTGTGCTCACTCCACTGCAACCTGATACTCCTGCTTTTCCCATCCAAACTGTAAGTGGTTCTTACTGTCCTATTCCTGTATTACTGTTCTTTTCTATTTGTACTTTAGCCTAAAAATTCCTAGTACTCCACACACGAAATACATACAACTCCCTTTTCTGACTAACCTCTGTTGGGTTTTTTCCCCTGCATTTCTGGATGCTGCTCTAACCTAGTTCTTACTCTCTACAACTGTCACAGCTTTCATATCCACCTCTAGTGTTCTGCCATCCATCGTGGATCACTTTCTGTGCCATGTTGATGCTGTGAACCTGTCAGCTGTACTCCAGCTTGCCTTCCCACTGTGCCCCAGCCTCCTTGGCCTGTGTGTGTACATTGCACCCTTTCATTCAACTCATTCAGTTCCTCCTGTTCAGCCCCTCTTGCTTGGTCTCCAGTGTTGCTCTGCCTTCAAACATGGCTCCTGCTTGTCCCTTCCTTTGGAAGGCTGCCTAAGGAACAAGGAAGGTAAATATCACCAGGTGTAAGCTGAAGCTGATTATTTTGGGCTCTTTGTTTTGTCAGCAGCCCCATCTGTTTGGTCACAAGAACAGCAATGCCACCTCAACCCCAAAGACCTCACTGTCTTCCCTCATTTCCATTCTGTGGGACAAATCAGGAAGCAAGTCTTTTCAGTTAGTTTTAGAAAGGGAAGATTTCCTTGTAGCCAAGCTGCACACATTGTTGGCAAGTCATTTTTAAGTGGGTGTGTATGTAAGCATAACTCACAGTGCTGTCAAAAGGAGCAGTGCCACCCCTTTTTTACAAAGTTGTTTTCAGTCTAGGGCAGCTTCCTGAAGAGAATCACTGTCCGGTTGTTTACGCCAGCAGAGCTTCACCCATGTTTGTGCTGACGTAAGAGAGGATGTGGTAGCAGGGGCAGGAATGGCTGGCTGGAGGCAGAAGGAGCACAGTGACACTTGGGTTTGCAGGGCTTGCAGAGCTAAACCTGTGATTCCACACACGTGTGCATGAGCCTCTGTAGTTCAGTGCGACCTAAAGGTGAAAACTTTGTGGCTGCACGGTCTCAACTCTGTCTCTTACTGTGGCAGTCCATCCAAAAGACAGCTTAAGTGAAAAATATCCATGTTTGTCTCTAGGTTTGTTTTTGTCTGCAGTGGAAGTTGGCTCCACTTATGTGGGTGTCTGGAGAACATGACAGCTGACACAGGGAAGGTGGTGGGACCATGCAGATTGTGGAGATTGGAAGGAGTAACACATGCCAGTAGTCCTTAGTGAGCTGTGGAAGTGCTTGTATGGCTTTGCCTGAAAAAGAAATAGTGCTGTTGCCAGGCCACCCACTCCCAGGTCCTCCTCCTGTACACTCCTGCTAGCAGCACTTGTGCAGGCAGGTGGAGCAGGTTGCCTTGCGAAAGCACTGATTTAATTTTCAGCTGATTGAGGAATTGGTAGCAGTGCTGGCAGGAATGCAAGGACCCAGAGTAAGGGGAGATGCAGAAGCACACACAGAGCTGGACAGCACAGCCCAGCTCTGTGAAATCCCTTCTGTAATTGTCACTGAGAGGGTGCTGGATGTAAAGTCTGTGGACATGCTCACACAAATGAGCAGTTTTAGTTTTGCGCGTGAAAATTAACATGAGAACATGTGTGAGCAAGACCTACTTAACCTTGATTTGTTCAAAGAGCTGGATTGAAAGCCCTTCAGAGTAGCAGTACTTAAGACAGGGTGGGTGGTCTGTCATTTAAGTGGAAAATTTTGAAAAGTATTTTCTTCATGTAGTTTTTCTTCTGTAAGTATGGCTGGAGGTAATTAGCAAGCTGACCAGAGATGCTTTGAAAATAGCTGTGGACATACTTAATTATTTACACTTGTATTAGAAAAAATGTTCTGTAACAGTTATTTGAAGGTAAGGTTTAACAACAAAATTGGTGTACGTCCAAATACACATTTGTGCTTCCAAGTACATATTTGTACTTCTGACTTAAAAAGTATACTTTGTTGCATTCAGTGGTACCTGGTTTAAGCAAATAAATTCTTAGGAATTTTGAAACATTGCTTAAGAAATATTGTAAGTTAGAGGTGTCGTTATCAAAGTGATGCCAGAAGTCATAGTATATTCCCATTTATCTATTTACTGCCTGCAGGGTCAATCTAGTTTTGTTTCTTTATAGAAATTCTTTCCCTAAGTCTGTTAAGGTACTTTTGTGCTTTCATTTACATTCATTCATGTGAAATACACGTTTTAATTGATTATGTGGGCATATGTAATCTGGCTGCCTGTCTCTGAGGTTGTTCACAGTAAGTATTAACAGGCCTTTCAGAGGGTGGAAAGGGTCAGCGTGCCACAACTGCTTTCGGAAAATACATAGGTTTGTTTATCTGCTTTGGAACCAATTTCTGACTCGGAGCTCTCTAGTATTTCACTGCTCTAGACACTTAGGTGAACAATTTGTAGAGATTTACATTCCCATAAACAATTTTTTTCCTAAGTATTCCATAGGCTTCATAGTTATATTGAAGAAATTATATTTTTGTTTGTTTCTCCAAGTAAATGCTTTTTTTTGTGATGGTCATTTATTTCCGGTTTTTAGCTGCAGGACTTCACATGAGGCAAATTGCTGGTCTTGGCATCTCCACCCAGAGAGGAACTTTCATTACATGGCACAAGTATGTATGTTGTGTGTTCTTTAAAATGAATTTGTATTCATTTGTATTCACAGACTGGATGGAAGCAGGCTGTAGAAGTGTTGAACTCAAAAGTAAAAACTGTCAAGTCACTCATGTTCTCTTGTGTTTGCACAGCCACACCTTAGGGTAATTCAGAACAGACTTTGTGTGGCCTTTTTGTTCTTTGTACGTTGAAGGAGATGAGTGCATACGTATTTTTAATTCTGGTGAGAAGTCTGACGCTCCAGATGTCTGTGTGCTGATTTAGTAATTCCTCAAATCCACCAGGAGGATATGCAATTATTATAGGAATGGGCCTAGTGTTTATTTTCCTGACTGGAAGGGGTGAATAATGTTGAATGTTTTGGGCAATTTGTGTTTTCTAGCTTTAAATGTTCAAATACTGTTTTTTAGGAAGACAGGAAAACCCTTTCATAATTTCATAAGCTGGCAAGACTTAAGAAGTGCTGAACTTGTGAGTTCCTGGAATAAGTCCCTTCTGCTGAAGGTAAGACGGCACTAATCCAGATACTGCTTGGATATGTTAGAGCTGTTTAACTTTCATTACAAGTAAGGGCAATATGTGGCATACTGCAAGTGTCCTGTTCACATGGTGATGTGATGTGCTGTGGCCTAAAAACATTTAACTGAGCCATATTAGCATGGAAGATAGTACCGAGAAAAAAAGTTTGGTACTGGTAGCCTAAAGTAATTATTATGGAAAAAGATAGCTGTAGGTCTAAGGCTCATTTTGTTACTTTTTAGTCTGTTATATTAAAATGTTGCATATTAACACCCCTACAGCATAGGTTTTGGATGTAGGTAGGTCTGGGTTGGAAGTGGTTTGGGCCTTTGGTTTCCTGGATTGTTTTTTTCATGTACCCTTTTCTCAAATTATCTATAGGAGGTACAATTTATGCTGTTTGTGGCTTGTGCTTCATGCCCTTAGAAGAGAAAGATTTGCTCCAAGTGCAAAAACAGAAGTTACTTTTCTTCTAAGTGGAAACTAACCAGCACAGTCATAGTAAGAAATTAAATTCTTGGGCTTGGCAGTTACTTCTTCTGTGAAAACTTGCTTAATGATTAAATTTTGGTCAATCCAGTAAGTCATGAGTGAGCCTGTCAACTGCAAGAGAACTTCCACTGGAATAAGGCTGTCAGGCACATCATGCATTGTGCTCAGAGAGGTGCCCAGTGTTGGCAGTGCAGAGCAGTGGCTGTCAGTGCTCCAGCAGAATGTGCTGCAGCAGCCTTGCTTAGAGCAGCTGCTCTTTCCTGTGCTGTGTGTTGCAGTAGGGCTGGCTGTTGACTGAAAGATCCTTATGTAATCCTAGGGAAGGATCCTCTAAAGGAGTTTTAGCTTTCTGAATCTAATCTCATGTCAGCAGCTTTCATCTGTGTTGTCATCCCTTAAACGTAATTGATCAGTAACCTTTCAAGGGCAAGATTAAAAATTTAGTAACTGTTTTCTTTTGAAACAGGTAATCCATGTTATTTTTACAGTGCTTCATTTCTTGACTGGGAATGATCGATATTTGGCACCCAGTTTTCTTACTTTTTCAACACATCAGACTTCTATGAAGTTGTCATGGGTTTTTAAAAACATACATGAGGTAAGCTGGAAAGGGAAAAACAGTAGGTTTCTTAAGTCATAAAGATGGCGTGTGACTTGGAGGTGTTCAGGGCCAGGTTGGATGGGGCTCTTTCAGGTGCCTTTCAGTCCAGGCCATTCCATGACTCTGTGACTACTGGATAGAATTGTTTCAGTTTTGTCCTGCTTGTTCCTCTCAGAAAGAGCAGAAAGAATTTGTTCTGTGTTAATGTTCAAAACCTGTCTACCT
The DNA here is from genome assembly GCF_029207755.1 of Chamaea fasciata. Taxonomy (NCBI): domain Eukaryota; kingdom Metazoa; phylum Chordata; class Aves; order Passeriformes; family Sylviidae; genus Chamaea; species Chamaea fasciata. Next base: position 11,949,109 of record NW_027094096.1, on the reverse strand, counting down.
AAATAGTGACTTACATTCGTATGAATTTTTTCTCTCATTCTGGAAACGTGTAGTAGTAAAAAGCTTTCTTCACACAGATGCAACATAAGAAAATAATCTTATTTCACTTGATACATTTAAACAGTTAGTGATTGTACTTTGTTTTGAAGCTGTTTGCGCTCTCTTACCTTTCCACTCTGCATTATTCCAGCGTTTTGCAGTTTCACAAATAATACCATGCTGTACAATTCATTTTGCGTTTTTGTGAATTGGAAAATGCACGTGGAATAAGTTGTGCTGGATTAATCTAATGCACTAATGAGCCCTGAGCTATGTGTTGCTGTATTCATTGCTCTAATTCTCACCATGCAGGACCTTGTTTTCTTTATCCACCACTCTTTCACCGTTATAATTGTGACTGTAAGTTTCTTTTCATAAGGCTATGATGCCCCTAGAGTGGAAGATCAATTGCTTTTCTTTTCTTAGCAACAGCTGTAAGAAAGTGTTCTTATTTTCTGTTAGGAGCATGAACCTGTAGGATAATATTAGTTAAATATCCAACTCAGCCTTTTTAGATAAAAGGTTTACAATCCGAGACTTAGTTTCTGAAGACATTCTGATTAATCATGAAGAAAATAATAAAAGAAATCAATAAATACGCTTCTGTTATTGTACCCAGTTGCAAATACTTCTTTTTATAATCTCTATTTTTTCCCAGGCTGAAGAAGCTGCCAAAAAAAACAACTGCTGCTTTGGAACAATTGACACGTGGTTACTGTATAGATTGACTAAAGGTGAACATTACAGTTCCTCTTAAATATCAGTAAAACACACTGGAATCTAAGAAATTATGTTCATTACTTGTCATTTCTATATCCTGGAATTCAGATACTTTTTTTGCAATTTGTGCTTTTGTATATTCAGTAAAAATTGTAATGTATTTACTGTTACAAAAAACTTAGGAATTAATTATTCTCTGGGCCTGCCTGGAAGGGAAATATTTATTCAGTGTAACCAGCCTTCTAAGAGTGTAAGATTTAAAGAGTCTAACAGCTAATTGGTGTTGATTGAAGTACCTGTGAAGACAAAAGAACAAAGAATTGTTACAAATGTGGAAGAATGACAAGTTTCTATCCTGAGGACTAATGCTTGAGGAGTCAGATTATGACTGTGATGCACTTGGTGTGGTGCTGTTGGCTGTTTTAGACACGTTTGTGAGAGGAAATAGGGTAATTAATGTGTGCACATTATAGTGAGCAGCAGGTAAAATCTCTGTGCTCATTGTATCATTGATTTTGCTCATACACACTTTATTTGTATTTCATGAGAGCCAATGAGATGTTCAAAGAAAACTCTTAAGTATTTGGATGTCTAAAATCTTACTTTGTTCTATTTCTTTTCATGCTAGGTTCTGTGTATGCTACAGATTACTCAAATGCCAGTTCTACAGGCATTTTTGAACCCTTTATGGTATGTGCTGTTCACAAAGAATGTTGTTGCTATTTATTATGCTTCTCAGAGGATTGCTAATGTTTTTACTTTTTCCATTTCATTTCAGAAATGTTGGAGTCTCACTTTGTGTAATCTACTTTCTATTCCAACGTCTATTTATCCACCAGTGAAAGACACAAGGTAACTTAGTTATGAAGGTGTAACTAAAAGAATATGGTAACTGTTAAATTAATTGCTAAATTAATTATGATTAGTTAAGAAATACTAAATATTTTGCACAGGCCAAATAATACGCCGGTGCACAAAAAAATTTTATATGCAGTTATACCTTATATAAAGTATATGAAGTCCAAAACTTTTTTGCTGTGTTTCTTAAAGGGATAGTTTTAGTATTTTCTTTAAAATAAAAGTAGCATTACCTTTTTTGTGTGATCCAGACCCAGACTGTACGTACCTAGATCTCATTTTAATAAAAAGGTAATTTTAATGTGATTTATTTTAAGCTTCAACTTTGGATCAACTGACTCTGAAATATTTGGGGTGCCTATTCCAATAATGGCAGTGGTAAGTGAAAATATATTCTTAAATCTGTGTGTTTATACTCTATTTATTTGTCTGTGATTTAGTACTTGCTTCTTTCATTAGTATTCTCTATTCATTCTCTGTGACTTAACTACGATAGAGTTGATTGTTGAATTTTTCTCAAAAAACTCAGTCTACAACCTTAGGGGGAAGGAGGAGAAGGATCAAGTAGGGATTTATAGAGGCTGAGGTCCATTAAGGTTGTGTGACCAAGTGATTCAGTACAGAGTGTAGGACTCTAAGCTCTGGTAATGTGTGTGTCTGGCTAAAAATCAGTTGTTCTGTATAAAGTTATGCAAGAGTCCATTCTAGCTTGACTTCAGTAAGACCAAACAATTGTAAAAGTATTTGTTAGTAGATCCACTTGTGGTACCTTTTATCCCTTTTTTATTTTTCACTAAAAATAAGTGGCAAATAACATGTTCTTTACTCAGTAGTTAGAATTAGGATAGGAAAACCTAGTGATGATTTGGAGCAAAATCAGCTTGAATTGAGCTAAATGAAAAAACTGTCCCCTAGCTAACATGAATTTGTCTTGTTTTAAGGAATTGTGGACTAAATCTATCTGTAAACTTAATGATTCACCAAGGCAAAAACATAAGTAAATACATAAGTAAATACATTTAATAACCATCATCATCACTGTTAAAAAATGGAGCATGGAATAATTTGGTACAGGAGGGGTATCAAGGAAAAAGAAAGGCAAGACCTCAAAACTTCCGACTTTCTATTTGGAGAAAAAGGAATTCAGGCCAAGCTACTCTGTTCTGCTCCCTGGGATTGTAAATGCACCGTTTGTCCTTGTTAAATATTAAACCACAAAATACTTCTTTTGTTTCCATAATGTTTTTCAGTGTTGCAAGCAGTACTGCAGCCATTCAAGTTGTGTCTAAAGCTGGTGTAATTCGATGCCAGTAATAAGTCTGACTGTTGTAATGGACTGCAAATACTTTAAAAATTGTAAATGAGTCCTCTCTGAATGCTCAGTTCCTGAGTGGTTACTTGGATTCAGAACTCCAAAGTGTTTACAGAGATGTTTTCAAACCCAACATTGCAGGTTGGTAGTCAGTGACTAACTTGTCCCATTGTTTTTGTTGCACTGACAGGTAGCTGATCAGCAGTCAGCTATGTTTGGAGAATGCTGCTTTCACCCAGGAGATGTTAAACTGACAATGGGAACTGGTGGTTTCTGGAATGTCAATACTGGAGAGCATCTCTTTGCATCACGGGGAAGTAAGATGGGGTGGGGCTGGGAAGGAGGACAGCAGTATGCTAAAGAGAATTTTACTAGCTGAAGTCTGAAGGACCCTTGGCAAATATAGGAATAGCATAGACATTGGATTCCTCATGAATGCAAATGATTTTTATGCTAATTAATTATGTCATTATTATGATATTTTTACTTAGGTAATAATACGTATGTAGTCTGTTAAAATGTAATAGCAAAAAACAGGCTGTAAAGTTTTTCAGTTTAGCTATTGTATTCTGATAGGAGTTAAAATCTTCCACTGCTTTAGGCTGTTATTTATGTTAAAATTACTTTCTCTGTGTTCTTTGGCTGTTGTGGGGTATGGTTAGTGGGACAAGTTAAGTGCCTGGCTTTCTCAGTGCCCTGGGCATGAAATGTAATGTGTTCAATCTTTAAAGCTGACGTATGTATTTAAGACTGAAAGATGAATCCCTGCAGTGTCCTTGTGCAAGCCATTCATTAGCTGTTGTTCTAGTTTCTGGTCTACATTTAGCTCCTACATGTAACAGTTAAAAAAAAAAGAAAAATAAAATAGTTCCTTCAAGAACAGCCTGCCTCACAATTCAGTGATGGAATTACGTTGTGTAGGTTTAAAAGCTACCTCTGGTAGTCTGGGGGTTCTTCATACCTCTGGTCATGCCAAGTGTCATGGGGATCCCTTCCCTAGAGTTGGATTATGTTACACTGCTAGAGACTCTGGTGTGAGCACCTTTAGGGAGGCTACATGATGGATGGATGTCCCTGTCCCTAATTAGCTGCTCTTCTTTAGGATCTGTGGCTCAATTAATCTTTCGGGCTTTTTTCTTTGTGGCTTTACCTTTGATGAAAAATAATGATTTCAGGGGACACCTGCCCAGATGATCTGGAGTTATATATATTACATTCCCCTTTCTAGAGACAAATACAGACTTTAATCAGTGCTGCTGATGGTTTTATACTGTAAGCACCAGAGTGCCTCTAGCACTAACACATTTCTGCAGTTGCACTGGTACTCCCACACAACTCATTTGGACACAGGCAAGCAAACTGGAGATGATTCTGTGAGGAACATATACATCAGTCAAGTCACTTTGAGAAAGCAGAGAGAGCCCCTGGATCCTTCTGATGTTTTTCTGGTCCTTGTAAAGGTACACAGGGACTCATTTACCTTTGTTGCATTGCCCGTGATCTCTGAGTCCTCAGCAGGGTTCCATAAAGTCTGGGTGCTTTCTTCACTCCAGCAGTTACTGTGCTTGATTGAGTGAAGTTGTTGCAGTGACCACTGACTACTTGGGTTCTCGTCTAGTGACATGAAAAGCCATTTCTCTAGCTGCAGTGCACGTGAAACTTGGTTTCTTTTTTACCTTCCATGTGAGGAAGCATTGCTTGTTAAAGAGGGAATTAAAAAAGTACATCACTTTCATCCTCTCCTGTGAATAAGATCTGTGCTCTAAGTTTGTGTTACTTCTTTTGCGTGTATACATCTGTTTCAGTTTTGTGTTTCCCATCTGAGTGCCACACTTTTATGTTTTGGGGAAAAGCACTCTTACTTTTTAGAAACCCTTGGGGAAAGTTGGATGGACTTACATAGAAAAACACTGATAAATTTTTAGGTATGCACAATCTCTTATATAAAAAATAAAAGTAGGCACAGATAGATCTTCAGTTTAAAGGTGGGCTTTTTTCTCATTTGATAGCGATTTTTTAGGTTAACTTTGGTCTAACAGCCTGTTGCTCAGTTCTCCTGTAATCCCATCACTAAAGTTTTAAACAACACATTTAACCTCTATCAGTGACTTCTTTAGCTTGGATTCTACAAAGGAATTTAACGAAGTTAATGTATATATATATATATTTTAGGTGTATTTATTGTGAGGAATGTTTGTATATGTTTTTCTGGAAACATTTAATTGAACTGAGCGTTTTGTCTCATGGAAAATGATTAAGGTCTTTATCCACTGATTGGTTGGAAGATTGGAGAAGAAGTTGTTTACTTAACTGAAGGCTCTATATCGGACATCGGCACTGCCATAAAATGGGCTCAGGATATAGGTAAGTTCTTTAATTTTATAGAGGCTGAAATATATACCTGCTTAAGAAGCTGTTCTGTGAGTTCAGAGTTATGTTACTGGATTTGATTTTATTGTTCATAATTGAAGGAAGTAGTCTACATGCTTTGGACAGCAGAAATGCACAGAGTGTTTTGTAGGCACTCTGCTGAGTGTGTTTGCTGCAGGGAGTTTGGTTTGCACAATCATCTCCTCTTCAGTCTCTGCCTCAGACTGTTCTGCCTAACTAGGCTTTTATTTTCCTGAAACATTTTACTCCTCACTTGCTTTCAAGAGGTCTTGAGCTGTACATCTCATAACGAATAGCAGGTTTGATTTTTATATGAAAATAACATGAAGAACTTTGCAAGTAACAGTAAGTTGCTTCACATGGAAGTAATGTGCCTTTCGGCTATTACTGTTTTGTAATGAAAGGTTTTGCATTCCAGTTTAATGACAGACTAAGAAAATACTACCTCTGTAGTAGCTGATGTTCAACCCACTGATTGATAGGACAGCTGTTCTTGGTGTTTTAATTAGAGCTTTAAAATTGACTTGGCTTACTTAGAAATTTAGTACATTTTTACTAGGATGAGAAAAAGTGATTAATGTCTGAAACTTTGGACTGGCTGGGAAGAGTTTTCCTCAAGTGTAACTCACCACAAAATTCCACATTTCTTGAAGCTGTCAGCTTTAGGTGCATGTGTACATGTTACGTGCTCTGGTATGTGCCCCTAAGGGTTAAGCATGACTCAGATTGGTCCTCACATCTTCATCCAATGTTTGACTGAGCATGGAGAGTAACAGCCACTAGGCTTTGGAGGAAATTACTCAGTTCAGTACACAGTTCAGTGTTGCAGACTCAAGTGTCAGTGCTACACATACAAGCTTGCTACTTCAGGTTCTGTGATTAAAATGGGTAATTATCCATATGGAATTTATCTGTACTCAAAATGGATATCATTGGTATATACAGAATTAAAAAGGATTTTTAGCTAGTCAGTAGTAAAATTATCACGCCCTACAGTTGCTACCATAGGAAAAAAGAGGAGAGGATGTTTTAGGGATGGGATAAATTAAGGGTAAGCTGCTTTAAACTCTGTAACAAGTAAGGCTTTATTTTCTGAAAATACTGTTGCAGAGAAGCAGAATTCAGAAACTTTTATCAGTTTTAGAGAATGGTAAAACTTTAGCTCTACAGGAGGAATTGGGCCAAAACTCAAGGTAAGTTAATGGCCTCAGTAAGGGTGGTGAGGCTCAACATGGATGAAGATGAGACACAGTAGTGGTAAAGGTTTGGAAGTAGCAATTTCTGCAGCAAGGCAAACTTAGTTTAGTGGACTTCTTTTAGTGGAATCATATAGCTTCTAAGAATTTTGAAGAAGTAGTAGTATGTCGAATTTTCTCATGAAGTCAGTCTTACCTAACTTTTGATTTTCTGCCCTCATGTAGAGTTACTAAATGTATAATTCAGTAATAGCAAGGGCAGCAAGAAGGAAAAAACGTGATTTCGATTTATTAGTCTGAGCAGAGTAGAGTCCATCGTTTTCCCACAAATTCATAAAGGTTACAAAGGTAAAGTGAAACTCTTGATAAGTTACTAAGATAAGCTTTTCAAAGGTAAGTTGGGCTAGATTAAACTAATTTACCTTGAGTAGGAAAATTCACTTTTTTAGACAAGAAAAAGCAATAGCTCTCATGTACAGAAGACCTCTAGTCTTCTGTAAAATCATGTTATGTGGCCACATAAGGACATCACTAGTTACAACTGTGGAAGATGGATGTTAGTAAAAGAGTTGCATGTGGGTGAAGAACAAGCTAAAGAGGAATGTCTGTAGATTTATGAAAGGAGTCATCGGGCTGGACAGAGAATAAAAGCAGTGTCTATCCAAGAGGCATTATTGCAATAAGAGGTGATCTATTACCTTTTGTGTCACTTGTAAAGATACTAAGGGTGCTGTTAAAATATGGTTATTAAAGACTTTCTCTGTAGTTGTTAGGTGGTTGGACTGACAGTAACAACATGGGGGAAAATAGTATGTTCTTTGAATCTACGGTTTTAGCACTCTTTGCACCATTATCATTCTTAATTCCCATATGTGTCCTGAAGATTAAAAGGCTACAGCACAGCAGATAGGAGAGGATCCTTTTGAGTTTAGCCTTCATGTGAATAGTTTGGGATTATTGATGGACATGAAATAGAGAACAGATTATTTCCCTTAGATCATGTAGTTTGAAAATATTACAAAAAGAGTAATCTTGACTCTAGATTTTTTTCTCTTAGTGAGACAAAATGAAGAAATAGAAGGAAATAATAACACTGTACAACCTATGTATCTTTACAGCACTTTTCACCAATGTAGATGAAACAGCAGAAATGGCAAAGAGTATTGCTGATTGTCAAGGTGTTTGTTTCATTCCAGGTTTGCAGGTAAAATTATTATTAATAATAAAATCAAGAATGTATTTTATTACCTCAAAAATTAATTTTTGCATTTTTAAAGGTAATAATTTGCATCTTATCACAGTATTTATTCTGTACTGTTGAGGTTCTTACTGTCTGTTGCTCATCACGATGCATGAAGGCCATTGTCATATCAAAATGGTTAAATGCCATTCCTTCCCTTGAGAAAAAGCCCTGCCAAATAGGAAAAGTAGTGATGGACAGATAAACTTAATTATTTGCCCCCAGTAACACAGGTAATGCCTGCAGAGACACAAACCAATGTCACAAGCTTTTCTGCTATGAAGTGCAGAGCTTTCATTGAGACAATACTTCTAATCACTGTTCTAAAATAATTCCTTTTATTCTGCCTTTTTTCAAAGTGTAGGTTATAATTCATCAGAATATTTAAAAATATATAAATATTAGCAAGATTGCAAGTCCTGGTGTTATGAAAAGCAAAGATAATACTTTAACACTTCTCCTGGGAATGATCAAACTCAGTATAATACACTTCTTTCTTAGAAGTCTTAGTAACTATTTGGCTTGAGTGATACAAGCTCATCTCTTGGGTGTGTTGCTAAAACTTTTTGAGTTAACCATACTCAGTTTGATCATTCCCAGGACTAGTGGTTTTTTTAAGAGGAAACTTAACATCTTTACCTTACCTTTGTCTAAGTTGTGTATGCTAATGGAACAAAGCAAAGAAGAATTTAATTTCTTCTCCAGATAGCCCAGCTTCCTTCAGTGTCACTGATAACAAGCTGTAGTATACATCAATAAAAAGTAACATTGTCCTTTTCAGCATTACTTTTGAAAGTCAATTCCTTTTTTTTCAGGAGGGGGGATGTGTGAAATCTTGTTAGAGAACAGCAATATCAGTAATATAAGTGTGCCATGTCCTGGACACTGAGCGTACACTTTAAATGTATTTTAAAGGGAAAATATGTGGATAAGTATTTTTTAGTTTGTCTGAATTGGAAGAAGTCACTTAAATGTTTTGATGTTGAAAGAAGCAATTTAAACTGTTCACTGAGTAAGCTAAAATAACACTATATACCTCTTACATATTGTTTTCCATTTTCTTCTTTCACTATGCTGCCAGTAATTGTCGTAAGTTATTTTTTTCTTACTCTTTAACTTCTTTCACAAAAGCCTACAAATACAATTCACTGAACTCATGGTGACATCTTTTCTGCAGGTTTCTGGGGATGACCCATATTTATGTGCCTCTTTCATGGGCCGGAACCCTTCCACTGACAGAAACCATCTTGTTCGAGCTATATTGGAATCTGTAGCTTTCAGGTACTGCTTGCTAAATTATCTGGCTTATATTTTCTTATGTTTGCTTTTATTTAGATCAACAGTGTTAAATGGATACATGGACTTTTACAGTTTGTACAGTACACTCCAGTTACACTGGAAAGGAGTTTCAGCTGCTTCCCTGTTTTAACACCTTACAAATAAATTTGTGTATATTTGTTAGTTTAGAGTTATTTGTCATTAAGCAATCATATAGAAATCGTTAAATAATGTTATTTTCTACATGTTTTAAAAGTGTTTTCTGTTTGAAGTTTGTCCTTCCTCTCCTGACAGTGTTTTGTCAGAAGCCGTAGTCCTCTCCAGCTGTGTTTAAAGTATCCGTGAAGCTGGAAGTTTAATGTTAGCTTTTGTTTAAAGTTTGAGATTTGGGTGTTTTATAAAACAAAGTAATAAGCCTCTTAAACATCTTAAGAGATGAGAATGGACAGCAGCTTCCAGATGTGTGAAGGCTAAAGATGTCACTGCTGATAGCACATCAGTATCTCACTGCTTTGCCAACCCCCAACATGCCTCAAACTGGAGCTGAATATGGATTGAGCCTGGCTCACACTGCACTGAGGCCAGTTAGGGAGCACTGATGTGATTCCTTCTATGCAGTCAGCAGCTTTGCTCTGGGCATAAAAATCTCCTGCTAAGAGCTCAGAAAACGTGTCTGGAGGAGGGCAGCATTCTGAATTGCTGCAACTGGTTTCTAATGCACTTTCCTTCTGCACTGTAAGCCTGAACATGAGATGCAATAATTTTTGAACTGACATATGGGTGTCTTATAAAGGATGTTAAGGGATGTTAAGAATTCATCCATCTCATTCAAACACTGCATACAAATAATGAGAATAAAGTAGATATCCGTTGTGTTTAGATTTTCTCCCATTAAATGAAATGATTTCAAGAAAAAGTCAAAGGCTTCAGATACTCCCCTTACAGAATAGCTGGATAAAATCCAGTTAGCACTGTTGGCCTACTTTCCTCACTCTAAGCCACTTGTTACATCAACAATTGCATCTCTAGAAACCTGTCAGGAACTTTCAGCAGGAAAAATGAACCTTCTACAGTGACTTGCTATAGAATGGGCCATGATTTAGCCAAGTTGTGCCTTTGTAACAGTGACAAAAACCAAACGCCAGTTTCAGTGGGTTTGGGCTTTTCATTTATGCATTCTAGAAACTTTTCAGCTATTGCAGCAGTTCTGTCAGATCTGAGGCTTTTCTTGCCTTGCATTTATTTTCTGACTAGATACTGAAATCACTTTATGGAATATATAATGCTTAATTAAACTAAATATTTTTTTTTAAGAAACAAACTGCTTTATGATATCATTGTGAAGAAGGTGCACATTCCTCTTCGAACTATTCGGTAAGTTCCCCATAATTTTTAAATTTGATATGTAAGAGTTTGATTTTAAACAGGTTTGAGCTTTATTATGCATTTTATCTTTCTGTAAAAATTCTGCTGTTTAAAAGTAGATGATTTCCAAGTCAAATGTTAATGTAACTTAAGGAGCAGTAGAGTCTACCCACAGCTACTGGCATTGGTGATTGTTAGTAGGGAAGTAATGACGTGCTCTAATTATTAAAACAAAATTTAAAAAGAAGGCATATCCATGTTTTCAGGTAGCACTAGAGTGCATGTAGCAATGCCTGCCACAAAGGTCATTCTACCCTTTGTCATCATTCTTTCATACTGACATTTTCTGTGCTGGGTCCTTCACAGACAATTTTTTTAAGACATTGGTTAAATCTGTATCTATTTGTGAGGGAAAGAGGGAGGTTAGTTTTACAATTCAATTGTTAAGACATTGGCTTTGCTTTAATCTTTGAAGAACTGTATCAAATTTAGTGAGGCAACTGTAATTCCTAGAATATGTTTGCACAACATTTAGCTGAATTAAACATTGCTGGAAGACCACATTTCACATCTTGGTAGCGACTTTCTTTGAGCACAGCAGTTGTCAGAAGCTCCAGCCCTCTGAGGTTCAGGAAGCTCGGCAACAAAATTCCTCCCTCGGGCAGCCAGGGGTCAGCATGACACTGCTGTCAGGAGCAGAGGAGAGCGTTCCCGTCCCTCCTGTGCCTCTGCAAAGGAAGAATGGACTGGCAGGCATGTAGACAGAAATCAAACTCTCAGTGGAAAAAAAGCAAGAGTACAGAAGAGGGAGGAGGTAAAAGTTTCTGCCTTCCATCGCATATTGAGAGAGCAGGCAGAGGTGAAGAAACAGCAAGGGTTAGGGGTTTAAAGAAAAAATGAAAAGTGCCAGAACTTTGATTACTTAGGAAGCTTTTTAACATAGAAAATTGCATCCAGAATTTGAAAAGTCACATTAAAAGTGCAAACTCTTAAAAAACTCTTAAAATATGGGAAGTGTGGAAATACAGCCTAGGGAGCATTAGAATTCTGATTCCATTTACATTGCAATGTAAACTTTAAATTGTATGAGCATGTTATTTTTTTATTCATGGATATAAAATTTCAGTTCTATATAGCGTCTGTATTACTTAAATAAAATCAGTAGCAATTCAGCTTGTGGATTAAATGTTAAAACATAATGAGACACACTCAGTGGGGTTCTCAGGTTGCAAGTGCTCTACCATCCTTACGTCTGCACATCTTTGTATCTGTCAGTTACCTTTGATTTTTTGCTGTTGTTTTTATCCCATAAATTCATTCATTCCTTTTTTAGTTCTTGTCTTGTATTCCTTCCTTCCTGGTCTCTGGACATTGTTTTCATTAGTCCTCTAAAAATTGCTATTATTTCTCTTTGCTTGTTTCAACACAATCAAGGAAAGCACAGAGAAAGAGCCCTCAGCTCTAGTCCACATGTCTTACAACTCATGAGTTTTATTACCCAACACTTTCTGTAGCAGTAAACACTAGATGTCTTCTCTGCACCACATTTGACAGAGCAACAGTTCCATACAGAGCTGGTATTGGAGTACAAGAGCATAATGAATTTATCTAGGACAAATCAAAGATTGGTTTTTGTTATCGTTATTTTGTTTGCAAGAGTAATTACTTTGAAATCTCAGATGATTAAAGATCAGCACTGATAAGTTCTAATTCTCTCCATTAAATTGGTCTCAAGAAAATAGGCAGGTGGAAACCTCATTCTGAACTTCCTCTTAAAAAGAAGCAACTGTGAAGGCATTTTAGCCAACTAATACAAAGATTTGGTAGTAAGGAAATAGGAACTTTTCCAGATCTGAGAACACGTGAAAGGGTTTGTTTGGTGTAATGGTTTTGACTGTTGTCATATTGTAATGGTAAGTATGTAAAGGTTCTGTTATAAACCCTAACATTTCAGCCAAGGTGATGTATCGTTCTAAAAGAGAGACCTTTCAGAGCTTTTGGTAGTGTCCTGTGTCCCCCATCTGTCTACCGTTCCTCTCTGAGTTTATAAACTTTTTTTTTCTTCTTTTTTTTTTTTTTGGCACCTTGTTCTGTCCTCTAAATTTACCCATAAAGTGGAAATGCATTTGTGCATGAGTGACAGGAAGATTTATGCATAAGTGTGAAATACCAAACGTTGTTTTCTGAAATGCTGGCAATAAGCACTTAACACATTTTTTTAACTACTTCTTCCCTTCTCCCTATAGAGCTGATGGAGGTGTCAGTAATAATAGTTTTGTCATGCAGATGACATCAGATTTAATTAATAAGAAAATAGAAAAACCTGCAAATGCAGACATGTCTAGTCTTGGTGCAGCTTTTCTAGCAGGCCTTGCTTCAGGTATGTAGACATTAAAATATATTTTTCCCCTTTTATAATGCATATTGTAAATACAGTAGAAAAGAGATCAGACAAAAAAAGGGCATAACTTCAAATAGTTGTAAAACCCCCCACCAAAGGATTACTTTAGCCATTTTTGTGGGAATCTAAGGTAAATAGTGTTTATGTTTCTCTGTACAGTACAATTAGAAGGATGTATTACTAGAGAAGAAAGGTGAATGCTGTTGTTGCAGCCTCCTCTTCCTTGACTCGGGCGCTCCGTGTCCATTCCCATACTGGTGCTGCCTGCGTGATGCTGGCTGGGGATGGACCACGTGGCCAGGAAGCCACCGTGCTCACCTGCAGCACTGTCACTCTCACTGAAGCTGTGTCCTGTGCTCTGTGAACACAGCCTTCATCCTTTGAGCTTTTCACAGGGATGGAAGTACAAAATAAATTATTAACAAGAGGAACAGCTCTACTCGCACGGATTTTTTTCAAATTGTTAACCAGACTGAAAGCTACAAACTGTAGATGGTTTTGCTTAATATGCACCTACAAAACAGGTTTTTGTTGAAGTGCTTTGATATGTAAGTAACACAAATGAAGGTAAAAACTATATGCTTGGGTAAGACTTATTCAGCAATTAAAAATGCATGAAAGTTGAGACCCTTGACAGACAAGAATGATTTAATAACATAAATTAATAGGAATCTGTAACACCAGCCATTTCTTGCCATTTCTACAGTTTTTTTAGACAGTAGGAAAGCAGCTAAGTCTTGGTTTCTGTGGCCCTTCTTCGTTGAGAAGGACCTGCAACCAAAAGCACTTTGTGGATGAAACCTAAGGGAACTTCAGTGTACTAGAGCTGTTCCTTGGAAACCATCCCAGTTCAGCAGATGCGCTGTTGTCAGGATTCCAGACAAGCGGATCCTATTGGAAAGGATTTTCACAATATTAAAAATATGCTTCCCTCTGAGAAAGTTGTTGGTAGAATAAAGAAAAGCTGTCATTATTTCTTACTGTGTTTCTGCTTTGGATCTCTTGGAAATAGATTAAAACTCAAAAATAACGTATTTTCAGTTGAGCTCGAGAATGAATTTTCTGTTTATAGGGTTTTGGACTGACAAAGAACAACTAAAGAAGCTAAGGCGAATAGAAGCAGTGTTTGAGCCCCAAAAGGATTCAGAGGAATACAGACCTGCTATGGATGCATGGCTGCAAGCAATGAAACACTCACCACACTGGTAGAAATTGGCATTTGAATTTTAGAAGAACTGAGACGGTTTAATTCATATTTTATAACATCAGGACATTAACAGGACAGTAAAAAACCATAACTGGAATTTGTGATGGTGTATTATAAGTTGTGTGGTATTTCAGTTCCCCCCCCTGCTGCTGGATTACTTACCATACTGTAATGAACCTTCCCATCATCCCTGTGGCAGCTGTGGTCCAGCTGCAGCATTTGCGTCCCTTCAGTGACCTCCTTTGGGTGGCCCAGCTGCTCAGATCCTACCATGTACTGCTCATGGGCTGTTTGAACTGATGGGTTTTCTACTGAGCAGCTCGCCTCCCTTGGATCTGGAAAATCTTGGGTATGTTAATCATCAAGAAAGGGTAAAAGGCACATTTACTCCCCTAGGGATTGGTAAGAAACAAAATTATTGTTGGGGCTGGGTTGTGAGGAATTCAGTTGTGTACAAAGACATTGTTTTGGTAGTAGCCTGTTACCACCTTGTCTTGGTTTAGATACAAAACCCATGCCACACCTTTTGGTTGACACTAGGTGCTGTGATCACATTATCTGTGCACTAGATCAAGATGAAATACAAAAGCAAATAGGCTTTCAACACTCCATTTAAAAAAATCCAGGATTTTTGTAGCTGATACTTTGTAGCTAGCTTGTAGCTCAATTTTGAAATATTTTATGAAGACCAAAAGCAATTTTATCTGGTGTGGCCAGCACAAATACATTAAAACTAGTTCCAGGTATGCTGTCTAACTTGTAAAAATCTGTACTGGCTACTAGTGTCTTCCAGGCCATTTTAAAATCCTATTATTATTAGCTAAAAGGGAGTAAAAAGTCTATTTTTGAAGCTATAAATTACTTTTGTATTTTTAAACAAATAAATTGTAATTTTAAAAATGTGTAGTTAATTATTCTTATATATTTGCTTATTTCTAATAATAAATTATTGTAATTTTCTCAGAATTATGTGTAAATCAGCTTCCAAAATGTAAAATGATTAAACATTTTAATTTCAGAATAATACCAAGTTCAAGCTGTGGGTGATTTGTATTCCACAGACACTGGAGAAATGTTTCTAGATTTAACATCATTGAAAGAGAGCTGAAGAACTATAATTTATTTTCTTTTGCTGATACACAGAAGATCAAATCATACACAATTTCCTCAGTTTCCTTCAATCATGTACCCTGAGTTAGAGCATCTCCTCTAGCTGTGTTCAGACTCCATCTCATTTAATTGTCAGCCCTAGCTTAACATGCCATTTTTCTTGTTCTTCTCTCACATTTTGCCCTTCAACCTGTGCTACACCTTGGCAATTTTCTTTTCTCTGGGTATCTTTCCAATTCTCCTTAACCTTCCTTAATATGAATGCTTAAATGAAGTCCAGAAGCAAGTGTGTCTGCTGATTTCAGTAACATGCCAGGCTCTAGTGCCAAGACTCCAATATAAAGTTCCTTGATGAGATTCCCTCCACTCCTCCTGCTGTGTGTAAGGTAAGATTCTGCAGTTACAGGATATGTGAGACAATTGCTTTGCTTTAACACCTGTATTCAGCCTGGGATTTTCCTCTGTCATCACAAAGTCACTGCTAAAGAAAATGCTCATTAGCAAGAAGGTTCTCTCTCCAAGGCCAAGCAGAAAGGCTTTAAGTCTGGCACTCTAGGCAGAAGTTTGTGCCTCAGTCACTGGTATTGTACACATTGTTCTTACTGAGGGAGTTCAGTTTCATCAACATCTGCCTGGGTATAATGTCCACCTATTGCCCTTTTGTTGAAGGGTCCTTGACTTAGGTTCTCTTGATAGCCTGGAGGTTTTGTTGGGCTGAGCTGGCAATGTTCAGTGCTCCCAGACAGAGCTCTAATGGGAGTTGAACCTGGTCCTGTTCAAATTACTCTGCTGAAGGCAACTCTGCACCCTGTGCCTGATACTGCCTCTTTATGTGGTGGTGGTTTTCACCCTGGCAATGGCACAGCTAGAGAGAGAAGACACCCAAGACATTATGTAGTCCTCTTGCTCCAGGTGGTGTCCTAGACACACTCTGGATGACCATTTTACCACTGTCACTGTTTAATTTGAAGCAGAGATTTAAGCTGTTTTCCTCTCACTAGCCTCAAGTCTACAGGAGAGAAATTTCACTACAAATTAAGGATGCAACAAGGCCTTGCTATATTTACCGGCTGAAGCTTTCAAATGGCCTGCAGAGTTGTGAGTTCTGTTGTGAAGAGGTTCAAAGTAGGGAGTAAGGCTCTGAAACAAAGAGGGGTGTCTGAAAGTCTCCCAGGATGGAGCAACCCTTGGAGATCAGAGCATTTGCCACAGCTTGTGACATGAAGTTGCCCAAAGACTGAGCAGACTAACTGACATTTTTAAGAAATTTGGTTACTGATCAAAGCCTCTTTTGCTTATCTTTTACTAGAAAAATTGATTTTATCTTCCCAGGAAATCTTTAATGTGATGAGAGCTAAAAGTAGTACCTGTTGATTGATAATGGATTTGAAATAAGCTTCAGATACATTTTTACAGGTGCTATGCTCTCTCAATTTTTGCTATACAGAAAGGCATTAAAACCGTTTTAGAACCTCACTCATACTAACTTATTTAAAACATGACAACTTTTACTGCTATCTTTTTTTGACTTGTATTTAATTTTTTTGTCTCAAGGTTGTTTTCATCAGTTTTCATCAGTTTGGAAAGTACATGCAATTTTACTTTCTATCAGCTGGATTTGGTAGTAAAGGTAACAGTACAAAATCACAAATATTAACTAGTTTGTAGTTTTGTAATTTTAAAATATTCAGTTGAGATTTAATGATTTCCTTGGAACTGGACAGTAGTGCAGCTCATTGGTATATGAAGATTAGCAATTCAGTTGAGATGTGTTAATGATCTCTAGGCATTCTGCCTTCACAGATCACACAGCACTGATAGTAGATAATGTCATACCAGTTTGGATCATTTATAACATAGTCATTTTAAATATGTGGGGACTATGTGGCATGAAAAATAATGCCTCATAATAATCCCTCTGTTGTTGGAGGAATCTTGCTACTATTGGATTAATTGTTGTACATCAAGAGAAAGGGCAGATGAAAATGTCTTCAGTTAGTTGAAAATACTGAGCAGCTGTATGAATTTTGTTACATAGCTAAAAAAAAAATCAAGTCAGCTATGTTTAAAATCTTACTGTAATGAACTTGACCAAGATTTTTGAGTACTGTTTTCTTTTAAGCAGTATTTTCTGCCCTACTCTAACAGCTAATTTTATGTAAAATTAATCCAGTTGCTCTCATTTGTTTTTAACAAGAACATTTAGACTTGCTCTCCTGTCAGGAGAAAGTAAAAAAAGCAAGACACTGGGTTGCTGAAAGCCTGCTACCTTCTACTGGCATAATCTCTGTAGCAAGATCCTTCAGTCAGTCCCTCTATTTGCAGGATCAGGGCGCAGCACAAGAAGCTCACCAGTTGAAGAGAAGCCTTATGGAGAGTGCTAAGAACCATTTCCTGCCAGTCAGTGAGGTTGTGTTACTGGACTGAGCCAAAGAGTACAAAGCCCTTGTTGAAACAAAGAGTTGAGAGTCCTGCAGCTGAGTCGGGAAGTATGGCAGTGCTCTGACCCAGCAGGTGGGCAGTGTGTTAGTTTAAGGCTTTATGGGGAGTCGGGGCAGGTTCAGCAGGAGAAAAGGGGAGGAGGTAGTGGAGGGAGAGCCTGTGTGGGGTTAATGTTTGGGCAGGTTATCACAGCAAGGGCTGTGGGCTGGCAGGAACGTGGTAAAACTAGCAAATATCAAAAAGTGATGTATTGTAAAAGGGGAAAGAGGGGGTATCTAGGAGGGATCTGACTGGCCAGGGGGAGCAGAGTGGTGTTCTGAGGCTGGGACACCAGATGGATTCTGGAGGCAGGCACGAGAGCTTCCGGCAGGGCAGGCGTAGCTGCTCAACCCACACCTTAGCATGTCTAAAAACCCCAATTCTAAGGGTTTTTTTTCAATGTAGCCTTCATTCTGGGGTAAAATTTGGGATTTGTGAAAGTTCTGAAAGATTGTGTATTAGTTCAGAATGTTACATCAGGAGCATACTTACACTCATGCAAATTAGTCGTTTCACCACCTTCAAACTCAATAATGTGTGTAGGTATGTATATATATGTGTAAATATAGTTAGTCTGCAATTTGCTAGTTGAAAGCAAATGCAAACTACAGCAGTGACCTTCCTTCTGTTTCTCTCCTTGGGGGATAAAATGGTTATTTTTCATGTTCATAATCTGTTCCAGTATCTGACTTCAGCTCATCAGTGTTTCTTGAAAAAAAAGCAAATAAACCAATGAACCAAAAAGAGATCTGTGAAGCCCAAGTGTCTTTATTGAGGCTGGGTTCAAGTATTTGTTTAGTTGTGGTAATTAATAATAGTGCAGCAAACCAGCCAACCTGGTTGCTTCTGGTTTGCTTCCTTTTTTCAGGTAGTGTGTGCCTTCTGCATTTCTGTCAGGGTGTGTGCTGTGTGGCTGTGCTTGTACCTGTTAGAGGGGGCTCCAATACACAGTAGTCTGTGTATTTCTATTGCTTTTGTGAATGTATCTTGCATAACACTGCCAATATTGATAAAAGGTCTTGTTCCATGTCATGAAGTGTTTTAGAGGATGAAAAGAAACTAAAACCACAATCTGCAAATTCTTAGGCACATGCAAGATTTTCAGTTGTAAACTGCCCCACTGAAGTAAATATAAAGGTCTTGTTTCCCAATATTTTCCTTAGACTGACATTGAAGAACTTGATTTTATAGGCTGAACACCTGTTCTCTTGATGTTCTTTCCTTTTTTCGTGAACAGGATCAAAAAATACATCTTTCTAGAGCATTCAATGTTGTCTGTAATGCAAGAAAAATGAAACTTTACCATGTTTAATCTAGTAATGTATGTATGATCTGCAAGGGCTCTAAAGCACATAAACAGAATTTGTGTCCCCATAAACCTTGTTTTGCTCAGCTTGCTCAGTAGCATTAAGCTGAAGTTGTGTTAGAGGAATGTGCAAAATCGGTAACTGCACGCCTTGGATGTGTGCCTGGCTGCACTGAGGAAGACTTAACAAATGTTGCATCGTTGCTTTGAATGGAACTAGTGTCGAAATATTTTTTTTGCTCCCAGGAGGGCTTTCTATTTATATGGTCTCCGTAAGAATATGTAACCCTGCTTTGTTGAAACGGCTTTTTAAAGCGGTAAGGAAATGTTGAAATCAAACAATTCTTAAGGCTTTTCTAAAGGCGCCGAGCTGGGCCTGGTTGTCGCGGCTGCGGGGAGGGTCCCGGCTCTGGCAGGGCGGGGGCGGAGGTGCGAGGGCGCGGTCGCTGCTCCGCGGCCCCGCCGCCGCTTTGTTGGCCCGGCAGCCTTTGTTCGCCGGGGGAACGCGGAGCCGGGCCCGGGCACGGTGCAGAGGCGACCCTGGCCTCGTTGTGCCGCCGGCTCCCGCGCCGGGGCCGGACGCTCCCGCAGCGCCCGCGGCGCCGGGCCCGAACTTTGCATCCCGGAACGCGGCCCCACCAGCGCCTGGCAGATAAGCGACACGGCCGGCGGCCACAGCCAGCGCGGCGCCGCGCGCCGTGTGTAAATACAGTCCTATATATATTTATGTGTTTGCGTATTTATACGCTTCGTTCCGCCCGCAGCACCTGGGCGCCGCTGGGACAGGTGCGGCCGCCCAGAGCCGCGGCGGGGATCGAACCCGGGCCTCAAGCGCCGCTGACAGCGGCCGGCGCGCGCCGCCAGGGAGAGGCGGCGGCCGCGGGTCCCGGGCGGCCACGCCCTTCCGCCCCGCCCCCCCGGTCCCGGCCCCGCGGATTGGCGGGCGCAGTGTGTACACACACGGGGCCGGGCCAATGGCGCGGGGAGGGCACCGGACGTCACGCGGCGCGGCGGCCAATGGGCGCTCCCGGCCGGCAGACGCCGCCAAGCTTGTGCGGGGGAGCAGGACCGGGCAGCGCTCGGCGCGGGGCGGCGCGGGGGGGCGGCGGGGCCGGGCCGGGGGCGCTGCGGGCGCTGCTGCCGCCACGCTCCGGGGGCCGCCGGGGGGTCCCGGCTCCGGGGCCTCCTCGCCAGAGGCGAGTGCGCGGCGCCGGCCCGGCCGAGAGGCGTCGTCGGCGCGGCCGGATCGCTCCTTGCCGCGGTGGCTGCCAAGGGACCGTCGCCGTCTCGTCGCCTCAGCGCCGCTGTCTGGGCCCGGCCCGCGCCGCCTCCCGCCTTACCTTTCGTCCCTGGCCGGGCCTGCGGTGAGCGGGAAGCGGGGCGCGGATGTGGGGGGCTGGGGGGGGGGGGGGGGGAAGAGCAGCGCCTTTCTTCAGCGATCAGCGGCCGCCGCGCCCCCGTGCCCCGGGCAGCGCGGTCCCGCCGGCCCTGCCGCCCCCTCCCCGGGGCCGCCGGGCAGCGCGGTGTCGGCCGCCTCGTCCCCCCGGTGCCTCACGGCGGGCGGGCGAGCGCCCCGGGAGGGCGGGAGCCGGTGGCCGACACCTGCGGGCGGGCCCGGGCGCGGTGACAGCCGGGGCGCCTCCTCCATTGTGGGGAGCGCTGGCGCGGCGGGGCCGGGCCGCGCGGGGCTGTGCGGGCTGCGGGGCCAGCGGCGCCCGGCCCCCAGCGGGGAGGCTCCGGCCGAGCTCCCGGCCCCGCTCCGGGGTGCCTGAACTTCGTGTCGGGGCCGTTCTCACCCGCGGGTCTTATCGGAAGAGGGTCCGCCCGGCACAACAACAACAAAACTTCCCTGCCTGCCTCTTCCTGGGAGTTACAGGCCTGCCCGGGCTTCCAGCTGTACAGGGCTCAGCGGCAGAGGTGAAGCCAGTGTAAACACGCCACTGTTGGAACTCAAAATACAAACAATAGGAGGAAAATACAGAATAAGGAAACTTCCTTGAAATGTGGAGGAAAACCGCAAATGAGAGCGTGCTCCCTCACTGAGCAGAGGGGGGATGCCGAGCTGTGTGTCACAGCTTATGCTGTTCTCCTCTGGGGAAAGGACTTTGGGGTTTATTTTCTCTGTAAATTCTTGATTTGACAGAGAAAATGAATAGTTTTAATTAATATGATATAGTATACTGGATAAGCAATACAAAATATTTCTTGGTCAATTTTCATAATTCTGAGAGCAGCTCCATTTTTTTTTTGACTCTTCATTAATCTAGCTCACAGAGACTTTTTTTCGGCTTCTATCACTGGTGTAGCTTAATTATGTTGATAGAAGATAGTAAAATGCTGGAGGTTGTGTGGTGCTGTAACAAATTGCAACTTGATACAATCTTTGATTCAAAAATAATGTTGTGCTGGTAAAAATGGATGCTGTTAAAAGAGAAATTAATGAATTTTCTCTGGTTTTTTACCCCTCCCAAATTAATTTCAGTTCTTTTGATTATATTACATCCTGTCATACACAAAAAAGGATCTGTATAAGCGGGGCAAAGACCGAGAAGACCAGTGTTACAGGGAAAGTGCAGAACTGTATTTCACAGCCCATATTTATGCCGACGCTGTGTATGCTCACTGGTGCCTTTTGCACAGTGAAGTACTGAGTTTCAGGAATTTCTGTTCAAAGTAGCATGTAGGGTGCTAAATATTGCATTTTGAAAAAAACATGGAGGACTAAGGAGAAGTTTACATTATAGAAAAGAGAAAACTTGGTAGGAGAGGTGGTCAAGAGGAAAAAAAAGTCAAGTTCTCCTTTGAAAAGTTTCTTACTGTGAAGGGAGTCTAGGGGCTCTAGAGGACGGAGTAACAGGTCAAATGATTTACTTCTTTACTATGGGAAAAAATGAAAATTATTAAATATTAATAAGATTGTCTCATGGGTGAATTTAGGAGTGATCTTATATTACTGTGAAATTATTTGGCTTTCTTTTTACCGCTTCCCCTTTGAACAAAAATCACTACTGCAGCATAGCACAAAGAAACCATTTGACTTGTGCTGTCTTAATATAATTAATTTTACAGAAAACACACCAATGAGAGGAACGCTCTTTAATTGCTGCAGAGGGTTCTGACTGGCAGCCTCACTTTACAGAGTGGGAAGGTGGAGTTTTCAGAACAGCATCTTGGCAGCAGCTCTCCAGTGTAAAAGGCACAGGCAAAGCAATCCAGCTGGGCAGCAGCAGTGCTGTTTCACAGGGGATGTCAGTAGTACAAGAGAGTTCCTTATCTTTGTCTGCTCTTGTCTGTGTTGGACAGCACTGCAGAGACCTCTGGTGCATCTGGACACACTTCTGAACAGTTGTGAGCACCCTCCCAGTGAAGACCATTCAGTAGCTTTGGCTGGAATTGTTGTAGGTTTAGTGAACAAACAGGGACCAAAATTCCAGCATTGCATCCTCTTCAAGGGTATATGATGTCACTTGGTTTACACGTGCAGACCTTGTCACTGTGCCGCTGAAAGCTGAATGTGACCCTCTAATTGCAATATAAGAGTAGTGACTTGCATGGTGTGGGGGGAAAGCTGCTGCAGCCCATCCTCTGTAGACAGAGATATTTCAATTTCTGCATCCTAATATGGAGCAGCATCAGTTCTAGTTACAGCCACTCTATATCATTTCTTGACATTGCATTTCTTCTAATGTGCTACCTTAAAATAATGTTCTTAGGGCTGTCTCTAATATGTGATAATTTCTTAAATTGTTTGCTTTTTCATTTTTTGAGTGTAATGGTTTAAGACTTTCTCTGCTGCCTTTCCAATTACATTCACTGTACATGACTCTTAATGAGCCAACAGTGAATCTTAAAATAGGGAAAATCATCTGTCTGGTCTGCTGCTAGGAAATGCACTTGTGGATTTTTTTGTGCGTAAAGCCAGGAAACCACTGGAATCAGATGGGTTTATCACAAAACTTTAGGTATTAGGCGAAAAACGATCCAAATATCTTGGTGTGGTATAGTGCACATACCATGGTGGAGCTGAGAGCACAAATGCCTATGGCAGGATCTGAGAAACCAGGGATATACAAGGAAATATTGTAAAAGGTGCAGGTGTGGCAGGGAGTGACAGTTTTGTAACAATTTTCTGGATTTATTCTTCATGTGTGTTTTGTAGCATCCAGTATTAGAATGAAATGAATTCTTTTTCCCCCCATTATTTGATTTGTAGACTATGACTCTTCTGCAAGAATCTGAGGCAGTTGTAAGTGATCTTACTTTCACAGCTTCCTTAAAGGAACTCCTTTGCTCCTTAGTCTGATTTCCTGTGTACAGTGATAGTTTCCAATAAAGGCCTTTACAGACTGTTCAACCTTACTTTTATGCTTTTCAATATTTATAGCATAAAAATCAATCTAAGCAAGTCAAACTGCAGGCCTATCATAGTTCAGTTTACAAGACTATTATATATGTTAATATATTGTCATTTGCATTAATGAACTGTAACAAAAGCAGAGCTTTTTAGAATATCATACTTCTAGTGAAACACAGAGCAGTAATTAAATGAAAAGGGATGATGTTTGAAAATAATTCGAGGTCCAGCTATAGTTCACTTAGTACTGTTGAAGAAACTCTTTGCCTTTCAGAACATGGTTTGCAGAATCCACAGCCTACTGTGAAGCCATTTTTGAGGATATTGTCTTTACTTAAACCTGAAGTAACTTCTAGATTTTTGTAGCACTGACTTGGTGAAAAATAATGTTTTAGCCAGCTGACATCCAGTATTGGCTGTCATTCTGGAGCCTGACACCAAGCTGGGAAAAGATGAGTGTCTGGTTTTGTTAGCGTGCTTGGTTGTGAACTGCAGCAATTCAGGTGCTGGCACAGTTTCGTTCTTTCTGACTTGATAGTGTTTAAAGAAAAGACAAGTTGATTTTTGGTAACTTCCCAAATCATTTAAACACGAATTCTAGAAGGGGTTTCTTTAGAGGTATCTTTGAAGACATTATCCACAATTGTCACAGCACTGGGATCTTCCTGGTTTACAGTCTGTAGGATATTTATTTGACTGACATGAACAGCCAGGTTTTTCACAAAACTTCTGACCCTGCTGTTAGTTAACATGACCTCTAGAAATAATCCACTTTATAAAGGTGATGTTGTTTTGTCTGGTTTTGTGTTACTTCAGTCAGTGGGATGTGCCCTGACCCCCAAGTTTTACACAAACAGTGGTCAGAAAAGCAATGATGGTAGCGGAGAGTGTACTTCTGTTCCTCCATTCTTTGCTAACGATGCCTGTGTCCAAAACATGGAATTATTGTAAACATCTGTAGACCAAAATCCATTTGTGAGTGTAATTCTGGTCTTGCAGCTTAATTTACTTTTTTTTCCTGTGGAGCTTAGAGTATTCTCCTCTGTTTGGCAAGGCAGGTTTCTCCTGTTCCATCAGGTTCCTGTGGCTGCCAGATTTGTGTTGGTTTGGGTGGGAATAGCAAATGATTCAGTTGTGGTTTACAACCTCTTTAGTACTTTTGTCCAGCAGAGTCCCTCACTGACCTCTGGAGGGTGACTATGACATCCCTATGGGAAGGTTAATTTGATAGGAATTCATAATCCATTTACCCATGGGTAGTGTAAGCAAATGTTTTCTGTGTGAATAAGGGACCATTTTCATTTACTGTTTTCTTGTAGCAAATTTCAGGGGGGAAGAATAGAAAAATAAGGTCAGAAAGAAATTAGCAGCTTGCAACAGGTACCCACTGTCTTTAAGGCTGTGAAATTTTAGTTATATAGGGGAATTCTTCAGCTTGGTAGCAGCTATTATAGTGCTATTTGTGGGAATTAAAGCCAATATATCAGTAGTTGCTCATTAAGGCTTGTGAATGCCAATGCATTGACATACCAAAAAATGACTTGTGAACTGTAATGGTCATCCAAGAATGTATGGTGGTAACATGAGCTGTAATTACGGATGAGATTAGAAACTGCAAGTGAAAGTGAGCTTATGTCCTCAGAGTGAAATGAGAAACCTGTGTGTGCATGGGCTCTGCATTTCTTGGAAGGAAGGAGTTAGGTAACTTCCTTTTGTTATAAACTTGACCTTGAGCTTTGAGAAATGTGAAAATATATTTCTGTTCTCTTAAAGGTGCAATCAGGTTATTGTAAAATTTAGTTTATTTAAAATTCAACTTACAATTGTAAATACACTCAAACATTTTTTTAGATCAATAACTTCATACATACAACTGATACAATTTCAAGCTGTGTATTGATTTGGTATAATATCAGACTTCTGCTCTCTGTCAAAATCAAATTATTCATCCCGCTTCTTTCTGTATAAGCAATTGAGGAAGCTGTGATCTGGAGACAGAAATTTCCCCCTTCCTGATGGATTTTTGAAGCATGCACAGACACTATGCTTCAAAAGCAGCAGTCTTCATATGAACAAACCATATCCACCTTTTGTCACATTTAGTCTATAAGTAAATTTTGAGGGCTTGTGGATGCTTTTTTCAGAAATGGAATCGTGTGGTTCTGCAAATCAGACTGAACTGGTCAGTCAGAGTCAAATCTGGGGGTTTGTCCTGTCCTGGGCACAGGCCTGGGGGGCCCTGGAGCTGTCAGGGATGGCAGCAGATGGAAGACTTTCTTCTATGCCCTTGCAGCCCCACTGCTGGAATTGTGACAATGTTAGAATTGAACTGGCTCACTGAGGATCAGGAATGGGAGGTGTTCAGTGTGCAGCCTTGAGGAGGAGTGGAAAGTGGAAGAAGTGGGTAAAAGTGGAAGATCCCTTTTAGCAATCTTAGCTGGGGTGGGATCTCAGAGCACTGCAATGTATTTTGTGGCATTGTGCCCTTCAGGTATTTCTGTGTGCTGTAATTAGTATTTGTGAGCTTGTGCATCACCAGAAAAATCCTTTTTTGCCTTTATACAAATTATAACTGGAAAAGTATGAAATTTTTTGTAACCTTCACTCTTCAGTGAATACTGTCATCATCTTCAATCCATGCAAGAATAGAGTCAAATAATGGCATTAAACTAGAGCAAAGCTTCCAGCGAACTATAAGGAAAATGGAAGAAATAGCTACCAAGTCTTCATCATCAAGTTTTTTGTTGCAATATAACTTGATGACCTTTAATTAAGTGCAAATGAAAAATTATCTTCAGTTCATTGGATGTTAAGATCCCTCCAGCTGTGAGAAGTAGCCAGATGTATATCTCAACAGTATGGTTAAACTTTTCCATTATTTGTCAATCCACTGATAATTCTGGAAATTTTAAAATCTCAAAATTGAATCTTACAAAACTAGATTAATATCTGGAGAATTCTGTGATGTATCATACAGTGTATGAGCTGGTGTTAGCAAGAAGCTGGTGTCAAAAAGCAGCTGTTTGCAGCTGAGCTTGATTGAAAGAGGAGCCAGTATTTTCTTGGCAAGGCACAAAGGACATCTTACCAAGGTATTCTACAGTCATCACATAGATCACTAAATTTTTGTCAATCCATTGTGAAAATGAAATTTCTTAAGGCAAAAATGTGTTTGTGAAAATACAGTGTGCTGTTTGCTCTGAAAGGAAGTTGTACCTGCCTCTTACCACTGAAGCTGTAGACTCCCAAATGATGTGCTCTGTGTAGGACTCAGCTATGGGCTAGAAACCCAGTGACAGAACAGAAAATGAGTTTACAGAATAGATTGTCAGCTTAAGAAAAACCTGAAGCTAAATTTCTGTTAATTCCAAATTTATTTTGGTGGTGATAAAAGTTGTCTATTAAACTCAAAAAGACATTTTGGATCATGCTTTAAGTGCTACATGGATATTAGCCACTGTTCTGATGTCAGGCAAATGGCAGTAGGCTGGTTTGGGGAATTAAAAGAGCCTTCAAAGGTTCAAGTGTTTGGGAATTATTCCACATGTTTAACGTAAAGTTCTCCTTATTTGGACAGTAAGAGACATGTTTCACCTCACTGATTTTGAAAGAAGCCATGAGTGCTGCCCCTGTTCTTAGACATGAAGTTTACTGCTGGTGCTGACATGGAGCATGTCTCAGAACATGCCTCAGAAACCAAGTCCCTTGAGAGAAGGAGCATCCAGTTCCAGGCTGCTGGAATTGGGGAGCCAGCTCTTTCAGGACTGGACAAGCAGCAGAATGTGAGGGTCAGCAGTGCAATGAAGGGAATGGAGACTTGGAGTGCTTTCAGCTAGGAGAGACTTGGAATCCAGCTTTGGATTTTCTTCCCATGTCATGTGTTCTCATTCAGACCTGTCTTCATCCCTGGGATCCAGGATATTCACTTCCATCAGCAGTGCTTTTGCTAGTCATGGATACATGTACAGTTCTATAGCGGGGAGAGAATCGTGTGCATGTTTAGTACTGATGTAATTGTACATTGGTAGTAATATAATAGTTGCAGCAGTGAGTAAATACAGCAAATAGTGGGAGTAATGGGGCTGTAGCATTTGGGATTGAGTCCAAAAGTACTGAATGGGATCCAATTCATTTGTTGCCTCAGTATTTGCTACATGAAGTCCTTGAGGGAAGATTTGCTTTTAGCAAACCACACAAGTTGGTGGTTCTCCCTCATGAGGCTGAAATGCTACAGTTTATACATTGAACTTGCAGGACTGTCTGTTTTTCCAGGTTCTTTGTGCTGTGTAAACTTGAGTCATAATTACTGCTGTTGCCAGGAGGTGTCAGGTAATTTTTTCTGATGATACATTGGCATTTTGCTCTATGGTAGCTACATGATGAAATCTTCATTTTCAAATTAAGTTCAGGTAGTTTTATCTTTCATTTGCATCTTGGTTTAAAGCAGTTATCCTCATTTCCTTTTTGTGTCATATAGTTGGGAGAATTTCTGTACTTTGGATTTGTCGGCTGCAGCCTTTTAAGTCAAGTAAAGGTGATTAAACAATGATACTTTTAAACTGAATACTCTTCTCAAATTATTTTATTTTGTAAAAAAACCATAATCTCATTCAGTGGTCAAGGCACTTAGATTTCCTTTGTTCAGTCTCTCCAATCACCTTGTCTGTTACCTACTAGGACTTTTTTGAAGGCATACAGTTGCTCACAGTAAAAGATGGAAAAATAATTTGTTATACCTGCCAGACCTTTATCATACATGTAATGGTGGGATTTCCTTTCAAATGCTTCCTTAGAGCTACTTTCTAACGTTATTTTCAAAATAAATTTACTGTATGACAGCTGAAGGTGGTGACTTATTTCTCATCCTGTGTGACTTGTTGAATAAATACCTTGGTTGGCTTTTTCAAAGAGCTTCATTGAGTGACAAGCTGGATGTTATATGGCATTCCTGTCTTGGGTTTGTTTTTAAATTTCAGTTTTTTCAGAAAGGAGTTAGATATTGAAACATTTTTTAGGAACAAGCTGGAGAAACCCTTCCTGAGAGCAGGTGGAGTTCAGATAAGTACTTAATAATTTTGAAATTTTATTGATCTGAGACAAACTGAAGCAGCATATGTGTAACAGGTGGTCTAGGCCATGTAGATGCCGTGCATAAATTAGTGGTTTAAATCTGAGCCTGTATTGATTAATAAGGAGTCTTTTTGTTACTGCTGTCTTCTGAAATCAGTCTTGTAATAGTTGAAAATTAGTACTATGGAGAGGGATATGAAGAGTATAAGTTATCTTCTTGTGGAAAGGCTGGTGTTATACAGGTTTATTTTTTTTGGAACTCATCATACTTTCCTCTTGGCTGACCCAGCTACCTGGAATAATTTTCACTTTGCAATACTGTTTATCAAGTAAATGAAAAAAACACTCCTTAGTGGTGATAAAAAAATTATTCTAGTATACTAAAATACCTCTTTTTTATTTTTCATGTGTTCCATAAAAGACTTTTCATCATAACAATTTTGATGATTGTCCAATAGTTGTCTTTGTTTGTAGATGTTTAGTACTGATATAATATTACATAAATGGCTTTCTGTTGCGAACTGGCCTCTGGCACTGGGGAGGATCTTTGCATGGTGCTGGTCTAGGTGAAGGTGTGACTTGAAGTACTGATAAAATTTTAGAAGAGAAACCAGGGTAAGTTAGGTAAAGCAGAGAACAGACTTTTATGTTGTCATATAGGGGTAATTTAAAACTAAGACTCTGGACAATAGATAGAAAATAAACATAAGAAGGACTGCAATGTTATTCTGCAGATAACTGTTTTCTGTTTTGCCCTGTTTGGGATTCAGCTTCAGAATCACCAAAACTTCAGAACAGATCTGGCGTTTAGCTTGTAGTGAGAATAGGTACAGATATAACTCCTGTACTGTTCTGCTGTAAGTAGAGCTTGATTACTTGGGCTTTTTAAAATTTATTGCTCAAACTGGCTTTTTAATGTCAGTGGCATAAGTGATTAGGAAGTATGTTCTAGAGGAAGCTACAACTCAGAGTTTACAAAGTCAGTTTGGTTGGCTCCTTGTACCGTACAATATATGGCCAAAAGGCAAATTTATGGGAGTGGATTATAAACCAAGGCTTAGCTTATGAAGGGACAAACATAGTTCAGATAAAGCAATCTTTGTGTCTCATGTGCTCTGGGCTCTGAACCTATCTTTTTGCGGCTTCATTTCAGTGGAAACCAGCTAAGGAAGACAAAAAGTTGAGTTTTATCTTTTTGTGTCTGTGTGGTGCAAGCACATGCAGCAACTGGGCATGAAGAAAATCTCCATTTTGAGGCCATCTGTGTCGGTTCTTTTGTCTGAACCTGACAAGAGGTCATGGCAGATGGTGGGGTCACAAAGTCTGGCTTCTGGGGCTTGACAAAATGTGTTCATAAAGCTGGAAGAATACCAACTGTTCATACTGGCTAAAGAGCACTGTGGCAAAGGACTGTCAGAGTTTATGGACAATACCTTCTGGATCACTAAGCCTGACAGCAAATAACTTGTCAAAGATGAATGTAGTTTGCTTATCTGTAAATGACTTAAAACTGCTTAGCAATTATGTTCTTAACTACGTTTTATTTGAGTAAATTACTTGTAAAGCCTCTTAAAGAAAGAGAGGGAGGTCAGACTGCAACATGAATTTTGGCCAGAGCTCTGGATGAGGTATTTGGAGAGTTTGTCTGCAAAGGTCAGAAATGTCAAAAAAGAACAGGCACAAAGGTGATAATTTTCAGATGCATTGCAAGTGTTCAGTATTTGCTCTTTGCCATGACCTCTGTAGCTTTATGGCTTCAGGTTAAAGGATTATTACCAGATCCAGTTGCCCCTTTCCCCAGAGTGGCAGTAGATACCTCTTCATATTATCTTCTCTGAAGCCACAGAAAAATTGGTATTATTTTCTTGCATGTTTAGTGAGGAAACTAAAATGTACAAATTTTCACAGGAGAATGTCTTAGTAGAATTGTTTGGTGTTCACATGCTAGAGTAACTGCTTAGCTATGGCTGCAGTAAAGGGAATCACTGAGGAAGATAAGTACAATTCAGTCAGCAGGAAGTGGAGGACATCTCTGTGTTGAAAAAAATGGTTTTCCACTAACAGTTTAATTGATATGATGTCTGAATAAACAAAAAAAATGTATAGAAACAACCTAGAATTTAAAATTATCCTGGGTTATCCAAAACTACTGAAGCCGTGATGGGATGTGATGGCAGAGTTCCTCATTACTTACACTACTGAAACAACCCCTGGCACTTTCCTGAAGGGAGGTGAAGACACTGGCCAGTCTCAAACTTCACACAGGTTAAAATACAGGGGAAATGGCATGAATTGCACCCTACTTCTGTAGCTGGTGAGTTCTGCTGTAAATGGTCATGACTCTTCTTTGATAAGTAGATATCTTCCTAATTCTATGGAATTGATTCCACACTTCAAAGTGTGAACAGTTCTCTCTCCCTTATTCATCCAAATGCAGTTCCAATGTCTTTTGTAGTCCATTTTTCAACTGCAAGTAGTACTTTTAAAGTACATTCAAGTACAAAGTACACTTTGTTAAGTTAATTCTATCTTTTAAATGATTTGTGCTGAGAACATTGTTTTGTAACTTCTGTTTTTTGTAAGACTTCTGGAAGCTTTCATTTAAAAATTAAGTCACTTTAAACTATTTTTTGGTATACCAAAATTTTTGTCTTTTCCTGGAATTCTAATATAACTCTAATTACACAGCTTTAATAAAAAAGCATGAAAATATTTAAAAGATGATTTAGAGCCGAATGTTTTTTTTCTTGCATGTTTCCTAAAAATTCTGAATGTTTTCTGTGTATACACATTTCATTTAAAGCCTTCTCTGTCGTTGGTGGCTAAAGAGACAGTGGAGAGAAGTAATTCACTTCCATTTTTAAAACCAATCTGCATTAAATGCAAAAAATTTTAATGGTTTTAATTACAAAACTCTAGTAATGGCATAACATGGTTTTGCTAGCTCATTAATGTAGTCAAGCCTTTATGTAAGTTGGGCCTTTGTGTTTCATCTCTGCCTGTTCCAAGCAGGGAACATTTTTAGTATCTCTGCAGAACCTGACTATTGTGGTGATTATTTTATCAGAAGCTTGGGCTTCAACTAAGGCATTTCATTAACTTTCTTACAGGATGTTCATTTTAAAGGTTATATGAAGATGAAAAGGGATATCTTATGGCTTTATGAAATATAAAGGAATACAGTCTGACATGACGGCAAAAAATGTAAGTATAACTCTTCAACATGTTTCTTTTCATAGTGGCATTCTGCCAGTCACTTCTGACTTCCAGAATTGTGTAGACAAATATAAGAAATCAATCAAAAAGGCCTTCAGATTCAGAAATCTTGTCTGATTTTTGCATCCCAAAAATATGTCCCCCATCATCTTTGATAAATTTTATCTAGTTAGAAGCTCTTTTAGCTTGTGGAGTTTACTCAGCTGTGTGTCAGGTTGATAACTGAGGCAATGCTTTATGTTGATTTCATATTGTTCCTGCAGGTCCCTTCCAACTTGAGATATTCTGTGAGTCTGTGATTCTTCTAACATTTCTTCAAACTGATGTGAAAGCTGCACATTTTGTTGAATCTTCTCACCTTTGCACCTCTGTAAAATCCTTCTACTGAGTCTGAGTCTCAGATCTCAAGGAAGTGTAGAAAGAGTGCATATTATTTTGCTACTGTTGATACACTCTTGGTTTCTAGAAGACTGAAGGCCTTCTCTCTCACTTTTTTGCTTGCTCATTAACCATTCTGTAGTGGTGTCCCAAGGCTCTGTATTTGACTCCTCTATCCTGAGTTCTGGGGAAGCTTATGAAAAGTCTTAACATCCTGACCTTAATTTTCTGCCTAATTAGCTGTGCTTCTTGACGTACACAGCTTGTATAGAGAGCAGTTCTGATTAATCCTGGTGATCAGTGAATTGGGTATGACTTTGGGCCCTGGGCAATTAGCCTGTTGACTGTGTTTGACAGGACATCCTGCATTCCAGTTAAATCTGAGTGGGTTTAGGAACCAACACCACCAAAGAAGTGCCCCATGATAAAAGTGCAGATAGCCTAGTTTTGTGCTCTGCTCAGTAAATGCAGAAGCTTTTGTGCATATTGGGTTGGATTGGTGCCAATGACATGGTTTGGTTAAATGAATTCTCAAGTGTTGAAAATTTTTGTTGGCTTTATTAATAGCTTCATTGGGTGTGTAGATCCAGGCTTTGAGGTGTCTTATATATCACTTTTTGATTCAAGCTTACCAAGACATAGAATAAACTGATGTGTATATTCAAAGCCCTTTGCTTATTGTTTCATAGGTCATATTCAACTCTAGTAGGACTAAGTAATTCTACTGATGTATGTGGGACAGCTGCACAAATCCAGGTCATTTGTGGCTTTGACCTTTTGTTCGATGCAGTCAAAGGATAAATACCAATCCCGATAAAATCCATGGAGTGTTGTGTGATAGTCATACAGTGGTATGGGTTGGAAGGGATTTCTGAAGGCCATCTACTCTGATGCTTTGTGTAAAGCTCTTTGGCACTGGAACCCAGTTGCTTGGTGCTTTGTTCAGAGCTCCATCAGGGCTTTGGGTTTTGAAAATCTCTGAGGACAGATGTGACATTCAGTCTGAGTAACCTGCTCTTGTGCTGAATATAGAAATATAATTTTGTTGTTTACTTCAGCACAATGCTATGAGTACTTTAGAGAAGAAATATTTTATTGGTATGCTTGCTTTGAAATTTTGCATATCAAGCTTATGCAAACTTAGTCAGGTACCTAATATTGATGGGTTTATTTGTTTAAAAAATCAGCTACTGTGGTGCAGATGAATGTAGGACTCAGTTTTCATGTTTACCTGTTCATATGGCAGTCATATGCTTTGTGTCCTTATTGGTAGCATTTCTTAGGGTTTTCCCAACCTTGGTTACTCAGGATTGCACACTCAGGGCAATAGTGTCAGCCCTGGTGTTTCCTGATGCTGTTAGGAGGGAATAATGCTTCTGAATTTGCAGAGTTGCAGGGTTTAGATTCTGTATATCTCTGGGGGTTTCTGCAGCTCAAAACCTGTTTCAAATGTAAGGTTAGAATTTGTTACAGTGTCAGAAATGGTTTAGTGATCTGCAGAGTGAGTTGAGGGAGAGAGCTTCTTTGTAAGAATACTTCCATCATTTTCCTTTATGTTGAAGCATCGAGGAAAGGAAATTTTAAAGTACTGGAATTTGGACATCTTCCAGGAAACTCTTGAAGGGCATGGATCTTCGGTTAAATGTGCACAGCAGGAAACAGCCACCTCTGCATTCCGCACTCACTGCCCCTCAGCTGGGCATGTCTGTGCTCCTGCTGCATGACAGCCCTGTGCAGTGAGCTATGGCTGGAATGGCTTTTCACCTTGCAAGGAGCTGTGTTGGACAACCTTCTGTCCAAGGCAGCTTGTGCTTCAAGCATGTGCCAGAATGTTCCCGTAGATTGAATGCGTGTGCAAGATGAATAACCTTCCCCATCGCTGTTTTTCCTTCCTAACTCTTTTGAGTGTGTGGTGGAAAAATCATCCAGGCTAGGCTCACTGCTCATTTCCTTTAAATGCAGGAGCCTGTCTTGCATCTGCTTGTGGAATATTGTTGGTGGGTAATTTGACCTTCCTTAGAAAACTAATCCAACCAAGGAAGCTATGAATAAGAAAATGTTGAATAAAAGTTACAGGTTCTCTTGGGAAAGTGATGTTTATGTGCTTACCATATTATACATTGTATCCAAATGTAATTCAAATCACCCTCTCCAACTGGGTTATCTCATTCTTTTCTTATATGAGAAAACATGTTCTTTCTGGCGTGTTTGGTGTCTCCTTTCCCATTGGTCCTTCAGGTAAAAAGACACCAAAACAGTGTCAACAAATGGAGAAAACAAAGAGCAAATACTCTTGGTAAATTTATTTTTAGTTTACTCAAACAAATTTTTAGTTTCAGCACTCAAACAAATGAGCGATATAACTTCAGCAGGGTTTTTGAATAAGACTGTTAGTTTTGATTGTGAAATTATTTGACAGTGCTTCTCAGAGGGTGGCTGTTTTGCCATAGATAAGGTCAGTTGATGTGATGTTCTCCTTTCACATGTCAGCATGGAAGGAAGTTTAACTGCTGAGGCTGGTCACGGAGACTTTCCCAGCCAAGCAGTAGAGAAGGCTAGGCTACAAGGCAAGCTGCAAGAGCTGCTTGTGGCAGTTGGCCCCATCCAAGACTCTGGCTGTGACTTTTTTTTCTTTCCCCTCACCCTGTTTGGAAACTTAGTCACCTAACAGGAAAGACAAACAAACCTCAAGGATATTTAGTAGTCTGCAAAGGCCTGCCAAGTCCTTTCTTCATCTTCTGTCATGGAAGATCCAAGATGGAAGGTGGAATCCCTCATGGATTTCTTGTGCAGCAGATGAACAGAAGGAGTCCAGCTCCTGCCATCCCCAGTAATCCAGACGCTCTGGGCCAGTGATAAAAAGTAGAAATATCACACAAGCAGCACAGAAAGTAACAAATGATACCAGTTAAGCATTGGATTATTTGCTGGTTTCAGCTTAGGAGTTGTTACAGGTCAAGATTCCCAGAAGCAGTGTGTGTGGTCTGTCTCAGATAAGAATGCGGCCTGGAACCTCTTGAACACTGAGATGGAATCCTATAAAGGTCTTGCTGTGCAGCAGTAGCATAATGTTGCATCACACATTGCTTCTTCTGAGGGCTTAGTTAGGATCATTCTTTTGCAAGAGAAACAAATTCCTTTCGATCTGTCACATTTCTCACTTCAGTTCTCATGAAATTCAAGTTTGTTTTCAAGCTCTTCTAAACTTAGATACAAGGATTATAAAACTGAGAAAAATGCTGCTCTTTATAAATACTACTAGGACGATTGTAATGAAAACAACATACTTCTGTGCAAACTGAATTTCTGTAAGTTTTTGTCATTTGGATCACTGAAGTACAACATACACACAAAAAAACTCTCTCAATTACTTTGTTGCATTTCCTTCTAAATCTTTCAGAGAATTAAATGTAAAGGTTAGAATTTTCATTCTACACTGTATATGTATGTCATCTTCAATGTTTGATTAAAAAACTGATCCAAATTAGCAGGGAAATGTACAGTCGTAGATCTAGAGATGAACGTTCAATTGTGGGCAAATTTTAGTGCTGTCTTTGAAAATGTTTCTTGTAATCCCTCTTGGAATGAGTTGAAGCCCATAATCTAACATGGTATTTATTCCTGTGGACCTCTGTTCTTGCCCTGAATTTAAAATTTCTCCCATTTGTTGTTGTTCTAGTTGCTGCAGAGGCAGACAGGGGTCCTTGGAGAAGTTGACAGTGTTGTTTGTGTGAAGGCAGCAGAGGTGTGACCAGCAGTGCAGCTTCTTCTTCCCCTTGGCTGGGCCCTGGAATGGCCTTGCAGTGCTTTACACTGTACAGGTTCCACCCGTGCCAAACTCTGGTTAAACATCTCAAAACCACATCCTCAGTGTAGAGAACTACAGTGGCCTCTTAGCACATGAGTGATCCTTGTGCCCAAGCACAACAGGTGCTGGAGTGCTGCTCTTTTCCGTATGGATCTGCTACCAAACCGTGCTAAGGAGACGTTTTGGTTTGTTTTTATGTCTTCCTTACTTCGCCCTACTCCGGTCTGGGCGTTCCTCCCCAGCCCTGCCCATCGCTGCTGCACCGCTGCCACCTGCTGGGAGACAGCCCGGGAACGGGAGGGAGAATGGGACAGCCCTCTTTGGACACAGCCTCTGGGGATACCGCAGCAGCCCCAGGGTGTAGGAGGGTCTAGCTGGGTGTGCCAGGAAGGGCAGGAAAGAGCAAGTCCGGTACTGACAATGTCTGAGATAAACTGAGGAGCTGTACTGAGCATCTCAAAGAGCTTGTTTGTAGAAGCACGTAACTGAGCTCATTTGGGCAGTGTTTTGCAGACTAGTGCATAAACAGTTCATCTTCTTACATGTCTCCTGATGGGGAAAAAACTTAGTAGAAGTATTTTCAAGAGTCTGTCACAACGCTGTGTGCAGATTTTCCCCTACAAAAATTATTTGCTGAATACAAGGTCTCTAATCAGAAGTGTGAGACTGAAATGCTTATAGTAGGTATTCTTTTGTCTTGTCTAGTTTATTTTAGTTACGTTGCTACTGTTTACCTAAAATTAAATGATGCTCCAACTTGAGTGTATTAAAATTCTTCAAGTGGCCCTAGCATGGGTTCCATTATTGCTACATACATTTGTAAAATTAAGCAAAATGTTTGATCCTTCATCATATGATTGCCTTCGTTTAACTTGGATAGTGGAACCCTTTGTCCCAATGATTTACAGAAGTACTCGGATTTTATAATATTTTAAAAAGAGGTTGAGATATGAGGGACTTCCCATCTCTTCCCTTCTTCATCTGGGAGCTGTGATCTTGTATTTTTCTGTACAAACTACACCTTCCTATGCTTTGTGTGCATGGCAAAGTCTGAGTTGCACTATTCTGTATAATACTTAAGTTTTCCATGTCTCCAGTAACTTACCCTCCGTAAATCAGTGTGTCTCTGAAGACTAGGGAATGTATTTAGAATGCATCAATAGTCACATCTCAGACCTGTAGACTGTGCAGCTTAGTACTGAGGCAACTGGACATGGGCAGATTTCTGCTGTGTTATTGGTGGCAGCTGCTCCCTTTGACTTGGGGGGGACGGTGCCTTACACCATAATAGCCAGAATGGGTGCTTGGGTCATATGTAGTACATGGTCAGAATATTCAGGGTGTTTTTTAGGTAACAACTTAGCTAAAAGTAGAATTTGTCTTCACAGATACACAGTAAATGTCCTGGACACCTTGCCTTGAGTCTCATGCTCTTGTTAACTCTACTGTCCCTAGGATTATGATGTTTCATAGTGCAGAAAGTTGCTTTCATGATATTATTACTTGCATATTAGAAAACATAGAAAAGTTTATCATATTTTAAGACTTCAAAAATGTTTTGTTCAGGTTGGTGTGACTTCCACAAATGGAGACTTGAAGGGATTTATAGATCAGAACCAGAGTCCAACAAAAGGTAAGAGAATTCTATTCAATACATACGTTAAGATTTATTTCACTGCATATGGTTGATTCACATTTGGGATACTCAGAATTTAAATGTTCAGAATATATTTCATACATCTCCACTGGTAGTTGTTTAATACCAACATGTAAGTGTCAGTAGCAAAGATGGGAAGGTCTTCAGAATTGCAGAGGGAAAAAGGTGTAGTAAAAATAGTAAGAGGAGAAAACGAGCCCTTCGTTTCATTCCTTGATGGTGAAAAATATGCTGAATTTCCTGATTTCTACCCTACCCTTAAAGTTCCCGGATTCTGTTGTAGTCAAAAAGAGAGAGAAGACTGAGCATGATGTCATACTTCTAAATATTCTGCACAATTTACAATAATTATATTTTGTCCTATCCTGTTTTATCTTAGCACTTCTAGATTAATCACTTTTGACTCAAAAACAATTTATGATCAGTCATAACAGCCATGGTATTCCAGTAAAATAAACCCCTTATCTGTCTTAGAAAACTCAAGCATTTGCAGTTGAGGAAACATTTCAATGAACCTTTCTAAGGAAATACTGATTTGCTGTTATCACCTCAATAAACCAATGCATGTAGTAGCAGGAAGGTTGATTATTGGCTCGTGCCATCAAACCTAAGAGACTGAGAAAATGAGACAGTCAAAACAGAAAACGGCTGGAGCTACAGTATCTTCCTAGTTTTCTAAACTTTGCAGAACATGGCAGACTGGTGGAGACCTTTGAGAATTATTTATTGCACATTGGTGAGATAATTGCCTTTGTGCTTCATTGTTTTGTGATTATTGGGTTGTGATGCTAGGGAAAAAGACTAACTGCAACATTTTCAAATAATTACTGAAACAAGCAATTGATTTGTGCAGAAAATAACTGATTAACATTATAAAGTATGGGTTAGGAATATCCCAGTGACCCATATCCCACACTCTTTATCAGATTTTGCTTCTGGGGTGAGAGATGCATTATTACCTCCGTTTTTATATATTTTATAAAATGTTATGATCCAGTGATTTTTTTTTAACCTTGCAGTTTAATTAGAAATTGTTGCCATGTCTATTGAAATAAAACATCTTGTTCACAATGGATTACTCTTCTTAGAACATCAAACATTCCATAAAAGCTGGGGAAACTCGTACAGATACAGCTAGAAAGCATCAGATTTCAAGGCTTAGAAATTTTTGCTTTAAAAAAGTTGCATTTTTCTTTTCCAAAAGCTAATTGTGGTGTGTGTTTGTTATTTACCTCTAGCCCAAACAGTATTGCATTAATGGAACACTTCAGATTCCCATGCTGAACCTTTAACACCTAGAAAATTCCTTGCAAAATGTCTTCCTTTCTATTAATGAACCCTGGTCTTTTATTTTTCTGTGAAATCTGTTGTGAAATTCTAGGTTTACTGGGTCTAATTTTGAACAATGCTTTTTGCTCCAGGTGAACCACTGCCTTGTCCCTTTCCCTGGTAACAGCAGCCTGGCTCTTTGAGGATGCTGTTTCAGACTGCACAAGGATGTCTTGAGACACCAAGTCAGGTGTTGCTGTTTCTGTGCTCGCACAGATACTGCAGTCTCCTTCCACAGCTTTACCACCACCAGATAATCGTTGTGTTGGGGAAAGGTTCTGTCTTTGTCTCACTAAAAATGCCTAATCAAAGTAGCTGATCACGTGACCCTTGCACTTCAAAGTAGATTTCTCTGCTTTTCTTCCGTTCACAGGCTGTGTTCAAAATCTCCTCTCTCTGCACGTTTTTCCCCTGAACCATCTGAGGGAGTTACTCTGTTGCTGCCGTTGCAGTGTTTGTTTGATCAGGCTTCATTTATCTTTCCCACCATTACCTTTTGTGTCCTTTACCTTTAGGGTTCATGCACAGCCTCTGGGTGTTTTCCTGGTGTATTTTGCTGCGGAAGTTAATACTCACAGACTGCTTAGGTATATGATAGAGTACTGCTCTGTCACTTTTGCTGATTTTTAAATCTGAATTAAAGTTTCTATCTAGGTTGACAGGTTGTTTAGTTTATTTGGGGGTTCAGTTTTTCTTATTATACCTTGTTTCCTGTGTTTGTTAGTGAAAATAGTCATCTTCCTGCTGCCGCTTTTTTTTTCATTCAGGCTTTTTAGAATACTCGCAGTATTTTTGTTTTTATTCCTTGTGTAGATGATGTCTAGGGGAAAAAGCATTTCTAATACCCAGCATCTCTAAATGCAGTGCAAATTGACTAAGGAATATGATGTTTTAAATGTGATGATTGCAGAATCAAAGCATATACACACAAATTTGTAATCCTCATAAAAAGACTTGCTGTCTAATTCTGAAGGGAACCAGAATTTTTTCCTACATGTGCCTAGAAGAAATTTCACAGTGCTCAGCAGAGCATCAATTCAAATGTTGTTCACTTTGTTTAGTGAACGGTTCTAGTTCAACAGACAGTTCACTTCCCTACATCTGTTGCCTTTATCTCATAGGTCACAGGCTCTTTTGGCTAAAAGCCCCTCCCTTTGGAGCTTGTTTCTTCTGCTTGAAATGAACACTCATTGGATCTGAGAGGGAATGCCACATGCATTTTGACTTTTGACTGATGGCCATGGTACCTAATGCCAGGGACTGCTTGTGCAAGGACCCTCACTGGGTAAAATATTCTAGAAGCCCATGCATCACCGTCAGGATATCTCCTTTCTGAAAGTCCTTCTCCCTTGGTGTTTGATATAGTAGATTCTTATTGTTGCAGTCAAAATTGTTCATCTGTGACAGGATGGGCTGGGCTGGGCTGGCTGTGCTTCATTTCCTTACCTGTAATTACTAGTGATTGCAATTATTCCTGTAGGAGACCTGCATTTTCATTTTCCCAGAAAGAAAAAAAAAAAAGCTCTGATTGTCATTGTTTAGTGAATTAATATTCTTGAGTTGCTGAATGAAAAAAAGATGCTTCCTCTCCAGTTTTGGAGAACGCAGATCGCTGTTTATAGCGTTGGGATCTGTATGTATGTGTCAGGTATACTCTTAGTTTTCCATCATGGATTGTGCCTATTGGGAGATAACTCTTGAAAGGATCCATGCTAACAAGACTGATGTACTCCTGGTGTCAACAGAACTTTGATGTCCAGTAAGGTTGATTGACAGGAACTGAGGAGCTGCATCCATCATTCAAGCAAAATCCTGATGGAAGTGGGAAAGTGTCTTTGTGGAGTTGGCCCATTCTGTTAAAATAATTCAATAGAATAGTTCAAGTTAGTCCTTAAGCAAGTGTAATTAGGTTTGTGAATGAGTTGGATAGTGGCAGCTCTGCCTTTGGTTTGGGGTAGTTGTTGTAGTCTGTGATGAATTCAACCAGACGTGATGTAGTGTTCATGATAAAAAGTTGCAGGTGTAACTGTGAGGATGTAGAAGTTAATCTGTTTGGGAGAAACTCCCAGTCACTAAGTTACATGCTTGAAGTTTTGTAATCCTGTTCACGTCTATTACAACAATGGAAAATCAAGCCGTTTTTCTAATGATTCCAAGCGGAGGGTGTGTCTGTGTTACCCCTTGCCCCATAAAACCACCCCCTGCCCCCTCTGCATGCACAGGGGTGTGTGCAGCTTTCAGGGCTCCGTGCCAGCTTACAAAGTCCCAAGACTCCCTGATCTGTTAGAGTTGCCTGGGTGGGAAACCCTGTGATAAAATCAAGGTTTGCCATCAGATATCACTTGAAAGCTCACATTAGTGGTCAATGAGTCGTCATCAGCCCCTTCAGTTGGGCGCCTCCATGGCCACGCAGCAGAGCGGGACTGGCGGGTGTTAGAGCCTGGTTAAATCCCAGGATACAGAGCGGGACTGGCGGGTGTTAGAGCTTGGTTAAATCCCAGGATACAGAGCGGGACTGGCGGGTGTTAGAGCCTGGTTAAATCCCGGGATACAGAGCGGGACTGGCGGGTGTTAGAGCCTGGTTAAATCCCGGGATACAGAGCGGGACTGGCGGGTGTTAGAGCCTGGTTAAATCCCAGGATACAGAGCGGGACTGGCGGGTGTTAGAGCCTGGTTAAATCCCGGGATACAGAGCGGGACTGGCGGGTGTTAGAGCCTGGTTAAATCCCGGGTACTGGCCTGGATTTGTGCATGGGAGGAACGAGAGGCTGCCATGGGGCAAGTGGGACTGGGCACATCTGCTGCTGCTGGGGCCATAGGTACAGGATTCTTATCTTAAAATATGTAATGTAGACACACAATGGTTTTGAGGAATTCTGCTGTCCTTAGTTAATACTTCTTCGTAACTGTATTCCCAGTTCCTATGGGTTTACATGTTCTCTGTTTATTGCTGTGTAGGGAAAAGGGAGTCCAGCCGCAGAGCACCAATCTTGCAACAGGCTTCACGAGGGAGGAGCCATTAATCATAAGTGTAGAGAGTTTGCTTTGGGTCGGAATCTTCACTTCTAATACAACTTCACAATGAACTTTGTTTCAATGCATCTTTCTATTACACAGTCCCTGTCTTTTACTAGGTCCTGCCAGGGCTGGTGTTCTAAAAACTTAATGCACAGGGCTGCTGTAATAGAAGTACTTTATTGTATACTTGAAGAGATCTGCTAAAATGAGCAAGACATCAGAGGCAGTTATCCATAGGCCTATGCCTGGTACTTTCAGATTCATACAGCTGTTAACTCCTGTAGATTTGTCTCAAATTGAACAGTAAAGGACTGAAATTGTACTGCTCTGTAAGCCTGAAGTACATTGAAAAACTCTCTGCCCCATCTTATTTTTTTCTTTTCTACAGATCTCTTTGATTTCATCTCCATGGAATTTTTAAAGTTAGGTTTGTAGCCCAGTGATTTTATGCAATGCACAAATTAAGAAATGTACGAAGAAAACACTTGTGTACTAATAATGCGATATTAATTCCATTTTTCTATATGCTTTTGTAATACTGATCTTGGAGATCAGCAAATGTCTTAGTGTAATAGTGGAGCCTGAGGACGTATCATGTAAGTTATTGCAAAATATCCTAATGGGCTGCTGCTATCTCACAGCTCTGAGCTGGAGCTTTTGCCATCATCATCAAGCTGTAGGTTGTGTTATTAAAAATAGCTGTTCATTGAGACACTTTTAAAAAGTGAACATTTGTTTAGAGCTCTGAATATGAAATCCAAATTACCAACACTTTCTTGGTGTTTTGTTTGAAAATTCAATGGCTTTTTTGTTGATGTATGCATTGTGTGTAACCCCAGCTGGTTGGGCTGTGCTCTCCATCAGCCATGGTCTCCTTCAAACTGGCTGTGACAGATTCTATAGATTCTCCAGTTGACATTGTTTCTGATTATCTTTGCAACTAAGCTGCAGACCTAACAGATTTAGTTATACAGGAAAAAAAATCACCAAAATCTCTTTAGCTTCGTATTTGTATCGGAGTGCATGTTGTTTATGTGAAATTAGGCTATTTAGGGTGGCACAAAATGATTTAAACTGATTGGGTGAGCTGCTTAGTGTGTGCACGTGAGCATACATGTACATGAATATACATACATAAACATGAATAACTTTATCTGTGACTCCTTGAGGCTGAAGATCATTTAAATTGATTTTTTTTTTTGTGCACCAGTAAAATCATTGCACGAATGCCAGGAAGAATAATAGTTATGTAGCAATGATGGTGTTTTAAAATACAAAATTACAGCAACACTGGTTTCTCTCCCTAAGAAACAATAGTGGTGACTGAAGGATGTAAAAATAATTTATGTAGAAGTAAAGTGCTTTTGTTCTGAGAGAAACATACTTCTATCCACTGGCAGGCTCTTATTCTGAATTTGCTTCAGTGCCAAGGAGGCTCAATTTGGGATGGCTTCCTGTGTATTGCAGTTAAAGCCTCCCTATGAGAGTTTTAAGTGGGTTTCTTTCCCATGTGCTTGGTTTTCCATAGGTAAATGGGAATAATGACGCTGGCCTCCTTTGTGCCTTGAAAGTACTGCTGAGAAACATTATATAAGAATTGAGTATTATTATACAAATCATTCTAGTTTGATCCATCTGTGCTGACCTTTTCCATCCATGCAGTGAGATTACCGTGACTCAAGGCTGATGGGTCTCATTGTGTTCAGCTTATCACTGTACTCACTGCTGTTGTGCCCCAGGACATAAATCAGTATACTCTTTTTTTGTCTCCAGATGATGGGTGTTATTAAGACTTGGCATTTATTTAGAATTTGGTCATGTTTAAAGCCTTTGCAGTTGCTTTGTGATAGTATATATAGTCACTTTGATGATATGTCTGCTTTCAGTTGAAGGCAGGAATCTGTTGAATATTTTGTCACATCTACTTCCTGCTAAATATAATAATGATATGATATGATATAATAATAATATTTGAAGCAATTGAGGTTACATGAGTATCTGGACCATGATGCTATTTGGAAAAAAAGGAAATGGTAGGATGGAATATTTTAGTTGTAATTGATAAAACTTTCTGTTTACTTTTTTTTTAACTGCTGACAAACACAAAGAGCAGTCTAGTACTGTGAAAAATTTGGTTGTTCTTTCTTTCTGGCCACCGTGGATAAGACATAAAAACAAACTGGTTCTTTTTCATCCTATCTTTATTTAAAAATCTACACATTCACATATTTATAATTGCCAATGAAGAAAATTCAAAGTAAGCACAAGGTCAGGGAAACATTTCTTTGAAAAGCTGGTCAGCTCTTAAGATTGTTTTGGCAGTACTGCTGCCAAATGAGGATTTGTGTGGGGATTAGAAGATGAAAATCTTTTTTGTTGACAGTAACTGGCCAAAAATATATTTAAACACACACCATATGTAAGCGAATGTCTTTTTAAAATCAAGATCAAGTCATTGTATTTACTGAATTTACCCCAATGATGCCCATGTTCCTTTATCCTAGGAGCCTTGCAGATGAAGGCACAGTGCAGCAGTAGCTGCCAATTAGTGGTTTATTAGTGGTTTTTCCAGGGCTGCTCAGTAAATCTGGTGGGTTTGTGTGGCTTTGGCCATGGGTCTAAATATGTGTGTGAAGGAAGAACATCTAACAAATGTTCAAAGCAATCACAGGTGCAGCTGGATCCCATGGAGCACATGGATCCCACGGATCCCAGTCTGCGTGGCGTGTGCTGAGAAAGAAACGAGCTGTGCCCGGTGCTGGATGTGTGGGTGGCCATGTGCATTGCCTGTGCTGCTGTGCTCGTTGCCCAGTGCTGTGAGCCCCACATGACCACTATGGCACACACAGACATGACAGCCCAGTGCCTCTTG
Source organism: Chamaea fasciata (assembly GCF_029207755.1). Lineage (NCBI taxonomy): Eukaryota > Metazoa > Chordata > Aves > Passeriformes > Sylviidae > Chamaea > Chamaea fasciata. The sequence continues at coordinate 11,904,503 of NW_027094096.1, read as the reverse complement.
CAGGCTGGGAAGTGCAGCTGGAGACAACTCTGCGGTGAAAGAACTGGGAGCCAAAACCAACATTTCACAATTTTACTGCACTTGGCCACGTGATCTTGTGCTGTCGACACCAGAGAAAGTAATTTCTTTCTTTTCCCTGGTAAGAAAAGGGCCAAGGAGAAATAGTATGAGAGCTGATCTTGGAGATAATGGGGTCAAAAGTTTCAGTTGCAGCAGAAAAGAGGAAAATTCCTACAGCAGTACTGGGAAGTGACACGTCATTGATGGCAACAGCCTGGAATGAGGGAAGAGACTAGGTTTTGATGGAATATGCTGGCACAGCTTGGGAAATCCTGGGCAAAATCCTCTAGCAAAAGTAAAACTGGCAAGTGAGAGAGCTATTTTGAGCTCAACATGGGAACACAGTGTATGTAAATCATGAATTACTGTCTTGTGCTCTCTGGCACTACCTCACAAAAGATGTTTCATAACAGAGCAAAGATTTACTGGGGAGGTGGGTTTGCAAGTGTGAGAGGTTTATATTTTTTTTTTACGTAGAAAAACACGTTACACGACTGAATAATTTATTCATTTTGAGTAGAGAAGCGAGCTGCTTCTGGAGATCTTTTCAGATACAGATTTGCCTTTTGGAAAATTAATATTAAGTAGTAGTATTACTCCAGATGCCAAAAGAATCTACACAGAACATTAGAATATCCTAGTCTCAATTTGTTCGTATTTCTTATATATCTGTTGAATATTTCTTATGAAGGTGAGACTTGGCATAAATCTACATCTTTTCTACTTTTGTGCTGTAACTACAGAAGATAAGATCCTTTTTTCTCTTAGCTGTGTTGCTTCTGCTTTCTGTTGCAAAGAAGTTACTTGGTTGAATTTATCATTTTTCAGGAACCTCGTGAAAAATATAGGTATACTAAAATAACATGTAAATAAAAGAGACCATGATTCAGGACCAAGTGAGAAAAGAAAGCTGGGCAGTGGGGGTGAACAGGTGATGTGAGAAAAGACAGGGGAACAGGGATGTGTAACACCTCTGAGTCAGCTTGGGCCACGTGGGCTAAGCTGAGTGTCGGCTGGCTCCTGTGGGAGGAGGGCTGGTGCCTGTGCTGCTCTGAAGGGACCTGTCACCTCAGATGCCTTCAGCTGCTGTCTGCAGTGCCAGAGAATATTAGTAGCTCTCCAGGAACCGATCCTTGTCCTCATGACCCCAGCTAGACCCAGGCTGACTGTGGATTACCAGGCAGTGGCGGCTCTTCCTTATATTTGGCTGTGCCTCAGAGCCCATCCCTCCCCAGGCTGGATCAGGCTGTGTGTGGGAACGGGGCCGGTGTTTATTGATCAGTTCCCAGCTCTCCTGCTTTGAAGCTGTCACAGAGAAAGGAGCTGCTGCCACCACAGTGTCTGTGGATAAGCCAGTGTGCTCAGGGCTTGCAGAGGCTTGTGCACAACAGTTTGAACACTCAAGAGGTAGCGGTGGTGCTGCAACAGTTTTGATTTAAACATTAATTCCAAATAATCGAGATACAAGATGCAATTTGGGATAGAGGAGGAGCGACAGTATTTTGGGGCTGTCAGCACAGAGCTGCCCTTCTCTGTGGAAGGCAGGATCACTTAGATCCATAAGCAGTTTGGGATCACAAAAATGATAAACATCTTGGGGTGAGAACACGCTGCATTGGAGATGGCATGGGAGACTATTGTGACATCCCGCTGCCTGCTCTGTGACTTTAGGTGAGTTGTAAAGGCATCACTTACTCCATCGGTACAGTGGCAGGCTGTGGTTGGCTTACATCAGCAATGACTGTGTAATGACAGCTCTGGGACAGCCAGATGAGGAATGGTTAAGGCTTTGAAGGTTTTTGGATGCGTATTTTGTACACGATTATGACTGTAAGTAGGATTTATATGTTGGTTTCTTTTGGATGTATTCTCATAATTTTCATTTCTTATGTTGAGGAATGTCAGGCTGTATGCTCTTTGTCTTAAGCAAGAATAAACTGTTTCTGGAAATAAAATGCATGTAATTTTAAAAGTAAAATAGTGAAGGTGTAGTTTTGTGAGGTGTCCTTGTGACATCTCCTGAGAGGTCTGGAGGTTACATGAGGGTGTGTTCTCAGCAAAAAGCCAACCTGATTGCAAAGTGTTAGAGTGGTGTGAGAATTCGCCAAAGTGTTTTTCACGGGTTACTAAGGAAGTAATTGAACACTTCTCCTTTTAACACTCTTTTTAGGTAACATCTCAGTAATCACACTGCCAGTTTCCAGCACCAACTCTCCGACTAAGATTTTGCCAAAAACCTTGGGACCAATCAATGTGAATGTTGGACCCCAAATGGTAAGTTTTGCAACCCCAGTAATGCCAGTGGGGCATTGTGTAACTGGCTGTAACTTCCTGGTGGTGTAAGACAGGAACACACCAGGAACTTGCTGCCTCCTGCCTCAGCCACAAAGTGCCCCACCGGAGGGGAGGGTGGTGACCTGGGGGCACAGCAGGCCTGGCATGCCAGAATTGCCACTACCAGCAATGCTCTTGTGTTCTTAGGGAGTACCTATCTTCCTGGCTTTGAGTGGAAGTTGAAACAGCTTTACTAACTATTACTCAAAAGTGTATTAAGAAAACCCCCTCATTATTGATACTCTTTGAACGTTTTAAGTCATGTTCTCACCAGTAAATCTCCAGCATTGCCAGAGAGCGTCTTTGATGTGTTGAAACTACTCTTCTTAAAACTCTCCTTTCCTGTCCATGATAACTGTATATGTATATTGATGTTCCAGGGATTTTGGATCTAGTTTTGAGAAAAAATTTAGATTTTCTGGTGGCCAGAGACCTAAACAGGCAATACTGTGAACAGTTTCTAGTAACCTAATACCTCCTTATCAAGCACTTAGCCTGTGTACAGAACCATTTGGTGTGTTTTATAAAAATGGTGTTTGCACATGAGCAGTGTCTGCTGTTCTTTGGGGGTTTGTCCAGCTGGGCAGAGGGGCGCACACAGCACAGCCCCGCCGTGGCGCTCCCTGCCCACAGAGCTCTGCCCCAGCGCTGGCCAGGGGCTGCCTGCCAGGAGCGGCGCGGTGTGTCCGCGCTGATGCCCGTCTCTGCAGCCTGTGCCCTGTGGCGCTGCACTGGAACAGCTCTGACACTGAGGAGGTGTCCTGGCAGTGCAATCAATAGCCCACAACAGGGAGAGCACTCACTTAATGCTGTCCCTGCTCTTATGACTGACTTCTCAAACTCTGCTTTTGGTTTCAGTGAGTTCTGCTTGCAGGTTAGGTTCTATAGCAGGTAGAAAATGCAAAAGCCACTGTGTGATGTGAGATACATAATTTTTTTTAAATTCTTTTATTCTGCTGCTTTGCAAGGATAGATCTATATTCAGAAGACATTTTCTTAACAAATAGCCCTTAATGCAGGCTAAGGCACCCAGCGTACAGCTGTGTTGTGGCGGCCTGTTTAAAAGCGAATGCTCACGAGCTCTCAGTAGTGGCACTGTTAGGTCTCCCTCAGCATCTGCCTGTGTCAGCAACATCCTGTTTGATTAATTTATTTATTTAGACCTTATTTACGCTGTGGGTTCCAGCGCCTGGGGCCACTCCGTGTCCCGCAGAGCAGCGCAGAGGCTCCGGGGCCGTGCCGCGGTGGGGCGGCGGCGGGTCGGCGCGGCTGCAGGAGCGGCCGGCTGCCGCTAGGTGGCGGCGCGGGCCGGGCCGGGCCGTGACTCGCCCCCGGGGCCGGTGGCGCCTGCGGCCGCGCCGCGCTCCTTGCGCCGGGCTCCGCATCGGCCCCTGGCACCCTCCTGCCTCGGCCCGGGGCCGCCGACGGTGACAGAAGTGACACCTCTCGTGTGCCTGCCACGGCTAAAGCCGGGTGCCTTTGGCTCCCCGCTCTCAGGATACAAATACATAGCCTGTACCTGCGTTTTGGTTTCTCTAAAATTCTCTTTTCCCTTGGTTCTGTCAGGCTGCACATTTGCGAACAATAAATGAGGTAAATTTATGTCTTTAAGACAAAGAAGACATGTATGTAGTCACAACATTGTACCAGAGGGATGTGAAGTAATGTTCAATGAGCTAAGGAAATGGGGAATTCTTCACATACCGTTTTTCTACTTGTCTAAACAATAATGATGGATACCAAACAAATGCTGTATACTTACTGTAGTTTGTCTATATATGCATACATATATATATATAGACACATTTGCAGTATCTATATATCTGCTGTATACTTACGGCATATACTTCAAACAGTTACTGGAGTGCCTTGGGATGCTTACACAGGTGTTGGATAAGTTAAATAGTAAAGAAAACTATGAAGTTTAGTACAGTCACTACTAAAAATGTCACTAATAAATGGAGTAAAGTAAAATAAAGTCTTAAAAAATTAGGCAAGGCATAAGAGTAAAAAAGCACTGTCCAAGAAGCTTTGATATAAATCTTACCATAATGGAATCAAAATAATTAAATGTGGTTTATTTTAAAGATTAGCTAATCAGTACTGTTTCATTTTAAAATATTACTTAAATTACTCTGGTAACCTACTTTGAAAAAGGAACTTGGATGTGATTTGAAAGTCAAGACTGGGTGTCTTGGTGTTAACCAGTGTACCTACAATTCCACCAGGTTTGCATAAATGTGAATTCTGTCTATACCGTAAGGATTTTACATTGAATTCTGTAGGTACAATTAGTTGCCTGAGTGCCTTGGGATCTTGTGAATGCTAGAAACTGGGGAAACTAGGGACTGCCTTGCCTGCAGCTCAGATTGTCTTTAATAGACAATTCCAAGAGACAAATCCATTGGAAAGAAAGAAGGCTGTATTGATTACATTGCTCAAGAAGTTGCTTAAATGTACTTATGAAGAAACAATTGGGTGTCTATAGGTACGGATCCTATCTGCCATACCTAGGAGTTACTTGGAATAATTTGTCTGGTTCTTGTCCATATGAATATTACAGTAATATGGTACAATTATTAGGAAATACAATTAAAAGGAAACAGTGCTGTAATGGCTTTGCTGTATGAAGATCTGATGCCATCTCTTCCGTATATTATGACTGCTTCTGGTATAGAATTGTTATTACTTTTCCTAGTGTAATGCTTAGTATGAATTTTGGGCTGTCAGAACCTCTGTTTTCTTAAGAGAGCTGTGTTTTGTGTTGCTAAATTTTCCAGATCATAAGCACACCACAAAGACTGAGCAGTTCAGGGAGTGTTCTGATTGGGAGTCCGTATAACCCAGCTCCAACAATGGTCACACAGACACACATAACAGAAGCTGCTGGCTGGGTCCCAGGGTAAGGCTTTTGTCTCATTTAAAGATGTCTGAGCATCTGTTCTGATCTTTTCCATTACTTAAACTGTTCAAGCTATACACTGACTTACAGTTTCTAGTTCTTGCACAACTAAATGGAGTATGGCATGTGCTTTTCAGACAGGGAGGCACTTCTGATGTCTGGAGCATGTGGACACAGGTTATAAGCACCAGTCACTTCACTGTTGGCTTTAATTGTGGTTTCTGACATTGTCTGTTTCGTGATGAAAACGGAGAGTCACAACGACTCCTGTTAAGAGAAGTTTTTATTTTTTCCATAAGTTCATGGTATATCCATGTAGCACTGCTATTGAGCAGCAGGTGCCTACAGGGGGAGAGACTGTCACAAATACTTCAACAGACATTTAAGAATAAACTCTAATAGAAAACTTCGAATATTATCAGTGTGGTATTTTTATTATTATTCTACATTAACAAGTTTCATGGGGTTCTGAGGTGCTCCAGCCAAACAGGACTTTCTTTATCTCCTTCAATTAAATCTAGTCTTTACAGTGTTTCTTACCATTTTGTTTTAATATCAGTACTGCTGAGCTTAGCTGTCTCAAAATAGAGATGTAGTGCTTTGCCTCTGAAAAAGTAATATATTTCTGCATCTAGATTAATTTTTCTAATCAGTGATGAATGTCAGTATTACCTTTTCAACAACAGAGGTGGGAAATGGAGCATCTAGGAAAGAGCAGAAAAGAGAGTTCCATGTTTGTACCTTGACTTTCTCCATTTTACTGTGTAGGCAAGGTCTGTTACAGGTTGTACTTCCCAGTTATTGTATTCCCCCCCCAGAGAGTCAATAAACTGCAGGCCCAGCCATGCAGTTTTTAAGCTGAGGTTTTTTTGCTGAGTATGTGTTCATTTCCTGAAATACATTTTGAATGTACTTAGTTCTGATTTTATTTGAGAAAGGAGTTGTCAAAGATTACTTTTTTTTCTGCAAATTTTGTCAAATGTGGAGGCCAAGCAGATGTTCCTTTAGAAGAGGGACAAATTCTACTGTCTGGTCACAGCTTGCTAAACCAAAGAATCAACATGCCTTGCTTTCCAAAGTGTCATCCAGTGATGGGGATTCCCAGAGCAGCCTTGTGGCATCAACCAAGAAACACCATCCTTCTGTTTGTGTACTGTCCAAGTCGAGACACTGGGTTTCCAATGAGCTTTGTCTTTTGCGTCATCCATAAAAAGGCTCGAGACGACTCCAGACAGACCAGTAGTGATCTGTGCAGAAGTCCATGCAATAGGCCCTATTTTCATTTGAGGAACAGAGCTGAGGAAGGGTCTGTGGTATTCCTGAACCGAGGTAGGGAGCCCTTGCTGCAGACACTTCAGAAGACTGCTTGCTTTACCCATTGTTTACTTCACAGACTCCAAATAATTTCCAAACTGAGAGGAGCCTGTTGGTTGGCAGGGCTTGGCACAGGCTCTGGCAGCCTGGTGTGCAGAGCAGGGCACAGCTCTCACTGCTGCTCCAGGGCAGCGCCAGCCCCAGCTGCTCAGCCCCAGTTAAGCACCATGGACAGAAATCCCCTTGGTGCTGCTCAGGGAGAGGCCTGGTTGTGCATTCTGGATCACAAAGCCAAAGTGTGTTGGCTTTCAAGCACAGGTTTTCAAACCCATTGTTTTTTGTTTAGCCCCCTTCCCAGCAGTGTCAGGTGTTCAGCTGTGTAAGTGTGCTGGGAGCCCTGCTTGGCGAGACAACGTTCCCCAGCTCAGCACAGCTCTTGGGCACCGCCTTGGGTCAGCTGCAGCAGGAAAAGGCAGCTCTGGAAAGCAGCTCCTGCCTGCTGTGGGGAATAAACAGGATAAGGAATGGCCAATGATTGCAGACTGCTGCTGCTCTTCAAAATTCATGGCAGCTGCTTCTTCAGAGTCTGTCTTCAGCTCTGTGTGCATCAGCTCTAACAGGAACATGTTTAGTGTTTTACCTTGGGGTTTCGTTTAAAGATTCTTGAACATTCACTGGCTTGAAAATATAGGATATATCTTATGAACTGATAAAAGACATTTTTCTTCCACGTGGAGTAATTTTAAATAAGAATTTTCAAAGGAGCCCAGCTTCTCCTTTTTGATGGACTTTGGACATCTAGCTCACACCAGCACTTCCTGTAGTTTCAGGTGAAGGGACTTCCCTCAATTCCTATGGGCAAAGCGTGGTAAAATTGGGAACAGAATTTGTTTAGCAGTGAGCTCCGACAATTTCCTCCACAAGTCCTAACTACTACCTTCTCTCAAATTTTGTCAGGCTTTGTGTGTTGTATTTTTCCCTTTCAGTAAACATGTAAGAGCAAACACTAGAACGAGCTAGGCCCCATATGCAGTGATTTTAGTGGTCTACAGATACAATGTTGTTTTCAACTTAAGTTTGAATTGTCTTGTCTTAGGGAGCGAAAACGGACTCAAGAAATTATAGAGTCAGATTTTTCAGAAAGGTGAGTGTTACTGAATGTGTATTTTATGTAGAGTCGTACTTGGTTTACTTCAGATTTGCCTTTCAGAAAGACAACTGTCCAGTTCCTGCTTTCAGCAGTTTTCACTCCTTCATATCAAAGCTGTGTTGGGGTTTTTTTTTAGTCTGCTGATGTTCCTTTTTACTCTTTTTTTCTGCTTCTTTTACTTGTATTCTGTTTTATTAAATACATTCACAATTTTGAAAACCATTCTTGTTCTTTTTAATAGATTCTTTAGCATTTTACTACTGACGGGGGACCTTTATCTGTAAAATAACAGCTCTCCCTGGAACACATTGTCAAATGAAACCATGACGCTAATTAAAAAAGAAAAAAAAACCAACACAGCTGAACTTTTTTAAGGCTTCTATTGAATTACATATCCAGATCTAGTTTGTGTGATTAAAACAACTGCTCCTGCTTTTTTCGATTACCATTACCTAAGCTCTTGCTTCTCCGGAACAAGGTGAATGGAAAATAACCCTGACACTTTGCCAGTTCTTAATTTGGCACGTTAAAACCCAATGAATATGTACTTACTCTCTACAAAAGAGATTCTTGTATCTATTCTATGATGGACACATCATAGAAGAGATGTATATATATGTATGTATACTATGATGTATATGTATGAATATATTCTATGGTGGACACGCCTTAATTCCCCTAATGACCAAGTTTAGTATCTCCTGCTGTATTTTAAATAGGGATGTCTGAGCCTTTCTATTTTAGGCATACACATGAGAGATCCAAATAAACCTGGCTTCCAGGCACATAAGCACCCTGGGAGATTTTCCTCTTTTTTTTTTTTTTTGCTTATTCTTTTGTGAGACTACCTGGAGATGAATTACAAATCCATTTTAAGCATCTTCCCTGCAGCATGTGTTCAAATGCTTTCAATGTAGAAATAGTCAAGGAAGGGGAAGGGGCTCTAGTGCACTTCTTTGCAAACTTGTAAGAAACAAGAAACCGGTGCAAAGGTTTTATTTTTCATTTAGATAGTCCAGATTTCTGTTGCACAAGGTAGACCTTTTGCTGTGTAACAAAGTAGCTTATTAACATTCAATGTATTAAAATAATACTTTTCTCTTTTCAGTAAGAGAAGCAAAAAAGGAGATAAAAATGGGAAGGGTCTGAGGCATTTTTCAATGAAAGTTTGTGAAAAAGTTCAACGTAAAGGAACAACTTCATACAACGAAGTAGCTGATGAGCTTGTATCAGAATTCACAAATTCTAACAGCCACCTACCAACAGATTCAGTAAGCAAATATGTGTTGAATTTTGTTACACCAATATAGGTTTATCTGTTTTATCATGGAATTCTGTTTCTGTACTGTACTGCCACAGTCCCTACTCTTCTTCACTTAACTAGTTCTCAAATATACAGATCTACTCTTTGAAATCTAAAAATACAGAATTAAGATGAAGAATTGAACTCCCTCTAAATTATCAACAAAGTAGAGCAATCCACCAAAATAACTAACTTTAAGAAAGGGCTACTCTTGTACATGTGGTCTTGTCAGGCTTTTCAACTGTGCCAGACTTGCCATGATGGAATTTCCTGCAGAGATGCTTCAGGAAGGCCTGAAGCTTCCATTTGCAACCAAAGATATTCATGTGGTATCCAAGGGGTATCACAGATGAATGATCGTGGTTTAACACCACTCTGACCAGAACTGCCATTCTGGCATTTGATCTTCTCCATGTCTATGGAGCAAAAAAAATTGCTTTTCCTTTTTTAATTCAATTATTTTGTTGTAATTAGTGTATTGTTTTCTTAGCAGGCTTACGATCAGAAAAATATCAGACGGAGAGTTTACGATGCCCTCAACGTCCTGATGGCAATGAACATCATTTCAAAGGAGAAGAAGGAAATCCGGTGGATTGGCCTTCCTACAAACTCAGCTCAGGAATGTCAGAATCTAGAGGTAATGGGAGGTACATGGGAAATTCTGTTTTGTTCGCATGTTGTGATAACTGAATTGCTTTTCTTTAGAAGAGGGATTTTTTTCTCGGTTTGAACCTCATTGGTTTTGATGCTTGTGCACTATGAAAATACAAATTTTGATATTGGAATAAACTGAAAAAATATATTGTGTATGCTTCGTTCAGTTTCATTTAGTATACATTACATTTAGTTTTTTAAAAAAAGCCAAGCTCTTTACCTTACAAGAATGGACATTGATTAAATCAGGGATTATTTTTAAGATTGAAGTCTATAGTACCTTGAATCAGAAGAAAGTCAAAAGAATTTATAGTTCAGTTATGCTCACAAAATGGTTTACATTTAAAATGAGACGAATTCTCAATGTCTGTACTTGGAAATATTTTTATTTCAAAGGAAATTAAATTGAAAAATAATTCCTGCTGGAATGTCAAATACTAGTTATGAACTGCCAGAGAAAGCAAAAAGAAGTTTTACTTCTTGGTTATTTCCATTATTTTTTCAGCAGACTAAGAGTTACAGTGTTTTCTGCAGGGATGCCAGAATTTATATGCACAAATGTTGCCTGTCCTTCAGGCCAAATGTGCTATAAATAAAAACAACAAGTCACTGTATTTACTGCAGCGTGCTGTAATGGCTGTCTGCAAATACATCTCAGTTTGTGACACTTGGGCATTAGGTATCTTAAAAGGTGGGTCGGTGCCTCTCCAGTTCTTTTTGTGCAGGGTCATTTGCATCAATTGTCTTTCTTGATGTGGTAAGAGAAAAGCTTTTACTGTCCTTGTCCATTGCAGCAACTTGAAAACTACATCCATCCAAGGAGAATGCCTGTGTTCAATCATAATGCTCCAGGATGTTGTTTTTGTTTATTTTTTTTTTTAAATTCTGGATAAATCCACACTTTGCATGCATTCATGTGAATGCATTGTCTCTAGTATAGGTTATTGTTACAGATATTGAACTTGAATTTCATTGTCTCATCTTCAATAATCATATGCAATTCACTGTTTCAGACGCACAAAATGGAAGCCAGACATATTTTTCAAAAACCGTTGGTTCCTCTGACATAATAGAAAGGACTGTAAAACAAAGCTGCGTTTTCATGGTGTGAAAATCAGAATTAATTTTGCTTTTAAAGCTGTATAAAGTGGCAACTGTTCTTACAATGTAAATCCATAATATGATTACCAGTACAAAAATCAGTGCAAAAGAGCTTGTTATATAGAAACTATGCCTGAGTGATATCTGTATTGCTTACTGGTTTTAAAAGTCCCAGCACAGAAAGCCATCTGAAAGATGCATTTTAAACATTAAAGTGTGTGAGGAGGGAATCACCACAAAGCAACCTTATAAATAAGATAGAGGAGTTTGGGCCAGCTAAGTTTTAAAAGTCCACGTCATTTAGTTTCAGCACTTGAATGAAAAGGTAATTTAAGAGTTTAGTGTTTTGGGGAGCCAGTGATGCAGTGCTGGCACCAAGAGGATGATGAGCAAAAACCCCTTTCAGCCCCAATGGCTGTTGTCCAGTTCTTCAGCATTGCCCCAGAGGACACTTCCAAACACTGCTGTACTGCAGGGTCAGTATTGCCCTGTCCCAGCTCTGCCTGTCCCAGGTACAGCAGCTTGGCCACTTCAGTAACCAAACTGCTGCAGGAGCTGTGCTCCCGTAGAAAATGGAACCTCTGGCCCTTTTTGTTGCTGCAGTCTTGTCGGTTTAATCAAGTCTCAAACAAGAAGTGGAGGTCCCTGGTAAGATATAGGTGATCATAAGCCCAGCCTCCATATATTAACGTCTAGTAGCTTGCAGCTAGGAGAACAGTGGGACTTGCAGAATTCCAAAAGAGTAGAGGGCAGAAGGGAAAAAAAAAACAAACCAAGGCATCCCCTCCAGCAGGTTTTTGATTTGGTGCCAATTGGCACTCAGTGCAAGGCAGAAGAGGCAGAATGGGGGGGAACATAATAGTCTCTTGTAATAATTAAATCCTTACTGGAGTTAAAATTGTTGACAGAGAAAGACATTGCAGTCTGCCAGACCTGTTTAATGGAGAAAATTTGCCCCCTTTTACAAAGTCAGCCTGTTCAGTTTGGTACAAGGGAATGGACAGGGCAACTAAGTATCTTGATACATTTACATTTATCTTTTAAGATAGAAAAACAGAAGCGGATTGAAAGAATAAAACAGAAGCGAGCCCAACTGCAAGAACTACTATTACAGGTATATTTAATTTTAATTTTTTTCCCCATAAATGAAAATATCAAGTGCAGATCCAGCATGTTAGACCTTCTGAAATTCTTTCTAGATTTAACTAACTGCAGTGGCATACTAAGGAGAAAAGTTTGACCCCTGTGACCTTTCTGGATTCTGGTAGGGGGACCTCTTGCCGATACTTTGTGGTTCAGTTTTGCCTGCTGTAAACCAGCACGCTCCATCTGTGTGCCACAAGCTTTCCTAAGCGTTCTGCTGAAGCTTTGCCAACCTCACTGGGAATGGGAACAACTCACAAATCCCCTTTGTTGACTCTTAATTCCCCCAGAGCTACCCTGAGTCATTCTTCAAATTTTCTCTTTGACCTAAGCTTTGAAGTTCACAACAGAACTTGTGTAAATGTCTGCAGAGTTGTTTGGGGGGATACAGATATTTCTGAATCTTCACAGTGGAAGGCTGGCAAATCCAACACCTTTACTTTCAGTCACATACCTTTGAGATGACTTTTGGCTTTAATTGCTGAAATATATTTCAAATGCATTTTGTTTATAAGGTAACATTTTATAAACACAGTTATGAGCGTTAACGTTCTAGTCTGTGGAGACTTTTAGTAATTTAAATGTAATCAAATGATTTTATGAGATTACAGGCAATAAGGCTGTATTTTTTTCCTGGTTCAACTACACTGATACAATTTTCACGTAACTGATATTTGCTGAAACTTTCAAATATCTGATGCTGCTTCTTTGTTTGTCACCAAAAGCTGTTTCTCTGCTTAGGGTACAATTGGGATTCTATCTCTCTGGCCCAATACATCAGCAGCTCCTCCAACATTAACGTGAAATTACGCTGGTGAAAATAAGGCAACTCAGGCCCTCTTAACGTTTTAGTCCAAATATTGACAGAGTTGACTCCCTTACTGTCCACAACTGCCATTTTTGCCCTGATTGTGCTGTTAGCCAAAGAGTTTACCAGTCCTTTGGGATTCTGGCTATCTTTTTCCCATTTAATGGAATAGGCAGGGCCTCAGGTGGGTGAGTACACTGACTTCCAGTCCCTCAAACAACATTTCCTAAACCCACCCATTTTCATACATGTGCAGTCAGATATAAGAAACTGCAGGCAGCGAGTGGCATCACAAACAGCAATTGCTTAATAACTTCCAGAGGAGAATTTCCAAACTAATTCTTTTGAAAGAAGGTGGTGATGGATGAGAAGGGAAAGAGAATAAAAATACAGATATGGGAAGTGGGGGAATTTTTGTTTCAGTGTAACTATCTCCTACCCTGAGGTAATTACGCATGAAAAGTATCAGAGAAGACCTCTGACTCCAGAGCCTTTTCAAAGGGATTGGGAAAGCATTCTCCAGCAAGCCTTACTGCTCTTTCTTATTTCTTCAGGGAGTGTGAGGGAACAGAGTCAATAGTATATGTGTGGAAAAATTGGGTTTAACTTCTGCTCCTGGTGAACTTCACCAGTGCCAAGAGGAAGTCAGGCCACAACTCACTTTTTGACAAAAAAATACTGAAGGTATTGAATGTTGGTAAATAAGACTTAGGAGGTTTCATTTCCTGGAAACACTGATGTCTGCTCTTTTATTGTCAGTGATCTTTTCTTTTTTCTTGTGTTTTACAGCAAATAGCATTTAAAAACTTGGTACAAAGAAATCAGCAAAATGAACAGCAAAATCAAGGCCCTCCATCTTTGACCTCCACGATACAGCTGCCTTTCTTAATAGTCAACACTAGCAAAAGAACAATTATAGACTGCAGCATATCAAGTGATAAGTGAGTGTTTATGAAATTCATTGTTATAATTTTACTTTCTTTGTGGACTGGAATTTTTCCTCAAACAAGTGAGGGAATTTTTTCTCGTTTACTAGAAGTAATTATATTTACGTTTGCAACTGTCACTTCGGGGGGTTGCTTGCTGTTTTTTAAAATATCTAATGTAACTGCAGTAATAATATGAATGAGTTTAATAACACTGCCTTATAGTCTCTAGTTAAACCAGGCTGAATTTCAATGTTGTAAAAGCCACTTCAGGCTGACATTCAAGGAGCATTCCCTGCACAGGAGAAATAACTGAATGAAATTATTTACTAGGACAGCACTACCTTTTAAAGCAGCCATGTGAATTCTTACTCTGAGCATGCCATAAAAATGTACACAGTCAGAAACTCAAGGTTATCCATGTGACACAAAAGTAACATACTCCAGATGATGGAAACAACTTTGAAAGTGGTTTTTAACAGCAAAAAGTTCTCTGAAGGAAAAGATACAGAAATTTGTAATACTGTCTTTGTAAGCAAACTGCTACAGTTGTATTCACATTAATCTGAAAATCTTCCAGTTACGTAATTGTGAGTGCTTGTGCTCTTCATCCTGTGAAAATATGGCTGAAGTTTGAGGTGCTGTTACGTTAATTGGTAATCGGCTCACAATCAGTTTATTAGCTGAAAATAGCTGGCTTTGCTCTAATACTGTAGATTACAGATTTCACTCTGTGGTATGCAAATCCTGTACTGAACTTCAAGTCAATCACACAGCAAAAATAGACAGGCTCTAGTAACCCACCAGCATGCAAAACAGCAATACTATTGAACATTGCATTTCTGTAGAAAATTGCAATACGTCCAATACATTCTGGGACAAAACTTGTGGAATACTCTCATGAGCACTGCAGTTCAGCAAGTCGGGAATTTTAGGATCATTTTTGATTTAGCATAATTATACCCTTATTCTATAGTCACACTATAGAGGTCTTCCTGCTCTTTTAAACAGGAAACTACATTTAGGTTTGAAGTTGTTAAAAAGTTGAACAGTTTCATACTGAAACTTCAGAACTGCTGCTTTGAGATGTCAGAGATTAATCTGGCTTTTGGGATCCAGAGAAGTGTAACACGCTTCTACGCTCTCCAACTGTGTGAAAACACTCCTACCAAAACTGAGCAAACCAAAATTATTGAAGTTGTTGATACTTCAATTTATGTAACTCAGCTCTGGTAGTATGTCACCTGGAGGTCATTAAGTGTACAACCCAAATTAAGCCAGCTTTTCACTGTAGTTATTATTTGTGCAACTAATTAGTGGCAGCAGCAATAGGTTAACAGTGCCAGAAACTGCTCTGTTTTAACCACTGTTAACACTTATCTGCTAAATAAGGCAGCTTGCAAAGGTGCTGACTTGGTTTGGAGAATTCCCAGTCTGTAGAGTTTATTGGAGAGTGTTTGTGCTGCCTGACTCCATCACTGGTCAGCCTGAGTGCTTGCTCTGCACTTGGTTCCAGACTGAAAGCCACTTTCTAAAGGGCTTCCATTTTCCTTTCTCTTTCCTTTCTCTAAAGTACTGGTATTAGTAAGTCCAGTGAAGAGCTAAGCTCACAGCATTAGCTACTCAAAATTGTATTTACAGAGGAACTTCTAAAAGAAAGTAATTGCTTGGAAATGTTGTACATATAAGGGTGATTTAGTATCAGAAGGAAAATTGGTTTATGTCCTCTAAGCTTTTTTTCTATGCAACAACAGCCAAAACAGAATGAAATTTCTCACAAACAAAAAAAGAGAGAAGTTATTGGGCAAGTTTTGTTTAGAGTTTGACAAAGTAGATGGGTGCCAAGCAGCATACTGGGAATGGCATTTCTGAAGTTGGAGTAGGAAAAACAAAGTCTTCAGGTAAAAAGGAAGTAGTTAAGAACTAATTTCAAAGATGAGGCACATGAATAAGTAAGTCCTGTTTAAACAGGAAAAATGTATTTAGTGTATATGGTACTTCTGTATAAATGCTGTTGGTCCTAGGGAAAAGAAAGAAAAAGTAACCAGAATCCCTTGTTTTAAACAAGCATTCAGACACAACAGATGTATCAGAAACTTGGAAAATTAGAACATCTCTAAGGGGAAATGCAGAAGAATTTGTACAGCATTGGAGATACAGTGCTGTACATTAGAGAGAACGTGTAGGAAGTAGCCTCTTGTACCCTTACAGAAAGAATTGCCTGTAGCAGCAGAAAATCCAGATTAAAATCACTGGTGATCAAATTCGCACTTACCATGGAAAAGGGACAGGAAGCGTACCCAAGTTTTGTATACACAGTATTAACAGCCTCTGAACCTGGCTTCTAGTACTGAATAATAACATGGCAGCCCAGTAGATCATTCTGTGAGAAAAGAAGTTGATTTCTCAATAACAGCTGAAATCATGGTGGGAATTACTAGGAAAAACAGTAAGGACTGCAATGTAAAACTAGATGCATATAGAGCTTTCTGTGTGGAATACTACCCACTCTCATGTTCTTGGAAAAAGTATGGCTTAACCAAGAGAGACACAGGAGGGCAGCAAGGACTGAGGCTCTGGAAAGGCTTTGACAGAAGGAACAGATGGGCTCTTTGGCCTAGAAAGGAGAGGACAGTGGAGTCCGAGGTGTCTCAAAAATCACCGGTGATGTGGTGAACATGCACAGAGAACAGCTGCACACAGTTGCTAATTAAATTAAGAGATATTAAGAGAAGATACAAGGTGATGACAAAAAGAATGTTTTTGTAACAGTTTATGCAAATTGTAATATTTGATTTTGTTCATGCCAAAAGTTTGCATAAGTTCAGAAGGGGGTCATGTCAAGTACCTGAAAGAAAATCCTCCAACAGCTGTTAATAGCAAAGTAGAAGTGTAGAGATTTCCTGTATCAGTGACTGCAGGCTGCTAGAGACTAAACTGGAGAAATACTGAAGACTGTAAATTTTTTGTTTTGTAAACTTGCTGGGAAAAGAAAATAAGTTACCTTCCTTTCTAACATCCAGTATTTGGCCACAGCACATGGGAGAAGAAATGCAGAGCTATCAATAAATGCAGCTTTTGATCCTGTGCCATCAATTGGAATTCAGTTATGAGTCGCTAATTGCAGGTTGCTGGTAGTAGCTTGGTATGACACCGAGCTGTGCTAGTTTAAGCAGCAGCAATGTAATTGTACTGGTTAAAATTATATTACATCTTCTTTTCCCTCTTAGTGTGATTATGCTGGCATAAATAAAGGTGTATAAACAATAGGTTTTACAAGTAATATGGTATGAGCCACAGAAGAAATGCTGTGTGTAACTGACAATTACATCCAACACAAAGCATTAGATTACCAATTGAAAATTCCGTGTATAAACTCAAGAGCTGCAAAGCTCCAAGCTTCCTGGTTCAGGTATAAGAAAATAAGTATTAGAAAACAACCTAGCAAGAAAATTGACATGTAACATGAGCTTGGAGGGATAGTGGAAGACCCACCAGTGAGTTATCTTTTAGAAACTGTATCTCACAGTTGGGTTGCTTTTCCAAGGATAACAGTTTTGTCAGCAAAAAAGGAGGTACTGGGAACTAAGCCTTATTTTGCAGACCAGAACTGTCCAGGCTTTTAATACCTGTAATGACAGTGTAAGGCCAGCCTAAATGCCCCTGCATTTCTTAAATCTGTCTGATGTTTATATCTCAATTTCCACTTTTAAATGCAGTTAAAAACAATTTGAGAGTCCAGCAGCCGAAACAATGGGTTGTGAACACACAGGAGTCTGAACAGACAGCTTTTCTAGCTGCATCCAAAAAAGAAAAAATATACCAAAGTAAATAGGTCAGTTCACAGGAGGAGTGTTGCACATTAGAACAGAAAGTGAAATGTAAAAGCAGAAAAACAAAATAG
Source organism: Chamaea fasciata (assembly GCF_029207755.1). Classification (NCBI taxonomy): domain Eukaryota; kingdom Metazoa; phylum Chordata; class Aves; order Passeriformes; family Sylviidae; genus Chamaea; species Chamaea fasciata. Next base: position 11,886,904 of record NW_027094096.1, on the reverse strand, counting down.
TTGTTTTGGTGACAGGGCTTCAGGTGACCTTACTGGCTTTAGAGCAAGTGAAGGTTCATGTTTAATAAGGCCTCCCTCTTCCCCTTTGAACCTACTCAATGAGGTAGAAAATGTTAAACTTTGTTCCTGCACTGGTGAAGTTACTTCAATTGAGAATGTGCAATTTTAAAGCTGTAGGCATGCCAGTCTCAGGAAAGAGAAAGTATTTCTTGCACTTCTCTTTCCTTAAGGACCCTTTACAGAAAATCAAGACTCTTGACACTTACCTCAGTGCATGCCAAAACCACCAGAGAAAGAATAGGCAAGAAGAGCACAGCTGTGCTCTTTTCAGAACCATCTCACTTTTAATTTTTTACATGCAGATTTGAATACCTCTTTAATTTCGATAATACTTTTGAGATTCACGATGACAGCGAGGTGCTGAAGAGAATGGGAATGTCCTTTGGGCTCGAAGCAGGCAAATGCTCAGCTGAGGACCTAAGAACTGCAAAATCACTGGTGCCAAAAGCTTTAGAAGGCTATATCACAGGTAAGTTAAATATTGTTCCTGGCCAAATCTATAACCTTACTTAACTGAAGCAAATTTAATTATATTAACTTTTCTACGTAACATATGAGCATCTTGAACTGGTTGGTGTAATCCCTCAGGAGCCAGCAGGTGCCACCTGAGAACTAAGCTTCTCTACATAAAGCAAGAGGCTCCAAAGACTTCAGGCTTTTACCTCCCCTGTTTGTGCTTAGACACAAAACTGGAACTCCTTCAGTGCTGCATCGCTGGACTAGAGCTGCCAAAATTTGCCATCACTTCCTATAGTTATTGTCAGTGTGTTCTTCTTGCTGTACTCGCAGCTTAAACTTAGCCCAGCATTTTCTCGAGTTTCTGGAGGGACTTTAACTGTAAAGGAAGTGTTACCCAATTAATTACTGCATACAGACCTTTGTTTTTGAGGAAAGGGCACAAAGCTCTTGCCCTAATTTCTCTACTGCTATATATAAATCAGAATTCAGTTACAGTCGATAAAAGCAGTACATTTTAAATGGCTTAACGTTTCAAATTACATCAAATATGCTTATGTTTATTAACACTCACTTGTGTTTTCCTGGTCCTCTTGTCCTGTGTGTTTTACAACTAAGATTTCATATTTTATTTTTTGGTCAATTTTGAAATTACACCTGAAGCCTTTATAAGATGGCACTCACAACAAAAAGAGAAGTTGAAAGAAATCTTGATTTGTTCCTCGCAGGTTCATTCAGCTCAACATTCTTTACCATGTGATTTATCACCAATGTAAAAAGGGGAATGGAGCAGAACCTCTATGTTTTAGTAGTGTTGCAATGTTGAAGTTACTTAATTGCTCCCATGTGTTGAGGATCAGACTAAAATTCCTTTTTCGTTTTAAGCCTGCATTAACTTACCTCCAGAGAACAGGGGATCCTTACATTTGCAAAAAACCCTATGTCATGACACTATTTACTGAGTACTTCCCTAGTAGCAAACCAGCAGCCTGGAAGAGTTTTAATCATAGGAAATGCATTGATTTTATTTTTTATTCAAAAATCATTAAGGCAAGTAATGTACATGGGTTACATTCAGCTGTTTCAGCCTCTGTAAAATTAGCTCAGAGGTATTCCTACTAGAATAAGTATTTAAAAAATACATGTACTTTAATTTACATATCAGTACATGTATTAATTTTAAAGGTTTATTGTATCTGTTGCTTATTACTTAATTGTACTATATAAATCTACAGTTAAGAGTATGAATTGCGTAGTGGTGGTTTCTAATTGCAGTAAGTGACTAATAAAGGAAACAGATTTAAATGTTTTGCACAATAGTTGAAAAGCCAGCATTTGCCTGATTATATATTTTTGGTTATCTCCCTGTTTTAACCTTGGGAGCCTTTAGACATTTTCTTACACAGCAAGAGTAGGGAAATAGAAGGGTCATCACTGGTTTCTAGAATCCATGGTTATTTCTACATTGCCATGATGGATCTTTCAAGAACAATGGTTTCAGTTACTACTATATAGAAAAAACAGATCCAGGCCTCTTATTTATTCACTGAGTCAATTTATTCACTGCAATCAAGATTCATTATGATCCCAGTAACTGACTCCATGGACAACTGCTCTAGAAACCAGTCCTGTTCTAGTATGTCCAAGTAGGTGAATTATTTCCTGTACAATGTTAGTTTGACCTTAGCCTGGTAATTTTTTTCAGATAATTCTTGACTTCCAAACACTAAAAATAGTTTGTACTATAATGCTTACCGGTAGGACTAGAGAAGCAATTGGAAGAATCTTAAATCTAAACCAGTTCAACCAAAGAAACTTTAACTTCACAAAAAATGTTGGACAATCTCAGCTTTGAAAAACAATAACTTTCTATTTGCATTAAACAGCCATATAAATTGCTCGGAAGTGTTGAACTGATGATGTGCACATCAAAGCTTTAGTGGTGGATTTTCTTTTGAAGAGGATCACGTGTTTTAGCCATTCTTCAAGTGCCCAAATTTGATAAAAGTAGTGTCTTTGAGGTTTGCTAGTTTCACAATGTCTTAGCAAATAAATGTATTTTTGCAATATGCATTTTAAATACTACATTGGTGTGATCCCCAGGTATGACTGCCACTGAAATCAGCAGAAGCTAAGGCATATTGACGTCACAGAGAAAAATATTCTGTGTATCTTAAATTATTTTTGTAAAACGCTTTTCTGTTGCTTGACTGTCACAACTGACAATGTCGAAAACATGACACTTGCACCAGCTTAAGAGGACATTCCAAGGACACAATCCCAATCATAGATTCCTGCCCATTTCTGCATTTTGATCCAGGTGCTTTCTTGTGTGCTCTCCCTGAGCTGGCTCCAGGTGCTCAACTGCAGGCTTTGTCTGGCAGAGGACTTTGCAACAATTAAACAAGTAGAACTACGTAGCAAAGGACTCCAACCTGAACAGCTCAAGTGGAAAGGAGGGAGTGAGGTTCCTGGGTGAGCAGAAATACTCCACTGCCTGGCACAAGCATAAACTCATAGAAGAGCAGCCAGAGTACCATCTCTGTCTTTTGGGTTGTGCACATCCTACAGGCACTTAACACAAAGCCAAGTCCCACCTTTGTTAGTTGAGTCCTGACTACTAGAAATGAGGCTGCAGATTTTAAAAAAGCAGGAAATAAAAATTCTGAGGCGCTAACAGTTGGGGTAACAACAGCTCACCTTATGTATCCCACTAAGGCAGTGGACAGACAAAGTGGTGCAGTTTAGGACTTGTTTTTTTTTTTTCCCGTGTGAAGAAGTACTCTGCTGTTTACCTGTATAATTAGTCAGGACTAGAAAATGGGCTGGAGTTGAAACTAATGAGCTAAGAGCAGCCAGTGCCTGAGTGAGTTTGTTCAATGTCAACAACACTTCCATGCAGCATTTGTATATTAACTGCTAAAGCTATTGAGGGTATTGATTTAGAGCCTTCTCAAAAAAAGTATAAATTTCTGCCGAGTGTATCTGCTACAAGATATGCCTAATACATAACAATGCCACTACTAAATTGGACTGCACCACCTTGGGAAGGTTTGTTCAAACTGCTTTCCCCGGTTTTAAGTGTAACTATCAGTAATTGATCTACACTGCCAGAATAAATAAGCCTCTTCATTATAGGTGCACTTCTATTTTGACAGACTTTTCCATACTGGAAATGGTTTCAACTCCCCATCTTTCACAAACTTCTTATCCCTTGCTCCTCAGAGTCCACTGGAAAATTGAATTTAGAAATATAAGGCAGTGAAAATACAAGGCAGGGATATGCTTTTATGAACCACCTTTCTGCCATGCTTCTACCTTGCTCTTCAAAAAGAAAACTAACAAGCTATTATCCAAAACTGTTAATGAACCACAAGATTACTAGCAGTGTCTTGTTATTCTTCTGGAATATTAAACATGTACACACAGGTACACTCCTTCGAAATACCAGGGAACAACACTATGGTACAGCTCTATTAATCTAAATACAGTGCAGTCATTCCAAATGGTTTAGCCTCGTCCTGCACAGACAGGAGGAAGCTGTCAGAACATGTTCTCTGTAACACAAGACCTTAATTTAGGGCAATCTTGATGAAAGACATCCAGCTCCATCCCCATTTAACTGTTCTCATCTATTCTGTCCTCACAGATCACCCTAAAACTGCCACTTATTAAAGTTTGCTGTCATGTTCCAAGAACTGCTGCCAGGAACACCGCCCTTGCTAGCCCTGCTTTGTAACGTGACATTTAAGTACCTTGCTGCAACAGTTTTCCACAGCATAAACCGATAGCCTGTGGATCCATCCCAGTGGATGGTGAGCCAGTTTTACATGGCTGTGTCAACCTGCTTAAAACAGTCCCTGTGCTAGGCAGCACTGCCAAATCTAGATGAACCAAAGTTTGGCAAGAACACAGAAGGACAAATGAGAATGTGTATGTAACAAACACAGTTATTCCTCTTACCTGCTGCTATAGAACAATTCTAGATAATTTTAAGTAGTACAGTCTCAGTTACTGCCACTGTGCTGTCTAGAACAGAGGCTCAGTTAAGCATAGAATTTAACAGTAAGGACCCTAACTTGTTAGGGAATTTGAAAACAAGTACTATGGGGGTTGTAAGTAACCTCTTCACATCCCTCAGGGGGCTTTTAACAAACTGCATCAAGCAACTCAGCATTATTGCCAGACCATTTTAATAGTCTTAACCCCACAGTTTCCTATCCCTGGGGAGGAGAGTGCCTTATATGTCTCATATGCAGTATACAACAGGCTCTCTCTTTCATTCTTGGCACCAGCCCTTTGCCACGGTCTGTGCATGTCCACAGCTGCTGCCCAGCTCAGGCTGGTGGCAGAGTGGATGAGGAGCCTGCCCCACAGCCAGCCATGAGAGCACCAGGCTGAAGCTGGCTTTGGCCACCAGAACACACACAGCGACACAGAGACTGCTCGAGTGGCTTCACTGCACTACCTCAAACCCAACTAAGGACAGTTCCTTTTGTGCCTTCACCAAGTGGGGCAGCCAAGGTACTTGGACCTGTCGGGACATTTCGCAGGGTCAGGCTGTGGCAGTAAGTTTCCATGAAGGGCTCCAGAGCTCTTATTTCAGATACTTGTGATTGCATACAGCCACCAGCCCGGTGAATCTTCTTCACAGAGCAGGAAAAGCTGAGTGCAAGGCTTAAGTGAATCCACAAAAGACAGGATATAATTTCATCTTGACCAAACAGGACACATCTACAGTAGAAAACTCAAGCTACTGGTACCTTCTAAACTACATTAGGGGATCCTAACTGCAAAGAGAATGCAAAGTTTAAAATTGTAAAAGGAAGAAAATATGTAAGTAACTATCGTAAATAGTTATGCTTTCATCTAGATATGTCTGCGGGATTTTCATGGATAAACCAAGGGTTACTTTCAAGTTCAGCACAAGCAGTTTCCCATTTTGAGGCAGCTGGAGGCACTTACGATGCTAAGTCAAGGTAAATAAAATAATTTTTTATTCAAGGATAGTTATGCTTGTGCTACTTTAGTAACCTTGCTATTTCATACCATTTGCATGCAGGAATTGAGATATTTTCCTATCGTGGTTGATTTTGATTGTGAAAAAGTCTCTAATTCTGTCTTCCTTGAAGGATAATTATATTTGAAACGTCAAATCAACATGCTTTGAATGTTGAACATACCAGCTATTTCATACCTATGTTTCATAAGAATAGAAGCACTTTCAAGCCCCTTTTCCTGATTAACTTTAAATTCCTGCCTGGGCATGGACTACAAATAGATAATTACATATGGATAAAAGCCCAGTAATAATTCTGAAGAATGTGTAAGAATGTCTGCTCTCTAAATGCACTACTCTTTAAGCTCTCATGAAAGAAGTTTAGTCCACACAGCTCAATAAAAATTTAAAATTAAAAACCAACAACCAAACAAAAAACCACCATGCACAAAACCCCAACCTCAAATGCACCTCAGCAGCTGGACTTTGCTTGGAGGTTACCTGTAGCATAAAAAATGGAAAAAAGGATTAGTTTAGGGATTATTATTTTGGAGCAGGTTCTTTCTCATAGCGTTTAATAGCTTCATTTTATATTGCAAACATTTCTGTGTATTAACGAAACTGTGATGGATTTCCCTTTTTTTCCTTCAGCTAAGCAATTCTACTAGTTGTCTATGAAAAAAAAAATAGTCACCCAATAATCTTTTTATGCAACTTTCTGATGTTTTATCAGCTCTCCTAATTAATAGCTGTTTACTGCAACAATTTGGGATTTTTCCTTGTTGGTAGCATTTCTTCGACTAAAGGAAAAGCTGAGGCCAAAAAGAAAAAGCTGAAAACCTCATGAGAAACCCTCTAAACCTCACCCTTTCTGTTCTTTTGCTAGTGAGAATGCAGGGTTGTGTTTGGATGCTGAAGTGGCCTTAGCAACTGGGCAGCTGCTTGGCCTTAGCAGTCAGCAGTCCAGCAGTGCAGCGTCCCGGGGAGAGACGCCCTGCTCCTTCAATGAGGAAGATGAAGAGGATGAAGATGAGGATTCTTCCTCCCCAGAATGAGGACAGTAGAAAATGTAATATACAAAATGCTGCTCAAATATTCTTAAACAGAGTTCCTGGTTTCTTGCCTTGGTGTTCACTACGTTCTGTGAACCAAAATGGAAGCTTCAAAACAAGTTTATCTATAGATGAAATCGAAGAATTGTATGACTGAACACAGAGTGACATGCAGAGGCAGAGCAAAGTGGGTTTTATAAACTATAAACAAGGAAAAGAACAAAGTCCCTGGAGATTTGGCAAAGTAAACCTTAAGTTCATCTTTTCCATTTTGGGACTCTCTGTCTTCCCCTTGTCTTTTTCACATGGAGAAGAAAACAGTCAGTCAGTAAAAGCCAATTCTTGCATTGTCTTTTGGCTGTGCTGCCTTTAGAAAAAGGGGGAGTGAGCACATGCAAACGTGCTAAAATCGTTATTTAAAACGATCTTGTATGAGAGTGGTTATAGGGAAAAGGGGCTGTTAAAATGTTTGCTTTTTTTCTGTTCAACTTGCTGTATAGAAGATTCTTAAAGTAATATAAAATGCAACTGATTAAATTAATCTTGAAATAGCTTATATCCATTTTAGATACTCTAAAAGTAACATTAGTATTAAAGGTTCATGTGTTCGTTTATGTTGCAGGCCTAATTTATTATAAGTGATTATTCTTAGCCATTATTAAAACAGGAAACAAACAGTATTCTCTGCACCAGCTTTTTTCAAGGAAAATAAGTAAAAAATTGTATTTCTAGATTAGAGCATATTCAGTGTAGCTTCTCCTTTACTGTTCTAATTTTATATAATCCCTTTGATGTTAGAGCATGTCTTGTTTTTAAAAAAAAGGCCTCCCACCATGTTAAGGACCTCAGTGTGTTTTCAAGCCAGTCTTTTCAAATTTGGGGTGGGCAGGTCACATAACTTTTAAAATCACAGGCTGAGGTTCTTAGGAAAAAAAATTAAAATGCCAACATCACTTCATGTTTTGCATTCCAGTCAGCTGGGATTCTGACAGACTTTCTTATCAGTAACCTTGGTTGCACTCACCTTGATGCACCTTTGAAAGTTGTATCAAACCACTTAACCTGTTACCCAAGTTACCCAACACATATCCCATGTGAACTGTTAAATTAGACTTGCAGCAGGCTGTGTTTTTCATGGCTAACATCACATCCAATCGTAAAGACCTTGAAAAAAAAAAAAACCTACTGGAATATCAATGGAAAATACACCGTAGAGGTATTCTTCCCATGGTGTTCCAGCATCCAGGACTTTGCCCAGCCTCTATGTTAACTATTTTTCATGAGGTAAATCTTTGCAGTTTTTGCACTGTCTGTAGGTGGTTGCTCCATGTCTCGGCTGTCTGAGGCAGCTGTGCTGGCTCTGTTCCTGTGCTGGGGGATAAGGCAGCTTGTGCTGTGCTCTGCTTGTGCTGTTGCTCACCTGAGCAGTGGCACCAGCTACCCCTGGGCTGCTGGCGGCGTCACTCTCACAGCCTGGGCTGTGTCCACATCCTCTTTTACAGCCAAACCTGTATTCACTCAGGCCAGCAAGATCCAAAAGCACCAAGCTTGAGCTACAGAGAGGAAATGAAGCTCCAGCTCAAGAGCTGCCTGGCTTGTGCAGGAGTTAGCACAGGGCTGGCAGCTCACAGGACAGGTAAAACTGTGAGGAGTAGACAAGCACCAGCTGCATGTTTACATTACAAACTAAAGCAGCAGATAGAAACTTCTCACAGATAGTTCAGACCCCAGCTGCTGAGGAATACCGTGAGGGCAGCACCAGTATGTAGGTATGGCTCTTGACTGTCTGTTTTACACAAATGAACGGCAAATGCACAAACTAAAATGCCGACCATGGTATTCACCCCTGGGGCAAGACTGTTAAGACCATTCTGTGTTCATGGCTCACAGACGAGGGCTTTACACCTCCTCACTTCCACCGAGTCTGTAACACTACCTCCATACCAGAAAAGCTTTACAGATACAAAAGAATATCCTTGCTGAGAGTCAGTGCATTGAGCCAAGTGGCTCGCTTTTGAAATGGGGGGAGAAGGGAACAGGTACTCCACACATACTACTATGGAATTGTCAGCTTCATAATTGACATTTCATTTTAACACATCATCACTTTCATTCTTAAAAAAAACCCAACCCATTGCTTTTTCAAAAACTGCCCTGTTTCATTGGAGAAGGCAGATCAAAGTTAATTTATGTATGCATGATCCTAAGGAATTCTTTAAGAGGGAAAATATCTTCCAAAGTAGTTATACCTCCCTCACCCTAACAATACATTAGGGACACGTTTAACTTTACACTTTCTTCACACTGCCCACTCAAGATCTGTGTAAAAAGAAAAACCAGCAAAACACTAATCAGTTTCTAAAGAGCAGCACTTTTAACTATAAGAACCTGGCAAAAAAAGCCTTCCAGCCCAGAAACAGAATGTATTTTATTAGCAGTCAGTGGGCTTTCTGCTTTAAAGAGGGAAGATCTTTAGTGACATCTTTCCTTCATTGATATCTGTGCCCTTCAAAGCTGCAGCCTGCACAGCTTTCTGGCAAACATCAAACTATCAAATTTAAAGAAAAAAAATAAAAAATAAAAAATATGGGAGCACTTAACATTTATTTGACAGTTGAACCAAGCCTTTAGAAGTTATTTTCCCTGGACTAGTTGAATACAAAGGACAAAACAAGTTAGAACATTTAGAAGAGACTTCAAAAGTAAATTCTTTCCTTGGGCTTCTTTGTGCCAAGTACCAGCTGAGGATGAAGTTCAACTGAAGCACAGTGGTCTTGTGGCTACACTAAAGTCTGGGAACTAGGAGAATTTGGGGCTTTATCCAGCCACAGTCACTTGTGTATGATCCCAGGCAAACCTTTTAATCATTCCTGGTGATCTTAGCTGCCGTATTTTAAAAAGAAACAACAAACACACACAAAAACCACTAACCAAAACAGGTAAATGTAAGACCTCACTAAAAGCAGCTGCTGCAGTTGTGAGTAAGGGGGCTGAGAATATTAACAAACCACAGAGCTCCCACTAAGCTCATGGCAGTGCTTGTGCTCAGCTGCTTCAACACACAGGCCCTCCCTCCTGCTGAGAGCCAGCAAACACTTGCCACAATAAAACAGCCATGACCAAGACTGGTTTTCCCATTTTCTATTCAGTTCCCATCATCATCATCTCCTGTCTCATGCAATATCCCTGATATTCATTGACAGGAATCAAGCAGCAACTGGTACTAGATCATACTTTATATAAGAAAAAGTTAACATTTAAATTTTCATGCACCACATATTTAAGATAAATTCAAGTGATGTTTCTGTGTCTTGGAACGCTCTCTCTTGGTTATACATTCAGGGGGCACTTGACTACACGCAATATAATGCTGTATGTACATGCCTTTATAGCTATAGTGCAGTAAACAACTTTGTTTCTGGACTAACTGTGTGGTGCTTGACAAATTTGAGTTAGAAAAACTTGTCAGCTCCACAATCTAGATGAAAAACTACAAGTGGGAGACAGCATTTTTCTATTATGTGGAAATCCGACATAATGTTTGTTGATTTTTATATTTAAAATTGTATTAAAGTACACCAGTCTTCTCATTTCCACACTGGAATTAATTGTAACAATCCACCTAATCTCAGAAAGTCTGTGTGTATCTAGCAAATAAGACCAGTTCAACTGAAGGTATGACTTAAACAAACAGCACTGAACCCAATACAAGCCCTGCTGTGGGTGTTTCCATTTTGGTTAAGGGGTTTTAATTTTTAAACTACAGTTTGCAAATACCCCTAAATCCTTTTGAATAGCTGGAAATTGCCAAGGATACAGAATTACCACAGAAGGGCTTTTGCTGATCAACTATGTCAGTCTGAAGTAAAATTATGTAAAAAGGCCTAATAACGAAATTTTAATCCTTTTGGTTTTTTAAAGAAAAACGAGGCCTTCGAGTTCATGTTCATACATTAAATGATGCTTGAATTTAGAATTCTGCAGTAAAGATTTAAAAACTCAAGTGCTCTTTCTTTTGACCAAATCCACGATTTTAATTCAAGAATATGGCTGAAACTTAACAATATTTGAAATCTGGGCAATGCTCCTTTTTTTGTAGTTAACTGGCCCTTTTCAGCTGAAAATAATCCAGGCAGTTGGTTGTAAAGACTTCCCTTTTAGTCAGTTGAAGACGTTTGGGGTTTGGTTTCATTTAAAAACAAAGCCAGTACCATAATGTATGGTATAGAGAAAACAAACCAAAGCAAGCTATCTTCTGCCTGACCCACCTCATTTATATCTTTTCATTCCAGGAATCTCTCAGGAACATCATGATATTAAATAATCAGATGTAATGAGCTGGGGAAAGACTATGTGTGCTTTATTAATTCGTAATTTAAAAAATTCTAGTAATAGCCCTACTTTGAGGTGACATCCTTCTGCTGCAGTTGGGTCACTGTGAAGGTGAAGGTGTCTCAGGTGTCAGCACTGGGAAGTGGTGCCTCTTGCAGCATTAGAGATGAACGCAGGAGGGAGAGGCCAAGATCCTGTTTATGGAGATTTGTTCTTTAAAATGTGCCTCTTGAATTCTGGCCTCTCTCTGCAAGCTAATGCACCAGTGAATCATTTGTTAATTTGTGGACATCACACACCAACCTGAGCACATGAACGGCTCTAAATTCTTAATTTTCTGCCAGCAGGTGTTCACACAACTGATCCTGATACCATAAAACTTCATGAAACTCCTTCCTTAGCAAAGTTCCCAAATCAGATGATCTCTTTCCTGTTTAGCTGTCAGAATTTTGTCTGGTATTTTTAAGAGGCTGTGAGTAACTCTTCTTCCCCTGGTCCAGGTGTATTGCCAAAAAAATACTCATATCCAATGTTACTCCCAGTTGTTCATTCCATCTGCAAAGGATTACTGTCCTTTCAAGTCACTGCAGAGCTGCTTGTGCAAGAACCCCCCAGCTCCTTCAATCTGACTGCCTGAGGTGGCATTCGTGGATCCCTCCCCAGCTGGCACTGACAGTGAGGGAGGGAATGCTCATTAAAGCAGTCTGGCAGTAACAACTGAAGGGGCTGTTTATTGCAGCTATTCAGAGATTCTATAGTCACTCTCCACCTTTAATACCCCGTCTGCCCACCCAGAGATCAGACAAAACCAAAATGTTTTCTTTCTGCTTCCATATTTTTGACAGTACCGAAGAATCCAACGTTTTAGGATAGCCACCTAAACTGCAGGACACCAAAAATTCTTGCTCAGAATTGGGCAGAAGTAACATCTGAGATCTAACCATCCAAATCCCAAGGGAAAGCCTCCTGCTTAGGAACTAATAAATACTTCTGCATTTATCTAAGAAGAAAAGCAGACTGACCTGGGTCATGTCAGTATCTCTAACAGCCATGATAATTCCAAGCAGATACAGGAACCTTCCAGTAGCTCAAATATGCTTCTCTCCTTAGTCTTCCATATTGGCTAGAAAAGTGTAATCACTTAAATCTGATTTCCCTAAATGCCATTCTTAAGTACTCAACACTCTCCAGGCATAGGTACTGTAGATATATGGACACCAAGGGATAACAGGACACAGCAATGTCAAATTTAAATCCAGTTGTAGATGCAAATCCAACTCATCTATGCAGAAACTTTTTCCAAGACAAAATGAGTCTTTACTGGTGAGTTGTTTTTAGCCCATTCTCCTCTCCAGGCTGAGTGAAGAACTTGTCCCTCACAGTGCCTGGTTCCTGTGCTGCCCACCCACACAAGCCAGGCAGCCAGAGAGGGAAGAACACTGCATATCCACAGCCCTTCCCACTGCCATTTTCAGGTCACACACAACTACTCTGAGTGGCCACAGAAGTTAAAACGAACAGAAAAGATGAAGTCCACAAAACCAGTCTCCAGGCTTTTTGGTGGGTTGGTTAAATTGCTATTGTAACTTTAACAATTAGGAGATTTGGTTGTACTAATGCAGGGATTAAGTGAATCTCCCAGAATTTCCCTAAGAAAACACCAGCTGAATCACAACCCATCACACAAGTTTCTGAAACATTCCCTTGTCTTAAAGGCCATGCTGTATACATGAAAAATACTTCAATATGCAAACGTTATGACACTGTATCTCACAAGCACCTACTGTAAAAAAATGAATCCTACTTTGAACAAACCTGTAAGAAGTAGGATGTGAGCCTGGCCTCAGGCCCTGACTGCAAACCTTGCCCTGGGACCACGGCACAGCCTTTGTGCTTGCGTATCCTACACAGCATGAGGAGACACTGGCCAGCAAGCACAGGCAGAGTTTTACAGCAGGACGTGTTTGTTGGCACCTGGGGGGTGATCTGGCAGTAGATGAGTCCTTGGCAAGGAGGACTGATGCTGAACTCTTAATGGTGGTGTGCCATCAGCCCATGTTCTGAAGGTGCTGCAACATGCAGCGAAGGTAGAAAAGGCAGGTCCAGCCCTCCATCCCCTCTTACAGTAGCACTTTTTAATATCCACTAGATTCTACAGGGAAGTAATTGTAGAGACACTTCTTTTTTATATTTAAAGTGCAGAAACCACTTGAAAGTCCATTAACTTTTAATTTAAAACTTTTTTTTAAGAACAAGGCCAGTCATGGACAACGCTCCAACGCTGAACTCAAAGCAGGGTTTTGTAAACATGGTGGGTGGGAAGAGACAAATCCAATTACAGGTATGCTAATTATATGGGATTTGAAGTTTTAATTAATTTTTTAATCTACTCATCTTGCTCTCCCAACATGTGTATTGGCACAAAGCGTCACACAAACACTTCGGTGGAAATTTTTTCTCCCTTTTCTTGTGCTAAACTCTTGTATCTTCAGGAAAGCCCAAGTTTCCCATTCATCTTCATTTGCTGCATATTTTTGAATTCTCCATAGATTTCTTTCTTTCCAAATACCTATAAATTAAAAACTAAAGTTTTATTTTTGCAGAAAGTCTGCTATTAAGCTATGCTGATTTTTTGTCCTGATCAAATAGTGTTAATTTCCACTACCACATTGTATGTGGCTAGGAGTAGTGTGAAAAAGAATGTGGTAGTATTTTATGTGCTTTAAACACTGACAAAGATATAAAGAAAAGTGCATATACAAAGTTTTACTTTCCTAGTAGGAACACTGGCATTAGCAAATGGTATATTTGAACCAATAGGAAATATTACTTTGTAGGAGCAAACACTTTGTAAATAAAAACTTGTTATTTTTTTAATGGAAATTTTATAGAAGCTTTTTCTGTATACTCAATTGATCCCATGTTTACTGAAAATGCTGCAAGTGGGAATTGTACATTGTGGGTGGGGAGCAGACAGTCTGACTGAGGTGAAGGCTGTGTATGCTTTGGAGAAGAACATCCAGCTTTATGTGAACTGAAATGTAAACCTTAACTGTAGAAGAATTGAATAAAAGAATTTCAAGGCAACAGGACTGAGCTTGTCTTTGAGAAGAACATTGCAGAGCAAAGGTCACTCGAGGTTAACGCTGCCAGTGTGCACAGCTTGTTAGGAAAACAAGGACCTGCCCTGCTTTACATGGGAAACATTGCATCCTTTGGTTCTTGAAAATATCACAGTCTAGCAACTGCCTCCTCCTTGGCTAGTCATTCACAGCAACCTCCTCTGTCATTACCCAGGGAGAGATGCCGGACTTCTGAAAGTGTGACATTTTGATAGCTCATTAAATGTTTAGGGATATTGTTGTCCCTATCCATTCAAGAGAAACACCTAATCTGTACAAGAGAAGGCCCCAGAAACAGGGTGTGTTGCCCTGGTTTCATGCTAAATCCGTCCTGTTGAACACCCTTCAAACACCTCTGGACTTTGAGCATAACCCCTCCAAACCTCTTCATCCTCTGTGTTACCAAATACAAAAACACCAGGTAAGGTCATGGTGCTTGCTTTTCTCCACATGCACAGAAGACCCACGACTCACTATTTTAAATCTCAAACCAGCTAAAAGTAAACGTTAAAGAAAATAGCAGAAGACTTTTAAAACCAAGTTCATTCTTGTGTAATGAAGAGAAACTCTAACACAAACTCCTTTCATCTAAAATGCAATGACATATTTGGGAAAGCATTTTCACTAACAGATTTGGCAAATAGCCACCTAAAAACTCTTGCAATGTCTTTTTTATGGGCAAGAAACATGACTGCAGAAATGAGAGGATGAGAGGGTATAGCCTTTATATCAGCATTAAAAATATTTAGGGATTATTTATGCTTCTTTAAAAAAAAAAAAGTCTAAAAATCTGTACCTTCATTTGTGTCAGTGCTCCATAAATTGCTATCAGAATGATTCTGAAACACTAAGCTGATGGTGAACCTGGCTGGAATACTCTCCTCTAAAGAATCCTTAGTTCTTTGTGCTGTTTTCAGCTTAGATCTCCTCCCCAAGAGCCCAACAAAGCAACTGAGGAAATCTGAAAGCATAAAAGCCCATTTCATCTTTTCTAAGTACTCAGCATGGATCTCTAAGAAGTCTGCAAATAATGCTCTCTGAAATTACAAATACTTTTGGTTAGAGTTTCTCTGACTGTCCAACCAGATAGCATCATATAAACTAGCTTGTTTTTCTTCACATTAGTAATTCTGTATGTTTCCTTATAAAAAGGAATCAAGCAATGGAAACTCCTGCAGGATTAAGGTGTTCTGTGCTAATAATGGAAACATTAGGACAACAACAAATATTGTCCTTGGTTAAAAAGAACAGCACTTAAAACTGTATCTTGTTGAATTCCACACATTCTGTTAGAAAGCAAAAATATCTGAAAACATTCAGGAAAACCAGAAAAACCCCCAAATTTGTGTAGGTTTATTATTCATTAAACTCTGACTCAAGCCCAAGTGTAGGACAGGAGATAACTGTGAACAATGCTGCACTGTCCGAGCGCCTGTCACGAGTGCCCCGGGCCGTGTGATCCGTGTAGGTTGCTGCTCCTGGGGAGGCTCGGCTGTGCCGCAGTGCCCTGAGTTCTCCTGCCGGGGGAGGGCCCGTCTGCCCCGGCCTCCCACATAATACTGAATTCACTTCTGCTCCTCCGACTGGAAATCGTTCAAAAGGCTGAAAAACCTAATGTCACTGGGACTTCTCCTTGCTGAACCAAGTTCAGAGGTAACAAAACAGAAGAAGCTGTTCTATCTATTTCACAGAACTTCCCATCTGTCCCGAAGGTTAAATCAAGCCAGACTCAAAGTCCCAAATTGCTGAAGGCACTGCTGCCCACTGGTCCTTACAGCTGCCCCTGGACGCCTCATCGCAGGCTCGGTTTTGTCACATCTCAAGAATCCCCCACCAGCCACTCAGAGAACTCACAGACCCATTCAAAAACCGAAAACCATTGTCCCTGGCAAAGCCGTGCAGGAAGTGATAGAAAAGCCTGCAACAATGAGATGACATCAAAAGGAAGAAGTAAGCAAACAGAAGGGTTCGCGTTCTTCCAGCATAAGGAGGCAAAGACAGCTACAAAAAGGCAAAATTACCTAAGTACCATTCATGTATAACACATGAAACCACCCAGCCAGTACTCTCCCTTGGTTCAAATGACCTGTGCTAACCCAAATTCTCATTATCCTGACAGTAAAGTCCACGTTATGCATCAATGATAGCATTACATACAAATATTACGTTCAATTAATCTGCCACCATTAACTGAACGTTATTTTTCAAATATTAAATAACAGAAGTTACATTTAACGCCATATTATGTAAAAAGCTGCAAGCTGCCTTTTTACAGCAGCTGCTGGCATAAGCAAGATAGTTATTTTTAATAAATAAGCACCACAAGGACATATGTGTCTCGGCACATTTAGAAGTTAAGAAACACTTCAAATGAGTAAACTCCATGAAAATGTCCTAGCATTGACCTGTGTACAATTTAAGCCTCCAGCTCTGCAGAGTGAAATTTAAACGGCGAGCAGCGTTCCCAGGAACAGGACTGGGCTGAGCATATGGAGAACAAGTTGCTGCAAGGAAAGGCAGGGTGTGAACGCACCACAGACAGCGCACACCGCACCCACGCTGCTCTGTGGGAAAGGTAAGTTATTTTTTTAAAGGGGGGGTTTTAAAAAGAAACCAGTGGAGCTTCCACAACTGCCAGCATGTTGTAAGACCACGCCTCAGTTAAGCATCAGAAAAAGAGGTGCTTGCATGTTCATGTGTTCTGTTAAAAGGCAGTTCTTGTGCTTTAAATCTACTGTTTTGGAATGACAGCTTTTCACCACAACACCCGTGTTACTCTCCTTTAGCAAGAAATTGCATCCCTGTCTTGAGGACCCGGCCTGTATTTACCGAGTTCCCACGTCTGCCCCTGTGTGCTCCTGTGCGCACCGCCTTCCCCTCCCCGGCTCCAGGGGCGGCACAGGCCGGGAGCGCCCCAGCGCCCGCGGAGCCGAGCCCGGGCGGGCCGGCGGCGTTTGGCTCCGGGACCCCCGGGCACCGCGCCCGCTCCGCCGCCGGCCCGGCGCTGCCCCTGCCCCTGCCCGCCGTACCTGCCCCGGCCCCTGCCCCGGCCCCGCCGTACCTGCCCCGGCCCCGCCGTACCTGCCCCGGCCCCGCCGTACCTGCCCCGGCCCCGCCGTACCTGCCCCGGCCCCTGCCCCGGCCCCGCCGTACCTGCCCCGGCCCCTGCCCCGGCCCCGCCGTACCTGCCCCGGCCCCGCCGTACCTGCCCCGGCCCCGCCGTACCTGCCCCGGCCCAGCCGTACCTGCCCCGGCCCCGCCGCTCGGTCCCTGAGCGGCCCGGGCTCGCCGCCGCCCTCACCGGTAACGGCCGCGGGTCCGGAAAGCGCACTGGGAACCTGGGGAACGCTGCTGCTAAATCCACCCTTTTATAAACATTCCTGACTTCCGAAGAGTTTGGAATTAGCATCTTTACACTAAGATAACGCTTCCACATTACCATGACCAAGTCATTAATTGTTACTAACGCTAAATTAACCAAATTGTAGAAAAGGCTGCTGGAACTGTTGCTAATAAGATGTAGGTTAACACAGCTGCAGGCTCTTTGCAATCAGGTCGGCCAGGCTGATGTAAGCCCGGGGAAAGCCCAGCTTTTTGTTATTTTAAACCTTCTCACCTTTTGATATTTTCTCATCATCTCATTAGCATGACTAAAGTCAAGTCCTAAACATTCTATCCAGGCTTACAAACTTCTACTTAATGTTCTGCCAAGCTTCTACCTACAGTTTTCTGTCATCAGGCAATGTATTAAATCTATTAAATTAAGATTGGATGTGATAGGACTGCTGTGTCTAGAGGCCATCACCAAATGACTGAGTCAACTGCATCAGAGCATTTATCAGACCACTATTTGTTGGTCCTCGAGCAGCAAAATGAGGAGCAGAAGCGTTTGCACTGGCAGACAGCTGCTGAGGTTTGTACATTAACTGCAGACCCTTCCAGCACATCTAACTGTACAAGTGTGTGTGCGTTCCTGAGATGGTTGGTATTGACCCATCTATTTATCTGTAGGAAATGGGGGATTGGCATGATGACAAATGGGCACATATATCACCAGAGATGAAACAATTCCAGGAAACAAAGCAGCCCTGGACAGTGAAGATTTTTCAGAAATAACTGCAAATGCATTCATTTCATGGAGGAGTAGCCATATTTCAAACCTTTGGAAAATGTATCACAAAGCAGTATATTTTCTGACTAGTGAACAATTCACAGTTAAAAAATACATTGAACTAAAAGATAATTTAAAAATATAATAATAATGTTAAAAGATAATTGCAGCCAAATATACCCCACTCTGATTACTAATGGCTATAATCCCCCCAACTGGGGGTTCTCTTGTTTCTATTCAACTGGTTACACTTGTGTTAGAAAAGATTATATGAAAGCATCAGTAGCAAAAAAACCCCCAATGAAACAGGAGACTTTCCTTTCCAGTGTGCAAATTCTTCAGAGATAAAAATCCTGGAAGTAAAATGTAGTGAAGCTCTGGAACGGGGCTATGGAGGAGAGAAAACGGACCTGCTGTACCCTGCTCTGTGCTCCCTGGGCTTGGTGGTGTTAAACTGAACAGGAGAAACTGCAGAGATTTGTGCACGTACCCCACGTTCCCACTGGCCCTCACTGACCACCAGCAGCCACTCAGCCAGTGGAGGAGCTACTACAGAGTCTTGCCTTTGCACGACTGGCAGCGCACTGTGTACTGCGTTCTCAAGGAGCCGGGCAAGCAGAGGGACACAGAATACGTTTTGGTGGTGCAGAAGGAGTTAAGGAGCCGTGTGCCCGAGTTCCCTGCAGATAAGAACAATGTGAGTCCCCTGACAAGCCAGGCAGGCAGTCTGGCTCAGCAGATAGCAGAACATGAAGTGGCAAAGACATCTCGCAATTCCAACAGCCATTCATATCCTAGGGAGATTTCAGAGAGCTCTCTTGTCATGTTTTAAGCCATGCCTGCATTTCTCTTTGTCAGAGTGCATTTGCCAGTTGCACTGCTGAGTTTTCATATGCAAGTCAGCCTACAGCAGTTTCCAGTAATGGCATCTTATGCAATTTCTGACCTACTTTATAACATTGGGGCATTTGGAAACACGAGATCCACTGCAGCAGCTTTCTGCTTGACAGCATGACACTGCAGCAGGAAGAGCAAGTCTTCAGACAAAACACATGGATGCACTAAAATACAGGTGACAGACTATAATTTTCAAGGTATTTGTCAAGCCATTAGGAGAATCCAGATCAATCATCATACGTATTATTTTCAGCTAGAGACCACGCACATTATTTCAAAAAGATCAAATGGTCAAGTCAGTAAGCTCTTACACAGGCACTGACCTGCCAGCTCTTTCTCAGCCCTTCTAGGCTGCAGTTTCCTGAAGAACGCCTCAAATGAGAGCTTGTGTGTGTGACTGATGATAAACCATGAGCTGGTAAACAGTACAGGGATCTTCTCTCTTTTCCCACCAGCCAGCTGTGTTCAGAAGAAAGATGTCTTCTACACATCCTCCCAAACTCCAGCTATAAATGGAAGATCTCTGGGGATTAAAGTTTTATCAAAGAGGATCTCCGATACACTTCTATTAATTCCACTACCAAATGTGAACCTAACTACTAACAGGAACCTAACACTACTAAAGGAAAGAGAGCATATAGAATCATTCTTACCATTAATTAGAACTAAGCCTTAAACAGGAGAAGTAATAAAGAGAAACACGGATTATATCCCTTCCTTCTTCCCCATGAGAAACAGGACTCCAGGCACTGTGTGGAAATTTCAAATTTGTAATCTGATTAAAGTGTCTGGCCACAGCTGTTTGAGTAAGCCACGCAGACACTTGTCACTGCAAACTATGTTTTAGTTCAAGGTCGACAGAGCAATGTAGATCTACAGAATAATGCTGGAAAGGTTGGTTTGTTTTTTTCCTTCCCCAAGTTCTGTTATTAAGGGAAGTTCTAAGCATGGTTGAAGCAAAGACCATACACACCATGGTGAAGACAAAATAATTATGGCCAAATGGCATCCAGTCTTATTCACCAACAGCTGCTTTACCTTTTCTTTACTGGACAGTTACCACTCCTGCCCTGCCATTTCAGTCCGATTTTTACCTTACTACTACAGTGCCTCAATGATCTTTCTTTCACTATTCTCCTGCAACGCCTCAGCTTCAGGTGAGGGTATTAGTACTACTGAAAACTACAAGCATTTTAGTGTACACTTGCTTTGGGGTCAATTACTTTCTACATCAAACGAAAGAGGTTTTATGTAATGTTGTTATTCACTGAATTCTTGTTTTGTGTTCTTTAAGATAACTAATAAAATTAAGAGTCTTCACCTGTAGGTTAATACATCACCTTGAACCTCAGTGCAAACCCTTCTATGCTATCAGCTTTTAAAAAAAAGCTCCCTTATACCCAACAAGGAAGTTACTATGCAACTTAGAGGAGAAAATAATGAGCTGCTCTCAGAAGAAGGCAGAGCCATTGCTGCAACTTTTCTCAAGAACACATTTAGGTTTGTAATCTTACCTGTGGATTTGTTTTAAACTAATACTTAAATCAATTGGTCTGAAATTTATGACCACTTGTAAGTAGGATTTAAATCAAGCAATTTCTCCACACAGAGAGGAACTTGCAGAATTACAGATGTGCTAATTATCTGCTAACCTCTCCTGAAATTTGAAAGGCAAAAGCAGCATTAAAAAAAGTTAGGTGTTAAGGAAAACCCCAATTCCTTACACTAAAACTCACCCAAGCTCTGATGCATTATGCTTTTTCACATTCACAAGAACACTTAAAATGTTAAAGACGACTTGGTACTAAATAATAGCCAATTAAAATATTTATAGTGTTAAGACCATCTGTCCCATTTGTAGTTAGGAGTGAGGTGGCAGTTTCTGAAGTTAGAATCTGCAGCCCAGCAGGTTGAGGAGACTTATCAGTTGTTGGGGCTCTCTTGTGTCAAAAAAATAGAAATAGCATCATATGCTCACAGGTCACATAACATTTGGGTACCTGGAAGGACACATTTTTATTCCATACAATTGTAAAGCCAATTCAAAAGAAGATGATCCTCTCTAATACACAGTATACACAGCTAAGTAAACTTCCAATAATTAAATATGACTTTTTTTTTTTTTTTTTTTTTTTTTTTTTTTTTTTTTTTTTTTGTCTCTGATATATTGATAACCACCAGCTCTTTACAGGAATTGTCAGCAAATCCAGATGAAACTTTTTTAACAATTCCCTTCAGGTAATGCAAAAATCAAGATGAGGCACTGCTTCTACAGCACATGCAATACTTACTGTTCAGACCACATAAAAAGATTCAAGTACATGCTAGCAAACAAAACTCTGAAATTCCCTTTACTGGCTTCCTTAGGTACTTGCCTGAGATTTAAAGAGACAAAAAAAGTTTTATTTTTTGTCATGAATTATTAGAGCTATTTGATCCAAACCACACGGTGACATTCAAGCTTCCAGTAACCCTCGTGTTAAATGAAATAATTCTATTTCCCCGGTGTACAGGGGTAGAACACACGATCACCTCAGGCCATTTCCACACTTGCAACTGCCTGGAGCAAAGGGAGACCGGAGTTCTGCCCACTGTCAGTGAAGATTTTCTATTCCCAACAGGTACAAAGCTAGATCTGACCTACAGGCAAAACTGAACAGTAGATTCTGAACACGTTTATGCCTTGCATATTCTATTAATACAATGGGAAAAAAAACTCTGTCTAAATGAGATTTTTCATGGTAGATGACATTAACAGAAGGGTTTTTTTTTCTGTAAGAAAAAAGCACTAGTTTCCAGGTATACTAACACAAACTGTAAATCTAAATTTATCAGAAGGCTTCAGTAATTTGATGAGAGACTTAGTGTGAATGCTGAGGTGTTTAACCAAGTGTCCAACTACCAAGATGACGATTAGCACTTCCACTAGCAGGGAAGTCAAAGCTCTGAATACTTGCAAAAATCTTTTAAAATTAAAGCTTTGAGCATTCTGAGGTTTTGAAATCTATACTCAGAGCTGCCCACATAATCTTAACATCTAGGATTTTTTCCAGAAAACCTTAAATTATGCAGTTTTCTCCGTTTCCCGTCTTATTTTTTAAGAAGACCAAAGTGTACCCTCTGATGCAAAGTTCTTGTTCAGCTTCAAGCTCTATTTAACTCAATCTCTCCAAAACAGGGCAAATCCAAGTTCAGTACCAGGTTGGTAGGAAAATTGTAGGAAATCATTCAGCAGGACTTGGTGCTGAGAAGTGTATTTTCCCTTTCCAAATCTCCTACTGAGAAAGAGGCAGGGTGCAGGGGATTAAAAACACAAAAAACAATACCCACCCTCCCCAGTCTTGTTTTTTTTTCCATACTGATTCACAACTCCTTCAGTCTACAACTCTTCCTTCTACTCTTCATTTGCATCCAGATTTTCTCTCTGCCGGGGAACTACTACAGCAGACATTTCAGCACAAAAGGAGTTTCCTTTACCACTGCTCGACAAGCAGCATCATCCCCAGCTGGAAGTAACTGCCAGTCAGTGCTAAATGTCATCTGTCCTCAAGGGATCATCTCATCTACTGCATGAGGGATGTAAAACAAAACCCTGCAGCTCATTTTGTCTCTAGACAAGCTTCTCCTCAGCTCCTCCTGTAACCCTGAGCGTGTGTTCATGTGGGGGGGGGTGGCAGGGGGAGTGGGGCATGGCAAGGAGAAAGCACCTCAGCTGATTGAACACTGGCAATTTTACAGGTTTGAAATTAAAAGTTCTCGTTCCAGATTTGAAGGCATTGGAAGTTACCTAGCAAGAAGTTACCAGTATAAAAGTTAAAACATTTCAGGTTTCTGCTATCATGGTGAATTCAAATCTTTGTCCATAATCTAAAATGAAGGCTAAGAAACCTTCACTCCAGAGTTCATAAGAAGGAAAACAGTAATTTTATCCCATCCTAATAGTCTGTATACCTGTTTACAGATGTAATTGTATAATTGCTGTATCCTTTATCTACTCAAGACACTGAAATAAAAATGAGAAATAGTTCAGTTTAATTAAATACCTTAACACTAGACTTACTACCCACACACGTTTACTTTGATAGCTGAACCCTCCCAAAAGATGTTTTTTTCTCCCCCCCCCACCGTCCCCCCAACTGATAATCCTTACACGTTTCAATTAAAAACAAAACAAAACAAAACAATAAAAACACCACTTGTACAGAATCTAGGGAGAACAGGAGTTTATTGAGTTTTACCTGTCTGAAAAGTGCTGGTGAAAAGTTGCCATTTCATGCTTTGTCTATAGACAAGATAAGTCAAAAGAGAAATTGTTGCAAAAAAACAAGCTCATTTGAAAACTGAGTGTTTCTCCAGAACTTCTTACCATTCCTAAGTGAACACAAACGTGAGAAGTTTTTACATGAAGCTAGTCCTTTTCATTATCAGATGCAACATCTACACTTAAGGGTAAGTCCCTCACAACTATTAAAATACTTTCAGGCAGTATTAATACACGGAGAAGCAATTAGTCATATCTTCAAGAAGCCAGGTATCCCAGCTCTAAAAGTGCATCATTTAAAACATTAGTAATGGAATATTTTGAAAGAACATCTCATTCAGTATTAATGCATGCCATTATTACAAAAATATTCATTGCATATTGTAGGAACAACAACTTTCTTTTGTAGACAACAAAAAGCATGCTGAATGGTATCAGATCAATATAAATCTATTTTTAATGAGGTTTAAGACACTGTTCAAGTCCCATTAAGAGCAGCTTTCTCCAACTGTGCATCAGTGTAGGCTTGCACAGCTGTTAAAAGTTTTTCACTAATGTGGCTTAGACTGGCCCCAAACTTAAAGCAGGGCATTAAAACTGGATCTTGAATTTTAGAAATCCTTCATTGAATTTGTTTAAATAAAACATTAAAACCCACTGTAATAATTAGGTATAAAAGTTGTTAAGTAACAAATTTGGGCCTAACTAGCACAACATACAGGTATTTACACAAATGCAGATTTGCTGTGGTCTTTAATATTGGGAAGACATCAGAATGTGCTGAAGCCCAACCCCCCAAGACTGAAAGACACAAAAACCTTGGGGAAGAGTAATATAAATTGCGTGTCAGCTCAGCTGCCCAAGTCAGCTCAATAGCATGGCTCAGTCTGGTTGAAAGTGAACAGCAGTCACAAGTAAACCAGTCTGGTTGTAGTCATTTTAGCAGCTGCACTTTAAGTTACACTGCCAAGTAATTAACCCCAAGTCAACAGGGTATTTCTATAAAGCAGTTGATGACACCAATTTTCTAAATGGATGATGATGAAATACACAGGAAGTCCAAGATGAAAGAGCAGATGAAGATGGGAGATGTTAAAATGATGCGACAAAACAGATATATAAATTAAACAAGAATGTTTAATCAAGACAATCCTTTCTTTTTCCTTTTTTTTTTCTTAAACAGAGGTTCTTCCAGAATTTTTTTAGTTGGAAAAATCAAAGCCTATTCCCACAATAGTGAGGCCACTTCTTTCAAGCAGCTCTGTTGTACAACTGTTACCAGGATCCTACACTATTTAAATTGTTTTCTATTGATATTTCTGAACTAAAAAGTTTCAAAATACTGTATAGATTTTATTTGTGCTCCACATATTACAAGCAATTAACAACACAAAGAAAGGTTCAATTCCTCAGCTAGAACACCAAACTCTATACCAAGTATTACATGTACACAATACTTGCACAGTGACAAGCACAAGAAAGTACTAGTTAAGCACTTACTTTCAGATATCCATACCAACTCTTAAAATCCACTTCAATTCTCCCATGCCACCCAGTCCACAATTTAAGGCATCTCCACACAGTCATCCATCCACTGACCCACCCACTCCCACACACACGATTTCTGTTGGAGGTGTTCACTCTTACAAAGAAATCACTATGTCAATCAGGTACCATTTATTATTTATCCCTCTAACCGTGTCAGCATTGAGATATGACAGTTAAACCAGTGTTAAATCAATACAATATTTACAGAGCACAGCACATTAAGCTTGAGACACTCACTTGGAGGATAAAACCACATTTTAGAGCAGGACAAAGGTCACCATTATGTGTTTGAAAACAGCTATTTACAGGTCCCTATGACATAACTATAGTCTGTACACTGTTCCAACGGGGCAGGCAAAAAGCAGGATAGGCATTTATTTTAAGGGAATTTAAACATACAATTTGGAAGCATATTATTATGCTACCCTGAACGCCATAAACCACCTTAACATTCTTCAAGGTGGTCTCATATCCTAGAATGGCATGTCCAGCTGATACAAAACAGACAACACAACATTTACTTTGTGGAGAGTGCTAACTCCAGCTATTCAGACATCAGAACTTTGAAGGCAATTCGTCCCAGAAACTTGTCACGGTCATCTTGATTTTTTAAATTAGGTGAGCCCAGGATCTTACACTCAATTGCTATTTCTTCTTTGGTACCGTTGGGGGTAATTGCTAGTTGGACAGCCACTAGGGGCTGCAAGTAGTGAGCCTAGTAAACAGAAAGATGGGGAAAATATTTGAGAGACCAGAATAAGTTAGCATTACATTAACATTTAATCCATCAGAACAGTTAGGAAAAAAGATAATTAAGAACCCAACTTTTCAAAGTCCAATCTGATTCAGGTAAGACACTCTTTTCCCCCCAGGTTAGGAATACATTCTTCATACTATTTCTTAACTAATATATTAAACACAATTTGAGTCACAGACAGTATCTTCGAGGCATATGACTTTACCCGTTTCTATTTTCTTAGGTCCAATTCTTCTAGAGACCTTCAATGAAAGAACCTCAGAAATTAATGTCTTCCAACCCATTCTCTTGACTCTTCTGCTTGTTTTGGGTTTGGCTTGGCAGGGTTGTGTGTTATCTGCTACAGAGTGCAACTTTTCTGCAGGGTTTGAAGTGGGGTTTTTTTCTTCCAAAAGCATGACTCAACAAATACTAATAAACCAGCTACCCTCCTCCCCTACTCCATTTACTTGTTCAGCAACAAGCCACTCTGAAAGGTGTTATCTGTTTAACTGCTTTACACAGAAACCTTTCCTTGAGCATCCTGACAGTATCCTTCCTGGTCAGTCATTTACAGTGGAACAATATCAATTGGTGACTACTACAAAATTAAAGCACGAGAATAGAATCGAATTCCTTTCTTTTGTCCACCCAATTTTGTTTCTGACATCCAATTCAGTAAGAACAACTTGCATTCTCTTGTAAAGTGCCTATGAATTAAACAGGAGCTTATTACACACTGCTAAGGCACCATTTTATGCAATCATGAAGCATTTCCATACTTTATTAATATTTTTAGGTCAGTACTGCTGACTGCTGATTAAGCAAAATTCTCTTCCAGGTAAAAATTCATGTCAGTCAGTGGACTAAATACAACACTACAGTATTATGTAAGTAAAAACCTTATATTTTAATGGAACAAAATTTTGTGTTAAGTCTTTTTCCCTCCTCATTAACTTAAAAAAACTCTTTAATACATTTCTGTTGGTTTTAGGCTATCTTCTCTACCAAAGAACACATTACAGAGTATTCAAAGTCTTTTACAAAGGATTATGTCATGGAAGTAGATGTGCTAAAATCTTTAATATGAAGTTCTAGTAAGAGGTAGATTGAAGTAGCTGCTTTCATTGAATAGTGGTTCTAGATGAGAAATCTTCCTGTGCTCCTAAAAACTTCAAGACTGGAAAGGAGGAAATGCAGCTCGGTGCGGCTCCCTCAAAACTCCCCAGTTATAAGGGTGATACCACACTCTAAGTTTTCTAAAAATCAGAACTAAAATTCCCATGTTTCCTCAGGGAGAGAAGTCTTCTCACCATCAAGATTTTTCCAAAGGGGTACACAAATTTCTATGATGTTTTGAAAAGAGACGATCCCAGAATAGACTTTTACTCCGTATAAAATTTGGAGGAGGAAGAGGGAAGAGAGGCAGCATCCTCATTAACTATGTCAGATCATCTAAAGGGAACATTCTCCATGATCAGAGAGTTGGGCTTATTGCACTAAGCAGCAAAAGACAAAGAACAATCCTGGACCACAAAATTGTAGATATTAGTCCTTTTCTGGCTCCTACCTGAACAAGAGCAGCAAGTTTATTCAAATCATCTTAACTCCTTAACAGAATGAAGCAATTTAACAGTTCCACACTGATATTATATAATTCTGTTGCATAGCCAAGAAATCAATCCAGACCCTTGAGACCTGGTCAAATACTCAAACTTCTCACAGCTCTTCTTACTGCCTCTTCTTTTTCTCACTATACTAATGTTAGGATAATTAGGCCTCACATATGCAAGAATCCCTAAGACCACAGACCCTGTTCCACATGACAAAGTGAACATGAAAGAACAACGAACCAAAAACTGAGGGGGGTGACAAATAATAATAACAACAAAGTTTTTTCTATATCACCTAATTCAAGCAAGGAATAGGGGGAGGGTTATTCTGCTGATCTTCATTTGTGTCTTTTTGTAGTCTTTCATTTTCCATAAGTATAGCAGCAAGATGGGAATTTTGTTAGTAAAGTTCTTCATCCCATCCTTGGTACAAACTGGGTTTTGACATGTCAAGGTCCACAGATGCTGTATTTTACATTTGTTAGGGAAGAAGAAATGCTCTTGCTCTCCTTCCCTATTCTTTCATTCCAAGAAAAGGACAGAGTCTGTACTGACTCCAGCTGCTGGAAGCACAGGCAACTTCCTTTTAATTTGCATGCCTAAGTGAATAGATGGGGTACCAATTCACAACATGGCAACAAAATGGAAAATACAGAACCACCCAGAAGTAATAAGAAAGCAAATGCTGAAGATAAACTCTTTCTTCATTAGTAAAAGCCATGGGAGGATAAAAAAAGTTATGGAATTGCTGCAAGTATAGAGTAAACGGGTAATTAACTGACAAAGGAGTAATTTAATACAAAAATCACTTTGGTAAAATTACAACCACCCACCATGGTACACTATGGATCTAATAGATTTATATTTTAAAAAGTACCTCTATCTTCAATGATAAACAATGTTTATTAGAGTAAATAATAGTAGGAGGCAATATAATTTTCTGTTTTATAGAAGGCATAGATTTTCTGCATACAGTGATCACAAATTAATGCAAGAAAATTAAAAAATTAACTAAATTCAAGTTTCAAAAGACTGGAGTTTCAAAGAATGGAGTTTTACTTTTATGCATTCTGTGTTCATAAAGTGGTGAGTTTGGGGTTTTTACAACAATAATTAAAAAATCCCAAACCTATCTGCTACTTTGAATTCCACCTCCATAAAATGGGGCAAACAGAAAACATGACACGCAGAGCCACAAAGAAACATAATTAACACCACCATAAGGACTTTCAAACTTAATATCCTATACAGAAACCCCAAGGATTAACTATTAGAAAGTGCACTGTAATATGAAGACCCAGTTTACTTCTCCTGCCTTTCCCTGCATTCAGAAAGACTCCAAAAGATTTCAATGAGCAAAAAAGAGCAGCCACTCTCAAGACTGCTGTGTACAGCCACTCCTCCATCAGGACAATGCCCAGTTTGTTCATGTCTGCCAAAGCACGTCTCCAGCCTCACCGAGCTCTGTGCAACGTCTGCATCTGCAATATTCCTTAGTACTACCTCATTACAAAGTTCAAACTTCAGAATGAATCTGCTACCAGCAACTGTAAATGCACCCAGAAACAAAACACTGAAACCGAAGACCATCATTAAGAGATACTTACATGCAAGCTTTTCCCATAGTATGGGAAGTACTTCAAGTCCATGGCGCCATTAGGAGGAAAATAATTTATGTTAACCACGCCTTCTTCCTGTAATTGCAGGCAGCAACAAAAGTAGAAATTAATATTTGCTTGCATAAAAATGGACACAGAATTAAAATGATAATCCAATGAAAAAGTGCAAAATACCTAAAAAAGGGCAACTGACTTATAAACTCATAGAATAATTCAAACCAGATTTCTTTTGGCAAACATGCTGCACACATCTGCTGCAGTCATGATTAGCAGTACTACTTAACTTAGCAATCAAGTCAAAGACAGCTTGCCTTCATACTTAGGAGTCAAAGTAATGGGGAAGAGGGAAGATTATGTTCATTGTAGTGAGCAATTTAACAACCCAAGCCCCCTATATATAATTAAAATCCCAAGTATCCCCAAGCAAGCCTGTGTATTTTGGTGAACCATGTGCCGTTTAAAGCCAGGTTTTTAAGCCTCTCAATGATACAAGCCTTCACAAAGAATCACAGATACCTCTCTGCAACAGTGTCATTCCAAACATAAGATGCTCTCTTATCCTTCAAACACAGGCCAGGTAAGAAGAAACCCAAATGGTTAAAATGGTGCTGGAGTTATACCACCACCTCTGAGGAACAACATACACAGATGCAGGCTTTATCACCCAACTGGCCCCTGCAACCCCAAATCCTAGAGTAAGAAGCAGCTACCTACAAAGCTGCTGCCTAATTTATGACTAAGGAGTCACTCAGTCCATCAATTATTCAAAATATTTAATGTATGATTGAGCTGTCCAGACACAGGCTATCAGTATAGCAATACACAAACACCTCTCCCTATATACAACATTCTTCAAGACTGTATATCGTGGCAGAATACCGAACTACTGCAAGTTCAAACCACTAGGAAAAGCCCACATCCAACGTGCCTTTCTGTAATAAATGAAATATATTGCCATAACCAAGAGAAATGTCACTAAAAGAACCCCTCCAAAATGCTAAATATAAGTTCAGAACATCACTGCTTGTTCCATCTAATTCACAAGCTCGAAGTGTATTAGCAAGTTCCATTGGTTTTTTCCCTATTACCATATACAACAGCTGTAATTTTAAATAGATATTCTACAAAGTTCAGAAGACAACTGCAGTAAGATCAAAACATATTTAAGAACAAGGCATGGCTCAAGGTTACCTTCTTTTCACCTCCTCAAAAGAGTATACAGTATTTTTTTAGGATATGGCCACATTCTCATTCTTTGGCAGTCTAAATTACTGCAATCATTAATATATGTTTATTAAGTATTTCAGACCTTGAGCTTACATATACAACTATTAAGAAGGAATATGTTGATTTTCACCATTATTCTTTATTTTATTTAAAGCTCATGCAGCTGAAAATACTCACTTTTCAAATGTGTTGCTGAAATAATGGTTAAATAATCAGCATAAGGAATGACATAGGCAAAGTAAATAGGAGTAGTGCTTTCTGGAGCAGCTAAATTCAAGGCATGCATGCAGTCATCACTATACACTAAATATATGCATTAGGCTATCAGTGCAATAGCAGGGAGGCTCTGGGACATGCAGCTGCCTATCTAGTGCAACTGCTGGGGGGCGTTCCAGATCCTGAATAAACAGGCCTAGTTAATATCCCTACACAAATAAAAGCAACCAAAAAACACCTGAACAAGCTGCATTTGCTGAAGAGCTTCAAGAATCGGTCCATTAGTGAGTGTCACTTTTTCTGCTTATCATTTAGTTTCCACAAAGAGCTGCTGACAGTCAGCAAATCTAAAAATCGGACAACTTAGCTGGGCAGACAGACTTCCACTTCACTAACTGGGCCTTAATTAAGACTGTACTTTAGAAAGAAGAATTCACCAGAGGGAGAAACAATATACAGACACCCAAAGAAGAGAACTTGGGCAGGGATGATCTATAATCACTTGAGAAGAAAAAACAGAGAAGATAAAGAGCAGAATTCATTTGAAGAAACTGTAAAACAACAGATTGCTGTTACAAAAAGCAAGTGAACTCAGATCCTGAGTGTGCTGACAGAAGCAAGGCACATAGAGTCATTCATAGAGCTATTCCTCATTCTAGTCAACTAGAAAGTGATACCTAACGTAAAGATGGTCAATAAACAACAGAAAAAGATGTATTTTGGAATTAAGGCTCTTTTCCTTTTCTCTAGTTAAAAACAAACTAATCCCATCAAATTTACCAGTTTTCAGTAAAGGTTGTTTTAACTTGAAAGAAATACTGCTGCAAGATGTTCTAGCACATGTGAAACTGCACAACTCTGGCCACAAACTAAAGACCTTCAATGCTGATCTTCAAACTTTTTGAAGACAATCTTTTGTTGGTTTGTTTCTCTTTGTGGAGACACTCAAGACTGCAGCAGATTAGTTCCTACAGGGTCTAGGAAGAAGAACCAGCTGTAAAGAGTGCCTGACACTGCAAATACTCACTTCCCTCATCTACAGAGATTACAATGATGACAGCTTCAACTGCATGAGGGCAGAGGGGGAAGCATTCCCAGCTATAAATGTGCTGACTCTGAAATAAACCATCTATCTAAAATTTATCCATTTAAAAAAATCCTATATAAAAAGTGCAGGGAGAACAAAGAAGAAACACCTCACAGGAGAATGCCTGAAAAACAAATTCCACACTGGAAAACTTAAAATGATGTTTCAGGTGGCCAAGTCTTGCAGGACGTGCAGACAGAAGCTATAACCCTAATTTTGTATTTGAGAGACTTGTAAACGGAAAAATACCATGTAAAAGTCAGATGGTGTGTTAAGTCCAGGCAGACACTTCTCCAAATCACTCTCAATATATGTACGATCGATGCACAGAAGTTCCATCTGAGCATGAGGAGAGACTCCTTTTTCCTGTGCAGTGACCGGGCACTGCCCAGAGAGGCTGTGGAGTCTCCTCACAGGAGATATTCCAGAACTGTCTGGACACAACCCTGTGCTCCAGGGATGCTCTGGGATGACCCTGCTTGAGGCAGGGAGGTGGGATCAGATGACCACTGTGGTCCCTTCCAACCTTATCCACTCTGTGACTCTTAACTCTAAGAAATATTTAAAAACAGAGATGAAAGGAAAATAAAATCAGTGAACAGTAAATCTACAGGATGAATTCTAACTGGTACCTAAGCTTTTCTAAGCAAGTAAATCATTATGAGCTGGGATGAGAACAGGCTAATAAAGATAAAACAGATGCATTCAAAGTAGCAAAGCCTGATAAATACTTCCCTGGAAGTCACTAAAGAACTAATAAGATTAGTAATTTTAAAATTCAAAATCATCATATTTATATCACAAAAATTTTAAGTGGATATGGTAGCAGAACTCTGTACCTATAGAAAGAAGATGCAAGAAAACCCACACAAATAATTTCTGTGTATCTCAAAGGGTAAAAAAAAGCAAAAAATACCACCATGATGAACCAAGTTATCAAACTTACTGTTTTGCTAGTGAAGCCAATTAAGAGAGTAAGAAAAAGCATCATCTGCTTAGTAAAACTTTTACTATTGTCTCATAGAGCATCCATAGAAGAAAGCCGAAGAAATACAATCATAAAATAGGATTGCCATTAATATTTTATAAATCACTTGAAGATTAGTTCTTAACACATCACAAGGCATTTCTGGTGGAAATGAAGATGACTGCTCTGGATCCTATTCCATGTTTCAACAAGGACTTGAGATGCAACCCGAGTTCATTCATTGATGGCACCAAGCTAAGTAGTGCAAAGCACTTCAGAGAACTCGATCCCTTTAAAATGATCACAAAAAATGACAGAGGAGGGGCCAAAAACAGCCCAATGAAACTCAAAGCTGTGAACTTCGAGAGATTACATCTACAAATACAGACTGGGAAATGACCAGAAGAATGATTTAAATAATAAAACAAAATAAAGACTAGTGTATTACAAACAGCAAATTCACCTTGCTTTCAGTGTGATCACAAAGGGAGAAATGCTGTCATTAACAATACCTCAGGCAAACTACTGTCCAGTTTGGGATATCACATTGCAAAAAAAAAAAAATTCTAAATTAGACAAGTCAAAGAAAAAAGAGTTCTAGTAGAAGGAGCTTAATTGCTTTATTCTGTTCAAGAGAACAATGTGAGTTTTGTGAATGGAAGCAAAGAAATCAGTCTCAAGTAAGAGGAGGAATCACTTTTGTTTGCAATGGATTGTCAGGGAGAGATCAAAACTTTCAAAGACCTCACAAAAATCAAGTATTAAAATCTGTGCCTACCACAGGTATCTAGGATGAAGGCAGAAACCCTTACAAGTGTTTGTCTCATTAACTGCTGATATTTCTCAGCCTACGCTTTTCATCAGTCACCAGAAGCTAAAAGCCAGGACTCTGCCCCTTGCTCAAGCTACAAACTTACCAACTCTTTCACTGCTCCCCAAGCAGTCTAGGAAAAACACCCACAAGTCAAAGTAATTATTATAATTGCAATAAAACATTCTGTGCAAATCCATTGGTACATAACAACAATGCAAAGATTAGCTGTTATTATAAGTAGTTTATATTTGATTTGAAGGCAACTTTTACTTGAGCGGTAACATTAGTTTCCACACACAGTCGTCTTACCCATCATTTATTAAATTGTAAAAGGTGCACTTGCAGCATGGAGAAAAAATAAAAACATAGGTTATGAAATGAGAAAACAAAATATAACTCACAATAAATAAATAAACGAGACAACAAATACACATGTATGCATTTTCCTCAACTCTAAACCAAGTCAGAGAGTTCAAACACATCTAAGGATGAAATAACAACCAAAAATGTTTCTATAAGTACACTGAAGAAATTAAAAACACTAAAACTAAATTAGACATACAATAAGTTGAAAAACACAAACAGAAGTACAAAATCTCTAAGAAGAGGGGAAGAGTGAAATAAACTACATCATTATTCATTGTAATCACAAGGCAAATAAGCAACACACTTATTTCTTACATTCTGAACTGACCTTAGGGGTACACTGTATATGTGGCTCTCCTTCAGGCTTTAATCCAATTACCTAAAGGAGACAAAGTTAAAATATTTACAGATTTTTTCCCCCCCTTTCCATTCTTACAGACTGAATTTGAACTTTTCCTTCACTAAATATGAATTCGGACAGGGAGTAAATCTATCCAGTGTCATTTTTATCTGAACACAATTTTAAACTAGGACTAAGATTTAAAGTATTGTTCAGTTAAATAGTTTTCTCGGGCTAACTCAAAATAGTTACAGTAGTCACAGAAAGTAGTGATTTCTTAGTTTACATTTAGCATGTAACTTTAATAGCTCAAAACACTCATCAATTCAAGCAACAGGTAACATCACTGAAAAGTCAAATACTTTTAAGTGTTCCTCACCTTTCATATTTTAAGAGTTATAGAATGCATTACATTCTAGCTAAGAGTTCTGGAACACAAACATGAAGTGAAACACTTCACCTTGCAGAGTGGTCTAGGATCTGTTTCACAGAACAGTAAGTAAAAGCAAAGAACAATATACTCTTAAAACAGGATTCAGATATTTTGGTGCAAGTAGTCGAAGCCAATACTTTGTATTGCATTAGAATGCTCAAAAAGGTCACTTCATACTGCTCTGAAATTGCTCAATGTTTCAGTAAATTACACTGTTCAAGAAATGCAAATATCTTGAGCAGCAAACTGAACATATATTTCATAGCAAACTGAACATATATTTCAGTCCTTTCCACAGTAGTTTTTTCATACAGCAGTAGTTGGGAGCATTTGTACTAAGAAGTAAAAATTAAGTAGGCACTTACTCTATTCATTTTCACAAGCACACAGGGAGTTCCTTTAGAATAGCCAAAACTTGTATCTTCCTTCCCAGAGCACTGTCCAAGCTCAGAGAGGTTAAATCGACAAGCCTTTTTAACAGCAGCATCACTCTGATCAAAGATCTTTCCTGAGGTACACTCTATGTTTTGGGACTGCTTTGAATCATTATACGCTATAAAACAAAAACAGCTTGTAAATCCATGGTATAAAACATGTAAGTAACCAAAACCCAAAGGTGTCTATATAAATAATTGTCATGTTACTTCCCTAGTAGTTTTCTCAAGGAAGTATTTTCAGAGCACTGTCTCTCACAACCATCTTAATAAACACTTTTTCAAAGCCTATAGACTAATAGCAGTGTACTTGAATGGAAAATAAAGAGTATTACAGAAGAATTAATAATTTCCTGCTTTTTAAATTGTAACAATAATCACAACTTCATTAACTTCTGTACATAAACTAAATATGTATTCTAAGCCAATAATGTATTAAAATACAAGCAATCAAGGTTTTACCTGGAAACTCAACCAATTTTCCCTTTGCATGTGTTTCTTTTACAAATACACTCAAAAACTTAGAAGTATTTCACTAATTGATATTAAATTATCCCTCCACTTACATCAGGTAGTATAATTGACCTTATAGTAACATCCCATGTTGTTTCTCACTTTAGTTTCTGAAGTGCAGAGACCACTGTCACAAATGCTAAACTATACCCATTTAAGATACTTTGTGGTTTCCTCTCCTCCCTTACACCCAAGCTCCCAGCTAATAAGGTAAAATGGAGAAAGGGGAAGTTCATCCTCAATCCAAGACCAGAACTGCAGGAGCGGCAGGTAGTCATGAAATGCAGCATTCCTCCCAGGAACCCTTGGCACAGCTTTGAAAGAAAAGCCTACACACAGAAGCTTTTAGTAGGCACTAGAACTATGAATATAGAGAGATTCAAGTACAGCTGTAGCTAACAATGCAACTCAAGCACACGGGTGAGATTTCACAGCACCTTCTTCATTCTGACTTACAACTTCTGGGGGCTTAAACTTATTAATATTTTCAGTTGATTTCCACATTATTATAAGTGTACATATAGGTACATACATAAAATAATGTATGACAAATCAGAGATTTTGCCATCCTTCAGACTTGTCCTGTGTTAACCTTCTCTCCATATTCTAAATTCAGTGTTTTAATATTTCTGTGTAGATACTGTGCATCAGAGTGAAAAATCAATAAATTGCAATTGATTTCATCTTTTTGTGCCTCATTTTTCAAACAGACACTCAAATTCTTCAGACTGAAGTATTCTCACTCAGTTACCAAATCATTTAGATTAAGACTAATCAGACAGGTCTTGATAAACTTAGATTAAGACTAATCAGATAAACTTGATGAACTTGATAGTCTTGAATACTAACAATGTATTATTATATTATCAAATATAAGACATATTTTAAATTGAATTCTTTTGGCATATGTAATTTCTACATCTTACAGTATTTAACCACATCACCCAACACTCCCCATTATCTACTACACTGTTCCTCATACTCAGGCTCCCTGTCCGACACAGGCATTATACCTTTTCTGTAACACACAGACTTTTAGAACACACCTACAGTAACCCTGAACTTGCAATAGTCTCCATCAGCAATTAGTAACTACAAGCAAGAAGTGAAATAATGTACTCAAGATGAAGACTCCTAAATTGCTAGGGCAATTGTAACTTACATTCAAGGAAGTTTTGAAGTGTAGTAACATATTCTGAATATGACTGGCTGTCACTCCTGTTAAAGTAAAATTCCAGTGCAGTGTCTGGCTTTGGTGAAATCATAAGTCCTTAAAAAGAAAAAGTTCAAGTTAGGAACTAAGCAACTTATCTTTCCTTCACCACTCTAACCCCTACTCAAATATTCATGTTAATCATCTGTAAAGAAACATTAATGTCACCCCTATATTCCTCAGTACTGGAAGGTACTTTGTGTTTGAAGCCAGTAATCAAAATCAGCATTACATTAATTAACATTTAAATCCAACCCAATGTATAACTGCAATTCACAAACCAAACCCAAGTGATTAGGACAAACAAAATCAGCAGTTTAATCACTTTCAATCGAAGATTTTTACAGATCCACTTTCCACACTCAGCAAATTAAGCTTAAAAAGTAATTGAAAAAATGCCCAAAAGCACACCCAGAAAACTTTCACTTCAAGCAATAGTTTAAAGCTTTAAGCAATACAGAGTGAAGCTATGATTGCATTATTCTCAGAGAAACACAGAAAAAAAAATTTAAAATTTCTGATTATTAATAAAGGTGGCTTGAAAGTTACCCCAGTCAAAACAGACAAGCCAAGTTAGTTTTCAGTCTTCTCTTCCATCTCCTCAAACAAAGTTTAGGTGCCACCTGTTCCACGGAGAATACGAGACACTTTACACAGCCACGGGGGCTCGGCTCAACCAGGCCTGGGAGCTGAGAATGCTCCGCAGCTGCCTCCTGGCCCCACGGCACCCTGCGTGTCCCCTGCGTGTCCCCGGGGGGGACCCCTCTGTGTCCCCTGGGGGAAGGAACCCCTCGTGTGTCCCCTGGGGGAAGGAACCCTGCAGGAACTCAGCTCCTTACAGCTGCTGGCTGGGGGCACTGGGGCAGCAACCACCCACGGCCAGGAGCCAGAGCTGCAGGAGCTCCGAGGCCACAGATCACCAAAGGCTGAATCCAGCCTTAGCTGAAGGATGGACAAGGCACACATGGAACAAAGCAGGCATGGCCCTCTCAAGAGCTGAACTGCCCCTGCTTCCCAGCATATGGCCCAGAAAGCTGCAGAGTTCAATCTTAAGGATTTCTCTGGAGCAAGTGAAAGCACCTGCAGCTGTCACTTACACTGGTTCCTGATGCTTCTATTATTCATCACACCTTCAGCAGATAAAATAGCACTACAACACCTGATACTGCAGCAGAGATTAAATCAGTTCAAAAAGGGATGTATAACTGATTGTTTTATTCACACTACCTTAAGGTAACTCTTATTTAATAGAAATAATTAGCACAGATAAAAACCCTGCAGCTGTGATTAACAGGTGAGTGTCCATGCATCTGTCTCTTCAAGTACAGCTGAAAGCAGACATTGCAGTTGCACAAGAGAAAAAAAAAAACCCCAAAACCAAACAAACAAAAAAAAATCCAAAACCCAACCTATATTTCATCAGACTCATTTTCTCCTAAGTTAGAATATTAAAATTGTTTGAGTAAAGTCAAATTTGACGTAATGGAAGAAGCTGCAATTACACAGCAACTGATTGTATCATCTTAAGATGCCATGTAGTTTTCCTGTACTCAGGCAAAGGCAATTAAAACTGGATTCTCAAACGAATTAAATTTCAGGCAGAAAACAAAAACCTTAAAAAAAAGAAAAATTAAACCAAGTCATCTTTGTGTAAACAAAATAAACATTTAAGGAAGTAAGACTGCAGTGGGAAGATAAAGCTAGGTTACTGTAGTTAACTATCACAGTAAGGTTTTGTAAAGCCTATCAAGAGTGCAGTTCAGGAGCCCAGGTGTCTTAAGGATTTACCGACAGAAATGGCCAAGCTTCTCATCCAAAGGTAGGAATTATTTACAAATATTTGCAAATAATAAACATCTATACTAGAAATTCATCAGTGACAAATGTCTTTCAGCTTTTTTTTTAAAAATACAATTTAATGTTTCTTGTTCTAGGTCTTTTATAGGATTCTAAATAAATCATAAATCCCCTTTTTTGCAATAACAGCAGTTAAATTACTTCCATGGAAGCCACAAGTAAAGGCCTTAATGACTGCAAACAGTTTTGACTGCAGACTACTTTAAACCATTACAGTAATTTTCTGGCCTTCACACTGAACTGGGATTCAACAAAATAAAAGGCAATTAGTAGCAGGGCTGAAAAATCACTGAAGAGGTTTTACACATTAGGAACTTTTAGGGGATAAGAGATTACTAGCTACAGAACTATAATGTAAATGAAGGACTGAAATGGTATTTTTTCAAAGGGAGTAGGACAAAATAACAAAACTAGTCACCAATGAATGAAAAAAGAATTTGAAGGTATTTCCCGCTTCAGGGAAATGTCAGAAACATCCTACGAAGAGGGGACTGCTCCACTTCCAGTGGATTATATTCGGCCTAAAAACAATGGTGTAAATTCTACAGAAAAAGCTATTTGAAGGACTGATGCATAGACTCTGAGAGATGCAGGATTTGAGCTCTTCTAGAGGAACAGAATTAACAGCCTCAGCATAGGACCACATCTAGGATTATAAAAGAGATTACATTATTTTACAATTCCAGGAGGGATTTAACAAAAAAGGTTTTAAAATCATCTGGATTTGATTTATACTATTATACTCCAGTGTACAAAGCAAGTCAGATATCAATTATAAAATCAATCAAATGTGAGATTTCTAAGTATGTTTAACATAAGAGCAGAACCTTTGACCTACGGCATCCAGGTTTTGTGTGTAGATTTTATATTTTTAAAAGAATTTAAGTTTACAGCCAGGAACATTACATGTCTCACTGCAAATGAAAAATGACAGAGTTAAAGAGAAACATCAAAACAGAAACAAGCAATTTGATCAACTTGAATGTATAAGTTACAAAAGACGTGGTTAAAAAAGAGATTTAATTCAGAAATGTTACAGGAATTCTTCAATTAAAAACTAATTGTGACATACATACTTTTAAAAACGAACATCCCTTATGACTTACTTCAAAACCAAGAAAAATTAATACCGTGCAGTACATGAGAGAAGAAATGTCGCTCAAGCCCAGCATTAAGCCACAGCTACCCACAGCTCCATCCACTAGGATGCCTCTGACTTCCACAACAGACACAACGGAAATGGGGAGAAACAGCCAACTAAGCCACTTTCTTTTCCCCTCATTTATTTTTCTTCCTTTTTTTTTAATTTTTCTTTCTATGCATCTAGCCCATTCTTAGCTTGAAAACACAGCACAAATCCTCAAAATTCTTTACAATATGACACTCGTTACAGAAGCCAGAACACTACAGCAAAACGAATTCTGTTCAGAATCCAGAGACGTTTACCACACTGGCCCAACAACTTGCTCACACAAAGATCACTGTACCATCTTAAGTGTGGACACAGCTGCAAGCTGATGTTCAATTTTAAGAGTTTTGCATTTGACAAAAGGAGTAAGTATTTTAAAAAACAGTGTCTCGCTTCCACCAATATATTATTATACTGGGGAAGATAAATACCTCATTACTCATTCTTATTTGTACAGAGTTGTTTTTTTAAAAACACACAATTCCTTGAAGCAGCCAACAGTGAGGCAGGTGGGCAGTGCACAAAGGAAGCAAGACACCACTTTCAGTGGCAGCCACATGTTACACAGACTTAGCTTCATCATAAAACTGGACCCTTTCTCCAGTGGATCCCTACATAACAGGTGGACAATCCCTGAAATCCACAGACATTCCAAGTCAGTTGGAAACTACCTAATACTGAATTAAAAACTCTGCGAAAGGCCTCTGTACCACAGTCTTTACATACCCCTGAGCAGATCACACCCACAGTATGGCCTTCCTGTACCTTCTGCAAAGTACCAAACACTAATCAAGGTGGCCTTCCATCTGATGCAAGAGAACTGCATCAGATGGAAGAATCTTCAAAGTATCTTTAAAGCAATTTGATTAAATTATAAACCCACTCCTACATCAGTATGCTGTGTGGATCTGCAGGCAAAATTGTGGTCTACACGACAAATTCAACTGACAGGAACTCAGAGAAAAAAACAGCAAAAGTTAGTACATACAAACAAAAAACTCCTGCCCGAATTTATGCTCTAAACATATATAACCTGCCTCACACCAAGGTTTACCTTTGCAACCTGCAAGTAACTGAATAATGATTTCCCATAAGTAGTTCATACTTCAAAAAAGCTCTCAAATGAAACTCAGTTGTTAAACCAGGCAGAGGTTTATGAAAAAAATAAATACAGTGTTACCTGGACTAGAAATCCGGTCACGGTATTTCGGTATATCACTGCTCAGTGTCTGAAGCATAACCCACATTGTGAATGTGAAGAGTGCTGCTAGGAAGCCATAGAATACCAGATAGAATAGCAAGATCAATCCTGTAAAGAAAAAGCTAAAATTATTATTTTTGTTTCATCTAATTCCATTACCTATTTTGAAAATCAAAAACGGGAAATTAGCAATACAATGTTTGTAGTCATAAATACGCCTCTAGCATACATATGTAATGCACAACAATGCATACAAAGAAGCTTTCTTAATACTTTCTGACTCTTAAAGGGCATTTTGGCACCTCTGTTTTTAAGAGAGAAGCATTAAAAACCACTCTTTGGGCTACATAGGAAAGCTGGCAAAAATGACTAAGCAGTGCATTAGAAAAAAAAAAAAGCTGTCACTTGTTTACTGGAATTTTAGCTTTGTGTCTGGTTGTTGGGAAGATGAAAGAACTGAGGGAGAAGATAAAATTATTACACTGGATCCAGACCAGGGAGGAAGCAATTAGGGCTTTAATAATATAGTTGATATTTGAAGGAACTCCACACAGGGCAGTCCTTCACACACATCCTGTTACAAATACTTCTCAAAGTGAAAATGCTTTCTGCCACATGCTTTTGAAAACAAACCCAGCATTCTCTTCAGATTTATCCAGCCTAACACATGCACCTGCTTTACCAATCTACCCTGGGGACCCAGCAAGCCCACCAAATTCACTAAATACACAGATATTACCAACTTCAACTTGTTTCATTAACTGAGCACTCAGTACCAACCTAAAAAATATGTACAGGATTCTGTTTTAACACTGAGCATCTGAAACTTAAGGACACATGCAGAAAGTGTCAAAAGGGGACTGGATGCTTGGACTGAGAGCCATCTTTAAAACTATTCTAATTCAAAAACATAACCAAATGTTGACACAAATTCAATTTTTATTGGATATTCTAGCTGTAAGGGTGCTATCAGAAGCCAGAGATGTAACTAGGGTGCCAAGAAAAGCACTTCAAAACCATTATGCAGCATCCTCCATGGGCACTTGATTATGTGAGAGAATCAAGTGCAGAACTTTTAAACCTTTAAAAGGAAAGAGCAAAAGCAAACACAACTGTACCCCAGTGCTATGTACTGTCTACTAGAAGATGGCAAAAGGAAGCCTAAGCCCTGGCTCCTGTCCCAGAAACTTGCATTTTGCACTGAAGTAAGTCTCTAATGTAGTATGGTCCCCAGAAACCTGTGACCACTAAAAATCCAAATACCCATTTTACTTCTCCCAAAAGAATTCTTTGTACATCTATTAAAATAATGAGACGGTTTCCCGATTCTTTACTGTAAGTAAAGTTCTCAACAGCAATAAGCTGAATGTCAGTGGATTTTCAGTTTGGTTTTAGTTTTCAGTCTCACATGTTGAGGAAGTTACCCACCAATCTGCAATAACCTGAAAATGATCAGCTATTTAAAATATATTTGAAACCACCAAGATGTAAGATTCTATGCAGCAATGAGAAGTGGCAAAGTAGGCAAACACAAAAACAAGACTACTCTATAATGAGCAAGACAGCTGGACATCTATTGTGAATGATTGCTAAGGTTATTTAGAAGCTATAAATGAGAATATAAAAATAAACAGTAGAAATTATAGTCAACAAAAGCCATTACAAAAGTTGCACCTGTATTTGGCACAGCAGCAATTTGTCTTACCTATAAGCTTATAAATGCTTTAACTGGATTCAAAACAGAACAAAGACCTTCTGATTAACAGCCAGTGTGATCTGGGTATTACAAAACCAACCAAATAAAAAACCTCCCTTACAAAACCTCTGGTCAGCTCACATTTTGATCCATACAAGTTAAACTACGGGATACTTTCATCAAACTGCCTAGAAAGTACACTTTCCATCAAGTGACCAAGACATTCATCAAAGAGCCCCAATGGAACACGAGAATCTGATATGTAAGACAAGCCAAGCAGCTACCATGGCAAGTAGAGTAAAAGCAAGAAAATCAGGGAAAATTATTTCAGAATACACTCATATTTTAATTTCTATAACAATAAGCCAAACTTCATTGGAAAAAGAAAAAACTGATGAGCATAACATGGGTCATCAGAGCACCATGGTGTGCAGTTCTAAGCAGACATGGCCCTAAGAAGAGTCCTGCTTTGGGCCAAGAGTACTGCATCACCTGCATTCCTGGCCCCGGAGCTGACCCTGAAAAAAGAGCAGGTGCCACAAGGGGCAGCTCTCCCCACGGGGTCACTGGTGCCCGCACTCCGGCAGGGCCAGGGCCCCTTCCCAGCACGGGCACAGCCAGGGACCCCAGTCCAGGGGCGACAGTGATCCCCACTCGGCGGTGGAGGCTGCCCTGACAACAGCATCCCTCCCGGCAGCAGCCCAACCGCCGGGGATCCGCAGCAGGAACACGGCTGGAAAGGCTGTTTCTATTCACAGCCCTGAAGCTCCACCAGCCTCCCCCAGGCCAGCAAAGTGCATGCGTGCTCACACACAGATTATTTTTAATCTTTATTTTAATACAGCTTGTAAATGCACTGCAGAACGCTGACCACTAAACTGACCCATTTACACTGCTTTGCCACATTAAAAAGAGGGAAAAAACAAACAACAAAAATCCCCTCTGCACCTTCCAACAGCCCCAAACTGAGTAAGCTGCTCTTTGTGAGCCTATTAGTACTAATTATCCTTAGCTAATCACAGTGAGCAAGCCATAACCTGTCAAGAAATTCTGCCAAAATAACTTCACATAACACTGGATTTCTTGTCAGGAAACAAGACGTACTCAAGCAACAGCGAAAACCTATCCCCCCATATTTCCTCCAAACAAAGTACAGCTTCCACATTTAAAATGCAACCCAATTCAATTGTTGTAGAACACCTTGTACACCAAAACAGTAACACAAAAAAAAACCCAAAATTCTGCATTACAATTTACCTAGTTGTTTTGGTTTGTTTTTCTTTTTGCAGGGTATCATAGTACCTAAAACACTTCTTCATATCCTCACCACATCGACAAGCAAGTCAAATCTGGAAAACTTCAATTTCTGAACCAATATGTTGGTACTGTCATTAGCTGGAATTCACCTGCAGGAATTAAAACTCTTCTCCACTGTGAAAATTAGAATTTCTGACCCTGGTGAATGCAAGATATCACATACCTGGCCATCATTTCCATGAGATACAAGCTTCCCAAACCTTATACGGCAAAGGCAATGAAAAGCATGTTACTCTGGCATGAACCAGATTGGCAAATCCACCTGTATGTAATGCATAGTTAGATATACACAGGTATCAATTTAAACACTCCCACAAACAGGGTAGCAACTATTCAACATTATCTGCAACAACAAAAATTAAACTCTGTTTTCATGGTTTGTTGGATTCCATGCTGCACTGATCCTATCACCTGCATGACTGTCCTTCAGCACCTTTCATGAGTGGGATTTAAACACCCAAGTGATGTTCCTACTCACTACTACCAGTACTAGGAACATCAAGGAGTTGTAGTCCACCTGCAGATTATTTCCTTACTTTAACCTAACATAACTATACACAGGAAACAATCACTAACCTTATTTCTTGGACACTCAAGAATTACTGTTTTCCAGACTTAGGGGACAGCAGAGGGAGGAAAAGAAAGTCACAAAAGCCAGGGTCTGATGCCATGATTAATCATTTAGAACACCCCCTCCACCACCACCACAAAATACACTTATACTGTACTACTAGAGCATACTGATATCAGTAACAAGACAAAGCAAGACGCCTTTTTTCAGAGCAATCTGAACCAATAAAATATTCTATGGCAATGGTAGACAGTGATACCAGAATGTTTAATATTTCACTACTCATGAAGAAAGCTAAATGACAATAAATCCCTGCTCAAAACACCAAAAAAGAAGACAGAATAACCAGGTCAGAAAAGC
Source organism: Chamaea fasciata (assembly GCF_029207755.1). Lineage (NCBI taxonomy): Eukaryota > Metazoa > Chordata > Aves > Passeriformes > Sylviidae > Chamaea > Chamaea fasciata. The sequence continues at coordinate 11,842,297 of NW_027094096.1, read as the reverse complement.
AGTTAAAACTCTGACAGCATTTTTTTTGTCTTCATTGAATTCCAACCAGGAATTCAGTGAAGACAAAAAAAGATGCAAAGCTGGATCCGTTGTTATGGTGGCCAACCAGACTGTATTTCCATCGACATGGTGGGAAGCTTTCAAAAAAACAAGGTGTTGGGTTTTGTTGGTGACATTTCTGTTTGTTTCTAATTACAAACACATAAAAAGGATACAACTAAGCATTCAAAAGAAATTTCAGTAGGTCTGAATTTCTATGTACTTCAAGGCAATGCCACCTCTACCTCAAACACCCTGACACAACCAGATCTACAGAACAACTTAAATACACTTGACATGACATCTAGCGTGACCGGAAATGAAATACTGCTACAGTCTATATTGCCCTTCTTTTTTGGCACAAATGATTTTACGGTAACCTTATGCGAAAAGAATTAACTATCCTGTAAGCCAGTGCACATATCTGAGTATGCAGTGAGCATCACATTACAAGACGTTTGCGACGACCTCGCTCCATTCCTGCTAACCCTAGGCAGACACAGCACCTTGCCATGAGAGGCAGAGACTGATGCAGATCTTCCCTTCACTTACAGGAAGGCCCCACCCAGCAGTCAGCCAGATCTTCCTTTCTCTGCTCTACCCGATTAAACGCTGGGTGTACCCCAGAGCACCCTCATTCCCATCAGCTCTTCGAGGACTATCAGCACCCCTCATGCCTTGCTGCTGACAACAGCACAGCCTCAGGTCAGCAGTTTTCCCCAGTGGTTTCTGTCTCTTTTAATACAACAAATGATTATGCCAAATAATTAAAAATAGAAGACTTTGTGGGGGGGAGTGTGCGTAGGTTTGGGTATCAACTTGTGAAAAATTCAAACTGAAGTACCCCTCAAGTCTGCAAAAAAATGAGCTGAAAATCTTCAATTTTTTTCTGCCGGAGGAGATACATTATAGAGTTTTCACCGAGCTGTAAAAAGCAACTCTTTACCAAACTCTAAAATGCAACCTCTGTTACATGACAAATGAGTACAGGAACCACTTGCGTTTGATCTTTTCACAAACCCTGACGTGGAAATGGCAGGCAGAGGAGTACTCCAATGCCACAGCATTGGGATTCACAGAGAATCGCTGCCTCGCAGTTACCATTTACATAAGCCCCCGGGACTGTGTCAGACTAGGGCAAAGCACGCACATACTGGGAATAATTACTTACCGGTTTCTCCACTGCTCTTGTCTTATTTCTGTGAGGAAGCTGTCTTGAGACAAGAGAAATACGCACAGAAGAACCAGAGCCAGCTGAATTCTCATGGTGCTGCCCCTGGAGACAGGACAACCCAGGAGACTGGCAACCAGAGCTCTCCCCCCCCATGTCCTCGCCTTTCAAGCCCAGAGAGCAGCAACAGAAAAGGAACTGTAGTCGGGGAGAGAGCTCCAAGCTCACACCTCTACTGCAAGAGCAGGAGACCAAACCCTGCATATTCTCCTGTGCCAACAGAGCCACCCAATTAAGTGTCCTGCCATTAAAAAGTAAAACCAAACAGAACGCCACACGCCACGCCCCAAAACACTCAGGCCATAATTAAATTAAGTAAGCACAGTATGTTAATCATGGAATGCCAAAACAAACAAATATTGATGAAGAAATACACTGAAAATAAGATGTTACTGAACATTCACTTCCTCAGGTCCAGGCTGAGGACATGGTATATAGTAGTAATCACATGCCAATCACCTAAACTATTAAATAAAACTTCTTAATGAAGTAAAATTATTTGACTTGCCTACACAAAGTAAAATTATTCAAATTGTCTATAGATACTTCCTCAAGTAGCTGCAGAAACTCAGTTGCCAACAAAGTCATCTCAACTTCAAATGTTATCTATTGGCCTTGGTCTAACTTGGATGGACTAGTAACATCCTAAGTGACTTATCCTACTAGATGGGTTTAAACAGAGAAATTGGTTTCATCTTCATCTTTTTTCCAAAAAAAAACAAAAAAACCCACCAAAGAAACCAACCAAAACCAAAAACCAAAACTGCAAGCTATTTCTAACATATCTACAGTCTGTGCTGCTCAGCCTCATGCCACAGCCAGACTTCTGCAATCCACACACCCGGCCCACGCACTTGAGGAAACCTGCCTGTACAGAAAGATCCCTTAGACAACAGCATAGTGGAAATTTCCTATCCTTTGCTATTCAACTGGCAGAGTAGCCGCAAGCCCTTATTTCCATCTGAATGGAGGGGAACTCCTGTAAATGCTCGGGCCCTCTCCTGACAGACAGGAGACACTGGCACGGCAGAGCAAGCACGCCCCGCGCACAGTCCGCTTAAAGCTCCTCCTCGCTATTTCAACACCAGCATTCATTGAGATCGTGTCAAGGCCAAGGATGTATTGGCCTGTTCCTTAACACCACGCTGAGAGCCTTGTTGGTTTTGTAAGCACAACTATTACGTATCCCAACTACATCCAAGTTTTGGGAGGAGACGCAGCATTTTCTGAAGCCAGTAAATATGTCCCATGAGGGCTGAAGAAACATCCTAATATTAAGCATTTGTAGAACTGTTTAATGTGAGAAAACACACTCGGAAAACCCAAATATTTTTATTGGAAGCAACCAGATTACGATAACATGCTTTCCAGCTCAGAAGAAAGCAACAGGATGACTACCTGAAAATAGGAAAACAAACACTGCCTTCGCACGCTTTACTGGAGAGCCTTCATTTAAAGCTTCCTTTAAGAAAATAAAAGGCCCAGAAGCCCTACGCTAGAACAAATTTAGCACGATGACGCACAACCACACACAGCGATCACTTTCTGGAATTGGGGCTCATTAACTTTTGGGGAGGGGGGCTGGGGATTTTCCTTCGCAGTCCCTCGCCGACCTGCGGCTGCAAGTACAAAGGCAATTGGCGCCCATTCATTCTGGGTTCCGAGCGCCGCCGGGGCGCGGGCCCGGCCGGAGCGGGGGAGCTGCCCCGGCACGCGCGGGCCGCGGGCGATGCCGCGGGCGGGGCCGCCCCGCACCTCGCGGCGGAAACCCGTCACGGCCGCGGCCCCCGGGGCGCCCCCGGCAGCGCGGGCGGGAGGGGAGCCCGCGGGCCCGCACCGGCTGCGGGGCGGGCGCTGAGTCAGCCCGGGACGCGCCCCGGGAACTCCCCCTTCCCCCCGACCCCCACCCCCGCTGTCACGGACGGAGCTATTTTTAGACCGGCGGTCGTAACGGGCACCGGGGCGCGTGCGCCGCCGCGGCCGCGCGGGCCGCCTCACCTGTGCGCCGCCCTCGCATCCCCGCGGGGACCCCCCCCCCCCCGCATCCCGGCCCCGCATCCCGGCCCCGCATCCCCGCCGGGGGCCCTCCAGCCCGTCCCCGCATCCCCGCGGGGGGCCCTCCCGCATCCCGCCCCCGCTCCCTGCCGCCCCTCGGCTCCGCCGGCGCCTCGCCCCGCCCTTGTCCCCCGCGGCAGCCCTTACCCCAGCTCTTCGCCGTGCGCCCCAGGAACTCGCCGCTATTGGGGTTGTAGATGAACTGCCGCCACTCGGCCATGCTCTGGCGGAAGGGCTTCTTCGTATCCTTCGACATGGCGAGGCGAGGAGCGGCTGCGTCGCGCACTCCGGCGGCAGAGCCTCCCCGGCAGAGAAAGCCGCGATCAGCGCCCGCTCCCAACCGCTAAGTAACTGCGGCCGCGGCGCCCGGCGGGAGAGCGGGCGGGGGCCGGGCACGCCGGGACCTTCCCCAGGCCCGCCCTCCCTCCCCTTGGCGCCCCCGCGCCGGGCGGGCCCCGCCGCGCTCCGCCCACACCCGGGCCCGGCTCGCCGCGCGCGCCCCCTGCCGGCCAGCGCCGCCCTGCGGAGGGCCGCGCGGGGCAGGCCCGGCGGGGCGGGCGGTGCGCGGCGCGGGCACGGCCCCCGCCCCCGCCGCCGCCGCCGCTCCCGGAGCCCGCCGGGCCCCTCCCGGCTCCGCGCCGTGGGCCCGGCCGGTGCGGCGCCGGGGATGCTGCGCGGCGGGGCGGATCCTGATGCACAACCATCTTAGAGAAGTGCTGGGGGACAGAAAGGCTCGCAAGTGAAACCCCCGTCTCGGCACTCCCCGTGATCCTGCACCGCCCCGAAACACGGGGTGACAGAACACGAACGTGTCAAGGTGCTACACAAGCGCTGTTGGTAAGGTGACTCCCGTAGCTTAAGGGCTCAAAAGCTCCCTTGCTGTCACGCTCCTGAAGATCCGAATAACCCTTCCCCATCCCCCGGCTGGCAGCACAGGAGCAGCCTCCATTTACTCTCTGGCACGGATTCTCTTTCCCCAATACGAAGCGGAGCACCCCCAGCCCTGGGGCTCAGCTCCGATGTGTTCTCCCTCTCACAGAGGTCTCAGCCGGTGTCACTAACGGCATTAACTGGGGACCTTGCAAAACTCAAGTGTGACAGGAGAGCTCCTACATCAAAGCAGCTCTTAAAAATAGTAAGGGACCAAACCCAGTGAAAAAGCTACACCAGACGACATCTTTAAAATGTAGGAGAAGCAATTTAAGAGATGTCTTACGAGGAAGTACATATTTATTAGCATGGTTCGTTTAAATCTTTACAATGACTGCAGTATTGCCAGAAAGCAGTAAATGTAAAGTATAAAATAGAATAAACCTATTTGCCCCTCAAATGTCTGATTCTAGTAGTCTCTGCTGTTACAGTACAGCATCTAAATCATTCTATTTGCTGTAGAACAACAGCAGAAAATAATGTATCACTCACTAATTGCTCTGTGTCACACCACTCAGCTAACAGATTCCATTTCAAGCGAGAAATAAGCCATCTCCATTTTTATTTTTCTTCTAAATGTCACCAAGCAAAAGACTGTCTGTCATTCCATTTTAACATCTGCTTTCCTGCATTATTTTTCCCAGTTTATTCAAGTAGGTATCCTACACTATTAGGGAATTACATATCAGCAAAATATACCTATATCAATCTTTTTTGGACTGGGCACCATATGGATTCAATAACATTAAAGTGTACTAGATGCAAAGAACCGTGGAAATTAATACAGATTTTAAAAAATCAGATTGTCTCTAATGACCAAGCCCTACATTATGCAATGAAATGTCAACAGCTAAATATATTAATATTTTTCAAAATTAAGGAAATCGTAAACCAAAGTATTAGAGGAACTGGTATTATCCAGCATTACTGAAACTCTTTGGTCTGCACATCCTAAAACATAGCAATCTTTTTGTACTCTGTTCCAGTGAGTTTCGGAGGCTCAGTTTTACTCTAATGATTATTATGCTCATTTTTAAACTCAGTGATCTCCTGCAGTCCAGCCTGACTTGGATGGAACAGTGGATCCTCACTCCCACTGAAAATTAAACTGTTTCCGAGATGGAGGAGGGTCAATATCCTGATTCGTGGACATATAAACCCATGAGCTACACACTGAGCCCAGGTAAAATAATGGAAGGGTCCCTCCACCCTCCAGTGAATACAAAGTGCTGAATGACCACAGCCTGATCTGCCTGGACATCAGCCCCAGGGTGTTCCTGTGAGAGCCCAGACTGGACATCAGCCCCAGGGTGTTCCTGTGAGAGCCCAGGGCTGGACATCAGCCCCAGGGTGTTCCTGTGAGAGCCCAGACTGGACATCAGCCCCAGGGTGTTCCCGTGAGAGCCCAGACTGGACATCAGCCCCAGGGTGTTCCTGTGAGAGCCCAGGGCTGGACATCAGCCCCAGGGTGTTCCTGTGAGAGCCCAGAGTGGACATCAGCCCCAGGGTGTTCCCGTGAGGGCCCAGACTGGACATCAGCCCCAGGGTGTTCCTGTGAGAGCCCAGGGCTGGACATCAGCCCCAGGGTGTTCCTGTGAGAGCCCAGGGATGGACATCAGCCCCAGGGTGTTCCTGTGAGAGCCCAGAGTGGACATCAGCCCCAGGGTGTTCCTGTGAGAGCCCAGGGCTGGACATCAGCCCCAGAGTCAGGGGCCAGGTGGGCAGGGCCCTGGCCAGGCACAGGGACCAACACAGCCCTGGCAGTGCTACATCACAGCAACTGGAAAAGAACTAATGCAATCTAATGGGCATAAAAACTTGTCTTCTAGAAAGCAGATATCTGCACACATTGGTGAAGAAATGGTACAAAAACACCTGCAGCCACTTGTGATATTTACAATAGCAGGGAAATATTGGTGATAGTTCAAAGAGTACTGCAAAATTATCCAGAGAGCAGAAAACAAGCTAACGTAGAATATGAAGCTCCCACATTTCAGCTTATTTGGCTTCTGAAAGAAAAAAAACTGACAAGAGACTGGATTACTTTGAAAAGGTACTTAAAAATAGGAAAGATACCTCAATAGTATGACCTTTTCAACCTGGCTGACAAAGGCAATGGTATCCATTTGCTGGAAACTGGAGCAGACACGCTTAATGTTGACATTTCCTGACTGTGAGGGCAATTAAATATTGAAATAATTTTTATCAGCAGAGATAGTGGGTATACCTTTGCTTGGGTTTTAAACATGAGATTAGATATACTTTTTAAAGACAGGTTTTAACTCAGGTTTGGCAGAAATCCAGTCGTGTGTGTCAGGAGGTTACTGAAATACTTGAGCTGGTTCCAGAGAGAGACATGAGGGAATGGCACGGGTGGTTCTGAATGTGGGTGTCTGAACATCATCAAGTGTAGGCTCATCTCACAGACCATTCAGCACTAAGAGTGCTCCTCAGTTTACAATTTCTTATTTCTCTGGAGAGGCAGCTTTACCTGTATGGCTGATCTTTGAAATGGCATCATCAATAATACTTATTTCCCAGAGCACAAAAGGAAGAAAACCACCTTGAAAATAAGGTATGGTGATGATGCTAAAACTGTAAATCATATAACACAAAATAGTCCAAACTTTAAAAATATTGCCTAAGCAGACCTCCTTAGTTCTTACTTAAAATTGTCATGCAGAACTCTGGGGAAAAAATAAAATATTATAGGAGGCAAGACTGTAACCGTTAACAGTACAGAAACTCTACAGAGGGCAGTTCTTCAGCACAAGAGAGGTTTTTTGTGTGTGTGTGTTGCTAAAGGGAATTTCACTTGGGCCCATTGGAGAATTCCTGAAAAGTCGAAAGCCATCCCTTTCTTTTCTAGTCTGGGTCTAGGGTGGACCACAGCATGACACAACTTTGGCACGACTTGGAAAGCTCCCTGGGGCTGCTGGAACTTCCAGAGGGGCCTGCCCAGTCTCGTTTCAAAGCAGCTTTTGAATTGCAGGAGACGTACACATCAGACTCAAATCTGCTTCTTTATCTTCAGCTAAGTTTAAACTGGAATTAGAAGATACACAATCAACTCAGGAAGGGGCAACTTCAAAAATATAGTGGCTGAAAAATACTTTCTACTTCACTGTACAAAATAGCAAGACACACGTTTTCATGAGAAAAATAAGTACAAAAGACTTCCCACTAAAAATGAAAAAGAAAATGTCTGTCATTGTGAGAGTAGAAAGAGTACAGAAACAGTTCTTGTGTTTGGGAGTTTGCCAATGAATCAGAAAGGGCTGGTAAAAATGCATTCATTGTGCAGAGCCCCCTCACTCTGGAAAAAACTCCTTTATTCACAGAGACAAGATTCTGCTCTCATATATAGCATGATAACTCCTGTGAAGTCAATGGGAGTTGACTTGCATTACGCAGAGATTTTTGCCCAGATACTCAGCATTTGTTTACAGTAGGAACAAAGACTCTAACCATTGTCAAAAACTATTTCACTGCTTATTTTTAATACAAAGGGTTCAAAGTGAGGAAAGCTCAATTTGTAGGAATTTTGTAACTATCAGGGGTTTTATCCATTTTTTTAACGTTGTCAGAGTTCAGTTTCAGATTTTTTTCATGGATAAGAGCTTCTTAACAAAAGCCGGTTTGAGAAGAGTTTATAAAAATGAGGTATCTGTCTTAACTGCTGAAGCATTTTTTATCCTCTTGAGCTAGTACTTTGTAAACAGCAACTGAGTGAGGGACCACAGGTGTTTATTGGCAAAGTCTGTCTACATCAGTGAAGAACAGGTCTGAGACAAGAAAAGGGAGCTGGGCAAGACAGCTGGCATTAGTTCATGGCTATCTCCGGGATGGGAGCAGAAAGGGCAGGGACAAATGGGAAGCCGTTAGGAAGAAGGGCTTAAGGGGGAAAATGAAGCACAAGAGAGGCAGGGAGAGGACTTTGGGGCTGGAAATTCAGTTTATGATGAAACTCAAATTAACGATCAAGTGCTGCTGAAAGAGATGGTCCTTCCTCTCCCTATTCCACTGTCCCTTCTAACCCTGGCTGTGATTTTTAGCATTGGTGTTCATTTTACCCCATGATGACCTGATTCAGAGAGCTGGACTGAAAGAAAAGGAGCTATACAAGTCTAGTTCCCTGACTCAGCTCACAAGGGAGACCAGGACAGACAGTAGGAGGAACAGGACGGACTATCCCTTTCAGTAGCAGCCCACAATTAGATTGGCAGAACCACATCCTGAGTTCAGCAGGGGACTCAGGCAGCAAGCCAAGGAGAAAGCCAGCACTGGCTAAGTCAGGAGACTGAGGCTGAAATGAAGAGTCTATGAAGACAAAACACTGTTGAAAAATTGATGTTAGAGGGAATGAAAGGCCTGGAGAAGTGAGGTCAGGTTTGGAAGGAGGAAGAGAGGGGATAGAAAGAAATTGCAGGAGTCTGTCCTTGCTGCAGCACTATGTTCAGCTCTTGAAAATACTAAATTTCACTATCCTTTACCACCAAATTTTCTGATTCAAATTATGAGCCACTGTGCATATGTCATTGCCTTCTGTTGTCATAGAGGATGACAACAACTTACTCGTATCAGTAACCACTGCATGCAGCAGGGAAGTCTTTTGCAGTCATCTAATCTTACTGATAAAAGCAGTGGTATCATACCAACGTGATAGTACTGACATGTCTCTAGGTCATTAAATAAACAGGGAAAAAAGATTAAACAACACCAAAACAAAAGAAGACAAAAGAACTTTGAACACCTGTAAGGCTACAAAATACCATTTTTAAAGTTTGACTCGTACACAGCTAACGACAAGCAAGAAAGACTCAAACTTTTCCTCTAAAAGGGATACCTACAAAACGAAAAATCATTGGCAGACAGAATGCAATTTAAATTTTTCTGGGTTTTATCTGGTATGTCTGTCAAGATATCTGTCACACGAAAGTGTTCATCTTTTTCATTCAGTTTTCCTTCTGTATCTGCATTTCCCTACTGAAGAAAATTTAGTCTATACAACGCAGCAGTTTGTGCAGATGGCTCTGAAATACAATAGGTTGCTCCTCTAATTTACTTAAATGGTACTGAGAAATTGTCCTACGATGGGAACTAGTATTTTCAGTTTTCCCAGCCCAGCTTTCTTTCCCCAGTCAAGTCACTGAATCCCTTAGTGATCTTGAACAAATTGTTGGATTTAATTGCACCCGAATCAAGCCAGCGGGATAAGTAAAGTAAAAAGCAGCTTTTCCCTGCAAACCAAACCCTGTGCCTGAACTGTGCCTTCCCCAGTAACCAGACACGAGTGAAAGTAACACATTTCCCCTTGGGACCATCGTGAGGGAGTCAAGCATTCCAAATGTGTTTCAAAACCTAGAAGATAGGTTCAAATTTGGTCTTGAAAGATATTCTTGCTAATCCAGTAATTAACGTGATGGTTTTGCATAGAATAAAGAATCTTAAATATTTAGAAGCATATAATTATAGTGTTTTTAAAAGAGTCACTATTACTTAAAACATATTAATTTACTTGTTCACTTCAAACAGACTAGATCTCAACTGTTATGTTTTTTAAACTCTGGTGGCTTATTTAATGAATGCTTGTGACTCATAAGACCTATTATTAGTCCTTCTGAGCATACATTAGCAAAAAAAAAAATTATAGCAAGCCAGCTTTTATGTACTGTTTAGCAGAAAGTTCACAGTATTATATAAACCATTGCAATGTAGTTCCCCTTTGACTACTAACATGTATTGCAATCTGCTTGCTTTGGGTATGTTCCATTTTACTTCCTAATCCAAATAGTGTGTGTTACAGATATACACCTTAGTGATGGTGGCATCAAACTGAAGCTATAAAAATATTGAACCAGCTGCTACACAGGAAGAGCTTCTGACTGATATTTTTATCTGGGGTTATTTACTAAGTCTTTGTGAGTATGTCTGCTCCTCAGTGAGAGTTAGATTTGTTAAAAAGCCAAGCACCTTCCTCTCTCATTAACCACAAATGATACTGCAGATGCTTAGCATTTTTTCCATGAAGTCCTACATCCATCTGTTCCTGATAAATTCACTCATAGGGAGTATCCCTATAGTAAGTACAATTGTAGAACACCTACACAAAGTCACAAGGCTTACAAATTGAGATAATATCCACTTTTCATGCTGTTTATTTATATGATTTTTGAAAAGGAAGTTGAAAAAAAGGGAACTTTTGAAAATGGAAAATGAAAGTCAGCATTTTCTTTCTAGTCTGAATGTGTGGGAATTCCACCATTAGTCTATTTTTGGTCTGACTTTTTTACAGAGTTTTTGGTAAGGCTGTGCTACCCTTACAGCAAATTATCAAATCATCTTCAACAAAATTATAAACTCTTAGTAACGGATTTTTGTTGATTTTTAACTATCTGTGGTTGGAAAGAGGCAATAGATACACTCATCTATAACATAATTTCATAAAAAACTATTACAGGAAAAATATAAAAGAATCATAGCTACATAGGATCTGTGTGCCCTTTTCTTTTCAATTCTGCAGGCTCCTGCATATTTCATTCCCAGTAAATGCTCGTGGATTTTCCCAACAGGGCCACCAATAAAGGCTTTTTAATTATTTTTATATGTATTTTCCAATTTCTCTCACATTTGAACAAGCACGTACAACTAGCCTCCCTTTACATTGCTTCCTAATCATGATACAATATAAAAATGTTTATTCTACCTCCAATTGCCAGATGCAATCCTTTGAAAGGAAGGAAATTATACAAAACATTTAACTTATCTCTCTCTCTAAGAGCTACAGTGGTTACTACAAGAGGATGGGAAAATATAAATTTTTTAAAACATGGTAGCTTGGGAAAGTTTTTCTTCAGATTCATACTGCAGACAACACCAACAAAAATCCGCACTTGAGTGCTTACATAATAAGCAAAGCTGCCGTATCTTCTCCCATGCTAGGAGAGATACTTGCCATACGTGAATGGAAGTGTTTGAGCAGGAGGAGCAGGATCTAGTTCACTGGAAAATCAAAAGAAAACCCTGTCAAAAAGTGGTCTGTTATTATCACAGAGCCTATGAGAAAATAAAATCTTAAACTACAAACAAATCCTGAGTATTAGAAACATAGACTGAAATGCTCTACATCCTTGTTATTGAAGTTCTCTGCTGCTGTAATTGTAATGGGCACTTTGTTCTAACACCATCAACCTTCATTTTTTATTTATTTGCTGAATTGTTTGCTAATATGAGAAAGAGAAGATCGTTTATAATAAAAGCCTATCTGCATAGATTTGTGCAAATATAATTGCACATTCTAATGCTCAGACAAGGACATATTGATTATACCTGAGATCTATTTGTTAACAAATCTGGGGCCTTGGAAATGGATTTTTAAAAAGTAATTTCACCGCAGAAAGTACTTACAGCCATCCTAAGGAGCAAACCTGGTTGTGATTTCTGGCAGAAATCATAGTGCAGCTTCCAGGTGTGGAAGATAATTTATGAAACAGATGAAGGAACTGTATTTTATAAGTGCTATGAAGACCAGTGCTGTGTTCTCAGCATGTAAACATGAACAAAGCACAGCTGGCCATTGCACTGAACACACCTGTAGTGCTGAGGCTGCTGCACTGCTGCTGCCCTTCATGTGAATCTTGATGGACTAGTCTAATTTGGCACGCAGAAAAGGTCATTAGCAAGCTTATTAAAGGTTATAAACCAATACTTGAGAGGAATGACTTCCCTGGGTGACTGTAACAGAAAAATACAGAGTTAATCACATTGAAAACATTGAAGTGACTGCAGAGAAAATAGTTATTTGTGTAGATCATAGGCAATAATTCATACTCAAATCCATTACATATTGCCAAACAGTGTTCAAATGAATACTACACCAGGAAATACTAAACATCCACCTTAAATTTGACCATGAAATAAAATTGTAACTGTCCCCTTGTCCTTGGTAATTGTCAAGTCATTGAGATGATCTCAGTAAGAGCAGATTTTTTTTGTCAGATCCTAAATCATTGTCAGCACCCATAGTGGAGTCCAGGTAGGGCAGTGATAATATGTGTGTTGTAGGTATGTGCTCTGTATTTTAAATTATTCTTAGAAGGAGACCCATTTTCAAAACTTGGTTTTAAATCAGGTCTCTTTATTTAATCATTAAGGATTCATAAGACCAAGATACAAACCAAGTCCATCTCATCTACATGTACATACCCTTAAGTAAACTGGGAGGCAAGTAAGTCACTAACTGGAAACTCTGTATTTGGGTGGGAGAAAGAATTTTTTATGCAGAATAAGGAATTGTCAGCAATTCTTGCTAAACAATGTTCTTGAACACAGACCTAAGAAATGTTTGGTTTGGGGGAAGCCAGTGGGGATTCAGGTTTTGCTATTAGTGCCATTTCCATAGCAGAAAGACACAAAACTTCATTTGCAATCCTCAGCCATCAACTTTGAAAAAGCTTGTAACTCTATGCAAAAATCATAATTTAATTTTAATTTCCTGCATTGCATAAAAAGTTGTAAGTAAGTATTGCATAAAGTTAAAAAGGTGTAAGTATTACACTTTTATCATTGTTGTCTTTCCATTTTAATTACATTTGGGAGAGACTTCTTAACCTGTGATTGATGTGCAGGTGGAAAATAAGAAGTTAATGATGAGATAAAGATTGCATTTCTCTTACAGGCTTTTGCTTTGCTTCTGGCTCATGCAGAGATTCTATGTGCATTTACAGAGATTTTTTGAGCCTTTACTCTGTGAGATACATATTCTGCTCTTTCCTAGACATAAGATTTTTACTTCTTTTGGGTCAAATAATACATAATAAATCAGTTTGTAGAGACAATTATCTGATTAAGATTCCTATTAAATAAAAAATCTTTCATGGTACTTTTCTAAGTTTGAGTTCAGCTTGAGGCAAGGAGTTCTGGGTTCAGTACACTATTGTTTGGCTTTTCAACTACTAATTTCAGAATAAATCCTTTTGGCACCTTGAAATATGAAGTATTCTTTTATTAGAACTCATGCCTGTTCCTCAAGTCAGAAAAGAAGGACAATGTTCTTTCATAAGGGTTGTCCTACCGTATAGTTTTTGTTTTTTTTTTCTCTAAGACTTTTCCCTATTCTAAAAAGGGTTAATATAAAACATAAAGTAAATGAAAATGCTGCTGTCTGAACTTGAAGCAGTGGAATAGCCAAAAAATCCTTAGGGTGTCATTTAGTATTATACAGAGAAGCATCTGTGACCACAGAGACTCTTATAAAAAACAAGTATTTTTAACAAAACTTTTTAATTGAGTTCTTCTGAGCACATATACTGTGCTCTCAACTGTTCTCCTTGACTCTCCTTGTGTCTCCCTCCCCATTGCTCTGCTTCTCCAGTGAAATAAAAGCCCTTTACATTGACAAAACCATTTGTGTTGTCACTAGAAACAAAACTATACAAATGACTGTGCAGTAATCTATAAATAGTAAGTTAAGCAACTGAGGAATTGGTAGGTAAATCATCCCTCTAGGGATGGATACACAAAAGTTCATTGCAGTTGGTACAGTTACTTTAGATGCCCTGGTCTTTGCCTGCTGGTTGTAGGCTTCAGGAGAGTTTTTACTTACTGTTAAAAAATAAATAAATTTCTTCTAATCAGTCCAAATGTTTTCATGTCATCTAGGTGACCCAGAGATGTGTGGCCAGGTCTGAAACATTTCTTCATTCTCTTATTTATCAGTTCTGCTGGTAGAAGCTTTAATTGCAGTCTGCTAGCTATATGAAGGAAAAAACAAATTAATAGAGGGTTGTTCACTTGATTTACTATAAATTAGAAAGTATTTCCAAGGGGAAAAGAAAGATTCAGGGAGCATTTGCTCTCTTGCTGTTGTAAAAAAAAAAAAGGCATTGTTCATTTAAAAGAATAGCTTTTACAGAATGAGTCTATTTTTCTCCTTACCGGAAGACTGCAGGAACAGAACACAATTAATGCATTTACTGCCACTCCTGATTAAAGTGAAGATTTAAGGTCCTGCATATCCTGTCTTAAACTGATTTCAAAATGCCTATTTTTCAGATAATGCCAATATGATGGTCATTACAGAACAATACTTTACAGTCTGGAACACTGACCATTCCATGGATCTCAGAATAACAAATTATCCTTGCGTCCATCCAGACAAAGACTGGAGTGTGTTTGTTAATACAGCTCATAAATTACAACTTTCTCCCCTCAAAATCAGTAATTTTCATTACTGTTTTAATTTACAGTTCTCCAACTAAAAACTGTCCCTCTATTTTACTCTCAACTAACGACTAAACAGATACCTGTAGATGATTAAGTCCTCAATGAATTAGCCCTGCATAAATATGATTGGGACAACATGCTGAAGGCATGTGCAAGATTTATACTCTATTACTACACAGAAGATAATTTAATCACACGTATCTGGTCTTGGGTCTATTAGCATAATAAAACCCTTGTCACATGGCCAGCCTTTGACTTCAGACTGTACCAAACATCTTCATCATCTTGTTCTTCTCACTGAGAAAGGAACAGTGGAATATCTAAGAACTTGTGCTGCGTATCTGCTTAGAGAATGCACTGAAATCACGAGTACGACCACTGAGGATATGGTGTGACTGCAATAACTAACTCACCAGTTTGAAAGGAGTCCGAGTTTCAGAACTGATGGATTCACTTAAAGGAGTTCAGTTTCTTAAATTCAGTAAATCTCAACACTTTTTTAAAAGACAGAAGATATGGAATCCTGAAAATCAGGGTCATGTTCTATTCAAGAGAAAAAGCAGTTAAGTAATCCCTGTTCAATAAGAGATCAACATTCACAAAGCCAGTGACTTTGATGCACTTAAGAGAAAAAAGTAAAATTTGGTTAGGAATCACCTGAGGTGACTCTCTGCTTAGAATTGTGTTTTCAGGTACATATTAAAATTTGAAAGTGAATCTGTCCCTACATAAACTAGGGCAGATTCTTAGTGTTGCCATTCTGTAGAGCCTGTTTCCTTCATTGCTGTTAGCTTTACAGATGAAAAGGAGCTGTTTAAGGTGAGGAAACTGTTGGCAGCAAAATAAACTAGCTTGGCAAAAGATCAGGAGGTTTCAATCTCTTGGCTAAAAATCAAAGTTTCCTTCCTTTCTTTGTATAAAACACTTGATCTGCCATTCTCTGAACAAAGCATATGGAAAATTCTGAAGAGATTATCCATTTCTTTATTCCTTTCTCTGCTTGGAACTGAAGTAACCTAAGAGCCTTCAGAAAGACAAAATATAAGAATACATACTCAGTTTTGGTTCTCATGGGTAGTAGATCCTGGATTAGGGTTATGAATTCAGGAATAATAGGACTTTTCATTCAGGATCTGTCACCCATTCACATCAAAAAGAATGTAACATCTTGATTTAATATTGACAGAAAGATGAGGAGAGGAGCAAAAATGTGAACTGCAAAAATGAGAAAAATCACCTGGGGGTGGAATTTAGGAAAACCAGTATTTGAACATTTATCTATTTCTTGATTTACCAGAGCAGAACTCTCATTTTGGGACGTCTTATACTAAAATGAAAGCATGAAAATTCTTAGGTCGTATCAGACAATATATCCTTATCAGATTATTTTAAGCAGCATACAAAGTATCCTTACAATTTAGGAAGAGTACATTTTCTTATTTCTTCCTCTGTACTTGAAGAAAAGATGCAGCTGAGCAATACAACTGCAGAACACAGCTTCCCACATTTCTTCAAAAAGAACTGAGAATGTTGCTGCTTTTACTGTGTATTACATAAAACCAGATCTGAGTATCATAGATGCATAACTGTAGAATCATTATACCTTTTCAGAGCCTCTCAGAGAGTTCATCCTTTTTAGTGCAATGCCTGAAACATGAAATTTTTTTATGCAAGCGTGCTCTGGCAGCTCATTAGTTTGATGATAGGTTCCAGATTTTGGCACTACAGTTTCTCACTTTCACTAAGTCAGCGTGGGAAACCAGAAGTTTACATACTTGGACATAGTACTGGCAGCACTGCTTAGCTGTCTTAATTAAATATCCAGAAGCAAGTACTTGCCTTCACTCTGTGCAGCAAGATATTTGAATTGGTCTCTTCAAACCTTACTTAATTTTAGGAAGAATATTTCTATGTGGATGCTGATTGAAATAGCCTGCAAGAGTGATACAGTTTATTTAGAGACATGGACAACAGTTGTACTAAGGAACTGATGTGAGCTAAAGTATCTCCTTTTTGCTTAAGAAAATATTCCTTAAACTACAGCCTAATTGTGAATATATGTTCATTTCCTATTTCTCATCTTTTTGGACACCAGGTAATTACTGATGTATCATTATCTTCTCAAGGTAGCTCTGTTTTTACCAACTTTTTCACAGTTTTGGGGTCAAAAATAGCCTCTCATCTGTTTGCAAAATTGCATTAATGTATCACATCCTAGTAGGGAATAGGATAGAAGTTACCCTGGAGGAAGGGACGAAACCTTGTAAAGAACAGAAAGGAAAAATTTCTGTATTCTTCAGAAAAAACTTTGCCTAATGGTTGTTGTCAAATCAGATTCATAGTTCTTGCATAATTAGGATAGAATGAAACAGATTTACAAGCCAGATGCCATATTTGAGATTACTCTTTTGTCAACTCGCCCTGTACAAGTTCACCAGAGAGTTTCCTCCTCTTGTTCATGACATCCTGTTGTCATGAACAAGACGTTCATGGTATTCGTTGTTTAAGGTATTATGTTTTGGAAACAGCAGCAGAATTCTTTTGCCTTGTTTGTAAATCAGGCCTCTTTTAAGCTGCTGCAGAGTAACAGGCTAAATTGGTAACTGGTGCTAGCAATTCTTCTTTATGATCCTGATGATGTTATTACTGATAATGATAGGAATTATCCGTACTTCTTAGTATAAATTTAATTCCTTCCTACAAGGAAATGAAGAAACAGGAACGCTTTACAGCCTTCCTGTTTGGTCCTGTTGCAGACATTCTGTCGTTGGTTCCACTCCAATCATCCATTTCTATTAAGAAATAGCTCTACTGTCACTCAGACTAGAGAAGCCATTCCTGACAGTGGGACTGAACTGACTCCATGCATTATGAAACCTGACTTCCTTCTGCCCACTTTCATATTCCCACAGCCACTTCTGCCTTCCATGCTGGTGATGCCAGCAGCAAGCTCAAGCCCTCATATCACTACAGTGCTGTGCTCTGCTCTATGTCCTCTGAGAAGTCCAAGAGATGGGAACCATTTCCCTCTTTGTAGTTCCATCAATGTATTTGCAGACTGAGCACTAAGCTCTGCAGAGCAGCAGTGGAGTTAAAGCTTCCACTGCTGTCCAAAAGGTGTGCAGTGGGAACAGAATGTATTGCTGCAGGAATGTTTGCAGAGAGGAGTGATTAACAAATCTGCTCTTACTTGCAGTAGCCCTTTTACCCCAGTGATTCCAAAGTCACGAGACATGTCTAGCACATCCCATGTCATGCTTGCCTGAAGTCTTGCAAAGCAAACATAACTGAACATTCCTGTACAATAGCTGTTTTTTTAAACAGTTACTTCACTATTGTTAACTGAACTACAAGTTATGACAAGTGATATATCCATAGTCATCCCTTTGGCATTCTTTATAAAAACATGAATCACGGAAACATTCATCATGAGGAACTCCCATCATAAGGACATGTACACAGTGTGTCGTTCAGCCTGGCTGTATCTTTCCACTCTGTAAAATGTAACTGTCAGAACAACTTCAATGAATTGTACAGGCCAACATGTAAGTTTGGTAAAGCACAACTGATAAAACACATGTCAGAATTCATTAGTTATGTTTAACTTCAAGTAATGCTTGTGTACAGAAGAAAAATGAAAATTTTCTTTCTTTGTAAGTCATTCTACCAAACACTGTAATAGCACCATATTGGTGTACATTAACCAGAAAACAAAACACTTGGAAGAACTGGCCAACTAACAAAGCTCAGACATAGAAAAGCATGGATAAAGAGCATAAACAGGATAAAAGAACTACTAAACCAGATTGTGCTTGAGCTTGGTCAACAGGAAAGGGAGGAATTAACCACTGCAGCTGCCCCAAAATTGTCAAAAGGAAAAGAATGGATTTAACATATCCAGGAGCCCTTTCAGAGACTCATGGGGGGTTTTTTTCCCATGTTTTTCCCCACAAAAGCCTTTCACCACTTAGGGTCAATGCTAAATGGTGTTGACAGCTATTGTTTATGGCACCTTTAGCCTGCCCAAGATACAGAAGTGAGTCTCTCTGAAAACTGAAATGGCTTCCTTCAGAATTGTGCCAGTTTTCTGGAAGTGACAGAAGAGGTACACAGTGAGGTAAATATAAGGACCATCTGCTATGCCTTGTAAAAGGAAGGAACTGAGGAGAAGGGTGCTACCCATAGACATCACCAGGCATGTTTTCCCATGGATAAAGGTACTTGCATTCCAAGAGACACAGTGACACCCTCTGTGCTCTTACTCTTCCACCTTTCCAGGCAAGAGATGCCAAAAAGATTTCCACTCCATAAGGAAGAGTGCTAACTGGTAAGAATTTTATACTCAGGTTCAGACAGTTACATAAATGAAACTCAAGAGAAATACCAAGCAATGATTTCCTAAGAAACATTAATCTTTTGGTCTGTTTCTTAAAAATGAAACACTAGATTGTCACTTGCTGTAATGAGGCAGTGCTGAATCATAAAATGTCATGTGCTGAATTGAGCTGGTTTTCAGTTTCTGTCCATGCACTCCTCACTGTGCCCGTGCAGCTGCCCGAGGCTGTTGTGACACGAATTTCCAAACGCACTCCCTGAGCTGCACTGATCACAGGGGACCTTTACCCAAACATTGCACATGTCAGGTCTCATACTGTAAAGCACCAGTACCTTCTTCCACATGTAGATTTCAAAACGGATGTTTGTCACTCAGGAAAAATGTATGCTTTGCTTTTAGCAGAAGCCCAGAATTGGTAGGACTTTCAGTACTTCTATGGTGCTATGAATCATAATTGCTAAGATCTTAATTAAAAGCCTATTAGGAAGAAAAAACACCGTATACAATAAAAATACTTCTTTTACAATTCATTACAGCATACATAGATTAAATGTTTTGGTATTAAAAAACTAATGATAAAAAGATAAAAATTATTGTCATAACATCAAATAAGCAATTTATACTTTTTAAGGTAAATATCAAGAGCATACTTACTTATCCTCATCATAGATGTGTATATTCAGATCAGAAAAATGTTACAGATATATCATTAAAAGCTGTAAAAGTGACAATATTTTAAATACAGTATTATAAGCATTTTATTTCTAAAAAGTGCTGATATAAAAAGTATATAAAACCATGCATCACTTTATAACTACAACTGTACAATTTCAGGCATCTGCTCTAACTATAGATCTCATTTTACTTCTGTATTGGCATTTGTTTATGGTTGAAGAAGTAACTATCTCAAGTATTCTATTTGTTATGATGCTCTTAGCTTAATGGAAAGTTACCTTCCCTAATAAAGATGCCACTAATAGCCAGGAATTTGCACACAGGTTCCTATTATTAAATCTATTTCATGTTGGAATATAAAAGTGGACTACTTGCTGCAACACAAGGTAAGTAGTGACTAAATGAGCCTTTGCCATGAAACAACTGAAGGTACTTGGTACCACTGAGAAATGATCTCTGTGAACAGTGATTTCATTAGGTTAATATTAATACCAAACATCATTTTGTCTCTGCTCAGTGAAATGAGAGGAGTAATGATAAGGGGAACAGAGGTAATACCAAAGAAAATCTGGACTTGTGATACAAGGGAAAGGTCTTTCTCTTATACTTTCTCAGAGCCAGCAGGAACGTTATTGAACTTTAAATTATGTTCTTATAAGAACACATCAAGCTGCTACAAATTTCACATTTTAACCTGCTACTGTTAGAATTACCAAACAGTTCCCACAGCTGGACTGGGTAAAACAGGGCAGGAAAGACAGCACTGTTAGTACAATGCCTGTGGAGCGGCCAGGGCACCCTGTAACCTGTCGCAGATGGCATTTAATGCAATAGAGTTCACATTTAGTTTTTAAGATTATATTAGCACTCAAATGCATCTTATCTGCTGGAAAATGAGGCAGCCAAGTGAGACACCACAACATTGGCAAAGCAGCAAAAAGGGAGACAGCTAGAAGAAAAAAACTGCAGTTTCAAATGACATAATTTCCTTTTGCCACAACAACTCAAGTAATCCACAACCACATGGTTATTTTCCTCCCCCAAAATCATCCCTCATTTTCTATCATAAACATCCAGTAACCTGGTCAATACTTTTGTCTTGGGCCCTGCTCTTGCAACATTTGCATATACGTTTAAGTTTACTCACATGAGTAGCATCTTTGGTTGCAGTAAGACAATTCACTGAACATGTAAATCTTTTGGGATTGCTGGCTTTTTGTTAAGGTGAAGAAGATTGTTAACATAACTTTGCTCCTGAAAGTTTAACAAGGAACTTCGCAGTGGCAGGAAGAACAAAAGAACCAAGTATTTTACAGATTCCTTAAAATATTGGAAAATAATTTTTAAAGGACTGACTGAAAGTGCTAACAGGAATTCAGAAATAATCCTTGTCCTGCTTCCTCTCCATGGTGGAAATAGAAGTTGTCCATGTTGTGAAAAGAGAACTTTAGAAAATTAAAATGAATATTTCAAAACAACACATTTTTCTCTGTCATACACCGTGCCAAACTGTGCATTATCAGACTTCTGATGTGTTACTCTGAATGATTCATGAAACACTTAACATTATGGATCTCACTGATGCACATCCTGCTGTGACACCACAACATTTCTAAAACCTAAATAATCCAATGTTATGCATACATGGTGTACCAAATTCACAGATCTCAGTATTGCAACACATTTTGAAAAATGCAGTCTTGCAGCACCCAGTATCACTGGGGATATCTGATTCTAACAAGACATTAAATTCTAGTTCTGTCTATACATAACCTCTTTCTAAATGGCAACTTAAAACTCAGCTATGCACTGGAAAACCTACGGCCATTTCAGAGTACTGCTTTATGGTTCTGAAGGATTTTTAAAACCATTTCTATGGATTCAAGGTACATCAATTCAGGACAGAAGTTTTATGCCACTAGCACTAACAGGTCTCTCCTAGCTGTAATCAGGTGGTGGTTGTGGGTTTTGTGTCACTTTTGTGGGTTTTTTAAAACGCATATAATAGTAAAGTTTTCTGTCTTGGTTTCTTAAATATACTGGCCTAATATATTTATTAGCACTGTGAGGGCTTTTTGCAGGTGGGAGCAATGAGAAATTAACTCAATGGATGTCAATAGTGGAAGCTCTCTTGTAAATCTATGCCAGGACATCACTCTTCTCTCAACTTCCTCTGCTTTTCACCATCTTTCATGATCATCCTTCTCAATTAAAAGACAAAGGCAGAATTCAGCTTATATTGTTTTAAATTATTAGACAGAAAGTCTCCATTCAAAAGGCAGACAATTTTATGCTCATAATTCATGAACAGAATTACCCACTAATCCTAAGTAACACGGTTCTTGATTTTTCACTTGAATATTATGTATATAAAACACCGGAAAAGCAAATTTAAAAGGAAAAAAGAGCAATTCTTTTTCTACTCAGAACAACACAAAGTATTACCAAAGTATTACTTAGCTGTGACTAAAACACTTACAGTATTTAAAACTTAAGAGTTTGGGATGTGCTATTAGGTTATAAATAAAAACCAGTGCTCTGTGCTGCACATGACAGACCTGAGTACAGAAGACATTGTATCTACAGGTTTTCCTCCTCTAAAACAGACGTGTGAGTTAGTCCTAGTGTCTAGCTAAAAGAAGTCCTTGAGTTCAGTAGGAGGTTTGCTGTATGAAAAACAGAAAATGGGGCATTTGCAGCCTCCAGGACTCCAAGGAATGAAGTAGTTTCCACTTCCACTTTAGTCAATGGAAATTATGGCTGGATAGATGACAGTGACCAGCATGTGCAGGATCAGGTTTAGAAACTGTGCAAAGAACAACTGCCTATTTTCTTACCACAGAAAATCGGCAGGAGGCATCTCATGAGTAATACACTTCACCAGTAGCAAGCATTCCTAGCAATATTCCCAAGTAATTCAATTTAGGTTGCCATAAAATCGAAAAATAAAAACACTTCAAAATTTGCATGAGAATCAATAAACATTTGAAGATAGTTTTAGCTTGCATACATAACCTTTTCACCATTACATCACTTAACAGTATAATGCATTTTGCAACTTGAATGAAAATCTATATTACACTGAAGTAAATGTCTTGTAAAAAGTCAATTACAAAATGCTTCAGTCTATCTGTAGCTTAATTTAACACCAAAATACAGAAAAAAATATCAGGAAATCTGATATAAGTTTAAATTTGTCAAAAAGAATATGTATTTACTTATAAATACATTTTCTTGGTATATAGTATTATCACTTGTAAGATTACAATTAATGATAATAAATAAATGCTTTATTCCATTAAATTGGTGAAATCTTATCTTCATTCCATTAAAATCACTTTTGCAAAGAGTTTGATCCTGTTGTTTTTATTTCCAAGTGATATGTAGAGCTTTCTTTATATCTTATGACAATTTGAACATATTACAATAAACCACCCAAAAACTAACAGAATTTAACAGACAGACTGGCTAACCAGTAAGATTCCAAGTTTGACAGGGTATATGAGCTCCACTGTCCGAGATTACTTGAAAATGAAAAAATTCTTCCTGAAAACTGTAGAACAAAGAGGAAATGTTAGTAGAAATAACAAGAAAAAAGAAAGAAAACCAACGAATCATTGTATTCAAAACAGTAATCAGTCATTTTCAAAAGCTGCTGCCTCTTCACTCTATCATTGCTTTTTGTTTTTCAGAATTTCTATTCTAAGCTTCTTGGAGAAATATGGTTCTTCATTTGATACATCTCATGTAACACAAAAATATCTCCTTTCTTAGAGGAAAGGAAAACAATAGAGTCTATTCAGCTGGTGGTCCTACATAGCCAATGTCCCATTACACTGGCTGGCTCTTCTCAAACAGGTGTAACTGAGTTTCTGAAACAGAGTCAGAATTTGGAAAGTTCTGAGGTGGTTTCTACTCTTTTGGTAATGATATAATTACAACAACAAACAAACTCCTGACTTAGCTTCCCCTCCATTCGCATAACCTCCAGAAACTACTCTGTTGGGATCGTTTAGTTCATCAAACAGTCCTGTTTCAATGATTTCTTCCTGCCAGGGTATAGGGACAGCACCTGTCGCAAACTTTTTGAAGAACTTCTTGTCTTTGTCATCAAACTCAATTCCTCGTATTTCAGAGAAGTCAGCAATGTCTGCAACATCTTTGGCATAGACAACTGATGGATCTGGCACAAATGGAGGGTCAATAAGGTTTGCCTCTAACCTGTGGAAATTTATCGTTTTGAAGAAGCTGTGTTTTCTTGGGTCATCGTCTTCATTCCTGCAATAAAGCAAAAGCTTGTCCATCAGTGTGTTCTGCTCTCAGAGAGATACAAGGGTGTCTGTGTTTTTTACATGACAGTACTTTTTATATATACATATGCACCTATTTATCTATATCTAGATATATAGATATCATGCAACACAATTCCTTTTCTCCTAACCAAGGAACGCTGCATTGTACATCGTAAGCTGACCACTTTCTGATCCCATTACTCCTTCCTGCACCTCTCAGGGTGTATCAGCCCAGGCAAGGTGCTACAGGAGCTGCAGTGCTGCATCTGGGATACCCCATCCAAAGCTATACTTCCACCAGAACTGAACTTACAGCAGGGTGGGAAGGGGCAGTATTGGATTTACTATCCCACAAGGGAAGTTCAGTGATTGGCTCTGTATCTATAGAATAAAGTATCTGTACTATAGGGTAAGAATATGTATTAAACTCTAGAATGGGGTATATTGGGTTAATACATCTAAAGACTGATTCGGAGCAGCAATAGTCTGAATAGGAAGCTGGTGACAAATCACAATTCTTCTTTTATCTTAATTCAAAGCATCAACACATTTACATCCTAAAACCCAGTTATGTCACTCAAGTAAACACTCCCACTTATAGTGATTACTCATGCAAAGTTAACTACTCTTGTAAATTAACAAAGATTTTTTTAGGCAAGAGATTCACAGATCATGACATTAACAAAAGAATGTGTGCCACTGTCACAAACATAATCCTTTATTAATATAGTTAAAACCCAATAATAAAAACCAGAAAGGACTAAATCATTGTAAATGCTTAAGTTAAAAAAATCTTATGAAAAACAACTGCAGACCTCAGGGAGAACTTCAGCTGTAAAAGTACTAGTAAATTGTTTCATTGAAGACCTAGAGAGAGACTTGTAGGATATTTTTTGGTGATAAAAATCATCTGAGCTTCAAATGGTGCTTGTTGAAGCATGACCAAGGACCACAACTTTTGAACTGTGCCTCTAATGCCAAGGCATGCGAAGTCTGAATTCAGAATTCTAGAGAAAGGAGGAGCAAAGAGGAACACTGTCTTTTGCACACCTATGCGTTCCTTGTTTAATGTATTCATGGATGCACTGCTCTTGAAAACAGTAACGTAGGAAAACCAAATCTGTCTGCGTTTTGGCCTCACAAAATGGTTGTTACTAACACGTCGCTTTTTTCTTTTCCAACCTCCTTACAAAATCAAACTTAGCAAAGTGTAAGCCCTCATGTATTTCTAGACAATGTTCTATGAATAAAATGTAATGTAAATCTTCGGCAAATCTTTTTATCTTTCCAAATGTGCAGAAGCACCATATCAAAGCAATAGATTTGTGTGATTATGGAAAAATCTTTATTTTTTAAAATCTTTATTTCCATGCATGCAGAACAGCTCATCCAGCTTGGCACTACTGCCTGTTCCTCATGCTGCCCTGCTGTGCGGCTGGCCTGCCTTGGTGCTCCCTGGGCACAGCAGAGATGAAGCCACCAGCTGGTCTTTTCAGCTCCTTGCTAGAAAATTGTCACTTTGCACCTCTGCTGCCCAGCTCTTCAGAGAAAGCCACCACCAGCCACTACCCACTCTACACCACCATGAATGACCAGGATGCTCGGATCTGAAGAATGATGGATGCTGCCATCCAGGCATGCTGGGCAATGAAAAATATTATGTTTTCAACCCCAACAAATTATGAATGTAGAGATTAAGGATCTTGACTTCAGCATATCCATAGGCTTGCAAAATCATCTCCTATCTTACCTAGCCAATGATAACCAAGTACTTGAGCAACCTGACATGATTTATTCACATTCACTGTTAGCCTGAAATGCATTTCAGCTGCTGTTCAAATTAACTGGTGTCCTAGGACACTGGTGAGCCAGTAGCGCTGACTGAGCAGATGCACTCGCAAAAATCTCCCTTTATTTTGCTTTTCCTTTCTGTAACATAAACCAAAAAGCACTAGAAGCTGGTGGAGGCTTCAAAATGGATTGCTGCAGTGTTCTTCCTCCTGAAACCATAAAAAGTTGAAAAATGTAAAGCTACATGAATGCCATCTGCTGGAACTGAGACATCTTCCAACTAGCTGGAGAAGAACTTGAGTCCATCCTCTGTGAACTGCATTTTTATGTAACTTAAATAGGAAGAGCAAATGAACTCACATGAAGTTGGTCAATTTTGTATTCTTCCATTAAAAAGAAATCACTTTACAGGTTTGGGATTTGAGATTTGACAGTTTTGAGATCTATCTCAAAAAGTTTGAGTGGAGAGAAGGGGTTACATCTTTCCTGAGTTAGCTAGTGAAATCAAATCTTCAGTAGAAGAGTGGAGTGTTTTAAAAGGTCAGGTGTACAAAATAAAGCTGTCTTTGAGCAGCTTTAACTTATGCAACAGGCACTGCTGTGGATAACCCAAGCTCTTGTTGTCCTTAGGAGAATTACAGTACTAATCTTTACATAACACACAGCTGTCCTGAATAGTATCACCCTGTTTAAGAGGTATGTGCAGGTTTTTATTCTGTATCATGCTCAGGGTATACATCCTATTGTTTGGCTTCTCTAAGTATGACACATCAGAGGAAGTATATCTTAAACAGCAGAAAACTAAAAATACTGTGTGTAGTAACCTTTCTGTGTACATTTCTCATTTTGCAAAGAAGTTATGGAACATCTGGAAAAGGCGATGTGGTTACGGTAAGTGAATCGTCTGCTGCTGGTTGTGTTTCAGACTTGCTGACTGAACTCAATCAAGTCACTGACAATTCCTAAATTTCATTTTCCCCTACTTTGAAATTTGTTTACTTCACAAAGTGCTGTGAATCCAAATGTCTGCAAAGTATGCTGACTTTAAGTGAGAGTGCTCTGAATGTTTTTGTGTTAAATTTGCTTTTAAAGTACGCTTTTAAAACATAGTAAAATAATATAGATTCTGTATTGAACATACTCCCATGTGCTGCTGAAAATAACTTCTTTCTGCTGCCTGGCACAGTTGCTGGGAAAATTCATCAGGCACAAGAGTAGCTGCCTTCATTTAGCAACAGAATATTAAGAATATGTGTATTAATGATCCATTATCTTTCATTACAAGTTAATTCTTTCAGACAAATATTTGCCTAACATTCTGAAAAACTGTTCCACGTTGTTATGAAATATAAATTTAGAAGACTATCTACGCATTAATTCAATGAGATCCTTTGTCTATTCCACCTTTAGACTGGAAAAGCACCTGAAACATACAATTGTATTCAGTAATGATTCAAATCACGGTGTATTCTAAAGATAGGTATTACCAGTTTCCTATTAATTTTTTACATTTTTATTATATTTCTTTAATTTGTCTATATTGCAAATGTAGATCTGCAATCTGTCTAATTAGAAATGCACTACATTATTTATACACACACATATCAGAGGGATCAGAGCTATTACAAGTTGAACATTACAAGGTTTAGCTTTGCAATTCTCTTCTTATTGTATTGTTAGCAGTTTCAGTTCCTTGAAACTGCTAAGTCACAGACATATCCACCAGTCTTCATCAACCTACAGCCACCTCTGAAGGGCCCAGAAATGTTTTGCTTTACAGGAATTTGTGCCAAATATTCTTTTTCTCCCTGGGATGAGTCAGGATGACCAGAACTACAGCATTTTTTTAAAGCACTTGAGCAGAGCAGAGGGGTTAAGATCTCTCCAGTAAGAAGCCAGTGACGCAGCTTTGCAAATTAGATATCTGCAGGGAAAAGAATCCACATTGCAGATTTGGATTTCTGCCCACATCATTCCAGTAAGTGATACAGCCTAATGTTCCGCATTCAGTCTGCACTAACAGGGATGCAGGTATCCACTTGAATATTCTTTATCTTTAGGAAAGAATGTGTAAGAAAAACCTTTTTGACCCTTTCTCCCAAAACTATATAGAGTCTAACACAGAAAGTAACAAGAAGGCAACTCCTATGAGTCATCTAGAGTGAGGATAGATGATCACACTATTGCAACAACATTCCTTATTTCCATATTAACTTCAAAACTTTCCACCTCTCTCTTCCTAGAAGTGAAAGGGATAATTCATCACTCTGTAGAAAGTGAAGATTTAACCCGTTTTGTGCAATAAATAAAATAACTATATTGTTTGCAGCTTTAATCTCTATTTTACTGAGATTGAGAAGGCATACCTGCTTCCTAAACGGTCTTCTTTTTTCTTAGCCAAAAACAGCTTGCAAATATCTTTTGCTTCCTCTGTAAAGCTGGCATGTTCAAATTTCACCTCATCTTCCAGAGTTCTTCTTCTAACCTCATCCTTGTTGACCTTTTCCTTGTAATCCTTGAATGGTGTTCGCCCAGCAACCATCTCATAAATAGTGCACCCCATAGCAAACCAGTCCACGGGATAGCTGTAGTCCTCTTCCTTCAGGATTTCTGGAGCCATGTAACCATTTGTCCCAGCCTATTGCAAACACACACACAGATTTACTATAAAATATCAGTAGTGAAATGCATACAAATAAACAGACTAGTCTATAATTCTTCCAAAATATTAGTAATTCTACAGATATATTTTATATCTAGAAACTCTGATCTTTTTTTTAATCTAGAAACTGTGAAGTATAACTTTTTTAGCACATGGACCATATCTCTATTTAAACATCTCAGCACACAGGAAAAGTGTCTTAAGTATGCTTTTCAAAGGTGAAATGTCAGTGCAATTTCTACCTAGAAGTGGTTTATTTTTAAATTCACGGCTAGTTTGCTTTCTTCCTCCATTTTATTTTTTTTCGTTGAAGATATTCTTAGTTTTGTTGTGTAAACACAAGTAGCAATCAATTTGAAAAGATTTTAAAAAATACAAAAATCAGGCAAAACAATCACTGTGCAATGGTTATAACTGGTCCAACACAGGGCTCTGCTGCCAGTGAGAAAATTCTCAAGCCAGCAGCTGAGTTGCAATGAGGAAGTTCTCAACCACCTCCCTCTTGGTTTCTGGATAAATGTTCTACCACCAAGGGCCAAGAAAAACTCTTAAAAACCACTGTAGGAAAGTAAACCTATGAAAATTATAATTCATAAATTACATACATTTGGGTGAAGGAACAAATTCATACTTCCCAACTAAAAAAAAGATGCCTGAACAAAGACTATTTACAGAACTAACAGCCCCTTCTCTGAGAGAAGAAATGGCCACTCTTTGAGAGGGGCATCCGCCTGCTCTCTTCCCAGCCCAGGCCTGCCACTTTCCCCTTGGGGGACAGGCTGCAGTGTCTGAAATAGCTCCTGCTGCCTCTGTCCCCAGGGAGCTGACTCACCTGGGAGGGAAGTGAAGGGATCAGCTCTCTCTGCTGCACTGTTACATGACGGAGGATGTGGGATTTCAATTGCAACAGCATTTCCTCAGCTGAACCCGCGTTTACTACTGTGTCTCATGCTCTATTATATGTACTTTCCAGATGCAGCTAACAGTGATAACCATGCCAGAAGTTGCCTGAACGTCTCACATCTTTTTTACACACTGGGACTGATGCATTACCAATATAACAATTTAAAATAAAAAACTGTGTCTGTGCAGAAGCCCACTAAAGCTTACTCAAGACGGTCATTATTATTGCTATCAGAATACATCAGTGACAGAGATTCACTCCAAAGAAAAACAGTTAGGAAAAGGTAGAGCTAAGCTTATTTGGACAAATTGTATTTACAAAAAGCACAGCTCAACAGATGAAGTTTATTTTATGGGGTTGGATAACCCCTCTGATTTTTGCAAATTTAGGCACAGTACTTCCAAGTCAGGTCTCCCCATAAACTTCAGCTTGTGTCACTACACATTATGACATATAATGTCTCTACTGTAAACAAAGTATGCAAGAGGAAACATTTTAGCATCAATTAAAACATAAGTCCAACAGACAGAAAATGAAATCCACTTTATTTTCTCCCTTTGTCATTTTTTTTTTTTTTACTATTAAGGATATAGAGCAAAATCCTCCATATAATTGAAAAACAGAAATGAGATGAGAACAACAAAAATATCAGTCAGGTTGAAAGCAAAAGGAAAGGTTAAAAGTGAACATTTGCCTCCCTGGCTAAAGCCACAGACGTACAGAGGAGCAGCACGGACACTAACATCATCCCACAGGCAATTTGTACTGCTTACACTGGGTTTTTCTAACTAAAAATATTGAGAGGTACCCTGACAGTATTACATTCTTAGGTATGATTACTGCTCTGTTCAGGGAAGGGGACACTCAAACACGGACCACAGACCTCAGACCCATCTGGCCTCAGAAAAACCTGGAAGGGAGAGGAAAGGTTGAAAGTAGTAGAAAAATTTTGATACAAAAGCTTGCACACAGAGCTCACTGTGGATTAGTAAACACAGCTCTAAATAGGTTCTGGATTTTTTTTTCTTTTTTTTTCTCCTTCTGGGAAGCAATAAACATTCTTATTTTTACTGAGATGAAGCTGGGGCACTAATGCCTCGAAGAACTATTGAGTCACATTATCATCAAAATGTGCCCTGACAGCACAATATGGTCTTTCTGGTAAGAGATTACTTTGCTGCAACTTAGCATCATCATACAGAACCTGGATACATCTGATATGGAAAAGAGTGAAATCTACTGTCACAGATGTGTCTCAAGGCAGCTCCTTTCAGACTGCCTCTTTCCTTCCACTTGTGTTTTTTTCTTGCAGTTGTTTTTTCAAAAGAAGTAGTTGCCAAGTAACTTCAGGCTCTTCCATGGGCATTTTCAACATACCCTCCAGCAGGACACACCATCTGGAAGAAAACTATGCTTTGACATGGTGCTTGTGTTTCTCAAGAACAGAGAAAGCAAGGCCATCACCACAGACTAAAAAGACAGCACGACCACAACTTAATAGAAAAGTGAATGGACCAACAACAGCCTCCCTTCAGAGTGAAGTGACAGGCTGTGGATGAGCTTAAATGTAAACAAGAAGTAAACTTCAACATTCTAAATTAGTAGCACTGAAATCTTGAGCTGTTACTGAGTTGATCCAACTCCATCTGAGGAAGTCTAGAAACATATCATTCCTCTCATATGCCAAAGCATTTCAATTCAGAATTTCATGAGAGCTGGTTTTCTCATAGAGTTTCATCCAACCTTGAATCTAAAACCAAATCTCTCCCAACACTGAAGCTTTCCTACAATTCACAATGAAGGAATAGGCTAAGAAGCAGGAATCTAAACTTAATCTCATAAGATTCAAGAGTTAAAATCCACTAAGACATGACCATTTTATAGCAGAAGCAAACACATTTCACAAGTAGAGAACAGGAATTTTTAAGGCGGAAGAAAAACAATAAGGGGGGAGAAATACACAAATCTCTATTTTTATCAAAACAGGAATTTGAAGAAAGGAGGAAAAGAGCTTAAATTTTAGTCTTTTCCACCTATTTCTCTAAATGTGTAGTTTTGGCAAAATCATTTGGGAAGAAAGATGCTAAAGCCTGTATTAGAGAACACACAAAAAGGAATTATTCAGCACCTGGAAGAGCACAGATCCTTCAAATGAAGATTTAATTCTATCTTTGGAGAGCAGGCAGCATTAGAGGGAAGGTAATACCTAACATCCCTACACTAATCATAATGGAGAACAAGACGTAAAAATCAGATCATCTTTCCAGGAAAAGAGATCCTACAGCAACAGGAAAGGCAGCCTCAGTAACCTCAGGAGAGGTTTATCTAAGGAGGTAAAATAGAAGTTTTTGTGAAGGGAGTTTTTAAACTGTACAACTCTCACTAGCAGTGAAATCTGAGCAGCAAAAAATAATGCTTTAGGTGGAAAACGTATCCACTGATTCTCAAAGCAAAAGCGAATTAAAGTAACTAACTCTTGGCAGGCTGTGGAGTAAATAAGTATACTGTAAACTATATTCTAGTGCAAAAATGAAAAAAAAAGGACAGAAAGCAAAGAAATTAAAAGCTACCACAAAAGATAAATGCACTATTTTTTTGAAGGCATCTATTTCCCATGGGCTGGTATTGAATATTTAATTCAGATAGAATTATCTGACCATGCCTCAGAACAGATATCTCCAAGTATGGGATACTCATATGTCTATCACAGAAAAAAATCACTAGGTTTGGATGATTCTGCAGATGTTTTCATTCAGTACAATTTATAAATAAATTCAGAAGCTGTGTATTAACTGACACCCATTTTTTCTTACTAGATCTTCTCTACATGGATAAATTTCACTCTTTTAATGGAAAGAGAAAATAAAAAACTCATACGCAACGTTAATTCCTTTGTTGTCAACTCTACACTACTAGGATGTTCACTGGGTTTTGACTGAGACCAAGCACATTATCCTCTTCTTTCCTGTATAATTCCTGGTAACACAAGGAACCATTTGAATATATGTGTTAACTAATCAAGTGATCTTGCAGAGACACAAACAGATGATATGACACCTTCACTGACCTGGAAACAATGACGGGACACAATCAATAAAAATATCACAAAGAAGACAAAGAATATTATGTTGTCCCAGCTTTTTACTGGAGACAGAAATGCCATTGTAGAGGCACAGAACTTTCTGAAGCGTAGTCAGCACAGCACTAGCTATGTTTTCCTTGCTCTCCATCTAATATTGTCTTCTCTGATAAGCAGGATGCCTCACTTGCATATGCAGCTTGAATTATAAAAATAGTCATTAAATTTCAATTAACTTGTAATTTACCTGCTTTTGAAAAGGGTTCACAGATCTACTTTCCCTTTATTTCACTATCCTGAGAACAACCCAAAAGACAATTTTTTAGTAATCCTCTAAAATGTCATGACCAAATGCTGCCCTTGGCTACATTAGCAAAGAAGTTCTGTTGAGTGGAATTATTGCTTTGAGTGTGACTTGACAGGGCATAGTAGAAATGACTCATCTGAAAGTATACAAATGTTTCTTTTGTGAAATGCGATCCTGCATAAATTTTTCAAAGGTCACATAATTATAATCTTTTAGTAATTCAAGTTGTGGTCCTGAGAAGCACTTAGTGCACTCAGATCCCAGTGCAGTCAAAGGGCACTTGGCAGAGCAGAGCTCAGAGCAGAACCAGTCCCCCTGACTGCTGTCCCAGCCCCATCAACACCGCCCCTGTGCCAGCTTCCAGCAGGTGCAGGCAGGAAAGAGAGAGAACTCTCTGGAGCTTTCAGCAGCACAGAAACAGGCAAATGGGGAGAAACGGGATTTAGATCTTTGCTACCTTTTCCCACAGATCTCTGCAAAACAAACTCAATTGATATAACAAACCAAACAGTAAAGCAAATCAGAATGTCTATCTTTTGTTTGCCATGGCACAAGAACTGTTGAACAGAGGAAAAAAAACAAGCTGAGTTTAGCTCTATCAGCTGTTTCCTGGGGCTCGGTCCTTCCTTCCTCCAAGGGGTGCCACTGCCTGCTTTGTTCTCTTGTCCAGCTGTTCCTCCGCTCCTTCAGCAATGGCCTTAATAGACCCTGCAGGAATGCAGGAACAGACCACAGAAATCTCTTCCCTGCACACAAGCTGACAGGCCCTAGATGTGGAGAACAACACTGATCTGCCTCTGTCACTCACTTCACCATCTTAATTCTTCTCCCAAGAGTGGCTGTGAGGAGGAACAGAGCGTAATTTAAATGAGTTACACAGAATTGCAGTTCCTCCAGTTTCTCACCACACGTTCACACAGTAGCAAGAAACCAGCTGACCCAATTAATAGGCAACCTTTTTTTTTTTTTTAAAGAAGACAAAATTAAATCTAAATAGGGCAAAAGGCACCCTGGAAAGTCACACAGAATGAAGGTTCTGGCATATTGTTAATGCTTTGCAGAGGGAGGGAGCTCCCAATGGGATGGCCCATCACGAATTGTTGGGCTACAGATTCAGAAGAACACAAGGAGGACTCTTCAGACTAACAGGAGAAGATAATGAGAAAGACAATATTGGAGCTTAGCTTAATCCTTATCTTAGCTTAATCCTACATGTTTATCCAAAATTCAAGAGCAAACTTTTTTTGATTTTCACACAAGAAGATAATTTTCATAGGGAAAGTGTGTGCTTTAAAAAAAGCCCACACAGGCAAAAGCACAAAAGGGACAAAACAGATTTTTGCTATATTAGAAAAAAAGAAAATATGGCGCTGGGTTCAAAGTCACTAACTGGAATAGTGAAAAAAATCCAGCATTGGTTTTTAATCTTTTAAGCTTGGCCATCAGTAATCACTGAAGTGAAGGAAGTTGCACAACAAAAGAGAAAGCCACTCTGTGCAGTAGGAACTGCTGCCTGTGTGCTCCTCCTTGGGAAGAGAAACAGACACAGTTCCAACATGGTTTCAGCTTAGATTCATGCTGTATGGAAGGCAAAGGGATAAAGGGTTTGAGAAAGGACAATCCATTAACTGGGCACCAGTTTTAACTTTGGATTCTAGAGCAGCTCCCCGCTTTCTTCCTCCATGGTCACACGAAAACCTTTGCCTCAAATCCCTACTGAAGAGAGAACCTGCTAACACTCCCACCTCAGTGAAGTGTCATCAGAAGATATCAGAAGGCATTCACAGACAGGGAAGCAATCAGAAATTACAGGATGCAGCATTTAGGACAAACAGAACACTTGGTAGAATAGTAAGCACACAATTAGAATTCAAGAATTACAAGGGTTCTCTAGCCTACCTAACATGATTTTAATTTTTTAAAATTTCTCCTGATCATTTCCCATCTATCATGTAGGAATAATAATACTTCTGAGATATTTGTGGTTTCATTATTTAATAACCACAGAATATTCCATAAACAGTGTTAATAAGGGAGAAAACTCTCCATCTACTTAGCTCTGTCTGCATTTTATGAAGCTCCTCATAATGAATGCAAATACTGTCTCATGGCACCATGCATAGACTGCTTCCTCAGAAAGGGAACATCAAACAGAAATCTGTGTTCTGTGACAATTGTGACTGAGGGGACAGGCCCACAGGCTGCCCTGGGAAGCGCAGAGGCCCTCCAGTGTGCCTACTGCCACTGTAGTTTAAGCAGTGCAAATGTCAATGAGACCTGGAGATTTCCTGCTGATCAGTGAAATCCAGGGAATTTAATCCACCTTATCTTTCAGGATTATGACTAACATTGGAGGTACCATTCTTTAAAATATAAATTCAAGGAGATGGGTACTGGCAGCATCAGACCAATGGCCCATACGGCCAGTTCACTGTCTGTGAATTACATTCAAACAGATGAATGAAGTCTGTAAGAGCCTGGGCTGTACGTTGAGACTTCTCTATACTTTCCCTAGACTCCAACGATTTGCAGTTCAATGGCTTGCAGAGACAGAAATGGTTTCTCTCAGTGAAGCATTTTGCCATCAATTATCCACTCTCCCCCTGAATCTAGATAAATTTGTAGAGCCTCCAAGACCTTTCGCAAGAGTGTCCTGCAGCTTAACTACACTCTGGTTTAATACCTGTTTTAAGAACCACCCACCTGCTCCCTTTCATTAGTAGATTTTAAACTCAAATAATGGGCAAAACCAAGCCTCCAGTTTTCACCTGCATGTGTCTGCAATTCCACGATTTTACTTTGTCTCCTAAAAAACCTAACTGCATGTCTGTTAACTGAAACTACTCATGACAGCAAGTGGAATGTCACATGTGGTCCAGTAAGAACAGAAGTACTACATTCCTCACCATCTCACAGCTTACTGTTCCTGCAATACCGCTTCTGGTCAAAGCTGTCAAATCAGAAGTTCAAAGAATTACAGTGTCAGCCAAATGTTGCATTTCTTATCCAATGAAATAAAAATATCTTTGACTACAATGAGCCAATGTGTGGCCCACTAGATGATTTACCCAAGGGATCATTCCAGCATGTACACTTTTTATAGAAAATGCTATAGCATTTATTAACTGTCAGATTAACTTGAATGAGGAACAATGGTAAAAGTCACGCTGAGACCCTGTGCTACATCATAAAGGGCTCCAATGTCATACCCTGACAGAAAAAATGGATGGCACACTGTGGGTAGGAGAAGTATTTCATGGAACATATTGCAGTCTCTTAATTTGATATGACTACAGTATCCTATCTGCCGTATCCAAAACTGCAGGAGGCAGAATGGTCTCACAAAATCATTTTTGTTCCTTCGCTTTCGTGATCATGGCATTCATACAATTAGTTTGGAAAAGATTCTAAGATCCTTGAGCCCAACCATTAATCCAGCACTGCCAAGTCCACCACTAAGCCATGCTTTAAGCCCCACATCTACATGGCTTTTAAATACCTCCAGGGATGGTGATTCCACCACTTCCCTGGGCAGCCTGTTCCAGTGCTTGACAAATCTTCTGGGTAAGAAACTTTCCCTAATATCCAATCTAAGCATCCCCTAGCACAACTTGAGGCCATTTCCTCTTGTCCTATCAGTTGTTACCTGGGAGGAGAGTCCAACTCCCACTTTGCTACAACCTCCTATCAGGGACTTGCAGAAAATGATGAGGTCCCCCTGAGCCTCTTTTCTCCAGTTCCCTCAGCTGCTCCTCACCAGACTTGTGCTCCAGACCCTTCCCAGCTCCACTGCCCTTCTCTGGACACATTCCAGCACCTCAGGGTCTTTCTGGCAGTGAGAAGCCCAAACTGAATACAGGATTCAAGGTGCAGCCTCACCAGTGCTGAGCACAGGGGAATGATCACTGTCCTGGTCCTTCTGGCCACAGGCGAGGATGACACTGGCCTTCTTGCCCACCCAGGCACACACTGGCTCATGTTCAGCCAGCTGTTGACCAACAACCCCCTTTTCCCACTCACAGCTTTCCAGCCACTCTTCCCCAAGCCTGTAGTCTGAAGGGGGTTGTTGTGACCCAGGTGCAGGACCTGCTGCTTTGCCTTACTGAACTTTGTAGAACTGCCATCAGCCCATCAACGCAGCCTGTCCAGATCCCCCTGCAGAGCCTTCCTGCCCTCCAGCAGATCCACATTCCCACCCAAATTGGTGAGGTCTGTGAACTCACTGAGAGTGCACTCAATCCCCTTGTCCAGACCATCACTGAAGACATAAAACAGGGCTGGCCCCCGCACTGAGCTCCGGGGAGCCCCACCAGTGACCAGGTGCCAGCTGATGTAATTCCATCCCCCAGCACTCTCTGGGCCCGGCCATCCAGCCCGTTTTTACCCAGCAGTGAGCACCTGTGCAAGCCATGAGCAGCCAGGTTCTCCAGGAGATGCTGTAGGAAACAGTGACAAAGGCCTTACTACAGTCCAGACAGACACATCCACAGCCACCTCCTCATCCACAAAGCAGGTCACCCTATCATGGAAAGATGAGGCTGGTCAAGGAGGACCTGCCTTTCCAAAACCCACACTGGCTGGGCCTGATCCCCTGGTTTTCCTGTAAGTGCTGCATGATCGTGCTCAGGATGATCTACTCTATGACTTTCTCTGGTACCAAGGTAGGCTGACAGGCTGGTATTTTCCCAGATCCTCCTCCCAGCCCCTCTTGTGGATGGGCATCACATTCGCTAACGTCCAGCCAAATGGGACCTCCTTGGTTTTCTGGGACTGCTGGGAGAGTCTGATGGGAAGTGCCTTGGCGAGCACTTCTGCCTGCTCCCTCAGTATCCTTGCACGGATTCCAACTGGCCCCAGGGAGTTTTGTGGGTAAGGTTGCATTCTGTAAAGAACATTTCAAAGATTAAAAGAATCTGAAACACCTGGCATGACGACACACCTCTTAACAACTGCAATTATCAAAATTTTTAAGAACAAAGTTCTGTTAGTAAAAAGATCATCAGTTTTACATCTCATATTTCAAAATGTGGAAGCAAAACAGCAGCAAGTTCCTCTAATTTGGAGCAAATGAAGAGCTGTCATTTTTCAAAGTGCAAAGGAAGAAGAAATTTTTACAGAATCTTATCCAATAAGAATTCCATGCGATAATGAACAAAGGTCAACTGTAGAATAGCTTGCTGAGTTATTTTTTATTTCACAAGTCTAAACCCTCCTCCTGCTTTTCAGCTGCCTTGAAATTAAACTGCAAGTTTCAGGAACATCTAAATAGATTTCCTTGTGTTTTCCTAAGAAATAGAATCTTATAATAAACAAACATACAGGAGGGCAAAAGGACATTTTGAGTAAGATTTTAACCAAAACATGTTTTTCCTATAAAAATATTATGATGTCCTTCAAATATATAAAACATAGCACAGGAAAACTATGAAGAAGCCTGAAACCTCTGAAGATATGAATGCACTTTTATAAATACTACAAAAATATGTTTATGTTATTTTTCACAGTTATTATGTCAATATTTAAGCTCTCTGGCTCACATGCATCTGCACAAAAGTTCTTCTTCACAATTTACATGCAACAGTTGCTTTTCACAAAAGCCATACCCAGTAAGGGCAGAAAATTCTTCCCTAAATAAACAGCAAATACACACTAACTTCTGGAAAAATGGAATTAACTTGGGATAGAAGCTCCTCATTTTTGTCACATGCAAAAACCCCCTAGTGCTACAATCCGTCTAGTGTGTACACTTTGCCTGTGTAAAAGCCATCTTTGCAGGCTCTTAGTTTCTCCTTGTTGCCTGTTTCTTCTAATTATGTAAGACAGAGAAAATAACAACATTTAAAAAGCCATAATTTCAAGATACAAACTAGTTCCTGCAGGGTCTGATCAACACAACAGACCAGATGCAACAGACAACAGACACATTTACGAGAACTCATAGTGACATTTAAAGTCCTTAATAGTTTTATTACCACTGGGTAAGAGTTTGTTTCTGTTTCCAGCGATGCCAGTAGGAGCTCTGCCTGAGTTAATGTGCATAGACATATTTCTTGGTAGATTGCACAGGTGCATGTAGCTATCATGAGAATATCCCATATAATGCATGTATGTTTAATGAAGGAAAATGACTTTGTAAATAGCTTTCAACTGTCTTCTACTTTTATTTTCAAGACTGTTATTATTCAAACTCATGTATTTTAATATATATTTTTTTGTGATTTCTCCATTCTAGGGCCAGCTGGCACTTCACAAATCAGCGCACTTAGTGAAAATAAAGTTTTCTAAATTTTGTGATTATTATTGTATCAATTACTGACAACTACAGTGTAAGTTCAAAGTACATTCACACAGAAAGCTGGATGTTCCTCCTTGCTGCTTTAGCAATTGAAAAGAGAAGGAGAAAACGAAGGCTGGGTATCCAACTCTTTCCAGATCTTTGTAAGGAGCACTGTTTCTGAAATCAAGGTATTTTTACTTTTAATAGTTATGAGCAATTGGTACGGAGCACACAGGTGCTTTCAAAAGGACTGTATGTAATGGCTGTACTTAAAGGATACCAAGGCTACTTCTTCAATTACGTAAGTATTGAATCATCAGTTGCACAATGCTTTTTCTGAAGCATAAACACATTTTATTTTTTATTAAGACCACGCTGAAGTCATCCATCTAAAATTCAAAAAACTTTTCTACCCACAAAGAACATTTCTTTGGCTGATGAATAGTACGTTAACATTATGAGTTTGTAGAAACCCTCAATGAAAACTTGGAAAATGTCTAAAACAGGAACTCATTAACAAGCTTATTACTTGTGTCATGTGATAACCTAATCACCTAATAAGATTTACAAAAGGGATTAATGGATCCTCCAGCTGACGTATGGGTGATGTGCACTTATTCATACATGAGAGGACAGGAATCCTTTTCTGCTTTGAAAGCAGAACAAATTTAATCTTTAATGGCTTGTACAGCTATGAGAGGGCACAAAACTTTCAGAATTCATTAAAATAGTGTATTTTTTTCAATCTCTAATGAAATTAATACTCAGATAAATCCATATATTGTATACTATAGATCAGTAGCAATTTCCCTAATTAATGAGTGAAAATTGTAAGCCTTACATTGCCAGTTCAAACCATTATCCAAAATCTACAAACAGCTTTATGATATTAGGCATTTAGATATCAATACAGTACAGATTTGGCCTGGAAGGAATATATATTCTGCTTTAGCTTATAAAAATGGCCTTATAAAACTGTGTCCTCAAAATGGTGCAACTGATTAAATTTCATTTGATAAACCTGTCTTGGAGCCATACATTCCTTGGGGTGAAAAAAGTGATTTGTATAGGTTTGGTTAAGTGATAACAATTTGGCAGTCATACTCAAAAAGCATGTTATGATGTAAATTTTCAGATAATTTTAATTCAGAATGTAACTATGATTAGTAGACCAGAATTAATTTAACAGCACTTCTATTACAAGAGTACATGGTGAAGCTTAATGTGAGTTTTGTAAATGTGTTTTTTGGTCTTCCTGTATACGACATGAGTATTGATAATATAATTTTTTAGAAACTTTCAAATATTACTATTTTACAGAAACGCCAAAAAATTACGGGAATTATTAATTTTACTAATTTGCAGTTATGATACACACAAAAAAAGGTCTTTTTCTTCCATCTCCTATTTCAATGTAATATATGAATAAAACTGCCTTTAACTGAAATTCCTTACAACACATTACAATCATGTAGCACAGTATTAATTGCAGTTTTTGCTCTAATAAAAGCACCCATAAAATGGTGAATAGAGCTTCCAAAAAAACCCCCCCAAAACCCCCAAAAAATACAAAAAAAACCCCCACAAAAAACCAACCAACCAAACCAAACAAAAAACCCAAAAGAAAAGGCACTAGCAATTTGATGGCTGTCATAGAAGGTGAGGAGGAACAACCTCCCTGTCTAATATTGCTTTGAGATTCTACCCTAATACCAACAGAAGCGGTTATGTATTGCCAAATACACTCTTTAATTCTGATGGTTTTTTCCTTCTGCCAAACACCACGTATTTACAAGTAAGAAAAATTGCCCTTTGACAAAACTATTTGTTCTGATCATAGTAACTCCATTCCTCTCTAACTTGCAAAGCACAGTAAGGTTTATACCTTTGGGTTCACTGATGAAAATGCCATCTTTACAAACAAAACAACACTCTCATTTCACATAAGGTCTACTGAAAAACCTGCCTTAGCTCCCACAGAAGCTGGATTTTCGTATCCAAAACACCATGCGGTTTAATTTTAAAACTGTTTACTATCTATACATACAGCAATTTCCACATTTTCTTTCAGTGAGTACTAAAACCATTCATAGTACAAACTTCTTCAATTGCCAGGAAAAGATCCTTCAAAATTACTGAATTTAACAACATCAAAAGATGTGCACTCAAACATGATGTAGAAGGCCTAGAGTGGGTCCTCTCTTCTACTGTCTACATATACCAATTTGTAATGTTGCTTCCATTTCTTCATATTCTTAGTGTTTTTCAGACACATCCTCTTATTATACACATCTTTAAGCTCCAGATACCTTGAGAGAAATATGTGTTTTTCATAGTTAAACTACCAGTTAAGCTTAATATGTATTAAGAATACATATTTCTTGTGTAAATCTCCTGACTTTACTACAAATCCAGGTTAGTCTGCAATGACCACAGGCACAGCTGAAGTGCTGCACAATCTAATTCACATAAAATCCAGTTGGTCATCCATCTTTTTCTTCCTACACATGTGGACAGGCAGGGACATTTACAAACCGGCAAGTCTGCTAACGTTTTCAGGAATTAATTTGTGAGGGGATGGAAGGTTGGAAGTCATTTATTACGCAGCATTTATTATTACGCACACTTGCGATACAATCAGCAGCATCACTTTAGAGTAATGTGTAAGAAATTGTATTCTCCTAGGAGCAAAAGTGGAATACAGAGGAGTCATATCTTTGACTGCTGCTCATAAAACAATTTGTTAAATCCCTGACTATGCAGTATTCCATAAGGCACAAAGCATCTGCGTCTCTAAAGTCATTGGTTCAAGAGTTTATCTTAAGATAAAAAAGTCAGATTCTACTGTTTCTGCAGAGAAGTTATTTTACCACATGCAGCAGCTAAGGAGTTAATACACCAAATCTTCTTACGACCTGTCTCTCAGAATGAAATAACCACATTAGGTCTTAAGCAAAGAATCAATTCCGGGGAATTAAGTCTTGGACTCATAAAGCATTAGAAATAGAATAGCTTCACTTCGCACTGCCTATGTTCAAAGAATTTGTACTCACCCTCTGGGTGATGCTTTTTCCCTCTCTGACTCGCACTGCCAATCCAAGATCAGACAGTCTGCAATGCCCATTATCATCCAGGAGGACATTCTCTGGTTTCATATCCCGGTACAAAATTTTGATGGAATGGAGATGCAGAATCCCACAGGTGATCTGAGCTGAGTAAAAGATGATCCTTTTCATTTCCAAACCCCTTTCTCCCACGTTGTAGATGTGGTATTTCAGATCCCCTCCATTCATGAGGCTCATAACAAGACACAGATGGGTTTTGCTCTCATAGGCGTAGGCTAGTGTGACTATGAAAGGGCTGTTGACCTGCTCCAGGATCTCTTTCTCCAGCAGTGCCATCTTCTCTCCACCTTTCTTTTTCAACCTTTTCTTATCCAGTTTCTTGCAGGCATACATCTTGCCAGTATTTTTGACCTGGATGGCACAAACCTAGAGAAGATTCACAGGGAAAGATAACAAAGGAATTTTACACAGAGACTGGAATAACAAGGGTAGTAACAGGCAGGAAGTGGGGAATCACTGATGCCTATTAGTAGCTGCTGATGCTAACTTCTATGAAGAGTATATTTGCACAGAAAACAAGGAAAAAACAAGCCTGCAATCAGTTCTGTTCTAGACCAGTAGTAGCTGGCGGCCCTGATGCAAAGCTCTTGATGCCACTAGTACACATGTATTAGCAAATAAAAAGGCACAAGAACAAGAACAAAAATTTGTAATCATGAGAATAAGCAGCATATACAGATTGAATCTATACAGTTAAACTCTCTTGACTCGCAAAAATCCTCCATACTGTAGTTTGGGAACAGATCTCAATGTGTGCTTTTCCCTCAGCTGCAGCTAGGAATTAGCTGGGAGTGTGAGAGATAGCAGAGGCTAAGATGTCAAGGAACAGACCAATAGTTAACTACATGAACATTCATGCAAGTTTTTGTAAAGAAGTCTGCTTTTTTACTAGCATAGATACAGAATATAAAAGCCTTGAAGTAGCTTTTTACTAACAAGAGACTCTATCACAATATAAATAACCCAGCCTGATTTCTGGAAAATGGGCAATCTGAAGGGGCACATTTTACATATCTTCATACAATGGCTTGATCCACTGCTCTTTGCAAACCCACCTCCTAGTCTTGAAAGGGGAGAGATGACTCACATCCTTAAAAGTACAAGCTCTTACCTCTCCAAAGCCACCTTTACCCAGCACTCGGAACTCAGAGAAGTATTTATCAGTTACTGGTTGCTTCTCAAACACTTTCCATTGGATGAATTTGTCATAGAAGGGGCTGTTCTGGAAGTCCTGGAAGGGCTTGTCTTTAACAAAGACTTTGGTTTCCTCCCTGGCCAGCTGCATGATGTTCTCATAGTCTTTCGCAGTAGCTGCTTTGCATTTGCTGACCAAGTCAGAGCTCATGAAAGACAGATGATTTTTGGCGCCTTCCTTAAGAAAATTGGTGACAATATTCTCCATGGTACTGTTCTTGGCATTGTCCTCTGCCAGCTCCCAGTTTGACACCTCATCCAGGAAGTCCCTAGCTACCAAATACTCTGGCACTGTCTCTAAGAAGTCTCTGAAGAATCTCTTGCCAATGGGCTGCTGTTCACAGATGCTGTCAAAATCACCAGCAATGGACTCTCTATGGTCTTTGCAGTCCTCAATCTTGGGCAGTGCGAGGCTCTTACGCCTCTTTTGCATTTCCTTAGTGTCTCCTTCTCCACTCTTCCTTGCCTGGAGGTAGGCAGTGTTGGCAATCAGGTTGTCAAGCCCCCCCATGTCACACATCTTGGCAAGCCC
The DNA here is from genome assembly GCF_029207755.1 of Chamaea fasciata. NCBI lineage: Eukaryota > Metazoa > Chordata > Aves > Passeriformes > Sylviidae > Chamaea > Chamaea fasciata. Next base: position 11,798,644 of record NW_027094096.1, on the reverse strand, counting down.
TTGGGGTGGCAGAGCCTGGTTCAGACAAAATGACTAACTGGCCCAGGAGCTGTGCTGTAGCTGCACTGCACTTCTCCCTGCTAGTGGAGTGTGAGGGCTTCTGAAAAACACCAGAGAGACTAACTGCTTTTGCATTAAATACCTCTCAAGGATTTTCACTAAGTACCTTTAGGTATAGGCACCATTTGTGGAAAGTGACTGGTAAGAGGTTTCTCTGTAAGAAGCTTTGAGATTGCTATGTATAGCTGAGGGATGACATCCTAGGGATGGCAAACCTTCCCACTGGCAGTATCAAAGGCACGTGGTTCAGCTGGTGTTTTTCAGAATGGGCCCTGATAACCTTTAGATGTACCAAGATTTCCTCTATGTGTATTGTTCCTGGCTGCTGGGAACATGCAGAGATTCCTGGCTGCAATACATGCACTCTCCAACTCAGGGACACTTCGGCCACAGTCAGCAGGAACAGGCTTGGATCTCCCCCAGCTGACACTGAACACCAGCAGACTAACAACTGGGTTTATGAAAAACTTTTAGCACAAATCTGCTATGCCTAAAAGACCTTGACAGAGATGAACATGAGATGCTGAGATTTGAATTACCACACTGTTCAGTGCTTTGAGCATTCCCACCTCCAAAACTCGTTATACTCAACATCAGTGACTGAGCCCCACAGACAGTTCATGCAAACCCTGCTGCCTCGCATGGCTCTGTCTGAGCAGATTACATGCAGAGGCTAAGAACTGCCGCTGGTCTAAAAATAATGATCCTTATATATACGAAACAACAGAGTTCTGACTTCTCCTACCCACAGAAAAAAGAGAAACACTTCAAGTGAACAGCCAAATCTTGCCAAGACACTTCCATATGTTGTTTTGGCCTCAGTTTATTTTCCCTGCTGAGTTTTATAACAGAAAGTGGTCGGACGAGAAGGTGGCAACAACATATAGCTGAGGTGACATCAACAAAGGGACAAAGCTGATTATAATCAAGTGAAGGCAAATTCCACCTGACTTCACTTGCTGGCTGCCTACCAGAAGGCATTTTTTTCCCTTCAAAAGAATAAAAATTATGTGTGGCACTCACTAGGCTAAGCCCCCTTCTGCTGTGGGGTCAGGTGATTTGGCTGTTAAACCTTCCTTAAATATAAGGAAGTAGTATGAGAACGAGAAAAGAAGTAACACTAGGGTCAAGTGGTACTCTTGAGGTCAAGGTCAAGTTTCTTTTTTCTTTTTTCACAATCTCAGACCCAGCTGAAGAGCTGAATTACAAGAACTAAACATCAAGAGTAGTAACAGGCACCTTTCAGACTCTCTATAGAAAGTGTTAACCTCTTCTTGGCTGCTTTTTGCCACTCTACAACTATGCAGCGTTTCGTTTTAAACACGCTTAATCCTGTTCACATTGAATCCATTTGACATAAAATTCATGCTTGTACTCTACAAAATTCCTTGGAGGTGCGTTTTTCTAGGAGTATGGAGAGGGCCATCCATTGATCCATTGCAAACTGCTTTGTGTGTACGAGAACAGGGGGAATTGTAAGGCAGAGACTTGAAAGCCTGGCCAGTTCCGCCAGGTGAGAGCACGCACAGGGCAGGAGAAAGTTATGTAAAGGGCTCAGCAGAGCAGCCAACAGCATGGGCAACACTGCAAAGGGCCAATGGGAGAAATGGGGAATTCTGCTGGTGGCTGTCCTGACAATGGGGCCTACAGCAACACATTCCTGGGTGGAGAAAGGCAGGTAATAAGGCTTTAATTTCAGATTTTTTTTTTTTTTTTTTTTTTTTTTTTTTTTTAGATAAAGCTTTTAATTTCCTAAAACTCAGTAGGGTCTTTTTAATGTTTGGCAGAATATCCACTATGGCTCAAAGAGCAGCAGGACAAATGGCTTGCAGCTGGGGCTCTAAGGCTGAACTCAAGCTTACACCAGCTACTGGAACATTCATGCCTAAGCAAATCAAGAAAATACCTAATATTTATGGCACATGCGTAAGACAGACACATTTACAGCTCCAAAGACCGTTCTACTCAATTAATTAGAATCTTTCCCATCTTCTATGGAATATAAATTTTCTCTAAAATAACATAACTTCATGAAAAGCAAAATCAAACAATATGACATTCAACATATACTCATTACTCCAGTCACTTTTGAGATTTTCTTGCTGACTTATCCAAATCTGCTCAGCATTTATTAAACACTGGAGAAAAGTAGATCAGCATTAATCTTTTAGTTGATAATGGCTGTTTAAGGTACTGTTATCTGCTCATAAAACAGTATGTTTGGGTGAGAAGCAAAAATTATTTATTTTGCATGTACAAGAGGTGAACACTTACAGAACTGAACACAGGGATGTACTACCATGCTAATCAGGCATATCAGGGTGTGATTTGGAGAACTTCTCTGGTGAAAAGCTCATAGAAAGAATGGGACTTAAGATAATCTCTAAATCACAGAGAAAATATGCAGGACTTAAAATTCATTACCTTATGTTCTAGATGAACCTCAATTACTGGTCAACAAGACACTCATAATATGCAAATACATACAGAAAAATATCAGCTGCTTTGATTTCAACATTAACTTTCCTAATCCCTCATTTGTGTCAACATCCCTTTGAGCAGAAACTTTGGAAAAACTCTTCCACAACTGTAATTCTCAGCTACTCTTGCCATGCACGTGAGTGCCATGCGCTAAAAGCAGGATTTGGTACTTTCCATATCCACCTATAGAGCAAAGAAAAATGAAGAAAGTCCTCTGATGGGACTAGATGGCATTACCAGAGGTCACAGGAGGGAGCCTGGGACCAAATGTGGACAGAGAAAACAGGTAGTAGGTAAGATACAGTTTGACTGTGACAGCTCAAATTTATTTTCACATCCACTCAGATTTCATTTTTTTGCAAAAATTCTGGGAATACTTTTACAGAAACAGAAATACTCCACAACAACGTAAATGCTATAGGCACTTCATTACTACTGTTAACATATTTTACATTTGTTTTCAGTTTTAAGACAGACATCATCTGGCATAGTAACAACTGATGTGATACAGTGTAACAGTGACTCAGGATTTCTTATCTCAGTGTGTAATTAAACAAAAGCTACATTTAAAAAATCAAAACATCTTAAAACCAAGATTACAATATTAAACAAAACCACAGTAAACTCTGCAATATGTTTGATGACACAAAGATTGGAACTACTTTATACAGTGAAGATAAACCTCTTTAAATGTACTTAGAATTAGGTAGAAATACATCTACTGAAAAACACATTAAACATTACAGATGATAACTTTGAAGTAAACAATGCATATGGATATTGCTTCAATTTCACCCATGTTGATTAACAATTTTATTAAGCCTGAATTAGTTACAGATTTAAAGCAATAATTCTACCTCTCCTTACATATATTTTAAAAATCCCACAGCATACGTTCAGATTCATAGTAATTTGGATATTTAGGGAAAAGACAAAGTTAGAGGCAAGCGCTTAAACAGTTGTAAGAAAAAATTCAAAGAAGATGATATATTCAGGATTTCCAGAACAATGAAAAAAATGCTTCAAAAACACTATGACGGATACAAAAATAATAAAGAAATTTCTACTAACTAAATTTTCATGAAATCGCAATTTACCATTTTTCCCTAGATTTTATTAGTGCCTCCTTTCCTTGGGTTATTTAAATTATCGCTTTTGTTTACTTCCTATATTAATCAGCTAACCAGCAAGATTGTCTACACCTCTAGTTTACTGATATCAAATACATGTCTTTGTACCAAAAATCTTTGGATTAAAAATACATGTTTCCATGATCACTAACAGAAATATAAATTTAAAAAATTATTAACATGGTTAAATTTTAATGTTATGGTTGTAGAAATCATGTATAGAATATAACAGAGCAACAGACTTGGAGCTACAACAAAACGAGTCATAAAGAAAACCTAAATTAGAGCTGTTTAATACAGTGTGATAGAAATAGCACACAGCAAATGTTTTACACACTGTTCATTTTAGATTAAAACTCAGAATAGCTTCTTAAAAACCACACTGACTTTGTTTTTGCATACAATAGTACTTAGGAAACATTTTCTTTATCCTGACAGTAAACTATGCAGTGCATCAGACCAGGGAAGGTGACCCTTTCAACTTAATTCATTTAGTGTTTACAGTGTAATCTGCCCCACTAAGTTTCTGTGCTCTGACATGGACAAGACTTGAACCATAGCAGATACAGTTGTTAATGTTTCAGTCGTGGAAGCCCTGCAGTGAGCCTGGCCAAGGACTGCACCAAACCCACTCTGGTCTTGGAGCAGGTAAACCAAGGGAGTCGTGTCCTGAGGGACACGTTCTGTCCTGCACGAAACACACACACCATTGCAACAAGTGCAGCAGAAAGAAACCCTTCCAGGTTTTATTTGCCTATTCTCTGGACTACCCAGTCCTGCTGGCAGAGGGGACAGCGATTATTCTGTTTCACCCACAAGGACATGCAGCAATTGTGGAAGGAATGATTGCATTCTCCCCAAACCACTGAAAGAGAAGAAAGAACACGTTCCAGTCACACTCAGCTGTCCAGTCAACACCTACAGCAATGTTCAAACTATCACTCCCAAATATTTATAACCACTGGAAACTTTAGAGACAAACCAAGTCATCACTATTTATCCACTGACATTGGATTATTATGATCATCCTGATGCCGGTCAGTTCCATCACCAAGCCTTTTACTTACTTCCAAATATTAAAAAAAGAAATGCACATAGTCTCACCTTTTTGTATAAAGTGACAGGGTTTTGTGACTGTATGAACACATTTAGCAGTTCCGCCCAGGAAATAAGTGTAACTATTAAAGTCTTTCCCTTTATCTTCCCCAGTACCAAAAATAACCCAATGCACTACTGACTTACTATCACACCACAGCTTATCACCAAATTCTCACACAAAATGCACTGTTTGAACTGAAATTTATGATAGCAAGGAGGCACAGGTGACACAGTATATCGACTTAAAATGGGACTTTACAACAGGAGTTATTCACAGGCTACAGTTGTTCCAACACTACAAAAAATTGTTATCTATTTACTCCTGAATAATATTTTAAAATGTAGTTACTTTGCTTTTTTTCTTTATTAGCTCACATTTTCTTCACAGGAGCACAAGGGTACCAATCAAAGGAGTGCTGTAAATTATAGTTTTTCCTGTCTGTTTTAAATAGGATACTTAGCAAGCCAGTTAAGATATCTAGAAGAGGAAAACCCCATTCCCATTAAAACAATCATCAAAAATCCCCAGTGGGTTTTTTTGGGATGCAAAACTCAACAGCATGGAAAGGTCTACCACTGATTTACAAGTTGTCATAGAGGTTTACTATCTCAAATTCTTTGAGATAGTTTTCACTATTTTCAATTTAAACAGTCAGAATTAAGATTTTCTTTTGCATACACAGGCACTGAAAGTATGATTATGTTTAAACTGAAGTGATTCCACTTTTGAAAATAAAAAGTGAACAACCTGGACATTGCCTCCACTATCTCTGAATTACAAGTGGGAAAAACACCACTTTCTCAGACACCCATTTATTTCAGAACAGAAGATTTTTATTCATACTACCATTGTGTTTTCTGGCATGCACCTCTGAAGAAAAAAGTAGCTTTCTCCAACCCACTTCAAAAATGTACATTATGATCTCAAACATCCTCATGGTGAAAGAAACTTAAACCTCTTAGTTGTGTACGTGTTGACAGGAAATTGGAAACTGTTCTGTTTTACAGCACAGCTGGCATGAAAACTGATTTTTTTTTAGTGCTCAAAAATAAAGCATAAAGTATTACTAATGTAAAAAGATGATACAATGTAGAACAAAACACCAGATTACTTTTGAGCATTAATAAAATCAGTATTCCCTTCAAACTTTAAAATGCACCATACTGAGAGAAGCTTCAATTGAAAAACAAGCGAATGAAGTCACTACATACCAACACAATCTTCTTGTTTGTTTTCAGCTTGACATCTAAGACAGGCATCTAAAAGTAAACAAGAACAAACTCAATTTGATTCTCAGGATTCCATCTTAAGAATAGGCTTGTCAGAGGAAAATATAAACTCTAATACAAATTTATAGAGGTAAAAATCCCAAGTTTTGATGTCTTGTTCAGCCCTTTAACATTAAATAGCCCCCTTAAATTCTAAAACTATGCAAATAACAATGAAATATAAATCTGAAAGAGATCAGAAGGACTCTGAACTCTCCAGCATGTTTTGTTTATTTTCCATTGCTTTGGTATTTTCATAACTTTTGCTGAAAAAAAGCCTTCTCCATTTTGTAGATATAAAAGCCCACAGACTTGTGCCAAGGCACTCAGGCATATTAAGACCAGAGCAAGCACAAAGCCAAACCCTAATTACAGGACTTTGTTTTTCAGATGTCAGCATTTCCTTTTAAGGAAGTCATTCACAATTTTGATTTTTTAGGCTGTGCATCTCTCACCACAACTCCCACCATCTATTACTTTTTATAGTAGCTTCCCTTAACAAGTACCTGCATCTAATTTTCACAGGAGTCACACACATACAAATATAGTGGTACATTTGATAATATATGTTAATAAATACAGAACAACACCTAATTAAAGATACTTCTCATCTTTATGCACTCCAGTCTGTGGCTTTAGGACTGGATGGCAGGTCCAGGACTCAATAACATACAAGAGTGACAATTTCCAGGCTTCCCACTGTGCCACACAACACAGTGGAAAAACAACTTTGCTTCTCCTTTGCCCCAACATGGGCTGCCAGAGACACACGTGCATGAATCATGCACAACAGAAAGTGTTCAACCCTCATGTGAGCAAACACATCTTCATCTCCTCCAAAGAAAAGGGACTAGTTTAAACAAGTGTCCTGCAGGTTGGATCTGGCTTACATGTCACTAGTTGGACCATATTCTCCCAGAAGGCAAAACCATAATGTGCTACAGGGATTTAGATTTGAGTATTTTTACTGTCTCTGCCAGATAGGGCCACTACTTCTATTTTAGACCTGCCCAGACATTCCTCCTTTTTACAGGTAATAGAGAACAAAGAGGACAGAACTCTGAAACATCTGCCCCTTCCTCATTGAGACAAAAGCAAAACTTTCCTGTTGTCTGCTCCTATAATTTATATTTCAACAGCAGTTAAGGGCCAGGGTGCTGGGAAGATTCAGCCAAAGTGCTTCAAGTTCTGTGATGGTGTGTGGGAGCCCACTGATCTGGGGTCACAGCAGAAAGTCACAATAGATCAGCTGTCCTGTTGAGCTCTAGAGCTGCAGTTTCAGACAGAAGCAGCACAGAGAGCCAAGGACAGAGATCACCGCCACCACACCAAAGTAACCTGTCCCCATTCCTACATCATAACCCCAAGGGGGTCAGTCTGAAAGGCTAAGGACAGCAAAGCCAGTCCAGCTGCAATCCTGCACTTTCCAGCTAACACCTGCATTTCTGCCTCTTTCCCTTCTGCAGCTAAGACCACGTTGGTTCAAGGAGTTAAACCAGCAGAACATGAGGCAGGTAACACCTCCTTCCCTGCAAAAGTCAAACAAACTTTCAACAAGTGCCAGTCTCAGCCTGGCACTGCCTCCCACCTGAGGTTACTGCAGACGCAGTGGCTCTACAGGAGCCAGACCCGCTCTGGCAGGGTCAGGGCAAAATTGCTAAACCAAAGTCAGCAATGATCAAGTTTCACATTCTAACAATGTGGTTTGTTCCCAAAAAACGGTTACTAGTTTTTTTCGGATTTTTTTTTTTTTTACTTTTATAATAGTTCTGGGTAAGATTTTGTTAAGACTTTTTAAAATAGCATCCTGTAACAAGCTAGCTACAATGGGGATAAATGCATTTTTAAAATTATGGTTTACATGGCAAATGAAGCCAATTTCGTATTTCCAGAGTGGCCTCTGATTACCACAAAAGAGCAAAAAATCTTCAAAATATGCTTATGTAAAAGATCAATCTCCCACCACTTCAGTCTGAGCTGCATCCTTTCTCCTCCAGTACACCCTTTTGCCTCCTCTGTTCCACAGAAGGTTCTCAGCAAAAACATTCGTGAGAAATGACAGAATTACATATTTTGTCTCATTTCTGTTAAACCAAATCCTGAGTTTACTTTCAGTATCATGGTTCCTGTCCCTACAAAAGCAAGGTGCTCTGGAGGGAATCTTGAGTCATTTGTCCTGCCAAGGTGTTGCACACCCAACCAAGAGGACAGTGATATCTGGGATGACTCAGCCCAATGGGAAAAATAGGATGTGCACACACTGTAAAGGAAGAATTTAAACCGTTTTCGAAGAACCAAGATAAAGCTCATATTTGACAAAGATGTCAGAAAACAGTAATATGTGTCAACAATGAAGGTGCTTTCAAACGGTCTGCGGATTTCATAACCACGTAAATTAACCCCTTACTCAATATATTTCTCAGTATATTTGTGTGTGTTAAAGTCCACCAGTAATCACGCTTGCGAAGTAGTGTCAGACACCCTGGTTTAAGAGATTTGAAAAATAAATTTCTATGTATATCTCTAACTGTTTCTTAAAAAAAAAAACCGAAAAAAAAAAAACCCTAACAAAACCCACCCCACAAAGAGCAGCCCCACGCACGCAGCACTCGGTCCAGCCGGGCTGTAAGTCAGCGCTTGCGGGATGTGCCCGCAGACGAGCAGCAGCCCTCGGGACGAGGGCGGCGGGGCCGGGGCCGGGGCCCGAGCGGCCGGCGGGGCCCAGCGCTGCGTGCGGCGGGGGCGGCGCAGGGAGCGCGGCGCGGCCGCTCAGGGGGCACTCGCCGCCCGGCGGAGCCGCCTGTGGGCCCCGCAGCGCGGCGGCCCGGCCCCCGCGGGGCCCTCCTCCTTCTCCTCCTCCTCCGCCTCCGGGAAGGCGCGGAGGAGGAAGCGGAGGCGGGAGGGCTCGGCCCCCGCGTCTGCCGGAAACCGCGTCTCTGCCCTGCGCCCGCCGTGCCCAGGGCGGCGGGCACGGCCCCGGCCCGGCCCAGGCCCCCGCCCCGCGGCCATGGCGGCCCGGCCGCCGCTCACCCATGACCTGCACCCGGCAAATGGCGCAGGTGTCGCACTCCACGTCCCAGCTCCACATGGCCACCGCATTCCACTTCTTCAGCGAGAACATCTTGTCGGGGGCGCCCGCCTTGGAGCCCGCGGAGCCCGGCAGCGAGTGGGGGGCGCCGGGCTCGTCCCCGTCCTCCACATCGGCCATGGCGGAGGGGCGGGGACGGGCGGCCGCGCGGGCGGCAGCGCCACCCTCCGGCGGCGGCAGCGCCGCCCCGCCCGCGGCGCGGGGAGCGGGGAGCGGGGAGCGGGCAGCGGGCAGCGGGGAGCGGGCAGCGGGCAGCGGGCAGCGGGCAGCGGGCAGCGGGGAGCGGGGAGCGGGCAGCGGGCAGCGGGCAGCGGGGAGCGGGGAGCGGGCAGCGGGCAGCGGGCAGCGGGGAGCGGGCAGCGGGCAGCGGGCAGCGGAGAGCGGGCAGCGGGCAGCGGGCAGCGGGCAGCGGGCAGCGGGGAGCGGGCAGCGGAGAGCGGGCAGCGGGCAGCGGGCAGCGGGCAGCGGAGAGCGGGCAGCGGGGAGCGGGCAGCGGGCAGCGGGCAGCGGGCAGCGGGGAGCGGGCAGCGGGGAGCGGGCAGCGGGCAGCGGGCAGCGGGCAGCGGAGAGCGGGCAGCGGGCAGCGGGCAGCGGGCAGCGGGCAGCGGGGAGCGGGCAGCGGGCAGCGGGCAGCGGGCAGCGGGGAGCGGGCAGCGGGCAGCGGGCAGCGGAGAGCGGGCAGCGGGCAGCGGGCAGCGGGCAGCGGGGAGCGGGCAGCGGGCAGCGGGCAGCGGGGAACGGGCAGCGGGGAGCGGGCAGCGGGCAGCGGGACGGCCCGGCGGCGGAGAGGCCCCGCGGGGCCCGGCGGCCTGCCTGGGAGACGCGGTGCGCTTACAGAGCTTTACGGCACTTCTTAGCTGTCAGCAGGACACGGAGCAGGTGCCGAGCTGGGTTTGGGCATGAAGGATGCTCTCCTTCACGCAGAGTGAAGTGAATCAATCACAACTCCGCCAGTGGTGTGGGCTGCCTTGAGCATGGGGAGGCGACCCAATCCTCCAGCGCTCAGCGCATTTCCTAACGCGGCTAACAGAATAAGCGAAACGCTTCGGCAGCGGCGTGCACCTTGGCAATAAAGTAAAAAATAAAAATGATGTTAAAGATTTTATGTTTGTACGGTACTAAACCATCAATTGAGAAGCACTTTGAACACTACTAAAACACGTGCATAAGGTCTTTTGGCTTGGCTGGTTCACACTTTTCTCAATCCGCATTGTTCAATTCCCTTTGCCAGCTCCACTGTTTTATTTAACTCATCATTTTTTTCAGTCCATTTATAAAACCCTTGTGGCATTTCTGAATTTGAATTACTGGGAGTAGATGTAATCTAGAAAGTTTTAAATAAAAAATTAACTTTTTGTAAAAGCTTGAAATGAAAATGTATATGTACTTTTCCTTTGATAATAGGAAATTTCTACGCCCTTTGCATGGATTCTTAAAGTTTGAGTGTATCCGTTCCTAAAGTTAAAAAAAAAATAAAAAAATCTGAGATTTAAGTACATTTAATCTCTGCTATGTAAAATGTCAACTACTTCTAAAGAGAGATTTAATAACCCCCCAACAACGCCTGTTGGAGTTTCGGGGTTTTTAAATTTATACAATTTGCCTTGTATCCCTAACTGATGCAATTCTTCTACAGCTCTAAGAGCAAAGTATGACAGAGATTGTAATTGTGTTTGAGTGCTGTCAAACCATCACACATGTGCTGTACATGATGCAAAGTCAAATATAAACCCCGCTTAGATCAGCAGTGAAAGTAGAGCAAATATGACACAGGCACCTTTGACTCTGTCCATACTGCCTTAGAGAAATAAAGTGATAGCTTCCCACCTAAAAATTATTTTCTCCCTATTTTATCACCTAAAGAGCTGTGTAAGAAAAATTTCAAGCCATTTTTGAGAAGTAGTTCTGGCAGTCTATAATGCATCTGTCCCCTGCAGCCACACATGACAGTAAGGAGGTCACACATGGGAGAGCGGCACAAACCACGACAGCTCTTTCAGAGGGTTTTCTCTGTGTACATTGTCACTGCTTTTAACTGTAAATAAAAACCACATTATTTCAGACTGGGCATTTGCTCATCTCATTCACTGAAAACATTCCAAATTGAGTATCTAAAAATGAGAACTCAAGCCAGGTTCCTTCCAGCCCATCAAGTGATTGTTCAGCTAGAATTAAAGCCAATTGTGTGCTACAGAAAGGGAAAAGAACTTGTCAGCTGAAAATGCAATGTTTGTAATACTAAGTATCCAAATTTGAAATATTTCTTTATATTACACAATCTTTAATCAATTAAATTTGACAGAATTTCAAAGTAATTATGCAGTGATTCTGTCTCTATGTAAAAAATACTCATTCAAAACTCCAAGTGTTTGACACCCAACTTATGTAACAGCCCTAAATATTCTGTTCATATTCTTACTCCCATTTCAAATGAATATACAGATGGATCTTTGCATTGTAAGAACATTTTCATTTTCTAAACACCTTACTAAATTCTGAATATTGCACAGAGTGGTTTAAAAGGATATACAATGCCTTGCATAAGTTTTCACAAATCCTTTGAGAATGGAGATGTCTGGAAATACCCTGATTTTGTTCCTTTTTTTCCCCTTTATTCTTTCCTCTTACAACTCCATGACATTTTTGTTGTTTTCTTTTTCCAGTTTGTTTACTCCAAAACATAGAATTGAAAATATTTTTATTGAGGACATGGATGAGGATATTGAATCTTTCATTAGTAAATTTGCAAATGACACTAAGCTGGGAGTGTCTCGATCTGTTGGAAGGTGGGAGGGCTCTGCAGAGAGACCTGGAATGGTTGGATGATGGGCAGAGTCCAGTAAGATGAATTTTAATCAGTCCAGGTGCCAACTCCTGCATTTTGGCCACAATAACCCCCTGCAACATTATAGGCTGGGGACAGTGGACAGTGCCCCAGCAGAAAGGGACCTGGGGGTTCTGGTGACAGCAGCTGAACATGAGCCAGGGTGTGCCCAGGTGGCCAAGAAGGCAAATGGCACCTGGCCTGGATCAGGAATGGTGTGGCCAGCAGGAGCAGGGAGGTCATTCTTCCCCTGTACTTGGCACTGATGAGGCCACACCTTGAGAGTCCTGTTCTGGGCCCCTCAGTTTAGGATGGACACTGAGTGCTGTGTCCAGCTCTGGCCCCTCAGTTTAGGAAGGATGTTGAGACGCTCGAGCGCGTCCAGAGGAGGGAACGAGGCTGGTGAGGGGCTGGGAACACAAACCCTGTGAGGAACAACTGAGGGAGCTGGGGTTGTTTAACCTGGAGAAAAGGAGACCCAGAGGTGATCTTATGATTCTACAGCTCCCTGAAAGGTGGCTGTGGTCAGGTGGGGGTTGGTCTCTTCCTCCAGGCAGCCACTGACAGAACCAGAGGACACGGTCTCGAGCTGCACCAAGGGAAATATAGGTTGGATATCAGGAAAAAGTTTGTTAGTGGAAGAGTGATAAAGTACTGGAATGGTCTGCCCGGGGAGGTGATGGAATCATCATCCCTGGATGCATTTAAAGAAAGACTGGAGGTGGCACTCAGTGCCATGGTCTAGTTGAGGTGTTGAGGCTGGGTTGGACTCGATGATCTTGGAGGTCTTTTCCAACCTAGTGATTCTGTGATTCTGTAAAAATTATTTTCATTAAAAACAAAGCCTTTACAAAAATGTCAATTTTATGATAATGCAAAGAACAGTTACGTAAGTACGTGTTTACCTTGGCCAACTGATGCATGTGCGGGACTGTATTATCCCATTTACTGTTTGTTCTGTCAATAGATTAACATATATCAAAACACTTGAAGACTGTCAATTTGCCTGCCAAAGAAAATAATTTAAGCATACTTCTCTGCCAAAACTATTTCTTAAACTCTGGTTATCTGTGTCTCCCTGTGCCTCTTTCCCAATAGAGTATGCTACATGGATCTATTAATGTCCAACAGAGCTGAGAGTTGGCTACAGTGGGGCTGCAAGAGAGGAAGACAGCACAGGGAACAGCACTGTATGAGCACACCACCACCTGTGACAAACCCACCTAGAGCAGCTCCTAAGGGTTTACTGAAGCTGCCAGATGCAATTGCCAAAATGGAAAACAGACCCCAATGCTGATAGGTAGTTTCTGTGAAACAGAAGTACATAGCAGGCATGCAGAAATATAAAGGAAATCACAACAGCAATAGGGGGAAAAATATATTTGTGGAATAAAATGCATGCTTTTGCACTGGGAAGATCTCACTGGATGGGAAGAAATCACACAAATGTATTGCTGCACAGAATAGCAAAGGGATCCCAATATTCCTATAAATGTATGTGATTGGTCATGAACTTCATCACAGTCCAGGAATGAGCTCAAAGACAGAGAAGTAGCAGTTCCAGTTCCAATTCCAAGTAGCAGAATTCCAATTCTTAAATGCATTGCGCTTTACTCTTGAAGTGAAATAAATGAACATTCATGACATGTAATAGACAGAAGGGAAATCCTTACAGAAGTTATTAAAAAAAACCCTTAATGACTTCTGCACAGGAACCTCTCTGCTTTAATGGAAAACCCTGTGTCACAAGAGACTAAAGAGATCCTGACTTTGCTGAGCTGCTTTAATCAAGTCTAAACCCTTGGAACTTCTCCATTCTTCACACAACGCCCTGGCTCATCCATCTCTCCTTCTGCAGCAGAGATTAAAAGCCAAAGACGCAAAGACCCCTGACTTTATTACTGAAATTCTGTACTGTATTTCTGTTTCCTAACTGTTTTACTCTGGAGTAAAACTCAGTTATTACTATTACCTCTTAAGAGAGCTGATTTTCAGGTTAGATGTCTATCTCATATCCATTCTTTAATTTAGAAAACCTGTGTAGATAAAATTTTGCCTATTTTAACTGTAGTTAGCTGTTTGAGAATGGAACCACATTCTGAATTGAAAACTAGAAATCAAATTATGTTGTTCTGTTGTTGTGTGGGGGCACAGGCCCCACCTGTTTTGAAATACAGACACTTCCTATAAATTTGTGAAGTAACGCAGTCTTACTATTTTTAACATTTCTCTGATATTTGGATCCTGCCTCGTATCAGGATAGACCCCAAAAGCCACTCTTAGCAAATCCAGCCCTCCAATCCACACCAGACCTCCCCTCCTCAAAAAAGTCCCTAAAACCCAAAACAAAAAATAAAAACACTAGACAGAGAAGCCACTTAACGTGCCTATAGAAGCTCCCTTTACTCACATATTACTGGAAGGTGTTGCACAGGCCAACTTTATCTTCTCATTATTCACACTTGCAGATGTTATATCTTGTGCACCAGGTCACACCACTTTTTTTTCCACCTTGACCTACTTTTCTATTTTTAGATTTTGGCCAAGGTAGTGCCAAAAATATGCATTTAAAATTCAAGTATATATAAAAATAATAATAAAATAAACCCATGTAAAAGTCACACCATGACAGAAGAACTCAACTGGAATATAAATGAACTACTCAGGAGGAAGCTAGATGAACTGCTTTGATTGTCACAGAAATCATTGTTTGTTTTGTGTTACAAAATGTTAAATCTCTTTCCTCTTAAGACTACAAATTCTCATTGCTATACAAAGCATAGTGCCTTACGTTACCCAGTATGGAAAGAAGAGACCAAATTGTAGATACTTCCCCTTCTTAATCATTAAGTACTTTAAAGGTCTGTGGATGAAAGATGCAGCTAATTGTCAGGTCTGAGCATTACTGCAGATCACTTGATTCTTAAAGGGGAGTTTCCTTTTTACTAACTTTGTCTCTGTTCCCTGTTTTTCCCAGGCTTGTTTCTGTGTCCTGCAGCAGCAGTGTCCCAGCGAGGCTGAGCTGACCCCGGAGCTCCAGCTGAGCTCTCCGGCAGCTGCTGCAGTGACCCTGGGGAGCACTGCCTGTGGCTGCTCCAAGGGAAGAGCTGCTGGAGCCGGGGCTGCCTGCCCTGGGAGCCTTCTGCTCTTCACAGCACACCCAGCAGCCTCTCCCCCTGCTGCTGGACATGCTGGAGTTGGCTACCGTAAAGCATGGGATATCCTGGATCTTTTGAGAAATCAGAGGGACCAGGTAAGAGAATTTTACCTGTAAGTTTTGAATTTGAATCACACAGTAGGTTTACTTTGGATGTTCTATGATTCTCTCAGCTTTTTCTCCCTGTGTACGAGGAATGACCTAAAGTAAAAGATGAAAGCGGGGGACAAAATCACAACCCCTTAAAGCAAACTAAATAGTTTCCATAAAGTTTCTAAAACCAGTATAATGATTTATACATTCTCTTTTTGGTGAAATTGTTAACTAGACTTCATAGAACTGCCATGGCATTTGCCATAGTAATTATGCTAAAATAATGATGGACTCAAACACTTAAAAAAATCTCTATCATACAAGATTTTCTATGGAAAATTTTTTTAATCAAGGTGGATGAATTTTGTTATTTCCCATAAACATTTAGTAACATAAAGATTATTTTAAAAGCATTTCAGCAAGGTCATATATTTGCTTTTATTTTAAAAAATTACCCCAAATATTCTTCCCAAGAATACCCAATTAAAGTTCTTAATTTCTGTACCTAATTTAATGCTTACAAAGCAAAGGCCTTTCATGAATGCAGTAGCCACTGGATCTTTTTAAATCTTATTCTGATTGTAAAGCAACCAATTATCAATGTTTTTGTCCCTGATTTAGGTACACAAAGTGCCTTTTTAAGTAACTTAGCTGAATTTAAGGCTACATTCCAAATTCTTACAGCTCTACTCTTCAACTCTGAAATTAATTTTTTCTTAAACACTGTTTATTATGATGAATCCCAAGAATACACAAAGTCTTTCAGCAGCAGTCTCATCACAGCTGGCCACAGTAACACTGACACTCTCTCCTTACTGCAATTAAAGAATTTCTGGTTTATTTAATGTGCATAAATCACACAAACCGTAGTTAAATATGTTTCTGTAAGTAAGATCTTCAAGTAACCTGCATGCATTTGTCCATTCTACTAGAAGTTGCCTGTTACTGGGATCTTATTGGCCTGATTTGGATTTCATGAGCACGCTCTTTTAAACGCAATACAGGATCTGTCCTTATTACTTGCGAGTAAGTGTTGCAAACTTTGTCATATAGATGACAGGAATTTAAGATAATGTCTTGTAAAACATTTCTCATGCATTAATTAATAGAATCACTTAGATTAGAAAAGACCTTTAAGATCATCAAGCTCAACTGTTAACCCAACACTGCCAAGTCTACCACTAAGCCATGCCCCTGAATGGCTCATCTACAGCTCTGAAATGGGAATGCCCTTTTGGGGTCATGGCTTAGAGGAAACTCAGGTTAGTGGAATCATTAGAGAAGGCAGAGAAAAGAAAGGATCAGTCTGCTATAATCATTACAAAACATTTACAATTCCTTTTTTTAATGTTCACAGAAAAAAATTCCTCCAGTACTTCTAACTTCATATTTATGTTCCTCTGCTTTCTAATCTCTGCCAATGAAAGCAGTGACCACTCATACTGGGCCTTAATACATCTTGCCTCAGATTAATCAAAATTAACTCCAAAATGGCTGGAAGCTTTGCATTTTAATTCCTGACAGAAGCTTCCATGCTGGCACCAAAGGACAACAGGTCAGTTCTCTGCACAACGAAACAAATCACCCCAGGGCATTAAAAAGTGCTTGTACAAAACTTCCTTATAAAGAATGCCTATAAGCACAGGAGGGTGGCAAAAAAAGTGCCCAGATTACATTAAAAAAAAAGAAAGCAGATTGAGAAAGGTAGACATTATTTTCTCCTTACGCAATATATTTTAAATAGTTGTGACAAATTCTACAACCTGTACTGGTACACAGCAAAGGTAACGGAACACAAATCAGTAACAAGAAAAAAAAAAGAGTCACCTAACAACACAGTACCAGCTATCTTTCAACTAATCAGACTGATCATTACAAACTTTTTAAACACTGGCAAATTCCCCAAAGGCTTCTCTGCATGCTCTTACACTAAATGATGAACCAGCACTTCTCTCCCCAGCCACCAATTTTGAATCCAACAGTGTTGCAGATGCCACATCCCACGGGTTAATTTTGGTGGGTTCTGCCCCTGCCATCAATTAGGTTTCTCTACACCCAAGCCCTGTATGTAACCCCCATTCATTCAGGTGAACATCTTAAACAGCCAGGCCTCCCAGTAAACACACAGCTTATCTCAGCTTTGTTGTAATTTATTTCTGAGTTATTCTCAAGCAATGTTACAAAACATTTTAATGTCTTGATAAGAAAATAAAATTTAAATAAAAATACATTCAACAATACATCATCATAATAACATTAAAACTTTTACAATCCTAACAGAACTAATTACTGAATAACATCACTTTTCTAGACTAATCAAAATGAAGGCAACTTTTATTATTAACCATCCTACTTGTACCTAATTAAATTCTAGAACATCTACTGCACTTTAAAACATTATAAAATGAGAAATCAAATCTTAATGGTCACAAATATTCAATGGTCTTCTGGGTTTTTTCTCAATCTTCCAGTACCAAAGCAAAACAAAAAAAGTGCATATTATAAAACCCCAACATTGCAAGAGTATACTACTCCTTTTTTCATAAATTTGACTTTGAAAACAACAGAAAATGGCTCCAAGGAAGAGGGTTTGCCACAGGGTTAATTCATATACAACAAAATCTAATCCTGACACTCAACCACATTCAACTTTGTTTAATGGCAGCTTTTGATTAATGGCAATTCATCTTTACTTTTACCTTGGCAAAACACATTTATTGGCATTGCTGTAGTCTCCCTCAGTTTTAACTGTTGGCAAATAAAAGTCCCGTTGAACACATCAAATGTGTAAAAAAGGAAAAGGCAAAACCAGCTGAGGTGATTAAATGATTGTGATGTTGCAGATCCTAGTACTGAATCCCAGATATTCTAAAATATCTTGGCATTAAACCAAAGTCATTTTAACACGTTACATTCATTCCAAAGAAATTTCAATCCTGTCTTGCCACCTTGCTTCCATTATAGAAAGCCTTCTTACAAAAGTATAATAAATGTGTGGTAATTTCAACATCTTATTGTTTCAAGCATTGTGGATTTCTATTCTAAGTTACATTCCTAATTAATTTGGCCAAATTGTGATTGGAAAAATAAAACCAAAACTAAAAAAACACCCAGTGAAACAACAAAAGACCCCACAGAAAATGCTTTAAAAATAAAAGTACCACATACAACTTTTATTAAAAATAATATTCCAACAAGTACCATTGTATTTAATACTGATGAAGCAAAGTTGCCACAGTAATACCTTTGCTTCTTACTGGTTATATACATATACTTTATCTCAGCAGAAAACTAACTTCTCAGATGAAGTGAGCAAAAATTAATCTTACTGAAGTCAGGAATGCCAGTTTAAAATTGTGTTAAGTGGCAAATACGAATCCACGTAACTAAAGATACAAAAATATTCACTGAAGCATTGCTTAAAGACAAAACAATGTTGATCATTCAACTGATCATAACAAGCAGATACTACAAAGTATCTAAAAATAATCTGGGATAGTCCAGATATCTAAAGTGCTTTGAGTGATTATAATAGAGATTATTTATTAGATTTGTAGTCAAAAGTTGAGCTGGACGTAGTTATTACATTTTATAAAACATGAAATTAAATCATACATGGGATGATGTTAATTGATCAGTACTTAACCACAATCTGTTCACACTTAAATTATTCTATCTGTAGGCAAGCCTACTTATCAAGGATGTTACTACCCTGCATTTCTTCTTAGATTAAGAAAAAATATGTACCTTAAAAATGCTGAAGAAAATAGTGGTCTAATGTCACTCCATATATTATTCACTCCAAATGTAAACAAGAGGTACAACATAAATTCCCTGATTTCTTCTTTAGTACTTAATAACACAACTAACACTGGTATCTGCTGTCCAGATTATTTGCAGCATACTGCATGGTTCTACAGAACTTCAACTGTAGATAAATCAAGTCCTGACAACACCTAATACAAGAAAAAAAAAAGTCAAATGTATCAAGGGTGAAGCTTCAGAACTTTTCCACATCATAAGATCTTGGGATTTCTATTCTGAGATCCGTTTCAGCAGGGCAGGCACTCATGGTAAACTCATGCAAGTTTGCAGTGTATGTACTGAGATGAAATCAAACCAACAAATGCAGTCTGGATTTTCTTCCATGAAAAGCTTATTTGTTTACAAAGTTCTTTCCAATAAGACAACAATGGCTAAACAACATTTAGATTTATTCACATCTGTTACTTCAAGAACCTGGAACTTCAAGTTCTTCAGCAAAATGAGAATAAACCTTAAAGACCAGATTTTCAAGAAGGTATTTTTCTGTTAAATATTAAATAGATTGTCAACACAATTAGCATTTATGTTCATTCTTAAATACTTTGCAAAAATGCATACAATGAATTAAAAAAAAGAAAAAAAACCTGAAAAACCAAAACACTCTAGAATATTTCCAGTTTCTTTTTTCATCCAAGTGGGCCAGTTTGTTTTGGTTAGGAAACTTTTCCAACGATAGGATTTTCTCTGCAAAAAACCAAAATATTATATGTAAATACTTTTAAGATTAACATTTGCTTTCTAGTTCTCATCATGCAATTTTAATTTATCAAGCAAAAAACTCCATTTCTACCACTAATTGTGAAATTTAGTGATTTGCAAAAACCTCATTTACTTTCACATGGGACTTCTAAATCACAGTAGATTTTTCTGAACAACCTGGGTCAAACACTAACCTAGGTAAACCAAATCAGGGTTTGAGCTTCTCTTTTTTTCCTGGTGAATCAATCCTTATGGGTGCAAAGAAAAAATCTAAAATCTTGCTAGTGGTGTTTCAGAGGCATAAGCCAGGACTGAAGAGAATTAAACAATGTGCTCCAAAGAACAGAGTTTTTTTACCTTCACAAGAAATAGTATTTCTCATCGAGTATGGCAAGTGAAATACAAACAGTAAATATACTACCTGAAAGATATGTTTCTGCAGTAACATTTTGAGAGTTTCATATAACTTGATACTTCAATTACTTAATCAGAATTTTGGAAAAAAAAATTTAGAAGGTAGGCATACTGTTATGGATAAATTTTGTGTGAACTTCAAATGTTAAGCTGCAAGGGAACAAAAGAGTCACTGCACCCACCTACAGGAATCTCAACAGGAACAGAAGAATCCACACCAGAAGAACTCAGATCCTCCACAACCGGTAAAAAGCTGCCCTACTACAAATGATGTACCTTGTTCTCTCCATGTCTGTGTTGTCTAACTCTACCTTCATTATCTCTACCCCTCTCTAGTCTGGCCTCATCCCGCGATTTATTTTTTTTCAAAATACAGATTTACGAATGTCAAAGTTACATAAGATACTTACTCACTGCCATATTTGGCACTAGATGATCTCTTCTTCTGGTATTTTTCATGTGATTCACTCAACTTTTCTAGTATATCTAGTATCTGCTGAAGTGTATGAAAAGTGGCTACAGAATCTTCAATGGTGAAGTTAGAATAATCATCTGGTTCTTTCCGAGGACCTTGATAGACTGCTATACTTCCACAAGCCTCTACAAAAACAAGCACAATCATCCCATTTAGAATTTCAAAATTCAAATTAAAAAACAAATCTAACTCCTGTGCAAATGGTAAGGGACAGCAAAGGCAGAAAAGCAATCACCTATAGTTGCAGTGTCTCTGTTTAAACTATTAAAATATTATATATATGGAAATTCAATTAGAACAATGCCTGATATTTATTGTAAAGAAATACCTGGAGAACATCAGACACCAAGGCACTGAGAAGATAAAAATTCAATCTCTTTCTCTACTTTCTATTATTTTCAAGTGAATCGTTAAATTCAGTTAATTGTTCAAAATTATGTTCTTGGCCTAGAGAATTAGAGCTGAGTATCAGTGTAATTTTTCTTAATTATCATTTAAGTACCTTCCAACTTTTGTAGTTTAGACCTGTTGATAGTGAAAAGTGAGTAAATTCTTTCTGTCTCTCTGTCTCCATCAATCTCAATTTGAGTATCAGCAGGAACATCTCTAAAAAGTGAACAAAGAGGTAATCAATATCAGTAATTCTTGAAAGCAAGTTAAAACTGATTCTTTTTCAATATATATAGCCTTTAATATGCTTATCACTAATAGACAGCTTCACAAAACTTAGTATGTAGTTTATGTAACCTACTCAGTTAAGGATAAATTTATTTTTAAAAGAAATCACAGCATTTGTTTGTTTTCAGAAATCAGCAGCTTCTAAAAAGGCATTAAAGCATTTTAAAACATTACTAATTTTTCTGACATACCTACAAAACCCAAATGATTTGTCAGAATCTACATCCAAGATTATTTAGCTGACTTTTTTAGGGCACTCCTTTAAAATGTGATGTTCAAATAAAAAAGAGGTTGTATAAAACAAGATGAAGTCATTAAGGAGAGAAGACGTCCAGGCTGAATTTTCTGCAGCAAGTATTTTAATTATTTCATACAAATGATCTAGGTGTGTCATATTGCTGCATTCAACCTGGCATCTGAATTCAATTCATTATTCTACATGAAAAGATCTCAGCCACCGGCTCTTTGTGATTTCCATGCCGAGCTGGTTACCTCCACAGAGTGGCACACAAAGGAACAGAGAACTGCAGTACTTTGTGCCTTATCACTGGCACGTTTTTGTGGCATCACTTGCTGAATAGACAGGGAAAGGCTTGCTCCCCTGTTTCCAAGCCGCAGCGACTCCCACACTCCCTGGAGCCTGGCCATGCCCAGCAGGGCAGCACTTACGCGGTGCAGCGCGCGCAGCCCTCGGTGCTCTCGGCCGTGGCCTTGCAGCACAGCCAGCTCCCGTTCAGGAAGGCAGACGGGTGGTAAAAGCTCAGCCTCCTCTGGTTGCACCTCGTCACCCGGCAAAGAGCCTCTATCCACTCACTGGCCTCTACACAGTTATTTGCTTGGATGTAGAGAGGCTTTTCTCCATGAAGGACTTGAAACATCTGTAGAAGAAACATTATTCTGGCTGACTAAAAAAAATCCAGTTACTGAGCGACTTCAAATAGGTCGGAATAGATTTCAGGCAATTCCACAAACACAAATTAAGACAGAAAATGAGACAAGGGGGAACAGCAGACTTTTCACCTCGTTCAACTACAGAGGAGAAAAGCCCCACAAGAACAGCTCCCTGTGTTCTGTCTACACCACTTCCTCATCTAAGAAAGAACTCTTATAAATCAGAACAGGATGCATCTTCTATCCTCTTCACCCACATATCTTTAAGTGTGACCCCAGATTTCATGAAGCATGACCTTCATGCTTCATATCCTGACAGCAACAGAAGATTCCCAGAAGTCACTCCTTTGGCCATCACTGGCCTTAGTGACAGCTGTTCTTTTATCACTGCCTCAGATGTTTGGATTGACGTAAGAACAGAAATAACCAATGTGTTCCAGGGCCAGAACGAGGCTGTGAGCACAGACAACTGTCTCAGCTGATGAAGGGATTGTAGAAGTTCTCACGAACAGGAATGAATACAAGTTTGGTGATATTACATTTCTGGTAGTACATGGTATAATTTCAAGTTCTTTGTAATAAGGTCATGTAGTTTTAACCTTCATTCCAGAAATCTGGCAAGGGGGGGCCAAAGTCAAAATCAGTCAGAAAATTTGGTGCAGATAGCCAAACTTCCCGGTTAATTCCATGTTCAGAATACTTGGGAGATACTGCATACAGCTTGTTATTCTTGAGCCATGAAAGACTTTTTGCTGAAGTGTTTAGTAATGGGGTTTCATTAACTCTGTAAGCTAATTACAATCTTTTATTTAAAGAACATATCAAGAATTACACGTAAACTATCTTTTGACCCACATTTTTCTTGTTGAAGGAGCTCTCATCAAGTTTCTCCACTGCAAGGATGTTTTTGATTGGAATAGTGAAAATTGGTTCTTTATCTGTAAAAAATTGTAAACAGAGGAGTGAAGCAATCTTTAAGAACTGTTTTATAATCTCAGGGCACTGACATTGCAGTTCATGCTCTCAAAATATGTATTTTTATTACCGAAAAAATAGGCAAGAATCAGACAAGCCTCCATTAATCAAGGCAAAAGTAACTGAAATACATCAGATGTATTTTAGGAAAAGAAAAAAAACTTACACACTTTTAAAAGCACAAAAAAGCTACAAACACTTCGACAATATTGAAAAATAAAAATAATTGTAAAAAACCATTGTTTACCTTGCTGTTTGTGGTATGTGAATTCTCTACTTGTTAGACAGAACCATCGCTTCTTGAAATTCTTTTTACCAATCCGAGTCCTTCCCTGAGCTCTTTTGTACATTTCTCTGCAAAGATAAAATCAAATGAAATGCAACCATTAGTCTTCAAAACCATTTATTGAGATAAGGCATTATTGTTCATCATGCAGCCATATAAAAATCTACTGCATTGTAAATTAAAGAACCCTACTGCTTGTTTACAACAGATCCTGAAGTTTACCTCCCAATATGGTGATTGCGTACAGGGTTCCAAAAACAGGAAAGGAGTTTGTGATTGTACTTGGCCTTATCTGGATCAGAAACTGAGTATCAATGAAATGACACTGGACATGGCTCAATAGCAAGGGCAGACAAAATGCATTTAGTACACTTTAAGTGTACTCATGGCTAACTCTTTTGTTTTGAACAACAGCTATCAATTCATTACTATAACCAAGTGTTGATCGACTACAATTTCCTCCTTCATTTCTATTCAGTGTCTTAGTAAGAGACATGTTTCTTCCTTGTTTGAAATTTGGATGCCTTTTTCACAGAAAAATATGTTTTTCTTATAAACCTGCTTCTCAAATAAATTGATTTTTTTTTCCCCCAAGAATGTTGTTCAAATCATCACCTATTCTCAATCAACATTAAGCAAAAGACAGTTGATTTCTTAGGAAGAGCGACTTTCACCTCAATCTATATAACAGCACTCTATCACTTAATGTTAAATATTTCAATTACAGGGTAGTTTTCTATCAAACTTTAAAGGCAGAATATTTAGCTAGCCAGGCTTATACAGGAGGTAGAATAATTCTAAGTTAATAATGTTCTTTAAAAATACACTTTCAAAGTCCTCAAAAACCATCACAGAGCACACACTCAACTGTGACAGTAATACAGTCTTCAATATGTTTCCAGCTGCTTTTAATTATTTTTTTAAGTATTTAAAAGATGAGTTATGAAAGTTTGCAGCTGTTCTTTTAAACTAATTCTACCCAGAATTGTCCAAATTAAAAATATAGTCATTTCTACAGTATATCAAGACATTTTAATAAGCATTATCTGAATCTGGCATTAATGAAAAAAGAC
The DNA here is from genome assembly GCF_029207755.1 of Chamaea fasciata. Taxonomy (NCBI): domain Eukaryota; kingdom Metazoa; phylum Chordata; class Aves; order Passeriformes; family Sylviidae; genus Chamaea; species Chamaea fasciata. The sequence goes on along the minus strand of NW_027094096.1, from coordinate 11,774,128 downwards.
TGAAGTCAATTCTGTTATGGACAATATAAATTCAAGATGTATTCACCCTTCTTTTAGATGTACCGGCTCGCTCACACCACTGGGCTCTTTACTCTCAGTAGAAGAAACATCATCCAGGAACTTAAGGTAAAAAAACCAAAGGGAATATAAATATACAATATTCAGAAACACAAAAAATCCAAAAGCTATTTTGAAAACATGAATGTTTTCAAACAGTTTCTCCTTGAATAGAACATTTTATGCAGCAGATGAAAATATATGGCAGGGCCTTGGAACAATGTACGAAGGGATGCCAGAAGTCACACAAGCTTTCTTTAAAGAGTTCCTAAACCAAAGAGCCAATAAAATCTCTTTCAAAAAATGTACTTTACTTTTAAACTAAATTAGCTTAGTTCACTATGTGTAACTTTTGTGTATTTGACTGTATTGGTTTTGCTGTTTTTTGGTTTGGGTTTTATGTCTGAAACAGACCACAACTTTTCTTTTTCTCTCCAGTAGAAAACTGAACACTAACACAACCTTTTAATAATAAAGATTTATCAGATACACCAACAATTAAAAAATACAATTGAAAGGTACCTTTTTAACAGATTCAGTAAATTTTTCTTCTTGAAATGTTTTGAAAAACTCACACATGAATGTCTCTTTGAAACTTGACTGAAAAGAAAAGTATATTGACATAAATAAACTTGCATATGACCTTTCAATAGACAAAATGTTTGAAATTGGAAAGAATTTTGATAGCCTTACAAGTTTGCTTTTGGTCAAACTTCCCCAGCTCCCCAAAGTCTGGATGGCTTTTGATATAAGAGTTAATGTTCTAGAAGTCTGTGCATCCTAAAAAAATGAAACAAAATTCAGAAGTAATATTTTTTCACAGTTCCAGGTAAAACTGATTAAAAAATTAAAATTTAAAAAAGTTATTATATTACACAATGTAGTAAATCTGGTACATCTTCATTCCTTTTCTTTGCCCCAAAAGAAAAGAAAGAGCATATGAAATATGATATAGTTTATTAGCTACGGCATAGCGTTTAATATTTTAATCACTACCACTAGAATTTAGTATTAGTACTGGGGAAATATTTTTACTTCTAAAACATCCAAAACCCTTGCATTCTGTAATCATTACTACACATCTAACAAACTTCTGAACAATAAACATAATGAACTACTGCTGGACAAATGTACAAGTTTTCATAAGAAAAAGTGAAATTTAAAACTTTGTCTTTAACGCTTTTACTTGATTTGTTTGCTACCTCACTGATTGCATTTCAATACAGAATTATAAACACAGCCTCCAAAAGTGGCCTTGCTGTTCCCTTTTAGATGTTGAACACTCAAGTGTTAAAATCCTGTAATTTTTTTTACTCAAAAAACTGGATAATGTCAAAGAAATTAATTTGAGTAAGTGTTATCTTTTTCTTTTGAAGGCACAACACACCTAAGTAGATAAAATAAGGTAATAATGATAACCTCTGAAGCCACAGATTTCATACATTTTCTGTACTTAATGTGAAAAATACAGGTTTTTTTTAATCTTGATATTCCTGTCTTAGAAATTATTTTGTAATGTGTATCTACTTGACAAATGAAAATGGAAAATTTGTCAACCCATTGCTACTAGTGGAGCCCAGGATAAATACACCAACCAATTACTGGATAATGCTACAACCTCTGCTTAAGAAACAAATGGCAATAAATGTCTGGATGCTTAACTTCCTTGGTGGAAAGAGGCAGTTTAGGCTTATACCTTAAAAGACCCACAGTCATATTGCTATTTTGCCCAAGAAGCACATTCCCAAAGAAAGCACAGCACCTTTAATACTGAAAGCTCTTCCACATCATTTGAGAGCACCCCATAAAGACTGAAGGATCTGACACTTAAAGAATTGCAAATATCTTACTTCCTTTGGAAGCTGAACCTAGAGACATTTAGTCATCTCCTTTCCCAGTTACTAACAGTAACTTATGCCTTCCCACACCAACAGATCTGACGGTATGAATAAAACGGAACAAAGCTTCACAAGACTTACTGGATGGTGAGGTCGTAAATGAAAAGTATGAGGTGAGACTACGGCTACAGCAAAGAAACGAAGAAACACAAAGCTGCTCACTGCAGAATACTGTACATGAGGGTCATCTGCAGAGAAAAACCATGAAATGTAACATGCACTGAACTTAACAGGAAATCATGAAGACAGTTAACATAAAAATCCTTAAAAAGATAACATCAGAGGAGACATTTATATTTTAAAATAGAATAGAAAAATCAATGAAGTGCATGAAATGAGAAAGGTGGTCATGGTAAGAAATGTTCTCCTTATAGTGGAATGTTTATTGTTTATTTATCTGAAAAGAAGTTCTGTTCCCATACAAGAGGCTCATCAGCTCCCCTGGGAGGAACCATGACATGACTGCAAGCATTTACATACACAGTTGATTAGGTCTGGCTGGATGCTGCACCCAGAGATAAAACACTGCAGCAGCTGCCTCTAAACTGTGGGGTATTGGATTGATTCACCTGGAAAGCTACTCACTGATAAATACATTAATGCTGCATGACAAATACAGTCAACACATAGGAACAAGGCTAATTGCAATTCTGAGTTGCATCATAAACCCATGCTGTTATATAATTTTGATGATGTAAATGAGAGTTTTCTCATTAAATATTTTGGTTATATTTGCTTTTATATTGGGAAATACAGTAAAATCACATTCTTACATTAATGACCACTTCAATCTGATCTGTTAAGTCAGCTTTTCTGAAAGGACTGTCTAAACTAGAGCAATTTATGGCTCTAGGGGTAAACTCAAATCACAGAAATGTTATGAGAAGCATATTCTTCACCTGTAGCTTCATTTCAGATTTTAATTGACTGAAGTATGAGTATTTCAGACCCACTACATTACTCCTATATTAAAACCATACTGAAAGAAAGCTATTCTAATACTGGTCATATTTACAAATCTGTTAAATAATTTCTATTTTCCACCCTCCTCAAAACTACCCATAACTAGTTTAGCTATAGTAGTACTAAAGCTAACTTCACAGAAGTTATGAACGTGCTGCTCATCCTTATCAGAGTGACAGCTGATGTAAAGATGCAAGTCCCAAACTGATTTTCAAGTTCACATCTTGCTTCTTTAGAAGCAAGAAACAGAACAGCTCTTACATATTATCTTTCAAATAAATAACTTCCTGTATTGCTTGTGCTTTTATTCTATCATCTTGTACTTTTTTTGATGACTTCTCATTTGCTGCTGTCTTGCAGTTTCTGACTTGCTATATTTTTGTATCAGAAAACAAAAAAAATGCCTCTTGGTTGACCACAAAGTTTTACTATAACTTCCAGCCTGACAGAAAAACAAATTCCTGCCTGTGAAATTCAGGGCACAGCTTTGGACAAGACAAGAATTTTAACAATCCCCATAAGGTAACTGCAGAAGTTTTCAGTCTGAACACCACTTCCAGAAGTTTTTAGAGAACACTTACTTGGAAATCTTTTGGCAGCCAGATGCCTCAAAGAATAAAAAACATCACACATTAGGGTAGGACAACTTATACTTGACCGAACTATTTCACGGAACACTTTGTCCACATAATAGCGGAGATTTTCCTGCAATTGTGAAAAAAGGTATTTTTTCAGACCATGAACATGCTCATTTCTCCTTTTTTTCCTCTCAGCACAAACATAACACTGTCTGACTATTCAATACTGAATTTTAGTACAGTGTGTATTTTAAAAGCCTCATAATCTTTATACGGCATTACTACTGTTATAAGGTAGTTTAATGATATTTACTTAAAGTATAGAAGCACTGTCTAGCAGTATAAACTACCTATCAATACCTGGTTCTGTAATTTGACAACAAGGAAGGAGCATTTCCCACGTGTATCAAGTGAACGTTAACTTTATTGCAGCAACTGTCGCCTTAAACATCAGCATGATCTGGTAAAAGGGAAGCAGCCAGCAAAACTTCAATGAGAAATGCTAGAGCAATTCTAATTAGGTACATCATAATCTAGATGCTGAGTACAGGAAATCAGGAATCAAAACACCCAAAAAACTGGTCAGAATGACTGTCATCTTTAGCTTCTCCTCTCTGTTCCATTTTCCACTGGACTTTTCCATTGCTGGGTTCATAAAGAAGGGTAAGAAAATACAGCTCTTGATTTGTTTCCTCTGAAAACAGTTATATTGCTACTATGAGTTACTCATTTTATGTTACAAAGAGCTGCTTTTAAAAATGCTTTTCTTTCAGATTTTAAGACCAGTTAGGAAACTCACCATATTAATTTCCACATTATCCCCTTCTTTTAATTTGATGGGATCAATTTCACAGGGTTTAGGAGACTCACATATCTGAAACAAACAAACAAAACTATAGGAGTTCAATTTTTCAGACAGAAAGTAAGGAAATGCACCCATTTAAAACCAGACTCTTAGATTTAGGAATAAAATTCTAAATAGGTCCTAACCATCCGTAACAACACGCAATGACCATCCTCACTTTTGTTTGTGCCTTTCGAAATGGATTGATTACGTAAAGCATCACATGGGCAAATTCTACACTGTGCTGGAGGCTGGAACAACTTTCATTGACTGTTTATTTTGAAGCATCTGGAAAATAAATAGCAAAACACAGCTCCTCCCACTAAACTTAACCAATTATTGCTCAATTAATTTTTCCTCTAGGATTCCCCTACCTGAGTGATTCCTACCACAGAGCTGAAACAAGAATGCCTATTCAACAGACAAGGATACCACTGGGGGCTGAGTGACCCCGAGGAAGTTTCAGGAGGATAACCTACCTCATCAATAACAGGTTTCAAAGTAACCTTTAGGTAGTGTTTCCCCACTATTTTCATCATTTCATCAACACACCGAGTTGCTAATGAGTTGCCTCTGAAGATTGTGTTTGCTTCCCTGTAAGAAAAGAAATTATTTTATTTGAACAGGAAAAAACCCAACAAGTTCAGTTACAAAATTCACTTTATACTCCATCTTGCTATTAAACAACTATTCAAAAAAACATTCATCATATATTTCAGTCAGGAATTTCAGAACATAAACACCAAGCAATGGCACTCAGTAACAAAAAGAGTATGAACAAGAATATTATTACAGCAATTACCAAACCCAGAAACATGAATAAGAAAAAGCCTAAGAAACTTTATACTATTAAAGTTATAGTGCAGTATGGAACATGAGAAAGAACAACTGGAGAAAATTCTAAAATAATGAAAATTGTACCTCAGCAATATACAATTCCTCCTCCAGTAGTCATGGTGAAAAAAACATCCGGAGCTACAACACACTGCTACACTACACCAATGAACCCAGACACTTAAACCAAAACACATTTAATCCAAGGTCACAATTTTATTCATTGTAACTGTTGAAGAAAACTGACAGCCAGCTGTGCAAAGTATATCTTTATAATCTGAGAGATTTAGTTTAAGCTCCCTTTGTTACAGTTCAATTACAATGGAATGTGTGTACTAAAATGAAGTTTAGAAAATTATTTTCTATGAGTCACCTCTTTCTACACAGTTAAGCTGTCTCACGTTATTTAAATCAAGGCTAAGTGCTTTGAAATGAACTGTCCTGTGGTGACAAAATCCCTCCCATAGCTCCACTGGACATGACCCAGCACTGCAGTGGTTGCTACTCACATCTGCTCTATCTCTCTCCTAACCACAGAGCTGCAAATTCACAGACCATATGCTGCTGCTTGGAAAAACTCCCGTGCTTCCTACTTGCAAGGCATGCAGGCCACATTCTTAATTACATGGCATCTTTGCAGAAAAAAAATAGCCCTCATGTAAGCCACGTGGTAAAGGAAACAGGGTAAGATTTTCAGCAATTTAAAGATGTTCCATCTATTAAGTTCCAGCTAAGTTTTTAAGCTCCGATCCAATGCGCAGTAAAATTTGTAGCGTGGCCAAATAACGACACTTAAAATAAAAACTATGTACTGTAAGCCAAAGTTTTGCCAAACTGGCCAGCACCCTTAACTCTTGACTCCCAGCTTCAAAGTGATTTTAGTGAATGCTTTAAAAAACTAGCATTAAAAGATGAATATATTTAGACAGTTTTAAGTGAGAGAAAGAAACCAAAGGGTTTCTTTCCTTATCTGTACTGTACCATGAAGCCCTGTGAAACTCTTAAGATTAATTTTAGAAAGTATGACATCAGTAAACATGAAATACATACTGGGTGTCCTTCAGATCGAGTTCTGCCACTGCTGCAACAAAGGGAACCAGCTTATGGTGGTGCAGCAACAGGCGAACCAGAGGCAGCACAGCATCGTACTTGTCTCGACACACTTCACTCAGAATGTAGGCAGCAGATGCAGAAATAGGCTGTGAGAAACCAGAATACAGAATCTGAGTAAAGTAGTTAAATGTTCTCTGTGTATTTGAAAATGTACAGATCAAGTCTAATGAGATTATAGACATAGTTTGTTAACAGAAAGGTTCAATATTTGCTGTGTAACACGGCAATTAAAAGCTTCCATTCCAGAGATACTTAATTGAAAATTAATATTATCCACTCCATAAATACATTTAAGAATGGAATTCAGTAGCTACTCATCCTACTCATTCTCCCTAAAGGGTTGACCTATCGCTTTGTCACAAAGCCAAATTAGAGGCAGAAAGCAATTGTTTCACTACAATGTCATGTATCTTTATAGGACTTTTAAAACTATAATCAGGAGACATTAAAATAAAGTTCTCACTCTTCTAAAGTGTTTGTTGCCACTGTACAGTTGGGCATTTCAATACAAAAACTAAATAATTTCAGTAGATAAGACAGCTGCTGACTGCTGCTACCTATATACTCAGCAATTCCTGAATTCCAGCAAAGCACTACTTGAATGTGGGCCAGCAAAATCTTTGGTCACATCTGCTTCCTCTATCTTTCTTCTCCTCTGTCAGTACTTCACTAACACTGAACTGATGAAAAGCTGTAAAAGACCTAAGAATATAAAGTCTGGTTACTACAATTTGATTCCCATCCCAAGGTTATGCAAATCCTCTGCCACATTTCCCTCTTTGTCACCGTGTCCTCGTGAGAAATCCAGTCATGCTGATTAACATCCTGGGGAAGGCAGAAGCAATTCAGAAGTAAAGTTTGAAATCAATTTTGAAGTAGATCCTTTTTGTTAATTATCTGGCCTTCAGTGCCAATAATGCTTTCCAGTGTCCCTGGAAAACCTCTAAATCTAAGTAGCCAAAAGATGTCAGTGGAAAAATACAATGTTGAAAAGAGCAACCAATAAGAACAAAGTATTTTATCTCCTCCGGGCACATAGCACAGGTTATTTCCTGTCTCCACTGGTTCTTCTAAAATAAGAAGAAAATCCTGGTACTTTGGAACAGAAGTAAAAGCTCTAGAAGCTATTCATCTGGGTGTGACAGAAGTAATTACCACAGAGAAACAAAACCAATTATCTAGATATGAGTAATTCATATTGTCTCACAACTGCATAATCCATTTTTAGTTTTCATTTTGATGACGTTTTCAACAAAGGCACCTGAACATCTGAAGATTTTAGCAGCAAGTTCCTTAGAGAAGTGTAGTACTCAGATGGAAGTACACAGTCTTCAGTGTAACAGATATTTAATCTAAGTGATCCCAAATCATCAGTTTTAGAAGACTTGTTTCCATTTTCTCTTGGCTGAAGTAAGTACCTGCAAGCAACGATACAATTATAAACATTAGATACCTATTTCATTCATTTGACTAAATCCCTAATAAAGCTAAGTATCACATTTAACTATTTCAGTATACATAAATTATATCTGAAAACTAGCAAAAAATTCACAAAACCCCCCCCCTTGAGACAAAAGAGTAAAAAAATGAGCAGCATTTAATTCATCTTTAACACATAATGGAACTTACACTTATTTTCTCACATCTTTGCAAACAGTAAAATATGATATACTTTTTGTAGGTTAACAGGGAATAGCAAGAATAGTTTGAGGTTACACTGGGTCATCTCATTTTACATCTAGGTTATATTTAGGGTGTTGGACACCTCAGGTGAAACAGGCAGTGTGAAGAATTTAAATGGTCTTGTTTGAGACCAGAAAAAACACGTAATATTAACAGGCTCCACTCTTGAGAAACAAGATATAGGGAAAAAGCAGATTTTTTTCTACTCTTAATAAAAAATACATTGACCAATTCATTTGTTGCAGTTTCACTGCATTCCAATAGGAGGTGCAGCCCTACAAAAATGTTAACAGCTTTTAAGTGGTGTCACAGTAGTTTCAGCACTCACCCCAACAAACTGAAACCTCATCTTCAAATATTCTTTAACAATCCTGTGTGTTTGGATTCTTACAACCAGGAGATCAGACTACTGTTTTTCATAATCAGATGCAGTGCCCATGAAGGCAAGCTAATATAAAATAAAACTGATTTACCAAGAGACCCTCTCCTTAACAGCATGACTCTTAGGCTTATTTTCCAAATATTTAATAGTAGAGATAATTTCTCTGCTGTACTTCAGTTGCATTCAAAACCATATTACGCAAATTAGGAATAGTATAAAAAGATGTGTTATTTTTAATCACAGAACTGTTTTTGATAAGCAGATCACACTTGGATATGAGGATGTTCAATGCAAGGTGTACCTACAAAGCATATTCGCAGACACACCCAAGAGAACTAGATGTGAGTTCGGTCAATCCAAAAAGCTACACAACACAGCTCACTGGCAATGAGCCCACGTTGATACAATCCTTCCCTCAACAGGCCTGGTTTTATGTTAATATGGTCATACAGCTGTTGATCAGACAGTGGCCGAACAAGCCCCATGTCTGCAATACACCGTGCAAAAACCAGAAACTCCAACACAAATACCTACAGGATCACATTCAAACACCAAGAGTCTGAGTTCGACATCCAGGACACTGGGAGCCTGAGGTGGGGATACGGAGCAGAGCTACAATGGCTCCTGGCCAAGACCTGTGTTACGTTTAGCTCCTGTTTATACACTTCCTTCCCATGTTTTCTGGGTGGATATGAAAGTGCTTCCTCTGTGCTTTTTCCTATACTGAAAAGTTCACTAGAAGCAGAATATTTTACACACTTGGAGGCACTCAAATCCCTTGCACTCATCCTTTCTTCCTGCTAAGCATTTGGGACAGTAAAGGAGCTAGAGAAAGGCTCCTGCTCCCGAAAACATCAGAAGGGAGGGTGCTGAGATATCCCATGCAGAAGTGTTTCTGTCCTGACGTCCCTTCATACCTCACCCTTCCAGCTCCCGTGCCTGCTCCCCTGACATGATTGTTGGGTTACCAACAATCCCAAGGAAGGAAAAGAAGCCATACTTAATGATCACATAAACTCTTCATCAGTCATTCTGGAAATCTGACTTCGGAATTTAATTACAAGTGATGCAATTCTGAGAAGCTCCAGGTTTGCTGGGTAGGCTGAAGAGCACACACAGATCACTGAAATCCAGCAACCTGACCAAAAGACAGTTACAGTCCATCCTCCCATCACTCTCTGCACTTCCCCCTCAAACACACCAACTGTTCTGTGACTGTGTGCAGACAGGGGGAAGAGCAGAGCTAAATGTACCTGCTGACAAGGTTAATTTATTGAGCAGGAAAACTCTAGAAACATGTTTTACCTAGATTAGAACAGAAGACATGGTTTAATGAATACGTAGAATAAAACATAACCTTTGCAAGGGAAAACGTGCAAGACACAAGCAAATGCACTTCTGAACCACCATTTCTCACCATGCTTGAAAGGAATCATTTCTTAGCACCTTCACAGGAACTTTAATTTCTCCTAGAAAGATGTCTTGTACCAGATTCCCATTATTCCATAGGTCAACCCTGAAAACAAGAACATTGCTTAATTTTCTTTACTCCCAGAGAGAAATAAGCAAGTTTACAATGACTGCCTTACAGCACTAATCCACATGCATGCAGGCAGCAAATGTTAGAAATCTCACTCCATTCTAAATAAATCAAGACGACTCAAACAAGTGGCATATTAACCCATAAGAACAGATAAAGAAACAAACAGTGAAAGTTAAGACTTGCAGACCTTGCATCAGTAAATAAAAGTGATACTGGCACAAAGTATGGGTTCTGCGCAGTCTCCACCCCCAAAACTGTGCGCATTTCTTCTCAGGTAATTCAAGTAAACTTTTTAACCAATACATTTAAACATCTGCCTAACTGCTGGACTCTGGCACACTGCAATGCCACACCAACACATGCGCTTGTTTTTCCAAGCAGCAGCTCATACGCTTACAACCTCAAACGGAATCAGGTTCGAGACATGCACCCTAGGTTTGTTCTCTTACTTCTTACCTCTCTGACATTTCTGACAGACAGCAGTTGTTAAGAACAAAAAAACAAAAAACAAAAAACAAAACAAAACAAAAAACAACAAAAACAAAAAACAACTAGATTTGTTGGGGCATGACTATTTTTCTAAATATATTTGCATCTACAATGAAATATACAGTTCTAATTAACGAAGCTAATAGTTAAAAATGCACATACCAAGTTAGTTCTATAATGGCTATTTGGATTAACTGCTAAATTTTCCCTCTGATGCCTGTTAGGAAACGTATGCTGGCCTTGAAGACTTTCTGTCATCCAGCAGATTTGGTGCATGTATGTGCACAATAAAGAAAAGAAACTGAGGACAGGGCTCTCTGCAGTTCTAACTACATTGCATAAATACAGACCTGCTCTGAGGGTAAAGCAGCAGAAAAGGAACATACTTTGAGTATTTGCATTTGCAAGGAAAAGATGAAACACAAGTGCTCCTCTAAAAAGCAAAATGAAATTGCAAGAATCTCATAAAAGAGGCTTTCCCCTCCTTTTTTATTACATCAGCCAACTTTATTTGAAACTACAGACTAGGATCATGTATGCTGGTATCTTTCAGTACAAGTTCTATTACCAATATTCTGCCCAAATTAATATAATTTGATAGAAGGTACTCATACTTCTTTACTCACATGCACAGGAAGTAAGTTTAGGCTGCTAGATACACACAATCACTATTTACTTCAAAACTAAAAAACTCATCTTCAGTAAGAAATACAAGTTAAAAAAAAAGAGAAATTTTCTGTGTCATCTTTTCTACAAGTCTGATCAGTAATCTCTGGAGCTACACTAAGATAAAACAGGTATTTATTGTCTTGATGATAAATTATTATGCTTCATTAATTATTCTATGAGATCACTTTCTAATCCACCTAACTTACCTGACTTCTAGTTTCTCAATATCTTCTTCTTCCACCTGAAACTGGGACTTTTTGGTGTAACTGCTGGACCTGGTCACCTGCAAGTAAATTCCTTCCATTAACACGCTTTTTGTATTATGGGTAGCAAAAAATCAAAGAAAACCCTCCCTGCCTCTAGCATAGGTAAATAGTTACCGTTCCTTATACAAAGGAAAAAGGTCAGTTGACCAAACAAACTGCCTTTTGCCAGAAGGCAGGAGAAAAATGGGTCAAGAAGGGTTCATGATGGAACCTATTGAAGGCTAGCTGATATATGAAGGAATTACAGTATAGATCTATTAGAAAAAACAACAAGTAGTATGACATGAAACTGGAAAAATTTTAAATTTTTTTGCATGAGTCCCATGAAAGCACTGAAGTCAGTTCTGAAATGTTTAAAGAAACAACAAATAAGAAGCCCACTCTTCTTGCCCTAGTTACAACACAATTGTAACCTCTCATCTACACTTCCTTCATTTCTTGACTGACTGCATTCTCAATTTAACTCCAAGAAATCGTAAGTCAAGAAGTTCCCAGAGTGGTTTGGATCACATTTTTATCCTAATATCTGACTTCCTAAGAAATCCACTCCGTATTCTTGAGCAGGTCAACTGAGACGCACACATGCACTGAAGCTGTGCATAGGTATGAAACTATTTCTCACTCAAGTCCCACAGCAGGACCAGGATTTAGAAAAACACAGTAAATTATATTACATTTGAGGCACATGCAATAGTTGTACTCCTCCCAACTCTCAGTATGGCATGCTTTAAATGCAAATCTGATTTTTATTACTGACACAAATCAGATGAAAATTTAAACTCATAATTTGCTTATTGTCAGATAACTCATGTAGAATTGAAACCAACTCCTAAATAACAACAAAGTTAACTGTTTAAAAATAAAATAAACTTTTTAGGGTATAATCACTATATTACTTTATAAAATAAGTAAGTTGTTTGGGTTTTTTAGATCAAGCTTGAAAATATTTAAATGGAAGTCCATGGGATAGGTTAAAGTTATCTCAGAACTCTGGATGGCAACAGATGATATATAAAGTGATCCAAGATAGGGAATTACCTTCAAATATGTGCTTATGAGAAAGTAATTTCTCACACAGCAATTGGAGGGCCAACACTATTGTCTGGCAGACAGAAATTTAAGTATGTCCATTCACTTACATTTGAGAGGCCAGTTAAAGCTCTTCAATTTGCTTGAAGAGAGCTTTCTGCATTAGGTACTGCTACACAGCTTGCTTAAAAATATCTCAAGGGTTGCATAGAACAGATAAACAGGAAGAGTAGCAGACAAAAAGTTACCTCAAAATAAAATGTTTCATTAAACTGCGGATTGCTTGTTTTCTTCTTAACTTTGGTCTTCTTTTGGTCATTCCTGTTCCAATGTGGTAAAATTTTTACCATAGACAACTTAAACACACAATTATAAAGACATTCTATTGTCAAGAAGGACCCATGCATTTAAATCAAAACATTTTTTGTTATTCTAGAATTCACTTTGATCAATAAGGAAAATTTTAAAATAAAGTTAGTTCATCTTCACAAAACAGTTTAAAGAGCAAAAATTTTAAATGTTGTATCTAGCTAACCGTGCATCTAACCAACTCAAAGGTTGTATTTAATTTCACAAACAGGTAAAACTTACATATGTTAATTAAAATACATCAACAATTTCTAATGCATTTTAAATTTAAATTTCTTTACCACTGCCTGAAGGTAATGAGCACAATTTTCTTTGCCTTGTTCAACTGCAGTTTCTGTTTTTCCCACCCTCTGTTGCTGGTGAAATAGCCACTACTTCTTTACAGACAGAGGCTTACACCCAAGACAGTGAAGGTCTCTGAAAGCAACTGCTGCTCATGTTAGATATGAAGCAGCACAGGTTTAAACAAAACTACTGCCCCCACTTCCTGGGGGGGGTGGGCGGGGTTGGTATTCTTTTTTAATTTTACAAGTTTTATAAAGGAATACAGTTTTATTTATTTATTTAGCAAAAGTCTGTGGTAGTATAAAATGGCTTTCCAAAAGAAAGAAATATAGAATATGTGAGAAAAACAGACAAGGGAGAAAATCTGCCCTAAGTATCAACTACCCATTTTCAGGCACTGGACATATAAATATTCCAGTCATGGTACCTGAGTCACACATTCATAAGATTGGAAAATCTTAACCAGGAATTCCTGTCAGATTGGCACATATATTCCTATACTAACAGGGTAAATATTTTGTAGGACCAACATTCTCCCACTTCCATCCATATCACAGGACTCAAACAGAAAATGGATGTCAATTTACCTTCTTTGCCATTTGGCCCCATGATTCCTAAGTATAATGGGTGAGCCTCCCTAGTCCTCTAAGGAAAAACCCAAACAAATGAAACAAAAAACCCCCCAAGTCAAACCTAAAAAATGTGATCATTTATTACCAAGGAGAAAAGAAATGCTCCATGCAGAGCTTACTCAGGGACAATCCTTCCAAAGTCTTTAAGCCAAGCAAGTCTAGTACAACACATCCTGGCACTACACTCACAAAGGCAATTCCTCAGCACCGGAGAAATGAAAGGGTTTGATGTGGCAAAAAAGAAGCAACTGAAACTTATCCTCCTCATTGGGCAGGCACTTGCACATAGGGAGTGTGTGGGATGGAGGATTTTTCTTAAATGAAATAACCCAGCAATGATTGAGGATTACTGATCCCAAACAAGGAGACATTCGAACTGTGGGGACTTTGAACACAGTACCCTGAAGGTGTTCCAGAACCTCTCCTCTCTTGTCTCCTCCAAATTACTACACATTTGCTGCAAAGAAACTCACACATTAAGAAAAACAGAGAAGAGAGGAAGGTGAGTGAGCAACTGACTGTATCCTGACATACAGGAATTTCACATCAATTAACAGGAAGTACAGTGCAGGAATCAAGAGTGCAATACAAAACGTAAGAAAGAACTGAGTCACAAGTGGCTCTTGACTAGAGCAGACAATTCAGACAGACCAAACATCATCCCAGTCCTGAGCATATGGCAGGGAAGGGGAGAGAACAGTATCCATGGAGATGGGAGGTATGCACGAGAGCACTCCAAGATTTTTCTGTGTTTTGAAGATTTTGCTTAAAACCTACGACTTTCTTTTTGAATTCAACATCACAGCATTTTTACATTTATTCATTTTATACTAAAATGTTACCTGGAAGGCCCCACAAGAGAGACTGTTGCATAAGGATCACAATTCTGTCCGTTTATAAGAGGCAACCCATGGCACTCCTTTATGCTACAAGGAAAAGGAAAACAATAGATCAGTGAAGCAATTATTTGGCTTTAAAAAAAAAAAAGACCCAAACAATGCTTTCTTTTTGAAAACTTTTTATGTCCTGCTGCATTACACACAGATATAGCTATACACTGATCCAACATACTGCATGTACCTGAAGTAGATCTCTAGATAGTAACACAAAATAATACTCAAGTATACAGTCAGACCTGGGGGGCTCTGTGAGAAGAAAACTCTTGGAACTGCTTTGATAAAGACATTCCAGCATCACACATGCATGACAAAATCCTAAGTAAAATGAACTGCTATATGTCAGCAGAAACTGCAGATTTCATTAACTTTTAAATTTGGTTTCTCAAGGCCCACAAAAAGCTATCTGGCCTCAACCAATGGCAGCAACTGTATCGGGAAGACATTGAAATGGATTGGAATATCTAGTTTTGGATAAATGACATTCTGAATTACACTAAGAAATGCAAAGTCAAATCCTGAAATGGTATTTAAAATTAAGCATCCAAAACTATTATAGTATATAGTTCTGGCTCTACCTTTGAAATAGTGCTAAAGGTTTATTTTCAAACTTTTTTCACAATAGTCTATGTTCAGGCTTAAACGACCATCAGGGTTAAATGGCCCTTTTAAAAATACTGTTTTCTTCCCTAATTCGTACAGTAAGAGGCAAACTGGTGTTCATCAGGTATACAGGCATACTGTTCACCAGTCCTGATGCAAAAGGGACAGGATGGTTGGCAACTAATGCTTACAGAGACAGTGAAACCTTTTCTGGACCTTTTCTAAAGTCTTGCAATCTTTGAATCACAACAGCAACAGAGAGCTGGGTCAGCAAGCTGCCCAACCTTCAGATGCTGCCCACATATGAGCATTAACTCAAAACAGCTGGAACAACCAAAGTAAAGCAGAAGAGTTTGTAAATTCATAGTAGACACTCGACTTTCTAGCAAAATGATGCTCTAATGTAACAATACACACTAGTTTAAGTCCAGAAACACTCAGCAGATTACAAATTTTCATAAACAAAACACAAATGAGATCTGAATGTTGTATTCCTGTTCTCTTTAAAATGATGCAATTTTTAGCTGTATTGCTAAATACATAAATAGAATTTAACTAAACTAATGCAAGAAAGTTTCAGTTGTCATAATTTGCTACTCTGAATAAAATCCAAAACCTAGGCAACTTAAGGACAAAATATACTTCATACAGAATAGATTCATATGAACTAAGTAAATGTTCCAATGCAAAAATGTGGAATAATAAGTTGTACAGATCAAGTTAAAGTTATGTCGCTGCACACATTTTAAAATAAACGCTTTATGCACCGTAGCAAAATGGTGTTAAAAAAATAACAGGAGCTGTAAATTCAAACACAAGTGTGGAAACAACAAACACTAACACTCCTGTGCCGCCTCAAAACTCCACCCTCTTCGGAGTATGCACAATTATAAACCAGATGGTATTTTCTCCCCCCAAAAGTCCCTTTGTCTTAGCCAGTTCAGGGAACATTTAGTGCTGAACCACTGCACAATCATTTGTTATTTTTCTTCCAGTTATCAAGCACGTGGCCTTCAGCATTTCAATAATTTTTGAATCACAATGAACGCTACAGTGATTTCAAACCCACCATTTAAATGGGTTCTTGAAACATCCAGTTGTTTCATAAGCGTTAATTGATTCCTCCTCCAACACACAAGTGGCACGGAAGAGTGGCAACAAAATTAAACTGTCTAGACTTTTCAGCCATTTGGGGTATCTGATCTGAGGCAGGACCCTTCTTTCAGACTGATGGGCATCCTGTAGCATAAAACACTCTGCAGCTCCTCAGGCTTCGCAGTTTCAGGTGCGAGTGCTGAGTACCTTTAATCAGCCTCAATTTGAACCTCATAGGAAATTCACAGCAGATGGATCAACCTTATCTGAAGAGAACTCAGCTGTTTTAACAAGAACACCACAATTTCCCTTCTTACAGTCTTTGACATGTTGACCCAACTCCTGGATTTCTCTAGCTAACAGATACTCTGGGACTTCTGGTTACATAAACAGCTTGTTCTGTTCTCTTGACCACAACACACAGAAACTAAAGAAAGGCTTGTTTGTGATTTCCTGTTAGATGAAAAACATTTTAGTGACAACTTCACAGCCTTGCAGCAGAACTAGAATCTCTAGATTCATCTTACGGATCTGTCATTTCAAGTCGATTTCATGCTCCGGCTGGTGTCCCCATGGAGGCAGCTCTAATATTCCCTTTTCACCTCCTGCCCAAGTCCCAGTTTTGTTGCCAGCAAGTATGGTCTGCCTAGTTTGTGAGACAGCCTGTCCTGATCCAACACCTCTCCTGACCATCAGCTCCTAATATCTCCATACCTCTCTCTTCCACCTATCAGGCACAAAAATTTGTTCCAAATTTAGCTCATCTCCTCCCCTTCCATCTCTCATTCCAAGGCAGCCAGTCAGATCCATCCCTTCAGTCTGCAGGTACTGCCTGGAGTCTGCTTTAGACACATGTGTGACAGCCCAGCCAAGGCAGCTGAACTGCTGCTTCTGCTTACCAGCCTCACAGGAAGCCAGTTGTCAGCCTGGCAAACTGAACTGCCCTGGTCCTGCAGGAGCCCTCCCAAGCTCCAGAGGCAAGCAGTCATTAGGGATAGAAAGCCATTAAATCAACTCAGCGCTACCGAGCTGGATTGCTCCTCCCCAGGGACTGAGCACACTGCACTGAATCATTACTGATACTTTCAAGCTGCTAAACAAACAGCCTCCAGTAAGCATGTTTAAAAATTCTGAAGATGTTTGAAGTGGCTAAACGAGAGTAGACTGAACAGAAATTGAACAGTTGGAATGGAAATGAATGGAATGAAAAAAAACCTCTCTCAGTTCGCCAGTCAGCAAGTTTCACAGGAATACTGCCTTTCCTCAAAGAATCAGGCACAGTGCTGCAACTGCAGTCTCCTTTAACAGGAAAACAACAACCGAGAGATCCCAGCAAAACCACAACCAACAAACAAAATGCCCAACATTTTCACCAATCAAAAAACCAAAGTAACACTAAAGATACAGTCCTATTCTGACAACCATAATAAATACATTTCTAACATACAGTAAAAATATTTCAGCTTTGACAAGTCATTTCATCTACCTAGCTAGGCAGCTGTCATTCAAAAGGTATAAAGGCATGGAGTTTGAAGTAGACAGGAACTTAGAAGCCTTTTTTATATTTTAGACTACTATATCCTTATGTACTCTTTAAGCAACTAACAGAACTTTGGTTCTTTTCTCCAACTACAGCCCTGTTCCAGTACAGTGTAAGATATGTTTCAGTTTACATTAATTCTCATCTCAGTAGTTTGTTGTGCAAGAGGAGTTTCATACAGGAAATGAGAGCCTTTCAGATATAACTGGCATATATTCAGCTTAGAAGGTGAAAATAAGTCCTTAAAAAGACCCAGCCCAAAATAAACCCCCTCAATGACTGACCCTACCTCCATCATTCAAATCAGCTGAAGTTCTCCAGGGACAGACACTCCCGAACTGCAGCCATTAAGATCTGTATGTACACTTCATAAAATTGCTGTGCTCACTAGAACAACTTCATGTGAGCAAAGGAAGGTATAAACAGGACAGTAACAAACTGACAGGTCAATTTAAGGTCATGGTGTATCATTCATGTAGAAAAAGTATGTGTAACGAAGTCAAAATCTGGCTGTAATAAACTATTTCTGAGCTTTGAAGTATTCACACTGTAAATACATAAAACCTTCTTTCAGAGCTGAAGGGCTGTTAACCCCAGAGAAGGCAGGTGCCACCACCCACTGCCAATTTGCCAAGAAACTGCTCAAGTATCATCTATTTCAGCAGCAGCAAACATGCAAACAATGGCCATGCAAACTCCTTCTTAGGGACTCCCAGCAAGAGCTGCGAGGATGTATTTGTGAAATGTGCTACTACTATACACGCCACGGTGGTTTCAAAAAAAACAACCCAGACTGAGTCAGCAGGTAATCTCTTGCCCTTTTCCCCTCCTCATTCACACATTAGAAAAGGAAACAATTAGTACAGGAGACAAAACAAAGTTTTAATTCACAGTCTGTCAGTGTATCTGCATGAAACTTAACAGCAAGTTTGCAATTAATACAAAAATGTGTAAAATCAGGGTTCAGCCAGCTCTGCATGAGCTCTATCATAGTCCTTCACCGAAGGACTATGATTAACTATGCTTTATGCCAAAAAAAGCTACTGGAATTGCATTTTTAATTAATCCTCATAAAACTCATAAATTAATCCTCATAAAACTCATCTAGAAGATCAGCAGAAAAAGCCTCTAGAGCCATGTTTACAGACCCCAAACAGGAATCCATTGCCTAGCCAGTCATCCTTTTGGTTCAGCCACAAGGTCATAGGGGACTCCAGGTAATGCTCACAATCACAGCCTTTGAATTACTTGCTATTGTGTGTGCACTTAACACCACGTTTAATCTCGTGTAATGGAAGTTGGAGCTGCTATTTTTCATCTTTGTAGGATTTTTGGACTCGCAGGGAATACACAGTGGAAATCCATTAGCAACATAAGTGTGCACAGAAGCCAGCACAACTATCTAGAATTCTCCTACCCTAGAAAAAATTTAACCAGTGAAGGTTTAAAAGCATCTCATTTTCATTGCATTGAGACACCACTAATATGAACATGAAGTAAAATGTTGCTCCTGAAAGGCAAGTGTCATAGCCTGTATGTCAAGAATTTTTTTTTTCAGTGATTTTTTCTCCTTTGGCCATTATTTTCCAGTTTAGAACAAATAAAGAAGAGTCAGGAACAGACACATACATTTGTGCCCACTCCTTGTCTCTCTTTTACTCAATTATGGTTCTGCTCCTTTCTATCTTTCAGCTTTGTTAAAGGAGTTACTAATTCAATGTCTTCTCAGGGCCTGGTGACTCGTGAAACATAGCAGGAAGTGCATCATTTACTAATTATCATGGGAAATGTACAAAACAATCAGGGTTTTTAAGTGTTTAATTTTCTCTTTAATGCTCCCACATGCATTTTCTGTAAGTTCCTCACGCTTTAAGGTCAAATGCGTCTCACGTCCATTTCTATAGTAAAAACATTCAGGGAGAGGTTTCTTATTTCTCATACTCTCACACATATATCCAAAATATATTTATGTACAAAGTATTACTAATGCAGTAAATTATTTCAAGGACAGCAGCACATGTGGTAAAATCGTGCTAAACATTTTTAGTTTAAGGAACTCCAGTGCATTTCATAACCTCAGACAAGAGCACTGATGTAAGACTGCAGTGTTTAACGCACAATCCTCTCCCACATGGCAGTGAGTGGGTGAGTGCAGCAAGCAAAAGAGGAGCCTGGCTTCCTTTTGATCAATTATCTCCGTCATTAAGAGATCCTAAGAGAGGGCACAGTGAGTAAACCACTTCCTACTCAGAACTGCAATTTACAACAGCAACTTCCTAATGCAACTTTTCTTCAACATATGAAAAATCCAGGCAAGTTTTTAAAATAAAAACCCCACAACACTAACTTGGAGCACATGAACATATCAAAATATAAAATTTTCTGAAAATTAAGAAAGTTGGGAATAAAACACAAAGTCATAAAGCTCCAGCCAGCTTTTGATGGTGAACAGTCCACAGGGAAAAAGCTGTTCTAAAAGCTGTTCTGCTTTGTGCTGCAAGATACAGAAGTAAGAGCCGCAGGACTGCCAATGAACCATGCTGCTACCTCACTATAAAAGCAGACACATTCCAAATTATCATTAAGTAATAAAGGTATCTTGATGGCCAGCAAGTTCCATCTTACCCGAATTATCAGCCTAAGCCATTAAACCATCACCATTTTCACTAGCTTAGTTCTACCACAGAATAGCTTCCCCCTTCATACCAAGTTAGAGAACAGCAAACAGATCACTTTGCTGGGTCTGGCTCCAACTCAACTGCTCATCTGGATTTAGAGAGTTGGCTAAGACAAGAACATCATCTTAATTTCATAATGAAAATTACATTAGCAAATATACCAAAAAGTTACTGTGTCTATGATGCTGTTTGACATGCATTTTTACACTTCAGAGCCAAAATTAAGTTTGGTAGTGAAAGCTCCTGAAGTTGTTGCTACGAAATTTTATTCAAATGTGGCAAACATGCTGCTCCAGAACCACAACTCCTGTACTTCGCTCTTCTGTAAGAACTTCTTATCATGGTTAACCAGAAGAAAATAATTCTGAAGCAAAACTAGCAATACATTTTACCATACCAACCCCCAAAAAATACCAGCAGCAGCAGTAATTCGGTCAGTAACAGCAGTACTGCAAGTTCTGGCTGTCAGCTGCACTGCACATTCCTAGCTTTCTCACCAGACCAAATTCAACTGGAATTACAAGACACTAATCCTAGTAGTCCCAATAAAAGTGAGGGCTTTGCCAGTAGAGATGAGCAGCTGTGAAAAACTTCTCTTGGAGTTCCCTAGACATACACTCATCTCCTCATAAGGCAGATTCCAAGGAAAGTCACATAAAAAGAAAAATGCCATTGGTACCAAGACATGCAGACAACCAGTATCAGGAAAGACAAGTCCCATAATGTTCTAACAAACAACCAAATATTAAGGGATTAATGTATTTCCTTACTGTACTACTAGTTGCTGGCACACAGATCCATTGTCTGTTATCAGTTCGTTCAGTTTTAATTCAAGGTGAACTTTTCCCTGAAAAAAAACAGGAGAGAAACACAAATAATTTTAAAGGCATTTCTTTTAAAAGTAAGAATTTGAAGATAATATAGTTTACAGTTAGGAGTTATTTAAGGTAATTCCAATATAACCACTTGAAGAAAACATCTCATCTAAAGCACATATCCTGCAAGTAGAGTATGATGGATGCACCTGAACTTTGAGACAATGCTAGAGAGATGCACTGTGTCATCTACAGACAGCACAAGAATCAGTCAAGCCCCTACAAATTTAACACACACAAGTATTTCTTCCAGCATGAGCAATCACCAAGAGCAAGAGTCACAGCTGTTTTGTCCCAAGCATGGGATGAACCCTTGCAAAGACACGAATTTCTGAACACTTCAAGAGAAACTTCTGAGATTACCTTGGATTCTGAAGGCAAGTAAGAAACCCAGAAAAGTAGAATAGCCATAACCAGCAGCATTTAACAATCACTGTGAAATCCTGTCCATCACACCAGACTGAAGATAATTTAGAAACGTACTGTGCATCCCAGGGCAGTTTTCAATTATCTCATGAAGACTACTGCTGTACTCAAGTAACAGTAAACACAACCAAAGGAGAGGAAAAGGTGGCAATAATTGCGAAACCCAGCTTCTTCCTTTTTTTTTTTTTTCCTGATATGACAGGATGTATTTAAGAAAAAGAACCCATAAATTATGGCACAGCATGGATTAACTTCAGAAATCAGCAAGGGTCAACCTACTGGACCCTCTCAATAAAAGGCTCCATAACTTTAAACCATGATATGCAACTTTCTTGGGATGATCAAAATTTAGTACTTGAATTTTGTTCCAAAAAACTACCTCCTGAACAATACCTGCTACTGCTTTCAGTGCCTTGGCTGTTTGTGCTGGCTTTTATAGCTAAGATAAGCACACACTGACAGAGCCTTTCCTCTAACAGTGTTCTCCTTGCAATTCTCAGACCTTGTTTATTTGCTAAATGGAACATCCGATGATACTGGTCGGTACACAATCAAAATTCTCAGGGAAGGGTTCTGGAAGGTGATCTGCAAGAGTGGCAAAGGAAGCAAGTCATAATCTGAACTACAGCTTTGCCTTTCTGCTAAAATGGAAGTAAAACCCTTAGCTGACCTTGCACACATTTCTAGAGCAGTTATGTTTTGCCATAAAACTGCAAAGTTTTTTATTGTAAATCCCCTGGGGCAAAGGCTGCGTTTCCTTCTCTGTTTGTCACATGGGAGGAGAAATGAAGCTTCTTTTACAAGGCAGTTCCAAACCTAACTGCTTTGGGATGCCTGCCAAGTGTTTTGCAAACTGTTACTACAGGGACAGGAACACAGGTACATTAAGAAAGTATTTGTCAAGCAGAGAAACTCCATTACAAAAACAGATTTACAGGATAAAAACAGGATACTGAGAAGCATGCCAACAGCCTTACAAGGCAAAGTTTTGGAATGACAAATGAAAAGAAAAACATTATTAGTATTTATTAAAATAGCTGACTTCACTTGTTTTAGAAAACAGATACTGTGAATGGCCTAAACACCTTCCTTTTGCTTTTAAAACCAAAACCCACAAATTGTGTTTTACACAAACAGCAGGAGTAAAACAGCATGTTGCTGCTCCTGGGAACTACCTGTGCATGTACAGTGAGAACTACCAGCTCAGCACCATGATGACTACAGTAATGAGGCTCCAAGTAAACATTTCCCCAACATGCATGGGGAGTTTTAGAACATTTTTGTCATTTTGTTTGTCAAGGGCAGCGTGATGGTTTCCTAAAGTTGCTGATCTGCAGATCTTTATCAGAACTTCTTACATATTATGCAACTAGGTTTTAAATGTGGCTGCACAGAAGGCTTTTACTTCAAAATACAGGAATCTGCCATTCTTATACAATAAATAATAAACAGCGATTTCCTGTGAATGCACTTTGCATCTGTAGATTTAAGGGTTGTTCAAAGGCAGGTAGGTACTATTTTAACTTTAGAAATGGAATAACAATCAATTTTCAGGCACTTACTATAGGAAGACGGAGTTTTATGGATACAGATCCTATCAATTTTAAGAAAAAGAACAGTGAATGTTCAAAAACCTTAACAGTGTGTGAAAGATTTTTATCTTACCAATGTGTGTTTCAAGTAGAGATCCCTAAAAACTCTACTATGTATAAATACATGTATAAAGCTATAGATATTTATATAAATCTCTGTAGAAGTGTCTTGCTATGAATAATATCAAAGATCAAAGGCGTGTTTAATAAGCCAATTTCAAAACAGATTAATGAAGATTTTATAAATAAAAAAGGGGTTAAGCAATTCTCACAATTTTACTAGCATGCTGACGCTATATGCATTTTGGAAAACAAAACATTTTTTAAAAGCTAATACATGTAAACAAGTTTGTGCCAGCTGCAGATAAACGTGGCCTGTTTCACCCAACTTCTCAAATTCTAGTTTATTTACTTAGTATTCCCACATTTGTACTTAATTTTCAAGAACTAGTGGAGAAAGGAAAAAGTTTCAAGAAAACAAGATTAATATGAACTTATAATGCTATGAACAGCAGCATAACGAAAACCAGCTAATATCAAAACACAGAGCAGAGCAGCTGCTTCCTAAAAATCTCCACCACTAACATTCCTGGTATACAGGCTGCTAATTATACCAAAGTTAACCTGTAAAGAATAGATGACTGGTACATAAAAAGTACACTTTTCTTGAAATGCAGATTTATAGAAAACCACAAAAATAATTCCAACCAAACAACTTCAAAGTGTCCTGAACACATCCACAGAACACAAAATACTTCTCTGCTATCCTATTCCCTTGTACACATGGTAAATTCTGGAAAACATTCACATGGAGGGAACCAGAGGAACAAAAAATCAGCTACATGTATAGTGCCATGAGAAGAAGAAAACAACTTTTTTTTCTCCAAACTGATTTAGCTTTATAAGTATTTCATGCACTTTTTCTGCACATGTGCAATATAAAAGTCTGCTACTTTCAGCCATGTCCAGCCAACAATCTTGGACATCTCAGAACATATTTCAGTACTGCACAGCACATGCAAACCAACAAGTTCTCAGCCAAATGTGGCAGATGGGAACTGGTCTCAGCTATGCTCTGAAGACTTCTATAGAAAAATAAAACAGTTCAGGAGAAACCCGCCCAAATGCCCTGACTCAAGGAAAGATAAATATAAGGAGCATACACCTGAGCAGAAAAGGTCATTTCTTAATGGAAGTGTCATGCAGGACAGTGCTTTGCACAGCACAGGCATAGAAAAGTAAGAACTTACATTCCGCTGTGAGTCCCAAAGCCATGGAAAACTACAACCTTTTTTATTTCCAGTATGTAAGAAATCACTAAATTCTATTAACGGAATATTCTAATTGAAGTTTCACATGCCCATGTAGTATTATGACAAGAAATACCTTTCTCAATACATTTTTATGACAGAAAAAACATAGCAAGCACGACAATGTCTGAGTCAAAGTGGAAACTGCCTTCTAGTTTATATCTGCAAAGTGCTTTCTCTTAGACTTTTCAGAGTGATTACATTAAAGAATTCAAAGAAGACAATGTGCAGCTGGACTAGATGATCTCTAGTTCCCTTCCAAATGAACCACTCTACTCCATTCTATCATAACTGAAAGAGGACTGATTTTCAACAAGGGGAAGTGGTATTCAGACGTTTTGAAAATCTGTCTTCATGTTAAGCAACCACATGCCCTCCAATACCCAAGAGCTGCAGAATAACTTATGGCTCATAAATGAATCAACTGTGGAAATAATATGAGAATTCTGTGCACGTTCAGATCTTGTGAAAGTAGCCAGGATTCTCCCTACCCAAAGGGACTTTCAGGTCACTAAAAAAATACAAACACTGTCAAGTCTAAGACTTTTGCCCTCAGGCAAATCTGGAAAAAAACCTAGTAAAATCTAACAGTTTATCACAGCAAGAAGGTTAAGAGATTCTCAAGAATTCTGTTTAGTTCTTGACACAAAAAAGAGAATTACTAAAACTTCTAGAGCCATCTCATTTTTACCTATTCCTAGAACAATTCTGTTTGAAGAACTGGAACCACAAGCTGAAATAAAACTGTGAAGCGCTGGTTTTTGATACTAAATGCAGAAAGTGTTTCAAGATAAGAGAGATGAACAGAGCATAAGTACCTCCAGGTTTTGGAGACTAACCATTTCAATGTCACAGACTCAGACATGATTTCAGTTAACACTAAAAATGACTAAAAAAAAAATTATTCAAGAGTTTTAGGACCCATTCACGCACCTCAAGTACATGACTGCTCTTACAAACATTTCAGACATCAGAACACTGTTAAAACCTTTCCCAAACAGTTGCTTCATGTCTTCTGCCAGTTTTAAGTACCATGAGGAATAATATCAGCTTAGGTGCAGAGTACATTATTCTCCAACCAAACTGAAGACACAACTGCCTCACAAAAAATACAGATGCCAAGTCCTATCTCCCACAGCTCAGTGTAATCTTCTACCATCACATGCTCTTATCTGAACTTAACTTTCAAAAGTAAATGTACAGTTTAATAGTTACCTGAACCTCTGAATTAGAATCAACAGGTTGAAGCATAAACCAGTTCTCTTTTCCTGTGTAGTTGCATAAATCTTCTTTTTTGATTGACACCTTTCCTGAGGGAGCATGGCAGGGGGAGAGAACATAAATATTACCTTCATCTGAATAGAAAAAATATTTAATTATGTTTGAAATTTGATTTTGTCTAAACTCTCCTTTAGCTTTTCTTTATGTTTATGATGCTATATGAAGAACATAAAGCAAGGAATGTTAATGCGTAAGTAGAGCAGAAAATAGTTTATATAAAGCCTGATGGCATTAATTATTATTTGTTATCCTGGATATCACCAGTAAGAAGGTAAGATAAAGAACACACTTGAGGCTGGAAATAACATAATAGATTTGCGAGAACAAAAATGGTGTTCAAGAATGTTTAAACAGGAAACTGAAGTAGATGCCTTTTACTCTTCTGATTGCTATTTGGAAAGCTGTTATTACATCAAATTATCTGACATCCTGGTGCAAATTATTTCCTTCCTCAATTCAAGTAAAGCAAAGGCTTCTTCCACAGCAGACTATTAGAACTTTGTATCTAAAAAGCAGCTGCAATAAAGTCATTATGCAGGGAAGGAAAAAAAGAAATCCACCTCCCGTGACTTTTCATTGAAGCTACACAAGTTGCTGCCAAATGCTTTGTAAGTCACTAAGTCACAGGTTGCACTGACAGGGAAAAATTATCTATAAATGGTTTTAATAATAATTCCACAATTGTAATTATTGCGGAATTATTCCACAATTTAGTCTTTAAAGATCTTTAAGTAGTGACAATTATTCAAATATTCCAATGAAGCAAAAGCAGAGAAGAAACAAAGAGAACTTTAGAAAATGTATTCAGACCATAATAAGACTATAAAATGTCCTACTAGCCAAAAAAGCAAACATATTCTAGTATAATAGAATGAAGCAAGGAAATAAAATCCTTCTTTACAAACTTTAAAGGAGCACTTAAATGTACTATACACAGTTTTGAAAGATGCTTCACCAATAATTGTACCCATAATCCTACAGATAATGCTACTGAAAACAATCAAGTGTTCTGCTCTGCAAGATGCTGACAGCACCTCACAGACACTTACCTATACGCAGGTCCTTTTGTAAAACACTTTTATCATAAATGTAGAAGGACAACCACTGGAATGTTCTTGGGATCTCAAAATAAAACTCTTCTCCAAAATAAGGACTAGAAAAAAAAAAGATTTGAAGTTAAAATAGAGAAACACTGTATGCAATTTATATAGAAGATGAATATTAAAAAGCTGCATTTTACTGCTGTCCCAGCCCATGGCCCTTAGCACTACACTGAATTAGCTGTCAACAAAGGTGCCCAAAACCCTTTCAGTACAAGAACACACAGTAACATGCCAATGCCTTCTGTTTGTTTAATCAAAGGTAAGAATCGGAGCA
Source organism: Chamaea fasciata (assembly GCF_029207755.1). Classification (NCBI taxonomy): domain Eukaryota; kingdom Metazoa; phylum Chordata; class Aves; order Passeriformes; family Sylviidae; genus Chamaea; species Chamaea fasciata. Next base: position 11,746,821 of record NW_027094096.1, on the reverse strand, counting down.
TACAGAGAGTGGTGTCTCCTCTGCAATTTCAATTCTATTTTCCTGTCTTGAAATTATTCTAGCTGGTTCTGTAGACTTCCTGAGACATGCACAAGTTTTGTTTCATTTTCTTATTCAGTACACGATTTAACTACATTTAAACACAACTTATTGATTACTTAACTAACTGGCATTTGTTTAGCACTAACTTCCACGTCAAAACTGCTGCTCTAGGATTCAGACCTGTAAGAAGTTATTATCACTTGAAACTAAGATAGAACAGTGAAAAAGAGAAATGTTAATCTCAAGTACACACAGTCTCCCTCATGCTTAAATGGTCACTGCATTTCTCCATCTAAAGAAGTCCAATATCATGTTTGCAAGTTCACCCTATTTAACTGCCATTTGCACAGCCCTCTACAGAAAAAGACTCTGGGTTCCTCTATGTTACCCATATTTCATACAGTGTGTTGGTATCTTCACTCCCAGAACCGATATTCTCATCCAACTTAAGGAGTACTTATTGATGTAATCAGAGCCAGCAGTCAGAAAATTGTATTTCAAGACTGAACAAAACCACACTGTTGTTTGTGCTACTGTAAGTGATGAATTCTGAAAGTCAAGCTGATCCACAGAAAAACCTTGCTATTTTAGAACAACTGGGTTCTTAAAATAGTTTCAGTAACAATGCATTAATATCAGAGGGGAAAGATGTTCACGTTCATGAAACTACTTTTATGCAGAAAAGTACTGTGATAACTTATACCAAACCCTGAAACAAACACTGGGATTTTTTTGTTTCCCAGCAAAGGATCATTCTGACACTACTGCTACAATACTTTCTTAAACTGATACAAATATGACAAATATGCTTACATTTAGAACAAGTAGTTTATGTTATTACCTATCCAAAGCAAAAACACATCACCATCTCTACTCTCTTCCCTCCAAAATAATCACAGAAAAAGAAAACACCACCCCATGATGAGGGACAATGGCTCATCAAAGAAATTAAAAAGAAGAGTTGATAACTAACTTAAAAAGTGGGAAAGAACACAGCTGAAAAATCTAGTATTTCAAATGTCTAGAATAGATTTTTAGAAACAAGAACTTTCAGGGCAGGAATTCCACAAGTGAGAATGTCCTTGTTGTTAAAACACAGACCTTTTACCACACGCTACAAAGCAGACAAATCAATATTAGACTCTGCACTACACTGAGAAATAGTTGAAGAATTCTCAGTTGAAAAATTTAACTGTGGTTTTTCAGCTCCCTTCTTTTATTATAATTTCAAAGCCAACAAATTCTGCTTTGATTACAAGGGCTGGGTTCTTCTTGCCAGCACCATGACTGAAGGTATAAACTCACAAGCATTACCTTTAGCAGCCCTAAAGAGCCTCAACTTCCTTATTACCATCACTGCTCATTTTAATTGTATTGACACAATAACTCAGACCAACACCGAGGATGAAACAAAGGCTTATTTTAAACTTTGCTCAAGTCCACGATCTGCTTCCCCTCACAGCTATACAAATAAAGTTGCAGCAGTACAAACAAAGAGAGACTACAGCAGAAGGAGCGAACAGGGGGACAATGGTGTCAGCGGAAACTCTGCTCTGGTTCAGCTCCAGACAGACACCCTAAGGGAACAGCAGACTGCAGTGCACACCAACAAGTGCCAAGGGTTTAAGTCCCTATGGGACTCTATGCACCCAACTATAATTAGGCTGGGATGGAGACTATAAGCAGAGACTGCCAAAAAATCTATTTAGCACCTTTATCTTGCACCTAGGTGAGCAAACTTCACAGCTACACATATCCCCCAGCCCCCAAAGGATGAAGAGCCATTAACGTTCATTACTGTTATTTTGACTTCAACACTGCATGAAGTCTCAGATTAGGCAAGAAAGAACAAGTCAATAACACGAGCACAAATAGAAGGCAATACATTGTTTTACTCATGTTGATACACTTTTCTTTACCTAAATTACCAGTGGTTATCAGTTGATTCATCAGCAAAGTATGAGGGAGAGAGAGAAAATTTAAGGTAAAGAATACAATGAATTTGTAAAGAAATTCTTAGGCACATCCAGAACAGGCTGATGGGGTACAACAGTTCACACCAATGAGGAATAATTAAAGTGGGGAACTGACTCATCCTGTTCCTCAGGGATTCAGTCAGTTTAGTACTTTCATTTGAGACTTTGATGCAAGAACTTTAAAGACTGTGACGGATAAAAATTAGAAGATAGCACTAATTCAAAGGACGACCAGACTGCCATACAGGAAGAACTGGATTACAGTAGTACAGAAGATTCAATTTCACTGTGTAACACACTCCTCTGCTCTTCCCTTGGTTACTTGGCACAGTAACCTGGCACTTCCGTGAGGACACTGACCAATGCCCCAGTCTGTCAGTTGATAAAAGCAATGGTTACATCAACATGGGAATTAATTTCTGCTATAACCTTGCACGACCACAAAGTTCAGTTGGGAAAAAAAAGACAGCGGATTTAGTTTAGATTAAAAAAAAAAAAAAAAAAAAAAAAAAAAAAAAAAAAAAAGCAGACACACACATTCCACAATCCCCTTTCCACCCCCCCAGCCCATTCCTCATATCTAACCACAGACATCTGAGGAGGTTCACAGATATTCTTTCAACTTTCCATGAGGAAAAAAAAAAAAAAATCTTTCTTCAGAACCCACAGAAATCCCACTCCATGTCAGGAAATATTTCTTGAGTCATTAGCCAAAATATCCCTCTTTCACTTCAGTATTAAGTCATGGTTTTTTAACTTTGGAAAGTCATTTGTTTTACATCTGCACTTCAACAACTCTCCCAGTGCTGGTGGAAGGCCCAACCTATTTGCACATTTAATAAATACACTTCCTAATGGTTTGTAATCACTGTAGTCAAAACTAATTTTAATTCTAGTGATAATTACTTCCATAGACATTTAATTAGTTGATATTCACACGACTAAAATTTAGATTACAACTTGTATAAATTTGCGACCCATAATACAGTGACAAAAACAGACTGTGAACTGTGTGTAAGAAAAAGCAAATAATATGAAACAAAACAATGAAATTCAAAGTTGCAACCGTGACTAAAATTATACTGCACTACAGCTTACTGAAGAGCAATTCATAAAGTTTTCAGGTTATTAAGAGATTAGAGCTTTCATCTCCTGTCCCAATACCTCTAGGTTAGCAGGGTTTCTAGTTTAACATAGCAATAAGAAACAAATGTTGTAATTAAGTTTTTGGAATGAGAGTCAACCTTCATAACTGCATACACAGTAGTAATCAAGTGTAAGCAGCCAACTCTTGTAGCTGCTAATAGAGGGCGAGTTACTTCATCACATTTCACTGGTTAGTATGGAACCCTCCCCTAACGCAGAGGATGAAGGAGTCACCTATGAAGTCGGTGGAGACAAAAAGGTAAAGATCAATTCTAAACACCAGCTTCTAATACAATGTTGCCATCTTCCAAATATTCATTTCATATCACCAGAAAAGTTCTCTACTTGAGGCATGTTATTTGAGACTTCCCTCTCCCCAACTGTTTTGTTATAGTGAGATTTTTTACTTCATTTCCTCTGTAAAGTATTAATGACATTGCAATTAAATTTCAGTTGAAACTTCAATACTATTAAAATGTTTTTGATGGCTCTGAGGTGTTTTACTTTATCAAATATTTTATTATGCAACTAACACTTCTTTTATCAAATGATGAAAGCACAAATTTAATAATTTTAAAATAGAACATAAAAAAAAGTCAGTGTATACATCATATGTAACAGGTCTTGTTTGTAAGCACAGTAGTAACTTTTAAGGTTTCCATTAGTAACATCAAAACCAGAGATTTCCAAAGTCTTCCAGAGATATGCTGGGTTGGGGTTTTTTGCTCATCAACCTATTGTCAATTTGAAGGGGAAATGTGAAGTTTCTGCTTTATCAATACAATCTCTTTAACATTTTTCTCTGAAGGATTACTCAATTGATTTTGTTTGGGTAATCAACCAATCTCAATTGCAGCCTGGTAAATTCTGAAAACTTTATGGATCTGACTACAGCAGTTACAGATTAGGAATATAAGCAAAATATTAGTCCCTGATTGTACACATATGGCATTTGCTTTTCATGCAGAAGCATAAGGAGGCTCTGAAATGATGTTCTGAAAAAATTAAATTCCCTGTTTAACTTTGCCATCTGAGCTGCTCCTCACCTGTAAACATCTGGAGAGAGAGCTCAAAGAACAAATACTAAGAACAAAACCACTGGAAAAAGGAAATAAGAAAACTTTCAAGAGTTTGAACAGACTGTGTGGGTTTGAAAAAGAAGGTTTAATTTCACCTCCACATAACTGAAACTGTCACTCAGATATTCCGAACAGTGAAGCTGCAGTGATGCTTTTTTGGGTGCTCTGTGAACTTCAGAGTTGTGAGACGTGAAAGCACCTACACTACTGCAGCTGCGTCACCCTGACTTTTGTTTGATCCTTTTCAAGGCTCCAAAACAGCCGCAGAATCTACAGCAAGCGGTGCCCAGGGAAGGAAAGTAAGGCATTCCGTGTGGGTCCTGTTACAGCTCCCAGAACAAGAATTACAGGAGAGAACAAAGCCTGTTCAGGGACACCCCACAGCACAGAAAACTGACACAGCCAAAGTTCCGGTTCCTTCCTAGTAGAAACAGGTTTTACCAGATACACAGTAACAGAAGAATTCCACCAATACAGTTCCACTGCTTGCCAGAAGTAGGAAATGACATGGGGAGCCAAGTATCAAGTAGATTTCTTTCCCTTGCAAGAATGTTACACTGCCCACTTGAACAGAATAGAGTAATAGTAAAATATATTCTACAATGCTTCATTTAGAAGTTCACAAGACTCACTTTTGACTTCTTGCAACAGTCTCATGATTTACACAGTGCCATAACATCTCCGAGTAGCTGCCACAAGTCAGTTCTCATTTTAAAGTAGTACAAGCAAAAGCCATGCACACTGGTATTGGCCAGTCTTGCTTCATATCCATTTAAAAACTGAGCTTACCTTAAAGATTTCTCAACTACCTGTGTACGAAAAACTTCTTCTTGGTCCAAGTTTATGGTACAGAAAAAGTCTCTCATTTTGTTGGGTACTAAGTGTTTGGCGTCATCTGTAAATAAAAAAAAAATATTGTAAATATTGCAGGGGAAAAACAAAATGTCAGGTACAAGAATGTCACAGTTTTAGTGTCTTCAAAAAATTTACTTTTCCATTCAGCATGCGTTTTGATATTAATTTTCAATTTGTAGACTTCAAGAGGGCAGAGAAGTTGCTACATCCATCTTCACATGGAATGAGAGTTGACAGGAAGAGACACACACTGACTCATGAACACCACTTCCTGCAGCACCTGCACTTTCCCTTGAAAGGTCTCATCTCTGGCTTGACCCTGCACAACGTGCTAAATCCGAGACACTCACAGCCTGAGGTCATATGGCATTAGGTCATAACACCAAGATATGATCTGCCTGAGCTATTGTTCACTCAGTATTTTCTCTGCAAATACTTGAGCTAAAGGAAGCTGATTAATAAGAATGTGCCCATCAAATCTTTACTTCATTTTCCACAACCAACAGCAGATTTTGAGTTGGCTGAGCCTTTGAAAATATACCCCTCATGAGTATTCATTTTTTCCTAACTAGTAGCAGGGGGAAATAATCACCTCTTAATTCAATGCAACATGGAAAAGAAGAAAAGGAAGTTTCTAATAAAAAGGAAAGATTGGCAGCACAAGAATACAAAGTTTTGCTGCGTGTTGAATCTAGGCCACTGCAATTACATGCTGGACATAAGGCAGATCTCTTAGGAAATGGTTCCCTCTAAGCAATCACAGTTAAAACCAGTTGAAGTTGGAAAGCTCTTCAAAAAATCCAAACGCTACACACATCTACATTAATTTATAGCAACACCGTTCTTTAGATAAAACAATGACTTCCTGCTTTGAACATCTGAAGAGAGCAAACAGACCCTTTCCACCTTTTATTTTGCTAAAAGAAATTACAAGTTTTTCTGGCACTCTCTCCCCTGAGAGGCTCCTGAACAGAGCAGGTCATCTGTCCCTGTTCCACCTGGTTGTCCAAACCATGGGCAACCAGAACTGCATTGGGTCTCAGCCAGGACCTCTCACAGTAGTGTTCATCCTTGCCTGCTGCTGGAAATACCTCTCCTCATGACACGTGGGATCAACTTCATTGAAACACTACCTATTTATATAAGATATTAAAAATAGGATGGAAAGTACATCAAAGTATTGAGTTGAAATTACTTTTATGTTTGAATAGCATAAGACCTTTCAGAAAGCACAGTTTGAAACTAGATTTGAAAGGTCGTACATGTTTTGTTTTTTTTTTTAAATGCAGATATGAAGTACAGTGAGTAAGCTTTATGCTGGTAAAATGTAAAATCAAAAGTTCTGTTTTCTCTCTCCTCCACACTCTTTGTGTTAGAGAGTTATTTTGAGTTCAGCTGTTACAGTTTTGGAAGTCAAGTAAGTAATGCCCAGCACTGGAAAGGCTGCCCCAACTGACTCTGAGCAGAGAACGTGACAGTTTAACAGGAACACAGACTGAACTTCAATCATGACATTTTCCAGGTCAGGGATATGTACACTGATGGAAAGCATGAACAGACACTTAAGGAACTTCCACAGTTAAAACTTGTGCTCTCAGAAGCATCAACAAGCTTTTCATCAACTTCAGTGTGGGAGAGGAAGAAGTACACACATCATTTTTAAACACCAAACTTCATGTTGACGGATTGAGAGACGTGAACAGAACCTGGTTTCAATGGCTTTAGACTCCAAAAAGGGACTAAACTCCAAGTTACCCTTAAGTGAGATATTGCAGGAGAACAAAGAAAAGCAACAGATTACCACTGCCTTAATTCTTTTTAAGGAAGAGCTAATTTAATAAAACATATGACAAATAAAAAGCAGTTCACCAATCTGGATGCAATCACCAGAGAGTTCCTGATACCAAAAGTTTGTCATTAAGAAGCATGAACTGGCTGTGTCAGCTGTTCCTGAGAAGAATCTTTATGTTTCAGTTAATACTTGACACAGTCTTATTTTCCCAGAAAATATTTAAAATATAATATTATTTAATCATCACTGTAAAGGCATCGTTCAGTGGACTTTGAAAGGAAATTACAGTTACTATAGTTTCATATTTTCTTAAAAGGAGTAAAAATTAAATATTTCTGAATAATTCATTATTTGTATGTATACTATGTTGCAGTTTTTCAGTTTTAAAAGAAACTTTCTACCCAGAGGAATACACAAAATAAAAGATTTGATTTCAGTTGGTTAAAGCATGGTGCAAGGCTGTGGGTTCAATCCCCATATGAGCCATTCACTCAAGAGCTGAAACTGATGATCCTTATGGGTACCTTGCAACTCTGAATATTCTGTCATCTGATTTTCTAATGAGTTAAAAACTCTTTATTTTGTAGCAAAAGTAGTCCTGGCTTTAAAGCATAGACAAACTTTTGGTAGGAAGAGAATCCTCAGTCTTGGGTTAAAAATAACCTCAGAGCACTTGTCAGGTGAAATAGAGAGCATGAGATTTCACATCCTTTCTAACACCTCTTAGTATCCGTAACCGTGGGAGACTTTTCACTCATATAGTGATCCACCTCTTCCAAGAAGCTATTTCCCTTTTTTTTTTTTTTAAGGCTCAAGTCTTCGATTACACTACATCTTCCCTTTTCTGAGAAACCTAAGGCTACAATGGTTGCATAAAAATCAAGTATTAACAATATCAGATATCTGCCTGAATGTTTACATTTTCAGTACATATATGTAATTTCCTCTGCTGAGTAAAAGTGTGCAATTAGTGTTCATCTTCTACATTTCTTTGTTCTGGGTCCCTGCCAGAAGACATTTATGCACATAAACTGAAGTATTTGCTTCATAGGACTAAACATATTATATAGCAACAATAAATTCCACTCCAGGAGTGCAGCAGAATCCAAGATAACCACACACTGTAGAAAACATGGGGCAAGTCTGAAAAAGAATACATCCTGGATTTTGTCAAATGAGCTCTAGGAGACAACAGGGACACTTTTCCAAGTGCTTCACTAATGCAGGTTTCTGTAAACACTCCAATCAAGGCAACTAAAATCACTTCCTGTACTTCTGTATGGCATAAAATGAAAACAGAAGCCAGAGCCTGAAACACTACACTACAAGATATGCCTAAAGCTACCTGACACCACATACCTTTGTCAAGCATTTTTGTCATTACTATGGCATATGAAACAGAGCCAGCAATACAAAAGCATTGTCAAAAAGAAAAGACAGTATTTTACTGGGTTTTTGGTGAAAACCTACTTAATAGTAATATTACATTTTCCAAAAATATTACAGAATCTTAAACAGGCAAGACCAGTTCATCTCACCTCACTCGAAAACTGGAAGCAGAACACTGGTTGCAAACACTAACAGCCCACAAAAACAGGGTACCAGGGACTGCAAATGTGTCCTTACTCAGGTTCCTCACTGCTAGGGATGCAATGGCTGCTTAAGCCACCTTTAGGAACATCTCAATTCTAAATCTGGTGTAATGATTTGTATAACATCACTAAATTTAGATTTTGCCACCGATTTGTGCATTGCAAAACACAGTATAAATAACAACTTTCTGCAGATGGTGTTTTCTATACATGCAGAATTACACAGAACTGATATTACCTCATTAAAACTACCGTGCTCTCTCATGCAACACACATAAAATGAATCAGTGTCAAGTTTTAATTGCCAGCAAAGCTTGGGCACCAAAATCTATTCCCCTTGTAAGAAGCACGCTATAAGGAATTCCTTCAGACAATGAACATCAGCTTTCCAAAGTAAGGTCTGCTATTGTTAATCCCTCCAGATCAAGGAGGGTTGCATTATTACATTTGTTTATTACTGTTCATTCAGAAGGTTTTCCCCCACAAAACACAGTATTAGAATACTAGCAAGAAGTGAACATAACAATATTTGTTGTGGAAAGAAGCCAAAAGAGCATGTAAGCATCAGAGGGCTCCCAAGCTTCCACAGCATATTTAACTCATTGAGAGTTTTAAAACAGGTTTTGTTTTCTTAGAAAAAGTAAGTAGGGTTACAAAGTGATTTTCACACTGTTTCAAGACACATCTTTTATTGCAGCTGTTACTTCCACTCATTTTTCAAATGGGTTCTTACAGGTCCATCTTTAGCAGTGAACTTTCCACATATTCCCCAGGAAGGTCAGAGTCCTCTGTTTACCAACACTTCTGTCAGGTAACTGAACATCTAAAGTTATGATACAACCGCAGGCTCACTCTGTAATGCATAAATGGGACAATAAAACTGGTTTCAATGTAAGTCTCAAGACATTCTGCTTTGTTTTTTAATGCTTAGTGGAAAACTTTCATCAAGTATCCCAAAATGTAAAACTGACTGAACGTTGTGTAGGACAGTGTTGACAAAACCTTACAATGAAAGATAGGAAGCAGAATAGTATCCAAAAAGAAGCCAGCTTCAATAATTTTTAGCAACCAATGTCTCATGTATTCCTCGGAAGCAGGTCATAGTCCTTCTTTCTAGGGAGTACTATGACCTGCTTCCTAGGGAATACATGAAACACTGGTTGCTTGAGATTATGGAAAACAGATTAAGAAAGGTGGGGCTGCTCAGCCTGGAGAAGGCTGTGTGAAGACCTCACAGCAACCTTCCAATATCTCATGGGGGAAGCCAGAGAGGGGCTCTTCATCAGGAACTGCAGTGACAGGATGAGGAGTAATGGGAACAAACTGAAAAAGTGGAAATTTAGGTTCAATATATGGAAGAAATTCTTTACTCGGAGGGTAGTGAGACACTGGCACAGGCTGCCCAGACAAGCTATGGATGCCTCACCCTCGGAAGTGTCCAAGGCCAGGCTGGATGGAGCTCTGAGATGGTCAAGCAGAAGGTGACCCTGCCCATGGCAGCAGCATTGGAACGAGATGATACTTAAACCAAACCATTTCATAACCCTATGATTCCATGAATTCATGCTTTAACCCCAAAACTAATGGCAAGCTTTTCTGAAGGCTAGCTGGCCTGTATTATTTCTGTGCTAATTGCTAACAGCAGCAGATCTCAGTGTGTGTTCAGCCTTGCCTACCCAACCACGTCCTATTGCTGGCACCTCGGAGTGAGAGCACCTCCGGCTCCACTCCAGGCCATCTCCTGTTTTCATGACCCAGTCTTCTATTTACTGAAGACACAGTAAATACATCTAGGCTACATGACGATATTTAAGTAAACACCGCTCCACTCCTCCACCAAACCTAATCCTTCAAACACGTTTTCACAACCGGTTCTCAACCCCAGCGCCATGCCCGATTCAACTTGCTTCGCTTCATTCTCAAAAAAGTCGATCGGCTGCGTGAGAAAGGAAACAAGCGGGCCGCGTCCGAGCGGTATGAATGTACTCCGATACCCCTGAGGAAGCCGCGGCACATCCTGTTTCCCCCACTCGCTTTGAAGTGCTCCCCAGCCGCACCGCACGATCCGTGCGCCTCCCCCAGCCCTCCGCCCGGCCCATCCGCCGGCTTCCCACGTTACCGGGGCTATCGCTACTGGCAGTCAGCACTTCCCAACTACCAAAATAAGGCCACCGGCCCCTCTCTCCGCCTCCTCCCGCTCGCACACACGCTGCACGGAGGCACGGGAGTACTGGCGACCGCTTCCAGAACAGCCCTTCACCACCAACTTCCTGCACATCGCTAATTTCGCAATTTCAGCCTGACAAACAGACTCCGATGCCCGAGGTCCGGGCGGGAGGGGGCATTTCCGTTCGCCCGCCGACTCCAGGGATCCCTCGGAGCCGCGGATGCTTCCCTGCCGCTCCGGGCCTCCCGCGGCCCCGCCGCGTCCGCGTATCCATCCATGCATTCATCCGCTCGCTCGCCGTCCCGCCGCGGGCCGCGCAGACCCCGGCCCAACCCCGCACGCGTGGTCGCTGCCGCCACAAAGCCCCTCCGCGGGGCCGCCGCAGCGCGGCCCGACCCTCACCCGGCCCGCGGCGGCCGCGGCCCCTCCGCGCCCTCCCGCCCCCGCCCCGCCGCCTCCAGGGCCGCCGCGCCAGCGCCCGCCCGTCTCGCCGCGGGGAGGGAGCGGCAGCGGCGGGGCCGGGGCGGGAGCGACACCTGAGCGCGGCGCCCACGGGCGCTCGGCCCCACCGCGGTGCCGCACTTACAGATCTTTCCCCGTAGGTTCTGCAGCACCCGCACCTCGTCGCCGCCGTCTCCCGCCGCCATCGCTCCGGCGCCGCCGCCGCCTGCGCAGTTCGGCGCCGCGGGGGAAGGGAGAGAGGGAGAGAGGGAGGGAGGGACGGGGGGAAGGAGCGGCCCGCCCCGCCCCGCCCCCGCCGCCCGCGGGCACCACCGGCCGGGGCGGGCGGGGGGCGCGGCGCCTGCGCCGGGCGGCTTCTCCCGCTGCGCTGCCGGGCCGCTCCGCCCCGGGTCCGCGCCCCGCGCTCCTTCCTGCCGGCCCGGGGCCCTGCGCTGCCCGCCGCCGCGGGTTCGGCCGGTTCCGGAGTTCGCCCTGACCGCCCCTTCCCCTGCCCTGCAGTCAGGAAGACAGGACATAGCCTTAAGCTGCGCCAGGAGAGGTTTATGTTAGACGTCAGGATGAAATTCTTCACAGAAAGGGTGATTAGACAGTGGAATGGGCTGCCAAGGGAGGTGGTGGAGTCACCGTCCCTGGAGGTGTGTAAAGAAAGATTGGACGTGGCACTCAGGGCCAGGGTCTGCCTGACAAGGTGATGTTGGGTCATAGGTTGGACTCGATGATCTCAAAGGTCTTTTCCAACCTAATTGGTTCTGTGGTTCTGTGCCTCCCACCGGGGCAGAGGGCTCAGCAGCCCGGCACGTTGAACGCTGTGTTCTCTGTGCTGAGATTGGTTACCTTAAATGGCAGGTGGTCCCATTAATGGAATGAGTGGTCTGTGGTGTGCCAAGCGCCTGTCCCTGTGCCAAGCACGGCACGGGCTCCGCTGCTGTCACTAGTTCACGTTCAGCTGTTCGGCCGTGTGAGAAATGCCATGAAACAAGTAGGAAATGGCTCGGCTGCCAGCACTGCCCCAGGAGCAAGTGTCGGGCTGCCTGCGGAATGCCACAGGCAATGCTTCCCTCAGGGGTCACACAGGCCTTTGCATCGCATTTTCTGCCATGGACTCTTGAAGACACTGATCCTAATGTGAAACTCTGGGATCTGGCTTACACTCAGACTTCACTAGGGTCCTGCATTGGTGGTGGGCGTCTGTCTTGGGCCTGCACAATCCACCCAGTGCCGTCAGCTGCAGGGTGACCCCTCCACTTTGGTGTCACTCCAGGTCAAACTGAGGCTACTTCTGTTCCCACACCTTGTAGGCAGAGTCTAGTGAAAGCATGTAGTAAGTGACAAATCCTAATACACAGGTAGTTCACCTGCCTAAAGCTGTTTCAGGAAGCAGTACAGGACTAGGGTTCTTCACTCTACATGTAAAGACCTTCTTCAGTCTGTCCTGCTGTTAACAGGAAATTTGGAAAGTTCAGGCCAGCATCTGCCATTGTCTCTAACTGAAGTCCCCTGCTGTGGTGCTCTGGCCATTTTTTATTTGTCCTGCACAAACCTTGCTGTTATCACTATGGTATGGGATGGAGCCATATAATCTGTCATCATTTCTTGATGGCTTTTCCTGCATCCAACTTCTCCCCCACTGCTTCTTCAGCAGTGGTGAAGTTCCTTCCTCATCCCCACACTCCACATTGTGTGTTTCAAGGCAAGCAGGGTACTGGTGGTGAATAAACTTCTTCATCACACCCGTAACAGGTGGACTTGCGTGAATGCAAAACCTAAACCTGACAAAGACATGAGTTTGCATAAGCTGAATTTTAACCTGTTGGAAATGAGAGGTTCCTCTACAGTACAAATTGAGGATCTGATTATCTACAGCTGGCTGTCTAGGCTGGTTGTCCTGTCTGGCTGGTGAACTGAGGCTCACCTGGGCAGAGTCGGAGCTTTGATCTGGGAAAGCAGCAGGGCAGCACCCTGAGAAGGGAGGTGTGTGCTTGAACTATGCATTGCCACACTTTGGAAGGCAGAGCGACTCTACGGCCTCCATATTCTCTCAAAAGTTATGACTACAGTTGGGGTTTACTGTTTTAATTTAGCATCAGCTGTCTTTAAAGCACTGACCCACATTATCAATTCAAGTTTTGCCACTGTCTGATTCCTGACAGTTTTATTTTAAAAATAAGTTTTGCTTTAGTCTAACATACGATATTCGGAACACTGTTGCAATTGCCTAACATTCATTTTTGGCCTCTTTTAAAGTTACATTTTAGGGGTATGTTTATGACAGGTAAGTCTGTGCAGCTAAGGACATGGTTGAAACAAACACTGGTGTGCTGAATTGCAAACTTACTGGAAAGACTGATTTAACAATGGGGATGAACTGTGGGGGATCTTTGCTTCTTGTGAGAGAACCTCACAGCCAAGGGGCTGAACTGTCAGTGATAGCTGCAGTATTAAGGAAGTTTAGCCCGAATAATAGTAATGATAATGCAGAGTGGCTTATTTCAAATGCTTCTGCCTGTCATGTAGCTGTCATGCAATCTCACTCCCCAGAAGAGAGCAGTATCATTTATTACATTTGTTCTAACTCTGGGTGTTTGATAAATGAGGACTGACTAACATTTTGTTTAGATGCACAAACTTCATGATGATCCACTTGTCTTTTTAATTAGCATTTCAAACAGAGGAAAAAAAAAGTATTTATTACAATTAGCAAACTTCTAACTTTTTTTTAGTTACTTATCTCTCCTGACAACCATCCCAAAACCACCTGCATAATTTAGCCTAAGTTTGCTTTTTAATGCAGGTTACAGACGAGTGACACCTAGCTGAAGGGGAAAGTACTTTGAATATGCATGGTTTCTATTTTGTATGTATCTTCATATTTCCATATGCAATTAGATATTTGCATTTTGAACTATGTTTCTTGACAGAAGCCCAAAAAAGTAAAGTGTGTAAAATACACAATCTACACACAATACTACAAGGTTACTAGCAGAACTGAAAAGAGTTTTTCAAGTTTTACGTTCTCATGAACACCTGTGAGATGTTGTAAAGTACTAAACACAGTTCACCTGTGTTTCCAGCCCTCTGAAACACTGAGCAGGTAGATTCTGTTCTGTATTGCATTCACCCTGTATGATGCCAGGAGATACCATCACTTCCCTTGAGCTCTGGCATGTTTTCATTTCACTGTTCTGACCTTAATGGACTACTTGGTAACTGTGTTGCTTAATCCTCCATTGAAATAACTATTAGAAGATATGCATCTGTGGATCATATAGATTATATAAGTATTAAAACAATTTAAAAAATGGAGAGACTTACAGAAAAATAGGAATATGTTATTTTAATTAAGCAAAAACAGAGTTATAATCACTCTTTCTAAAAATAAAATTAGACTCTTTATCAATCCTTAACATCTGCATTTAATATTTTCTTCTAAACAAAAATACAGATGCAATTATGTAGCAAATTACAGTCTTTGACAACGTATAGTATTTACCTTCTCTTACACTTACTTTAATTCTAATTTGGTCATTAATACTTGATTCATTACTGCAACATGTTACTTGTAGTAAAAGTGCCACAATTGAACTATAAACATGACATTGCCATCTTAAAACTGCTTTGCTATAAACTGTAGAGAATATACAGAGTTACAAAGTCATTGTGTTTTTATCAAAATATACAAACCCCCCCCAACCTAACACAAGCTAACAATATTCTTCTTATGAACTATACAGTTATATAAAATATTTGTAAAATTATCTTTGTATTTATAAATATTCTACCTTATTTGCTTTGGTCTATATTTATCACCATACAAGTCCACTTAGAAGATACCTCTGTATACTTTCTTTGAAACTTTCCTGTGTTTATTATTCTATTATCCTTTTTTAAAGTGGAACCAAAGCTGCCATGAAACCAGAATTTCTCAAAGGGTTCACAGCATTCACCAGTGATAGAATAAGTAAGTGGACTGTATTATTACTTCAATCAATACTGTATTATCATTTCAATTGTAGTTTTATTGTACCCAAGCTATAGTTTCTTTTAAAATATTCAAGAAGACGAAGTTAAGTAACAAATTGTGAACCATCACAGAGAATGAAGTCAAGAACCACTAACCCTTGTTGTGACTTAATTTTTTAACACTTCACAGGGATGAACATACATGACTATTGGAAATGCAGACACGGTACAACAGAGCCCTATCATATAAAATGCAACTTGCAGACAAACACCTGCTTGGACTTTTTAAAGCATCTCAGTTAAAATGAATCACACTTCTACAAAATGGTATTAACTGGAGTTTTTTGGTGCTGTCTTTCAGAATCCTGTTCTCCCAGTTCTTAGTGAATTGTGCAGCTGCAAGGCTCACCATAATCCTTTGCTGTGGTAGGATGAGGGAGGCAAGAAGGCCAACACTCCTTCCTCCAGCAGCCCACTCCTGGCCCCTCTCTGCTGTGGCCATGGGACACTGCTGGAATGGTTGGTGGGATCACTGAGAAGGGACATCTGAAGGTTAAATGTTGCATTTAAGGCATGGAGATGACAGGGAACCCCACAAACTGGCCCTACACCTGTTTACAGGTGTAGCATCAGGGATATATATGGAAGCAGGAGTCTTATTTATCTACTCCTCTCAAAACCAAAGTATTTGCGGGGAGTTGCTCTAGTGTTTGTGTCCGAGCATTCTTCCAGGATGAGGAGGAAAACTCTGCCTGCATGTCCTTCTGTTGAGAAGAACTATATATAGAAATACATTTATTTCTAAAAGACAAGAGTTGCAGACCCACCAGGAGGTGGACATTTCTGTACAGGATTTCTGTTTCAGGAGAACAATTTTCTTTAAACCAATGCACCTGAAGAGCTCACCAGGCCAGCCACTGACATGGGGATTGATTTATGCAGTTTGGAAGACTAGCTATAGCAAGTTCCACTGAACCTTTATTAAATGTCTCAGAGATATATAAATCTGGAATACTCCTCACACCAGCACTCAGACTTAACAGTTATTATGGTAACTACAAAACTGAATATGGAAAGGAAAAGAGTAGTTTAAACTCCTGAATATGTTCTGTAAAGGTTGAGTTACAGAAAAGCATGGCAGAACTCAAATGTACTTCGGCACACCCAAGCCCATGAAACACTTCCAACCTTCACTTTAGAATACACAAGATTACAATTATTTCCTTTATGAACACATTACTTTTGTTAAAAAAAATGCAATATATGGTTTCTGCAGCAAAAATTCCTTCTACAGAATACACCATGAACCTACCTATTTCTTTTGCTTTGAATGATTCTGACTCAAAACCATAACTGTAAAATAGTTCAGTGACTAGTTTCTTGTAATGCTAAGTAGAAGGGTTTGGGTTGGTAATTTTTCTTTCTCTCTGTTAGAGTCAGTTGTGACAAAAGTATTTTTGTGTTCCAAATTAAATTTGTATTATTGCAAACACTACTTTTTCTGTGTTGTTTTTTTTTCTTTTGCATATATTGACACACATTTAGATGAAGAAATTTGACCTTACTGATACGTTTCCCCATTCAATACATCTTTATCTTCTCCAATATATAGTTTTCAATTATTCTTCTCTTTTGCACAATTGTCACTCAGAGTATAACTTCTGGAGTTACATTCTGTGTTTTTTTCACTTCACTTCCTTCTGAGCCAAGGAAATGTGGGTTTTCCAAAAGTTTAGTGCTTTCATTGCAAAACTGTTCTTTTCTATCTTGTGTGCCTGGACTTTTGAATAGATGCTTCTTCTGGTGCATTCCCAGAGCAGCCGCAGTCTTGCAAATTTTGGGGCACTGGAAGCAAGCATATCCTTTTCCATTATGTTCACGTACGTGCCTTTGCTCATGGTTCCTTTTGGTAGAAAGATACAAGAAGCTCTGAAAGCAGAACTGACAGTGGTAGCGTTTTTCTCCAGTATGAATTCTTTCATGTATTTTGAGTGTTTCATTTAAAGTGAATGCCTTATTACAGTATTGGCAGACAAAATCTTTGACACCCAGGTGAATACGTTCATGTTTCTGGAGATTTCCAGGAACTGAGAAACATTTACCGCAGGTTTTGCAAGTGTAGGGCTTTTCCCCAGTGTGACACCTCATATGCATTTTTAAAGTGGATGGACTTTGAAATTGTTTTTGGCATAACTCACAAATGTAAGGCTTTGAAGCAGCTACGTGCAAGTGTACGTGTTCTCGAGCTTCTGCTGTGGAAGACTGGTCTCTTTCACAGAGCTCACAATGAAGATTAGGCATTTCTGTGTTCTCCTCCTGGCTGACCGCCTTTTCCTCGGGAGCATTCCTGAGCTCATACTCTCGACTGCATGTGTTGTGGCTTTCCATACCGGTGTTCTTGCTTCCGTGCTTTTTCCTCCACTTGGTCTTTTTAATTTTTCTTAGCTGTTTGGATTTCTTTTTTGGTTTGTAATTATAATAAGGTCTCCAGGGTTTATCACTGGAGTCCTGGTCACTAACATCATCACACATTTCTGTCAGCTCCAGGCATTCTGAGCTGTAGAGTCTAGACGGACTTTTTTCTTTTATCTCCATTTCTGGTTCTTCAGTGAGATTGTCCTGTTTGGACTCATGTTTGGATTTTCGGCCCCTTTTACAAAACAGCTTAGATCCTAATATATGTCTTTTTACAATGGCTTCATTACCGATTTTTACTGTTATCTGGCAAAGAGGTGCCACATTGCTGTCAGCAGATGTTCCAGGTAAGGCAGGCTTTGCAATGTATGTTTCAGTTTTACTGGACTCTTGGACAGTATTTGTAGTTTTGTTACATGAACCTCCAGATCCTGGCACGTGCTGCACATCCTCAGTTGCTTCTGCTCTGTTGTACAGCAGTGTTTTCTTTTTCTCCTTAATAGTTTTTGATTTTGTAATGCACTTCCCGTAATTATCTGACCCATACTTACAGTCGTCACTTACTGACTGACTGGGTAGGTTATTTGAAGATTCTGTCTTACTGTTTTCTATGGAAGTGACTGTTTTACTGTGCATTATTACTGATGAAACTCTGCTACTGTGCATTATAACAGAGGGTGCAGAACTGCTGTAACTGATGACAGAGGTTGAATTTTCATTCACGTTAGCTAAAGACACAACTGAAGAATCACACTCCTGCGAACCTGAGTCATTTGCAGCAGTGGAAACTCTTTTTTCAGCTGGGAAAAAGTTCCTCTGCAGGTCAGAATTTAAGATACCTACTCCCCAAGAGGAAGAATTCTGAGTATTTGTGGAAGATGCTGTATCATTACACGAAGATGTATCCAAGGCCAGGGTTCTGTTGTTTGACATTATACTATGTTGAAAATTCAGCGGTGGTAGCTCAGAGCTAAGAGAACTCGGAATGAAACAGTTAGTAGAAGCATTTTCATTAGCCTGGGTACTTGTTGGAACATTTTCATAGGAAGAATTTCGATAAGATTTATAAGGCAGTCGCCTGCATTTCATAGGTAAGAGTCGATACAGTTTGTACGGGTACATACTTGGTTTTAAACCACCATTGGCCGTCTTTTTATTTACTGACAGGCGATGGTCAATGGCATGGAAAGACTTCTGGTGATTTTTCAGTATATAGTAAGTCATGAAGGTCTCCAGACAGAAAATGCACTGGTAGCGCCTCTCCCCAGTGTGCCAGATCTCATGTCTGGTGCGGTACTCAGCTAACGCAAAGACTTTATTGCAGTAGTGACAAGGGTATGTTCTTCTCCAGGAATGCACGTTTGCGTGTCTTCGAAGGCTGGACAGTGTGACATAACTACGCTTGCAAACAACGCAAGTGTATAATATCTGCCCATCAACGACTTTAACCAAATGATCCGTTTCTGGTAAAGTGCAGTTTGCATTGGAACAATCAGTGATGCTGTTTTCAGACAACAGAGGCTGTGTGTTCGCACAGGAACTTCCATTCTGTCCCTCTGGAGCAGTACAGTTATCTGCAAAATTTTTTTCATTTCCACTGTGAACTGGTAAGTTACTTGATCTCATGCAGACTTGTTCATGACTTTCCAGTATATTTAGATTTGCAAATTGTTTACTACAGTATTTGCATATGAAAGTTTCCTGACGCTCTGAATGGAGCTGAAGGTGAGCAGTGAGTAACACCCGGTCATTGAATGATTTCGCACAACAGTTACAACTGTAAACAGGTGGAGTGGCAGTCGCCCCAGATGCAGAGACATTAGCAGAAGTGTTTTCCTCTTCTCTGGATACATGCAAATCTCCTGCTTTATTTTGAGATTTTGGAAAGGAAGTAATTGTCTGATCAGTAACTGCCTCGTGCTGGACTTCTGCAGTGGTTACGGTAGAGGCTGGTACTTTTGCTACAGCCAAACCAGTGCCCTGGGGCTTGAAGGCTGACTTAGGAGTGCCACCAGCTTGTTTTCCCTGCTGAATGACTGGGGTGGCTTGGTGATTTTCATAGTGGTCCTCACCCACCTGGTATGAAGGACTGCTGTCCTGGTCAACAAAAGGTGCTCCTTGTGAAGTATCTCCCCCAGAAGAAACTGCATAGGAGTGTTCAGCCAAGGTACTGGCTGGCTCAGCATCTTTGCACACATCGCTTCTGTTGAGGCCGATGTTGGGAGCTTGTATTGTCTCAGATACCTTTTTAAAGCTGGCCCTCAAATCAAGGGGAGAAAACAAATTGTTTTCTGTTTCAAAAATTGAGAATGCATTTGTAATTCGCGGTCCATTTGTCACAGCAGAATCTTCGTGTCGCTTTTCATGTTTTTCCTCTTTGACAGTCCCTTTTTCATTAACGCAGTATGAATAGGGACAGGGGGAACTTGAAAAATTTACATCTGTAAGATCTTCCAGAAATGATATTCCCAGTTTTTTCCCTGCAGCTGCAAGGTCCGTTACAGTTTCCTGCCTCTTAACAACTACTGTGGAACTGTAGATGTAATTCAGTATCTCTGTAAAAACTTCAGCTTTGAGATCATCTAACTCCAGCACATGACCTGAAATACAGATAGTACGACTCCAAAAAATGTTTTTAAAGTAAAGGCTTGAAGCTGCCAGCACATTACTATGGGCTTTAAATTTGGTGTCTTCCACAATTATGGTGACATCGCATAAAATACCCCGAATGCGCTGTTCATTTAAAATGGAAAGTACAGTGTCACTGTGGAAGTCGTCCTTGAGATCCTTTGAATGGGACATGACTGTCATCTACAAGAGAAAAAATGTAAATTAGAAGGCATTTTTCATCCATTTCAGTTACAGATTAAGTTTACAGTGCTGTATTTATTTATATATATTTATATATATATATATATATATATAAATATATATATAGTTTATTAACTTTTAAAGTTTAAGAATGAGTAAAATTTTGAGTAATATTTCAGGTTTAAGTAATATTATATTCTCTGGTGCCAACACTACTGCAGGATATGTCTGTCCAGATCAAGGAGGCAGGAGTACCAGAGGAGCCCTCCCACTCCCTATCCAGCTTGAACCTGCTGTCTATCCTGTGCCTTTCCCTGGGAATGCAGCCGATGGCTTTTGCTCTGCCAGAGGGTGCAGCTGCTCAGGGTCACCCTGAAGGACTCCCTGAAGCCTGGATGGAAATCTGGAATTCCCCAGCATTCCATGGAGGGAGCTGGCACACCTGAAGGGGGAGGCTGTGCTGCCGAAGTTCTGTGTGGAGTGAGGACTTTGCTTTCTGGGTTGTTTGTCAGACACCGACTTCACAACACGGCAGCATCTGACCCCCCTTACCAAGCTCATATTTAAATCACAGCAAGAGAGTCTCAGTTTCAGGATAAGGCTTTATAAGCAGGTGAATGCACAAGGAACACCATTTGGTAGACAGCAGTGAAGTACCTGTAACACTATTTATGTGAACAGAATTTTTTTTTGAATAGTGATTAAATTCACTCAATTATTTACACTACTTTAAAATTACTGAAAAGTTTTGAGTAAAACAAGTAAAAAATAATGGAATAACAAGCAGAAAATGAGAGGTTTTTTCTTCAGTTATAGTTTAGATGTAGTGTTCACACTTTATAATTAGGTAGTGTGTTCTTAAATTCTTTCAAATAACAAGACTTAATTGCAATAATAAGTGCCATTAAATAACTGCTAATATATAATAATGAAGTATAATGCTAACAAAAATTATATCGATTAGCCAGGATGTTATGATATGAATATACTGGTTCATTTCACTGAGAAAAAACATGCAAAATATGAATGAAAAATACTCTGAAAAAAATAGATTAATTTGCCAGTTGAATTTGAGTTTTGACAATTTTTGCCAACTGAATTTTGTATCTGGTGAAAATCTCTGTATCCACCAGATATTTTTTCTCAAATTCTGATCTGTACCACATAATGAGGTTTTTTCCCCATGTCTGGAGCAGTGTTTTTAACTACTACTGTCCATTTCTGACTTCAAGTCATGAAGAAATACTTGCGCTAGTGGCAGTTACCAATCACTACAGTAAAAAAAAATCACACTTCTTAAAGATCCTTTTCTTCAAACTTGTGAAAGCAAAATGCACCTTAAGGAATATTACTGACAGAAATTTTTAAGAGAGGCTAAAATTTTACAACACTCTAAGTTAGAATTTACCTTCTAAACACTCCATCTTCTGCTCCAAACTTTAATTTTCAGCTTTAAAATTTTTATGATGACCTTTACCCTCAAATACTTAATGTTAGGAATGTCAATATATAAGATGGGTTTGATCCAAATGGCAAAATAAATGCTTGACCCATATTCACTCGGCAAACAGCAATGGCCATTTAGAACACATTGGCTCGTTCACCCAAAATATTGGGAAGTAATCCATTCTGGAAAATAGGATTGTTATCACAAAGTTAAATAATGCAAGTCATACACTCCTGCTCTAGCTCATCTAATTACACTTCGGACACTTTTATCACAAATCCACAAACCACTTCCCTGCAAATCAAATTACACAAAAAGCAGCAACAACCTTACTGCGAAGACAAACATACCATGAACAAGAGTGTAATTTGCTACATTACAGATGAAGCTTGGAAGTAAAATTTTTACCTTGCAGCATGGCCACTGCTTCTATCAGGAAGGGTGCTGTCTATGCAAATAGTCAAAATTTCTAATAGACTTTGATGGCTGAGAATTTTCAATGCACAGAAGGCAGAACAAAACTCTCATTCACAAAAAATACCTCTGCTGTTACCCATGATATGCCATGGATGTCAAGAAATGAATTCATCAGTATAATGGTGATAGAAACATACATGAATATTATTTTGATTATTTGATCACTCTCAGCAGCTGTAAATCTAGATGCAATGTCTTGTGCCTTGAAATCGTAAAATCACAATTTATGGTGGGTTTGTTTATGACACTAATTTGGCTTAAAATAAGGGATATTTACTCATGTGGAATGGCAACCTGAAATTCACAATGGTTAGGTAGAGTCATCTGCTTTGGTCTGGTATCTGAAAACCCAGATGTAACTGTAGGTAGTTTCTGGCATATCAAGTCTACAGAAAGCATACTGACAATTCTTTTCCTCCAGCAAGCAGCCACTATTCCATAATTGATTCCTTTTCCTCATTGACAATGTCTGAGATTACATCTGACTTGCTCATGTGATGTGGTATTAGAAACCAACTGTCAGACATCAAAAACATTTCACAACAGGAGCTATTGATAGGGTTATTTCCTGAGTATAGGAAATAAATGATGTCAACTCTACCTCCCAGTGAACTGCCCCACAGGAACTTGCCTGTGTTTTTTCTGTTTCTTTATTGGAGACAGCTGGTTTTAGTTCAAAGACACATCATCTGACAGACGGTTTGCTAAGTGTATCAGACTGCTACTGCCATGCTGAGAGGCATACAAACCCAAGTGGGTTTAGTACAAGTCTTATTATTCAACTAATTATTTCAAAATTTATCTTCCTAAATACTTCTTCCTAAGAAGTAAGTATTTTAAATTTCTACTTGCCACATACATAGACTGCCTGCTTTTGCAGTCCTGGATAATTTGGTACGCTCAGTAAAATACTAAACTAGATTCCTTGTGTCAACATTCTAGAAATTATCATTTGCTATTTGGGAATTTAATTTTTCTTTTTCTGTGTGCTAAACCATATGCTAGATATCTTATTGGAAAGTTACACAGAAAAAATCCAGAGCAATCATTTTCCAGGGCCAACACTTTTTTCTTTTTCATCTCAACCTACACATACCTCAAATAGTCCATTTATTCATGTCTGTAATTATTCTCTAGTGCCTTTTGTTTCACCTGTCTTCCTTCCTGCATTTGTAAAAACATGTCTGAAAAGCTATAAAATCAAAATGCCCTACCTAGCACACACACATAAATGGAGTATTTTAGGAATATTTTCCATTCCATTTGCAGTTCATACTGTAAAATGAAAACCTGCTCTTCACTTTCCAAGAGAGCACTACCAAGAACCATGATACACAGAGATCTAATCTTTCAGATGTGTTAGCATTAAATATTTTTCATTAAAACACTGGAAAGTCCATTCAGAATGTAACTATTCTTCTGTATGATTTTTATTATAGAGTTATGGAAGAAATTTTTGTTTTATTTGTAATTTTTTCCCAAAACATATATACATATCATTTGACCTGTTAAAGGGCAACAAAACTCCTCAGCCAACTAATCCCTCTTTTTTTAACACAAATCTGTCTCTTAGTGTCATACTTTTTACCCTCAATCCAGACATAAGTGATTTCTTAGGAATCTGAACAGTACCTTTGTATCATTACCTAATGGTCTTTGGTACACCTATGAATAACTTCAGGTTCAGAACAACAGAATTTTTAATTGGGAGTTACAGCACTATTTGCAGATTTTCTGCAAAAACAGTAACAGATTTAACCTGTCCTTAAAAGTTGTTAAATCACTTGGAAAGATAAGATTTAAATATTCTTTCAAGTGTAACAGTCAGTAGGTTTATTAAATTACAGCAGTACCTTTTATGACATCAACAGAACACCACTCCAGGACAATAGTCACAAATGAAAATAAATAATATTAAAAGTTAATGTCACGATCAAAGATCGATATATCCAAACACAAATTTGACTACTTATGCCTCGCAGATGACGCTGCTAATTATAAACAGAGAAGCCAGCTCTACGTGGACACAGCTGAGAGTAGAAGCTACTGTTAATTTTTATATTAACATTACTCTGAATTCAACAAAGAGTTCACAAGAAGTTTTACTGACCCATGAATACGAAGATGAGTTTTTTTACTACCAAAGAGAACTATTATAATCCAGGAATATTCTTTTAACTTCTGATAATCTTTTGAAATCCACTGCCAGACAAGTGCACCCCACTACATACGACATTATTCTATTCCACTTCAGTCAGCTAAATTTGAAAGACAAGCTAGTGGCGTAACAAAAAATCTCCAAAGCATTAGGGGCAGTTGCTTGTACCCAGGCAAAATCAAAACCAGCAAGAATAAATGATGAACTGTAGCAAGAATTCTCCCTGTTCTCTTACTCCATAGATTTCTACTGGGATTTTAAAGTGCTAATATATTCTAGTACTAACCAACAGGACACTACAGAAATATGTTCAGTCCGTATCTTCCTTATGTTCAGTTTCACCCTACTCTGTAAAGGTACTCTGAAGTCTCTGTTTTGTTTCCAGACGGCTTCCCCAGCCGAGGAGGAACATCCACCTCTATCTAAGTCTACTAAAGGGTGCTGGTTTTGTCCTAGAGCAGAAACGGAGTCAGGCAAACAAAAATCCCCAAACAACCACACACACACACATTCCCCGAGCTCTGATCCTTGCTTACCTGGAAACCTACTGTGCAACCATCACTGCTACGGTGACTGCCCAGTTTTTTCTGGAATCATTTCACCAGTTCCATGTCGGCAGCAGGGCTGCCTGGATCAGGGTGCTGCAGCCTCCCTGCAACCTCGGGCATGCAAGGCCGTGTTCGTGCTGTCTAATGATGTTAATGATGTCTAATGACTTTCAATAGCTCGCAGGAGCGTGTAGCTTAGTGCTCACTCTACAGAGCTACACGTTACTTCTTCAACTGCACTGAGAGACTTTCTCTTTGGACTCTCGCTACTCACATCCTTCCCTCCCTGTTGCTATAGAAGACCATTACTTTAAATATTTTTTTCAGCCTCGCGCTTTTCTCTTTTAATTCAGACAGCTGGCGGGGCTGGGGTGGGGTGATGGAATTTAGCCTAAGAGTATGTCAGTGTTAACAGACCTCTCATGCCCCGCGACGAACCATTCTTTCAGAGCCGGGACTCTTGTCCACTATTAGCATCCCGACCTCCATTCTCTCGCTCCCCGCTTGACGCTTCCCATGACCTCTCCCACCACGGGAACAGCCCGTGCGGCCTCGGCAGCGCCTCGCTGGCACAGGCAGGACGAGCCCGTGCCCGGGCGCTCGGCGGCCGCCCCGCTGCCCCGGCCCGGCCCTTCCCGCCGCGGGTGGGCTCCGCCGACCCCGGGGCTTCCCCCCGGCCCCGGCCCGGCCCGGCCCGGCCGCCGCCGCCCGCGGGGGGGCGCTGGCCCCGCGCAGTGCCGTCCGCCCCGTCCCGGCCCGTCCCGTCCCGGCCCGTCCCGCGCGGCGCGGCGCGGCGCGGCGCGGGGTTCGCCGTGCGCAGCCACGGGAGCGCGGGGCCCGCGGGCGGCCGCTGCCGTCCCCTCCCCGGCCCGCGCCGGCTGCGCGCACGCGGGCCCTGCTGCGGTGCGGCGGCCTGGCGCTGCCCGCGCGTCTGCGAGCGGCCCCCCCCGCGCGGGCCCCGCACCGAGCCCCGCTCATGGCGGTGCCGCGGTGCCCGCGCGGCCCCTCCCGCGGGAGCCGCCACGGACTGACCTGCCGCCGCTCCGTCCCCACCGGCGCAGCCTCGGCCCGCGCGCAGCAGCGCCCCGTCCCCGCGCCATTAACAGCGGGCCCGCGGGCTCTCCGCGGGCGGCAGGCGGGCGGCGGCTGCGGCCGGGGCCGCGATCGCGGCGCGGCGGCGGCCGGACGGCGCGGGCGCCATTTTGGTGTGCCGATCCCGGCAATGGGATTGCCCGAGGTCTGCCGGGCAGGGCCGGGCCCGCGCCCTCCGCCGCGTGTTCCCTGTCCTGGCTCGGCAGCGAACGCCCCGTGCTCCGCCAGCGCGGCGGCGGCGGCGGCGGCCTGCGCCTCTCCGCCAAGCTGTCCGCGGGCGACCGCTGTAAATTGAGAGCGACGAGAAAACGCGGCGCCGCCAGCGCCCGCAGCCGGCTCCACGGCCATCAGTGCAGCGCTGAGCACGGCCCTCAGAGCTCCTCTTGGACCTAACGCAGCACTTCAATGCCTGACTGTCCTTCCAGCCCTTTCTGCCAGGAAGGAGAGAGAACGTGTTTCTGAGCATGGACAGCTCTGTGCTGCCTTCTGCCACCTCCCTCCAGAGAGCAGAGATAAAACGTAACCTTGAAAAAAAACCCCGAACCCTGAAATAAACTACATTTAATCACTGAATTATAGTAACATTTACCTCTTTCCTTATCTGGTTGTATTATCTTTTTTAAAGCATATATAGAAACTTAACTAATGTGAGGAAATTTGCTTTAAGCAGTATTCTTACTCATAATTTCGGTTTCTTGATATTTTTTACCGCCTCAGGAAACCAGCACAAGGCCAGCATGAGCGTTTCATAAGCAGTAACAAACGCTCCCTTAGATAAAGGGCAGAGCTTGATTCCATCTCTCCACGTACTCCAACACATTTGGTAGAGCCCTCCCAAATACTGTCTCTCTCAGCCTCTCACTGCAAATAGTCAGCAAAGTCTGTTTTCTCAGAACTCAGAATCATGAAGCTTAGAGAAAAACTAGGTTTTGAGACAGGTTGAAAACATTGTTAGATAAACTTGCAGTTTGGGGTTTTATCTTAAAGCTTTCTTTTGCCCAAGGCTAACCTATGTTTATTTTTACAAGGTATTGTGTATAAGGCTTCATGGGACGAAAGCTTTATTTTCAAATATTAAACCTATGCATTAAAAACACTGAATAATAGTAACTGATTCATTTTAGACCAAAAAAAAAAAAGTGCAGAAGCATGAAAAGCATGAACTATTTCATCATTGTCACACTTGATGGGCCTGGAAGTTAGAATTTTGGTAGAGCCTCTTCATGATAAATGCTGCTTATCATCACAGGAAACCACTTAATATCAACATAATGTACAAAATTTTTATAAAAACGGGAGATTTTTTTTTTCTTCCCCCCAGCACACTGTCTCGGAACTATCAGTGCTTTCCCAGTTGGTTAAAAGCTATAGAAAGAAATTTTTTCCTGTCAGAAAATTGTAACAATTTTGTTTGACTTATCTATACACACATCTTTCACTAACTTATATAGTCCACATTAAAAGTTCATCTTAGAAATACTGAACATTTCTGTGAAGAGTTAAATTCCTTTTGTAATTCTGGATCACTGGAATTCTTACCTATAAGTTCACCTACAGAGGCAATGAATACGTTTTTAGCCTAGGGCTCTCTCTGCTGCCAAAAAACTTTCTTTTATCTCATGGCAAATTGAGTCCTAAAATGACCAGTAGCTGTTCACCAACAGCTGTGGGAGGGGGAACAAATAATTGAAGAACACAGTGGTTTTGATTGCAAAGGCAGAGTGTGTCCCAATGTGTTCCCCACATTCTTTTTTATTCCAACCTACATAATGGATAAGCAAAGTTTCATACTCACATGTAGGTTACTTTTAATCTTGTACTTTGCCTATTGCTTATTTGCTGTTTTTCCTTTATTACTGTTTTAGATATGTATCTGCATAATCATATGTATTAATGAAGATTTTTGACACAAGTGCCATAAAAAGTATTTGTGACAAATGTGTTGTCAGTAACAATACAATAAAATGGATTAAATTAAACCTGTTGTAATCCCTTAAAGGAAATAAGTGCCTTACTGAACAAGCATCTTGAAACAAATTTAAGGAAGATTAGGTTATTAATTCCCCCCAAATTGTTATTAAAATTGATTATTTTAAATTGTTTTGAAAATCAGATGCATAACCATCATTTGTATAGCTGATACTCCCAATTTAGAGACAATAAATTATTTGTACTTAAACACTGGATTCTTTGGCAGTCTTAATTGCTATAGACAATATAACAGATACGGAGAATGAAAAAAAAAATCACGTTTTCTCTTTTTTTTAACAGGGTGTTTTCTGAAGGCAGCTTTAACTCATCCACTAAAAAAAGAATCACCTTTTCTGTGACTAGTAGTGTAATTGAAGGTACTAATTTCCACATATATATATATATATATATATATATATATATATATATATATATATAATTTGAGCTGTTGGGAATTCATAGTCCCATCAGCTCCTTGTGTGTTAAAAATATTCTTCAGAAAAAGAAATTTCTTTCTAAGGCTGTCTTGGCCTCATCCAAGATTTTACATAATCATTCTAATGTTTCATGTAAAAGCAACTGCATGCAAAGAAAATGGAGGCACTGGTGCTGCAGTCGGACCTGTGAATGCACTCCAGTGATGTCTGGGAGAAGTCAGACAAGATCCATTTGCTCTGCAGCCCTGATTCCAGGGCGTAAGCCCCAACACTAATGATGTACTTTAGAAACAGTGAGCTTGCTAGAGTATATGTACCAATTCCTATTAAACGTATAAATGATTGCACATTGCAGCACACAAATACTGTGTTCCTTTTAGAAGGAAGTCCAAGCAGTTTGGCAGTGGATTATTTCTCATATGGTATAACTGCAAGATCTAGAGAAAATTTTCAGCATATCTCTTTAAAATGTATAAAAGAGTTCCAAGGTTACTGAAATGGTGTTGGGATGCTTTGCTGAAGTCTGATAATCTCACTTCTGCAACTCATGGCATGTGGTATTCTTTCTGTAAGAGTATTTAATGAAAAAAATGTGCCAGTATTCCTCCTCTAGTCAAGCAGTTTCAGTTCTTAAGCAACAGCAGAAAACAACATATAGAGTGTTACTCAGTCTTGCAAATTGCTCACAAGCAACAGGAGTTTGGCCAGGATTTGACTGGTTTCTGTCTCAGTGCCTAGACCAGCCTGTCATCTTCATTGCTCTCCCTGCTGAGGTGCAAGCAGCCAGGGATTCTGCTGAGAAGAAAACACAGCACTGCTGTACCCTCAAGCAGGCCAACCCTTCACTCAGGAGTGGGGCACAGCAAAGACCCAGCAGCCCAAAATGACTTCAGCTCCCCTTTGTGGTCCATGAGCAAGGGAAAGACTTCCGTGTGCAACCCTTTTCCTTTTATTCAGCATCAAGTGGAGGGAGAACGAGCCCAGTTAGAGCAGCTGCAGCAGCCCCCTGCCCTTCCGAGTCTGGAAGGAGAGAAGCCTGGGAGAACTCACTCAGCTCTCAAACTGTGTGAGCTGTGCACATGCACCAAACCAAGTCCTTCTTCAAGAAATGCTGCCTTCTTAAAATTTAGGCACAGCCGAATCAGAATCCCATCAACACTAGACAGGACACATACAAGCAATTTTTAAAGGTGTAACTACATCTTTTTCACCAGTCTAAAAAAGAAAATGAAGCAACAACAACATAAATCCAAATTCTTCTCTTGCACAAAATACAAAAGCTTATGTTGTACTGCTACTAAGAATCAGCTGACTTTACATCTTGGTATCTCTGAACAATCTTAGTATTATTTTCCATTTAAGTCTTTCTTTTTTTTATGTGCTGCTGACAAGCCGTTTTCTAGCTGCCTACACTTGTAGGACATATCAGTCCTTAGCTAACAGAGATCAGTTGCAAACATGAAGCTATGTTTACAGACAGAGTGACAACAACAGACATTCTTCTGTTGATGACTGTTGTCAAATGTAGTAATTAATATATTTGAATAGCTTTAAACAAAAGAAGCAAATGAAACATTTAGATTTCGTTCATTCGGAACAATTACTATGTGGTATTCTGTTGCCCGTTCTGTAATCAGAAAGGTAAAATAAAAGTAGTTGAGTTCAGCCTCCATTTTCCAATTTTCAGAGGAAGCATCATTTGAATATGGGAGCCCGCATCCACAATGCAGGCTTGGGGCTGCTGTTCTTCTGGGTGAGGTATATGGGGGGCAGTGAAGCTGTTCTTGCCCTTTACTACGGCTGATGTAGCAAATAACAATGGACTGGAAATAGAGATCAACCCCTGCCCCTGCAAACACCTTATTCAGTTGGTTTGCCAGATGGCTGGACACAGCCATTTTGGAAACCAGAACCGGTCTTCAAGCTGTTAATCAGCCACCACTGGCCTCCAGTATTCCTTAAAATTTTGCAAAATATTTTTGGTTTTGATGTTGTTTTGGTAAACCAAAACTAACACACAAGTGATAGCTATTGCTCTGAATCATCACTTCAGCGTGGCCAATATTATGACAACTTAGCAGACACACAAGAGCTTCATATGCTGTGAAACATTCTTATGCTCTATTTTGTGCTGACCAAAGGGGCGCAGCCCAAGCTCTACTCCTCCTTTTCCATCATACTGCACATTTCCAAACCAAAGGCTGAAGCAAAGCCTCTGCTCATGCAGTGGAGAAGGACTGTAGCAAAAGCAGATAGCGCTGGCAGCACAAAGAAAACCATGATGGCTCCAGCTCTGGTTTGTGCTGCTTGCTCCACCACCACTGTGAACTGCTCAGATCTGAGCTCAGCTCAGGTGGGGGACAAAACAACAACAACAACTACTACTACAACAATGGCTACAACTACTACTACAACTACTACTACAACTACTACTACAACTACTACTACTACAACCCCAACAGTTGGCTTGCCTCTCCCTAATAATTCCCCGAACTCTTTCACTCAAAAGCCTTAATAGTAGCATGTGATGGTACATAACCACATTGTTTGTGATTCAGGATCATGAAAAGATTAATGTGGCAGTGTTTTAACTAAATGAAAATAATACTAGATTCTGGTATTGATTCTCAACTTGGCTGTTGAGAGTTATGGAAATGTTGAATGTTATCAGGATAATCTTAATTTCCTAAATCTGATTGTTATCTATGAAGTCTACTCTCTTACTGAGCACTCAAATAAAGTAAATGGGAATATTTTCACTGATTTCAAGGCAAATTTAATTAGCCTACTCGTCACCTAAGCAACTTCTTAGATTACACCCACTGATTTACACTGATTACACCCCCAAGATCTGCAGATTCCCATTTTCCCCATCTTTTTAAATCATAGGATTTTAGACTTATTTCTTAAAAATACATAATTTGGGGATAACCCAAAGGGTTGGATACACTTTTCATTTTATATATAAATTAATACTTTAGGAAGAAAGGCCAAAAATAGCCTGTGCATAAACTTGCTGAAATCAGTACACACATTTCTCAGTACTGATCTTATTTGCCTAAGCTTCTTTTTAATCCAGGACTGAACACTTGCACAGGAAGTGTGAGTGCTGCCTAAATGTTACATCCAGATTATTATTCCAAAAGTCCATGGTCAACTGTCATTTTGACTTCCACAACTGTTTCTCAATGCCTGCCTTCTATTGTCGTCTGACAGAAGACAACACCTGGGTCATATTTCTTTGACTGGTTATGTTAGAACCAGAGTGTTACAAGCAACACCAGCTTCATTCTTATTTAGTGGCTTTAGTTTTGTCACTGTGTAAAGCAATATGATCATGCTTGCTTCTGTATGCTGGTGCAAGATTCAAATTGAGAATGCCTGAGCATTTCTGAAAGACATCATTGCCCATCATTTCCATCCATACTTGTAGCAGCGCCGTAAGTATTCAGAATCCTAGAGGAAAGTTTCCATTTGTAGACCAAACCTACCATGCCAATTTTATCCAGCTATTGCAAGCCCAATGAAAGTGCAATAATAAAAAGCCACAAGAGATATTTCCATTGAAAACATGAGGGGTTTTGGTTAAAATCTTTGAGTATTAGGAATCTACATTGGGCCATGCCCAGAAATCTTTTTATATGGTGATTTTCAAGATGCATGCATTATTGTGAGCACATGGTATGTAAATGCATTGGGCTGCTTAATAAGCATTCACTGACACACATCTGCAGCTTTGCTAATGTACCTTTTATTCCTATGTGGTTGTCAAGGAAACAGGTTATGGCCCAGTATTCTGTCTAAAATGTACTGAGCAAGTGTTCTATGATAATTTACTTAAAATAGGGACAACTCAGGTTTCGTAGCTCATTGCTTCTGTAAATGCAGGTAACCTGAATTTATCTAATTGTAATGTTTCACTGATTAGCTTAAACCACCAATGCCATTTTATTGTCTCTGAAAATCCATTACATTTTCTGTGTCACACAACATTGCATATTAAAAGTAAATTTAATTACAGAAAACATTTTGAGATATTCTAGGAACTGAAGAGGGATTTTTGGCTTGTAGGGTTGTGGTTTTTTGGCGTTTCTAAAAAATTCATTCCTTACTGTGCATTCTGCCTGGTGACCTTAATTACTTATTGCAATTTAGAGATACCACATCAAGATTGACTCTGATGCAACAAAGCATTTCCTACCAAAATTTGTGCAAATGGTGCCACTGAAATCAGTGGGATTTCTCCCTTTCTTGTACTCTTTGGGACCAAGGACCACATTAAAAATTAATGAATTAATGAGAATTTCACTGATTCTTTCATTCAATACAAGCATATCTTAAATCTAAAGTACAGATACCAGACATACTTATACTAATCAAGATTATTATTGGACATTCACAATAAGAAAAAAGGAAACTATTAATATTTGAAAAAGCTGTGCAAAATGTGAACTGTTATTCTGAAATATCCTTTGTGATTATTTATCACAATACTATACCTGAATCTACAAACTGCTCTTTCCAGCTCATGAATCAAGAGAGTTTTAACTGTCCCTGATTAAAGTAATGTATAAAGGTAGAGATTCTATGAATTATACCCAGCTTAACCAACACAACCGTGTTAGAAACAGGCACTGGCACTGAGAGTTCCTCTGCCTTTCCTGTGTGGCACAGGTTTGTAATGAACACTCGTGACTGGGATCCAGAGCTAACATTCTGGCACGCTCGGGAGGTTTGTGTGCCTACCAATATGTTCGGTTTGTACAGATCACTGGAGGCTGCAACAACCTGTTTCAAAAACTATTCTGTCTGATTTTGTTTGTCCAACCTCTATGGCAATAGAAATCCAGTAGGAACTGGAAAAATCCAATAATATCAACATGAGAATAGAGTAATGTGGCACCATAATGAGAACAAATCTTAAATTATTGTAATACATTAGAAATTAACAGAAAATATACCCAGGTAATGCAGTGGTGATGGCGTTAAATAATTTAGCTCTATTTCTATGTGAGATTATCCCATAAACTTACCCACCTAAAATCAGGTTGTTCTTCTGTTAGAGTCTTTTAAAAGTGGTATAGACAGGTATTTTCAGCAAAACCATCTCAGTAATTTTGTGAACTGTGTGGCTACAGTGTATCAGCCTGCAAAGGGAAAAATCCAAATTTAATGAC
The DNA here is from genome assembly GCF_029207755.1 of Chamaea fasciata. NCBI lineage: Eukaryota > Metazoa > Chordata > Aves > Passeriformes > Sylviidae > Chamaea > Chamaea fasciata. The sequence continues at coordinate 11,713,217 of NW_027094096.1, read as the reverse complement.
TGAATTATTAGCTGAATACTAATTTCCACATACATTGTGTAATTCATCAAAATTTTCCCTGGGGTGCTGTAGGACTCCAAATCTACATCTGGGAATTTTAGAACACACCAGCAATAAACCAGCAGCATTAACCAAACTTCTGCTGCATTGTTCTATTATGGTTTAACCTGTGTAGTGCAGACTGGACATAATGATATGTTCTAGACAGAAACGTAAGGATGTTTTCAAGTTTAAAGTAATTATTTTGAAAGACATTTTCTTTCTCCTCTTTCTCTTCCACCACTTTTCTTTTGATCTCTCTTGTCACAGATATCACCACAGTATCTGTGATAATGACATTTCTAGGCAGCTCTTGTTCTCTGGAATACGCATCCTGCATTTCTTTGCTTAAATGATTATTCATCACTGTCAAACATCCTAATTTTATTATTATGTATCAAACATCCTAAAAAGGTTTTCCTGTAACAGTATAAAAATTATGCGGAACTAGATTTTGTTTCAAAGATACTGAAAAAAATGAAGTTGTTCCATAGAGAAATTGCAAAATCATGCAGAGAAGGCCTTATGACTCAGCTGATAGGCATTCATACAGCAGCAAGTATGGAGCAGCAATTAAGAATACATAGCTCCATCCTCCATTTGCAAATACACCATATGCTCTTAGCAATAACATTGCACAGGAAATACAAGATCCATTACTTTGGCTTGAAAAGGTAAGAAGGTGAGCTAATTTTTTTTGTTGTTGTTGGTTTAACCTTGTACATTTTTAGTGCATGTTAATTTGAATAAGAAAACTGTAGCTCACATCTGCCCTTAACAAAGGCCAGAATGAAAGAAAATTGCAATAAGTAATTATTATTACCTCAAATTCCAATAATGGCATAATCATAAATGACCAAAATATGATAAATGGGAAGCTTAAACATCATATTTGGAGGATTCCAACAGTAAAAGATCTTACCAAAGCTGAAGATTTCCCAAATTTGGTAATATTGGAATTCAAATACAGTATTATCCATGATAAAGCCCTTTTAATACTTAGTAAAGCAATTTATGTGATAAAGCAAAACAGACACTAGATACCTCAAAAGGGTTAATTGGTACCTATTCATTACTACCAGAATCCATTTAATAGTCTGACAAATATTATCTGAACACAGCTAGTTTCCCATTCAGAGACCTGCAGTTTCAAATCAAAATGAAATTTAGAGGCAGAAGTAACCTTAATTAGAAAGACCATTGAAAAACAAGTAGGACAGTGTCCAAGTGAATAATTTTTGGTTTGATTTCATTTTTACTCATGCTTTGTTTAGATTCTCTGTTAGCCAGAAATGAAATTTGCATGGATAAAAGAACAAATTCCAGTTATAAAAAGGGTATCAACAACTAGACTTCTATGATAAAACTGAGCCCCCAACCCACAACAAAATAAACCCAAAAACCCTAACAGGCCCCCCTGACAAGAACATTTGCAGGCTGTGCTGAAGGTGGGAAAAACTGCACCTGTTCCTCCATGCCCTGGTTAGCCCCCTCAGCCAAAGAATAAAAGGGATGAAGTTTACAGAAGATTTTTTATGGCACCTCTGGCTACAACATTCTGACACTCTGCATTAGCTGGATGTTAGCGCCACTGAAATACATACAGCAACCCACGTGTAACAGTCAAACTGGAAACAGCTTGCTAATTACTGGACTCCTCCTAAATAAAGAAATCCGTTTCTTTTGCTAGAAGAAATTACCATTTTCAGGCTGCCAATGAGTTTTTCCAGACTCATGAAAGCACTTGAGTTCAGTCATATTCATTACAAGAGGACTTGCACCCCTTAACAAAGAGCAAATCTGCAAATGGATTTAAAACAACCATAGGGAAGGAAATGTGCCCATGTAATGGAGCTACTTTTAAAAAATGTCTTGAGTGGGCATGTTTAAACACAAAGATATAATAAAAACAGTTTATTGCTAAGTGTCCCATCTTTTCTAAAGATAAGTATCAGAAGCAATAAATAGATTGGACATAGCGTTTGCTTGGCATTTCCTTTAAAAATAACCACACAAGAAATAAACAAAGAAATGTACTTCCTTACTACATTTAATGGTTCCCTCCATATTAACATTTTAGACAGGAAAATAATCAGCATAAGCAAGCTACTGGAGAGAAATCAAATTACAAAAAATGCAGGCTTTAATACGTCACTTGAGATATGCTGTCTGTTACATTTTCAGTTCTGCTTCTTTAGGTGGAACAGAGGAATACTGGAGTGGATTAAATTTTTTCTTATAATTATGAATCAAATGGTTTTATTGTTATTATTAAGGATTTGACTATTATGACATATGACAAATCATATTCCTGAATAGTTATACTCTGCTCATTTGGAATGCACTGAACTGGTATACTTAGAAGTAAACGAGAATTAGTTTAATATTATTCAAACTGTCAAGGCTATTATTGATGATTGGCTGTGCTTCTAAATACCTCCTCTGCATTCACTTTCAGTGCTGAGTCTTCTTCCACAAAAAATATACTCAGTCATTTAAAAGTCAAGGACATGAAAGGAAAATGGCTTCCCTGCTGCAAAAGTCTCATTGCAGTAGTGAGAATTTCTCGAGTCACGTACAAAGGGCATCGACGAGGAGATACACTAAGTTATAAGCTCAGTGGAGACATTCAGTAACATCTGATCTGTATAGCTGTGTTATACATAATATTTAACTTTACTGACACTGTAAAGCATATTAGCTAAAAATAGAAATAAAGAATTATAATACCTAAATTTTGCAAAACCTATAATTTTGCAAATTCCCGCAGATCACAAGTGAGCTTATTCTCTAAAGGCTTGTTTAAGGTCCGAAAGGAGTCCTTTTGCAGTATGCCTAAACACAGTTCTTTACCTGAACTTCAGAATGGGTCCACTATTGAGAGAGATGTTTATTAGCATTACTGTGGCTGAATTCAGCAAAGTTTAAAGAAGGTTTAAACCTTCTGATTCTCTACATTTGTCAGCTGCTAAATGTTTTAGTGGTATTTTTATACTTGTGATGATAATAAAACTATTACACACAGTACAAACCTTGACCTACATGCAAGACTTGGCTAAATGAAAAAGAAACCAGGGTACGTTTCTGGGAACAACCAATGCAAACCAGAAATAAAACAGGTTTTTGTGTGTACAGCTTTATAAACATGGCATCATTTAAGAACTGATAGCCACATGGAAACATAAAGTGAGATCACATTCTCAGTTAGAACTGAGAGGAAACTACTGCGACATTTCCATTTGCATTGTGATTTTGCTATTAAAGAGAATAACATCTTTCTACATCTCTACCATTGAACCTTTTTAAAGGATTTGGTTGCCAAGGAAACTGGTTCTGGCCCAGTATTAATCTGAAAGAAATATATTATAAAAGTTGGTGTAAGTAATACAGTACTCATAATTATGGTTATTCTTTACGCTTAAATTCAGGTTTTTGTACTTGAAGCTGTTAAGGTTTTTTTGTGTGAAGTAAAACACATTTCAGTGAACTGATACTCAGTTTAAGCTGACAGGGCCATTTATATCAATCTCTCTCTTTAAAGTTCTCCTACCTTTAAATAACAATAAATACTGCAGTTTTGTGTTTGTAGCCAATACTGAAAATATAACCATTAAAGCATATTATTCTTTATTTAATATTTCGCACAAAACACAAAACCGCTTACGACAGAATTTAAATATTTTTCTTTTTTCTAATCTTCCTCAATTTTTATTTCTGCCTTTTAGCTGCAAGTTTAGTAATGCTTATAGTCAGCTTTAAAATGTAATGGAATCAATAGGGTTTTCAAAAATTCTTTTGTTGCATAAGCGTTGCCACGCCCTTAGTACATATGATTATTTTAACAGACATGATTGCTCCACTTTCACAACAGATTAAAAAAAACAGGTAAGAGTAATTGTCATGCCAGTATGTGAAGCCAACAATTTAATTTAGGTTGTTTTCATTAACAGTTTAGTACATTTTAAAACTGAAAGCTGCATTCCAAACCCCATTTCATGTTCTTGCAACACTGACCAAGAAAACAGTAAAACATGCAAATCTCAACCTACCTGCATGTACCACTTAGAGCAGTGTTAACATGGCAATGCACCCAGCCATTTTTATGTAAAGCGATGGAGATAAGTTCTGTTCTTGGTCTTCTTGATAATTTTTAAGAAGCAGTTGTCAAAATTCAGATGGGAAGCAGCTTGAATAGACCGTGAGCAGGAGAACTGAGTTTATCAACAGGGAAAGCAGGAGTGGGAAAAAAAAGTCCTCATCCAAGGTTTTCCGAAACTGCAAAACAAGGTTGGCTTTTTTTTTTTTTCTCCTCCTTAGAGGCTTCAAAGCTTGAAGCTGACCACTGCAAAGGCCACTTGTCACATTTACTGAAAATCAACCTATTGATATCACAGCTGAAAATATAAACTCGACAACCAAAGCCCATTGCACAACATGGACTGCGTAAGAGTTAAAAATAGATTCGACGTGCCTCCTACCTGCATAATAAATATGTAAGTTTCAAGTGCTTTAATTCGATATTCACATTAATTAACAATACAATATACATTATTTAAACTACAGTAAATGCAAGAAGAAAAAGGGTGACACCATCTGGAAGCACAGTTTGCTTTTTTTTTTTCTCCTTTCCGAGGGCTAATAATGTAGTTTGAATGTGATGACAAGCTAACAGCTCACCACATTGCAAATGAAAAAAGAATTTTTAAGGTGATGCTCAAATATCTAAGCCTGTAATGAAGCACAAACCAGTCTTCACTACTGCTTGACATGGCACACAGACCATTTACATACTCACATTTGAGATACTAGGCACAGTATAATGAATTCAATACACAGCATGCACACAGCACAAGCAACGTTAATCCTGCCTGCCATTTTAGGCTTGCAGGAGTAAGATACATACTGCAGCACAGCTCTGGTAAGGGAGGAGGCAGGGGACAGCTCACCTTAAATGCAGTATCTGATTAATGTTGTAAGTGACATTGCGTATCAGCTACAGAGTCTTGGTTCAACTGGGTGGGAGGGAACAAAGAAAATTGTCATCAACTGGTGATGCAAGATGAGCTCCAGTCAGTAACACTGTTAGCAAACTCCAAATTCTACAACGATACAGTAGTAGGCATTTCAAACTCTCATCAAAATCTCCTTGTGCAATGGCTGAGTCGCCTGCCGAGGAAAACAAAACAGTCTTCTTGCTTATTGGAGAAACGCTGCATCCACTACAGCAACATCCTCTCGGTGCAGAAAGATTTCACGTCGCACATATTAAATCCTGAATGCATTTGCTGTGCTTTCTTAATTTTTAAGTTTCAGTATTAAAAAATAAAATTAAAAGCCAATGATAGCAAAAATAATATAGCTAAAGGTCTAATGTTCAGACATTAGAAATAAAACATTTCTTTTTCTCTCCTTTCTGTTTTCTCTCTTTAACAGTCCATCAAAATCCGGAGCAGTATTGACAAACCACACGAGCACCGGGTCTGACTGCATGATCAGCTGTCTGTGTCTACGCTACACCCTGTTAACCACAAGCAGTGTTAGAGCTAAATATATCTGCAATGCAGAAACAGTAGGTGCTATGTGGTATACAATTCTGATTAGTTTTAAGATATTTTTCGATCCTCAGATTTAACAAATAAAACAAAATTTGCTGCAGATCTCTGTCAAGCATGGTATCTGTCAGACTTAGAGAATATAAAAGCTATCCTAAGTACACTGACCTAGATAACACTAAGAAGACTTAAGCAGCGTGCAACATACTCACTGTCAAAGCAAGGAAAACGAAACAATGATTGCCTAATCAAACTGAAAGCAACAACTCACTACCACAGTATAAATTCCAAAATGCTACGTACTGTATATGCACATCTCATGTTATTGGAAGACGCAAAGCTCCTTTGTTTTTTTTTTTTTTCTCGGCAGCTTTTCTTAGCTACGGTTGCACAATGACATTCTGACATCATGAAGGTCAATGCAGATACTAAAGTGCTGTCGTCTTTAAGGAAAAAAAAATTGAAATATAAAACCATAGCTGTAATAATAATAATAATAATAATAATAATGATAATTAAAAATTTCACATCACCTACTTAATGTCTTTCTATTACCCTCTGAGATTAATAGCGTGCACGTTGTTCAGCCGCATACGTTAAATTGGTATCACCCTCTGCAAAGACTGCAAGAGTAATTGTGGGAATTAGATTTTTCTAAATGTCAAAAAAGGGTTATCATCTGGACAACTTAAAAATACAATAAAATATTTTGCATGTATAATGAAAAATATGCAAAGAGAAAAGCATCAAAAACTGCCAATCTGATTTTTTTTTAAAATGGCTGATAAGCAAAACTGGTGCTATTTTCATTGTCCTCTGTCTCCAAAGAGAGAATGAGAAAACCATGCTGCAGTTTACTGTAACCTGAGTTACCTTCCCAGAAGGCTAAACCATCAGGTGATGTAAAGCAAACCATAAGATCTACCTGTTTGGAGAGCAAAATCCCCCCCCCCACACTATGTCGGTGACTTCTCTCAGCACTTTATCTCTCTACCTACAAATACCGCAAGATGATACCCACCACAAGAACAGAACTGTGAAGATTAACGTGTTAGTTCTAAAAATATTTCACTGAAAGATTTAAGTAACCATTCTTTACCATATGTATAAGTAAATCTAGATGGTTTCTGACCAACTGCAGAAATAAACAGTTCCTTGTGAGGCCAGATTTCTCAAGATTTGTCCGCTAGCTTTTATTTGACCTGCCAATATGGCTGAGGAAGAAAGCAGCCAAATTTTCAAACACATATTCTTTCCCTAGGAACCTGTGTACCTGATGACTTTTTTTTTCTCCAAAAGAGCCCCTCTTTTTAAAAGTGAAGACTAATACCAAGTATTGTATTAAATAAAAAAACGTTGTATAGCAAAAGCTAGGCTGCTGTACGTATGTATTCACTTCTTTTCAAAAAGCAAACAATCTGTTTTTGCTTTTTCCCTCCCTTCTTTCTTTTTTAATGATTAAATAGGTGCCTGTTTAATTTGAAGGCTTTTCTTTGGGAAGTTATTTGGCATTTTGTTCTCTTTCATTTTAAAGGCTGGGAATGAGATGTTCCTAACAGTCAGTGCTTTAAAATATTCAGAATCCCCTTCCATAAATAGCACATCTGTCACAGAAAGGGAATCCAGCCAACAGAAAGGCAGATCAGACCAGCAAAAACAACTGCTATTCCAATGCATGATTACAAAATAAGTTTGGCTTTTAGCAAGCCTTTATTTAGATTTTTTGTTTGTTTTGAGCTTTTTAAAGTATGAGCTGTCTGATTATATAGATGCCTCTATATGTCAAATTTAAGAATGTTAAATTTGTATTAATTTTTGTGGGTTTTTTATGTTCATTTCTTAGTTAAATGTATATTGTCATGTTAATTTGAAACCATGGCAAAGTTCCTATAGATTTCAAGAACTGAAGATTGGGCTATATGGAGTAGTCAAAGTACGATGTTATTATTTCAGAAGCAAGCGGTAGTTTTGTTTAAAGACAATGATTTCCAGGAAAAGACCATTTTCAGTGGAGTCTCACAATAAATATAACTGTTCCTGCATTCTTGAAGACAGCATCCTCATTCACCCAGAGAAGTAGTGCTCTGGGACAGACACAACAAGGTGATTTGGGTTGTGTGATTTAGGAAACATTAAAAACCTGCTGGAAGTGAACACAGCAGAGGAATAAACATCTCACAGTGAACAGGGAAGTGAGCTTGTCCAAACCTTTATGCATACCTCTTGCTTTAATGGGCCATTTTCAGTGCTTAGTAATAGTTTTCCAGGCTTAGATTTGCAATGATTTTGCTTCAGACTCAACCTAATTTCAGCTCAGAAATCAATTTCTAAGTCATCCTACAGTTGCACAATACGTGCTATAGTAAATAAATAAATTTTAAAAATTACACTTGGATGTTGCACAAAGTAAGTCAAATTTTTCAAGGTTGACATAAATTAATACCCTATGTTACTTCTCAGTCAGCAACTTGGATTTAAGTCTAACATGATTTGTGCCAAAACTGTTACAGTCCCAAGGCACTGTCTCACTTGATTCCTTACTTCCAAATTCCTTGCCTCTGCTGGGTCAGGACTGTCTCTATCCATGCTATAAGCTTGTGTTGGTTCTGTATTCAATCATCTTAAAGTGAGCCTATTTCAAGTATCCACACTGGATCTCACAGACTATTTATGCTGCAGCCTTTCCCACTTTCAAGCATTCTACTTGTAAACACACTTCCTCTTCCTTTATTTATCACCACTTGAGTGCAACAACATCTTATCTCTCCTCACACATTAGAGCTTATCAAAACTGGTGAGGAATGAAGAGTCCCAACATCACTTTATATTGAGCATCCTCCTCGTAGTATCACGTTTTTTTAAGAGGAAATGTCCTAGTCCTCCACATCGATCATTTGGCAGAAGGAGGTTGAGTGTGGAAAGAAAGACTGACTTGAACCCCAAAACGGTACTTATTTTTGTGTCAAATGGACAGCCCCAACCCTCAAGAAACTAGTCAACTGTTTGGTGATACCATCCCTGCAAAGCAATGACAAGGGGATGTGAAGCACAGCTGGGAATCCAGGGTGGGTGTTTCTAAAAGGGCATTCCAGAACTGGCTACAGCCTTTCAGCAAACCTGCTCTTGGAATGACTCCTTCAGCCTCTGAATTTAGTTGCATTAATTACGTTTGTCTCTTCTTTCCACTGGAGCCATTGCAGAAAACACATTATTGATAAGCACTCCATTTGAAATTAAGGGTTATTTTGGAAAACAAAAAACCCACACCCTTTATCATTAACTAAAATTCTCTGACCTAACACACTCAGGAAAGCATCCATATACCCAGACACTGGGCCTAGTAACTAACCTGCAGCTCAAATGCCTTTCCATACAAACTCCTACAGCTACATCCTACATGAAGAAGCTGCCTTCTTCAGTGCTGAAACCTCCACTAGATGTTGTTGGGATGTAGAAAACAAGGCAGGGGAGGAAAAAAAAAAGGACTGATGGTATAACCTCCAGAGTTTGCCTTGCCAGAGCCAAAGTAAAGCACATTTATGCCTGATCCAGCCAACATGCCCTGGACTTCCTTCTGTGCTCACATCTAGCTCAAATTGCCCCAAGGATACAGACTAACTCAGTTGAGTGCTGACAGTTTTCCCAGACTTTCCCACAACTCCTTCTGTGTCTCTGTATGGCTACAGGGTCTCCCATTATTTTCTGGGACAGAAAACAGTTGTTCTTTGTTGTTCCTATGAATGATTTACAAACCTTCATTTTTAAATGTCACACTCCTATAAACAGGCCATCAAAAATAGTACCTAAGTGATCTAAGATGCAAGTTTAGACTCCTGCCTTTCCTGCTAGATGGGGATTTTCCCAGCTGAATTAAAAGAACAGCATTTAAAGGGGATTCCTTTCATAAAAGGCAAGTACTAAGAATTTAGAAAAATAGCAATTATCTGAATATTATGCAATGTATCCAGATAGTCCATTGTATCAATGTGTTAGGAATATGCATTAGGAAAAAGCAAAGGCTTTCCTACACTGAAGGATTGCAGACAAATCACGTATTAAGATACACTGAAATGCTGGATTTTTTTTTTTTTTTGTGAAATGCTTCTAACAGCCACTTATAGTCTAGTACTCTATGAATTAGAATATCTTTAAGGATAAAACACCTGAGATTCACTGTAAACAAATGCAAAAAAGAATGTCTTAAAAAGCTGTAGAACCATCCATGGAATCTCAAGAAAATGATACCTTTACAGATATTTGCACTCACCTTTACAGGTTGTATTTCTGTATAACATGACACTCACAGTAATTAGCAATAACAGCTGGCTTTGTCTTGGTTTTTCTCTGCTTTAATTACTGATGAGCATGGTCTTTCCATCTAATTCTACCTTCTAAGGCCCTACTTGCTTTCTAAACTGCCTCCAGACACTATGACAAAGGTTTCAAATTTCTGGCTCTTATCACTCCTGGCTAATTCACATGATTAGTGTATATATGTAGGTATTGTATTTTTATCAAATTTACTATGTCCTTAATGATTTTATTTTTCTCTGTACAAAACAGCACAACTTGCTTGTGTTGATCAGCTCATCCATGTTCACATCACCTATTTCTTCCAGTTTCAAGGGGCAAGCTTTTCTTTTAGAGAGTAACAGACTAAAGATTTGATATGGAAAGAGGCTTCTCTGAGTCACATAAAATCCTGCAGAGAGATTATAGTCATTTTATCTGAATCATCCTTGGTAATTCTAGACAGTAGACAAGAAGGGCAATAAAAATTAGGTTGGAAAGAAATAGGTTGGAAAAAAAGGAAGTTTTTCAAAGTAGTCAACATAATATCTATTCAGCCATTTATTCATTTTCAAATCATCAAAAAAATTCTTTTAAAAACACATGATGAAAGATACTTCTGGAACATAAGACTTTTACAAAAACCAGTCTGTGAAAATTATCTCAATTATTTTTTGTTTTTTTTTTTCCATAAACCTTTAGTAGGGACTGTCCAGCTATTTTGAAGAGCAAACAAGATGAGAATAACAGACATTTCTCATTATTAAAAACAGTAATAAATCACTTGTGAATAATTCAAGTACTGGAACAAGTAGGGGTACGAAGCTAATGGATGTCAGCAGAAGAGAAAATACTTAAAGTCCCACAAAAGCTGTTTAGCATTTGATAAAATAAAATGTCACATAACAGGACAGAGTAATCTCCCTGCTTAAAACCCATGTGTAGAGATGACTGCCTCACAGCTCCAAATAATCTTACAAATGTAGAACCAAAGCAACAAACAAATCCATTTCAGGCTCACATAATCAAGCTTAGCTGTCTAATATGCTGCTAAATGTGGGCAGCTCTTTGAGGCAAGTAGATCTCAAACCATTGCTCACAATTAGTTCAGTTGTGAAGCTTGTTGCTTCATTTCTTCCTCTGCTCCTGACAAATGGGAGGGGAGTTCTAAGCCTTTGTCTTCCAGCTGTTAACCTGGTATGTGTAACCAAGAACCCCAGATCATTTCCTCCAACAGTACAGAGTGAGATTTGTCTACTCCCACTGTCTTCCACTGCCATCATTTCCACAGCTATGACTATTTATTGTTCTGACCAGACAGGTACCTCAATTTAAAAAAGGTTGTTCTACAAATCACAGCTCTGCAGTCTGAACTAGTTCAGCCAGAACTGAGGTCAGTGTAAATGAGGGCCTGTTTAAAAAGCTTTCAGTCCCAGATCACTTCCAAAATTACATAATTTCTCTCTGCACAAACTCCACAGCTCTTCCATTTGCAGAACTGAAACTGTTCTGATGGTTTGAATGAGTCAGGAAGATAAATGGACACACTAACAGAAAGCTGTATCTCATTAAGTCCTTAGGAGTTTCAATGAAATTTTAGGAGCTGGTGAGCAATGGTAGTGCTTTGTTAGAGTGCCGAAGTACAAAAGGCTCTATTAACAATAATAATACACTTTTACAGCATGTTTTATCCAACAATCTGAGAGATCATTACAAACATTAATTGAGCCTAACTATAGCCTATGATGAATTAGCATTATTATGCTAATTTTATGGATGGAAAGAGAAAAAGACAGAGAGGTTAAGTGATTCACTCAGGAATAGAACCCAGCACCATGTGCACCAGGGGGTTATTCCAACCAACAATTGTTGACAGACTAATCCAAGTAGGATGTCAGATACAAATATTATAAAACACTCCCAAAACCATGATGTAATTGCTCTGAGGAAGTGCTCATCAGCAAGGAAGTAAGTGTTGCTGTGAATGTACAGCAGGTAATTGTTTGTTTACTGTGAAACTCTCACTGGACCTTTGCAAGATGATTCATAAGCACCAAGAATTTCTTACTGGTTATGTTGGTTTACTGAGGTACATATCTAAAAGTAGGAAAATATTTTAAATAATGGCCATGAGGCCTGAAGCAGTAATCTGTGTAATTCACATCAATTAAGACTTCAAAGAAGACGGCAGCATGATTGTATCCACTTCCTTTAAAACATCATGCTGGATATAGAAAGGAGGACGAGACAGTTAAAATAGTAAAATGTCTCTCCAAGTACCATTCCAATTTCCTTCAATATTTTCAGCTGTTGGGAAAAACAAAACAAAACAACAACCACCAGGCATTTAAAGCTGTTTTGGCTTCCTTTTCTTATTGAATGTCCTGGAAAACACTTAATCTGGCACTCATTAATCTTAGTCTGATTTAATGTAGCTCACAAGAAGAGGTACAACAAAGTTGTGTCTTTACCAAGCATCTGGGACTCTATTCAAGACAAAAATAATCGTTAGCCTTTCTTCCACCCTTTGTACCATTCATCATTTGCTACTCATTGAACACTGGTAGTTTGTTTCATGTGCCTGCTTGGTTTACTACTCTTTAGACTGCCTTTTCAATGATTCCTAAGGTCCATGATATTTGATACATTTTGAAACATTATCAGTTTCTAGATTTCACAATCTTTATGCAAATGTGTCTTGTTAGTCCCCAAAAAATTATTTTAATTAAGTCCTTAACAGACTTGTCATCGCTAATAGCAGAAGAAAGCAAATGTTCTCTTATGAATATCCAACAGGGAGTAACTAGTAATTAATGAAAGGTGCTTTCCTCTACAACATTCTGAAGAAAATTTTGGTGATTACCATTTTCTTTTTTCATTAATCTTCTTAAAGGTTTCTTACCTGCTTATGCTGAATATGCCTTTTATTTGCTGGGCAGTTCTGGCTCTATCAGTTCATTTGAAAACTTTTCCTTCTTCCTCATTTCGTAAAAATTAAATTAGTGTAACATAGGGGCTGAACACTACAGACATAAGCAAATCAACTGGAGCAGAAGCTTAGTCTCCATTTCCAGCTAATCTCAATCTTCCCTGTCAGCAGTATGATCAATTGGCGGGAGCTTTATCCTGGAGATTTCACTTAGTGCCTTGAGGATTCCATAAATTAGCATCTTCTAAACACTGCTGGTTCAGATATACCAGTCATGACATTACTTCCATGCTGATTCTGACAAAAGATGACATTTGGAAAAAACAATCAAAATGCTGAGCAGTTGAAGAGCCCAAAACAGCCAATCAGGACTAAAGGGGCTCAACCTCACACAATTGAACAGGCAGAGTCAGGCACAGAACACTTCTGTTTTGACCCTCTCCTTGTTCAGTATGAACCAAAAATAAACCCTGAGCCCAGGACCTCTGGGTCTAGGTGAATATTTTTGTTGCTTTGTTTACTTATATAAGAAAGGTCTAAACAACAGAGCTCCATCTACATTGCCAGTTGCAGGATGTAATTACAGCAGCACCTTAATACCTGAGCTAGTTTAGGTAGTGACAGAAAGGAAGATACACAATTGCTCATTTCAGCCTAGGCCAATCATACAAACTCCTGGGATCCCAGACCTGGTGGAATCACATTAAAATCCCTAATCTTGGTGGTCTTCAAGGTTTCCACAAACACTTGAGGCTGAAGCTATGTCAGCCACTCTTCTCAACGTGAGGTGTTTGTTCTTGATCCAGGTAAAGGGTTAAATCCATTCCTTCCAGAACCAACTGCATCACTTTTGTTTGTCCTGGTTCACTGCCTTGCTGTGCAAACACTTGTGCTGGAAACACCTGTGCTTGTGCACAGGAAAAAGGGGCGGGAACAAATACCCGTGCCAGGGGAAGTGGTGTGACTGCTTCTTTTGGGAAGCAGCTCCTGGAAGAAATGACACCACCTTCATTGTGCTGCCAGCTCTTAACACAGCCTTGGAATTCCTTTAAACTGGTAGGGCCAGGCAGAGACCACTGCTCCCAGTGCCTGCTCCTTGTCAAGGCTGACTGCTCCCTAGGGACAGGGAGGCAGATGGCAGCAAGCAGAGCAGGTGGCTCACCAGACACCCTCCTCCTGTCCTGAAGTAAGGGAGCAGGGCAGGCTAGGATGGTAGCCAGGGTCAAACCAGGTCATCAAGCAAATTCATGACCATGACGCAGGTCCAAGGTCAGGCTGAGAAGTCAAGTTTGCAGGTGAGGGTTAGACACAGCCCTATGACTGACAGGCAGGTCTGTGATGCCAGAGCAGAGCTGAGGTCAAGCCAAGAAGTGGTCCAGCCTTGTGATCCCCAGTCAGGACAACAGTGACAGGAGAGAGCCAAAGTCAGGCTGGAAAGTCAGTCCACAGATCTGAGGCCAGAACATGCCCAGATCAACAGGACCTACATATATGGGCACAGGTAGAAATACATGGCTGTGGTAGAAATAGGTAATGAATGTAAACAGAGCCTCTGGGCCCGTGGGTAGGGCTGTGGAGGAGGCCAACAAAGGCTTATTAGTGTCATCAGGGTCCCAACAGTTCTACTCGTTCCTCTTCCTTGTGTCCTGTTTCTCCCACCCTCCTCATTCTAGCTTAGTGCTTGTGAGGCTGCATGTGGAGTCAGACCAGCTCAGGAGGAAACCAATCCTCTTTTGATAAAGTTATTTCCCCACACTGCTGTGTGAATACCAGAACTGCTGCTGTGGAGGTGGCTGGAACATGTGGCTCAGGGCTGAGAATCAATAGATGGTGGTACATGTGGCAGTGTGGTCTAAGTGGGGTCTCTGCCACTTGTGAAACTACACTCAGAGTCTTCTGGAATAGTACAGATATGAATTTTCAGATTGCAATTACCTCCTAATATAAGACCAAGTGTAGTGCAAGTGTCACTGCTCACAAACATCATTATAGACTTAATTTTTAAATTTATATAGCTCTACTAGGTGATCTATATGCAGCTGGACTAGATGGTTGTTGTGGGTGCTTCCCCGCTGAAATATTCTATCCTATAGACACAGCTGTGGATATATTTGCCTACAAGTACTAGAAGAAAGTCACTGTGTCTAAGAGCATAGTCTGGGTTAGAAACATTAAAATAAAGGAGAACCAGTCAGAAGGAAGAAGAAAGGGAAAAGGAAACAATGTCCTTTTTTTTTTTTTAAATAAGAGCTCGTTTTTTCTTTCCACACTCTGTGTAATAACCCAGCAATGGAATGCAAATTAACATTCATGCTTTTCTTAAACAATAGCCTTTGTGTTGTGAACCACACTGACAAAACAGAACAATACAAAAAAAAAAAATCAAAAAATCTTTTTCCAGCAACGTGCAAACCAGTTTTGTTGGAAACATCTAACTGTGAGGGAATCTGTTTTGGAAAGTAATAATGTAAGTCCAACTTCTCTTTACTCAATGGAGAATGTATTTCATTTTTTTCTCAAGCTGAATTTCAAACTGTTACATCACTGCAAATTCCATGAAGTCAGTATGGTCCTGGGCTCTAGGTCTAGGCAGCCAGGCTGAGCAGATAAAAGCAAGGGCATAACTCAATTTCCAGGATTTTTGTTATCAATGAAAAATGCACTGAAAAGCACAGTGCTTCACTGTCAGAGACCTGACCACTCACTGTGCTTGCAAATACAGAAAACAGGATGTATCACCTAAACCTATCGCCTCTTGAGTTGAAGACACTGAGAGAATACTCATGATACTTCATGCCAGCTTTACTTCTGAGTAGGAACACTAAAAAGTAAAAATACACGTAAAAGCATGCTTTCTCCTGAAAAAATCTAAAATTTGGAAAACTAATCACATGATTGCAGTTACTGCTGGCAGATGTCAGCTCCTGTGGAAAAGAATTTATCTGCTGCCCTAATAAACTGCTGTGTAATCTCTGTTTAGGCCCAATCACTGGTTTCAACCCACATGTGCAATATATCCCAGCCTATCTTTACATGTGGACAGAACCACATTGATAGACCTTCCTGGAAAGTGTTGAAAAGCTTTGCCAGGACTGTAGAACATCTGTCATGGAGGTGTCACAAATGAGTGTCCACTGGTACGTTGGCAGTTTTTGGCAGAGGTACTCCAAGTACAGCCATCTTGAGAGTTCACCTGCTCCAAGTGTGTCCCACTCCAGGGGACAGGCTGGGCACAGCCTGCTGTGGTCCAGGACAGCTCAAAGGGTCTCACTCAGGACCACTGCTTATAGGGTTGCAGTAGTTGGCTTTAGTCATAGTAATTTTCCATCCTGGCCACAATTAGGGTCAGTGACTTTCTTTGAAAGTTTGATAATAAAAATGTTGTTCCACTCAAGTTGTTGTTCAAGCCCGAAAAGTAATTTTTCAAGGCTACTCTTTGAAAAACAGGAGCTGACAGAATTTGTGATAAGCTCAAGAGGATCTTTGTCTAGGTGCTGTTCATCAAGGATGAGGCTTAATGGGTGTTCCTGAGATGATAGTGCAGCCCAAGGAGTGGGGAAGGATGCACCACCACAGAAGGCAACCTTGAAGATACACTCCAAGGTGTCTACATTCTCTGAAATGATAACCACCAGCAGCTGTCAGCACTCTGAAATCCTCTGTTTAACTCATCAGAAGATATCTTCTCCATTAACAGTGGAGAATATACAAATCAATGAGCAATACTGATCACAATCCACTGAAGGGACAAGGATCACCACAAGGACAATTGGTTTCTGCGGGTCTTTTCTACACAGCATGCAGTTCTCAGCTGTTTTTAGCCTGTGGTTACTCACTGTGGGTGAGCAGGTTGGTTGCTGCTGCTCTTTGAGATTCTCTACCACTATGAAATGGACCAATGTCCATTTTACAAATGCAGAGGAAGAGCAGGGACAAAGTAGTGCATTTTGCATTATGCATTTAAAACATAAAAACACGACAAAGCAAAAGTAACTTAAGAGAGGTTTTTAGAGCTCTCATAAGGGATAAGGAGAAAGTCAGAAATTAGCTACATCCCTCATTACCTTTTGCCTACTTGATAAAAGTATTCTATTCTACTGTATTCTAGCAGTATTACTGGCATTACCTCTTACTTTTATAAGGACGAGCTCTATTGGAGAAAAGGATTTGATGATTCTGGAATGTTTAGTGTCTTGTTAAATATAACATGCTGAGCATATTTGTTTGAGAAAGCCTGTGGTTGCCTTAGCTTGTGGTCTACAATCATCTTACTATGATAAAACTGCATAAAATCCGGTATTATCTAAAGGTTTATCAACTGGAATGTAATTTAACTGCAAACTCTACTTTAAAAGATACCAAAATTATTATTGTTATAACAGTCACCATAAATCTGCATTAGTGACTGAACTTAAGACTGTCTAGTCCTGGGGCTGTAACCCCAAAGCAGCCACAGAAAGGAAAATCTGCAAACTGCTTCCTGATATCCAGACCTAGGGCTTTTTGCCAGGACAAGTGCTTGTGAACAAGTCACTCAGAAGAGAGACCCCATCGATCACTCAACTTGTTACTAAAATTCTGTAGAGACGACTGTTTCCACCACTCTTCAGGTTTCAGTTTGTGGTTATTCTAAATCTGGTCCTGTATTTGCAATGCAGTTAAGTGATACTCAGAACATGCCATGTTACTCCAGCCTTCACACAGACAGCACTTTTTTCCACCTGTTAGCTTGGACTTTCCCCACCTCCCTGTAGCAGGGCTTTTCTAGCCTCTCCTGCTCTGATTCGACACTGGGAATAACAAGGTAAAATAAGAAAAGAAGCAAGATTTCAAATTATTTATGGTGAAAAAAATACTAATAATTAGAAGTTATTTTATTTTCCAGAATTGTCCGGAAAAATTTTTAGCTTCCCCTTGTTAATATGGAGCTATGGTATTACATAGCTTGTTTTCATAATTTTACACAGCAATTCGGCGATGTTGAAATGTGTGCATTTCTGGAAGACCCGTTCAGGAGTTGTGAACGTACAGATCAGACATCCTGTGTTATTTTTGACATCCTGTGACGTTTTGTTGAGTGAGCTCTCGGTTTAAACAAGCGCTGGAGCGAGGCGGCCCCGGAGCGGGCGGAAAGGCCCGGCCGAGCGCCGGCCGCACGGGCGCTGCGCAGGGCGGCAGGGCCGGGGCTGGGCTCCAGCCGCAGCCTGCGCGCAGGGCTCGGCTCACACACAAACCTCAGCCGCGTTCTGCTTCCAGAGTCCTTACCTGCATACACTCCGCTCTGCTAGACTGCGGCGCGGGAAACTTTTCCCCCTCATCATATCTAAAGTTCAGGGCTCATTCCAAAGTGGAACTCATGATCAGCTGGCTTTAGTTTTCAGTCTCTGTGCAAACTGTGCTGTGCTTATGACAACGGGAATAAGCTAAAATAAAGGCCAAGCTGAAAACAGCTTATCTGCTGCCTGACCACAGAAGAAATTGGCAAGTGGTTGGGCTCATATTTCCTCTATTTTTTTTTTTTTTTGTATTTCAGGTTACAAAGAGGGATCTCATTGGCTCATCTAAACTCACTGCTAAATAAGCAGTTTTTTACTCCTTTTTTATCTGCTTGTCAGATATGCAAAAGTAAGACCGTGTACAAAAGGCCACTGCTTTCAAATTTAAATGTCACAAGTGCACGTCAATATGTAGTGAATGGTACAGTAATGCAGCAATTACTGAAATTTTACCCTGAAATACAATGTGAATTTTTCCTCATCACAGCATTATGGGATAGGATTTGGGGATCCTATTAGTAGGAAGTGTATTAGCATTCATTTAAAAATAATTTTTAGCTTCACAGATCTGTATCAAAGCTAAAAGCAAACATACCCTGTAAAGTTAAACATTAAAAGGCAAGCAAACACCAGGATTTCCTTTCCTTTAGTTTATAATCATTTAAAAGCTGACAATTCATTTTCTGGTGTACGTACTTATGAATGATCTCTTGGAGCTGACAATGCTGGAAAAATTTTCAGTTAAAAACTATTCTAGTTTTTCAGATTTCTATGTCCAGGTAGCCTCTCTCAAAATAAATCCCTAAGGATTGAATTAGCTTTACCTTACTTCAAAAGGCAACCTCTAGACTTTCCAGAGCATACAGTGAATGTAAGGAAGCAAGAAGTGAAAAAATATCCATGTCCCTTCCTCAAGTACAGCAATTTTAGTGGTCCTACAGAAACAACGTATTAGCATTGTGAGATCAAGAACTCATTGCTTTAAATACATAAAAAGAATGTGTGTTCCTCTATTTTGGCGTATTTCATAATTCAACAGTAAAAGGGACAAATTCACAAAAAAAAGGTAGTTCACTAAAATCTTAATGAAACTTCATTGTTCTAAATGTAATGATTAAAAAAAAAAAGTACACCTTTTCAGATATTAAAAACTATTCTGAAACTTGATTCTGCAAGTTGATTTTGCATTTGGAAAAACTGTTAAGTGGAACTTACTTTACTGCTGTTACTTCCCTATTCAACCATAGTTACCTTCAGATAGATTCCATCGTAGTCTTTATAATCATAATTTTTACTGCCAGTGAAAGTAGGTTTTCATTTCTTTTAAAATAAATCCTGTTTTATTTCATTTGGTAAACCTGCAGCATTCTCACATGCCAGGTCATACTCTGTCTTCTGCTTGATCTTGTTTCATAGCCAGCTTCATAGTAGTAGGGTCATAATAACAAGGATATGAAAATTGTTAAAGGAGTGAAGCAGTTCAATTTCCCTTAAGTTCCAGTCAGTATCATAAAAACACTTTGTGAAGAAGTGTCCAACACTTTCTTCTTTATTTTACAATGCTGATGATCATAATTTCTTAGAAGGTGCAAAGTTAGAATTTTGCATGTAAGATCACTCACCTAACTCGGCCGACTAAATAGCTGCTGTGTTGTTAATGTTTGCCATGTGGTGAGTAATTGCACCAAATCTTTGCCTCTTGAATAGCTTGGTTTGCAGCTCTTTGTTTCACTGACCATAAACCACAGAGTTAAAACACATTGCAAATAACAAAGTAAGAAGGGCTGTAAAATAGTTTTTTCATGGTGTCTTCCAACAGCTGTTATGAGAAGTAGCAGAAGGTACAAACTCAGTTGCAGTCCGTGAATAATGATGGTTTTTCTGGGCTTTTTATTTTAGATATTTGAATGGCCATCATGTGTTTCTTCTTGGCAGAAGAGGCAGTAGTCAGTTACAATGCTGATTATATGAACTACAATTAAAACAATTCCAGCTGCTCTGACAAAAGTAGCTCCAGGCGGAGTTGGCCACGAGGTTCTGTTTTGAGTATATCTTGAGGTGTTTCTTTTCTGCCTTCTGTAAGTAATAGGCAAATAGCTTTAAGCTTTGTTATAATCCAAGCACAAATGATGATTTGGTGTTTCACTGAGCACACTGGTGGTAAATACTGTGGAGATCAGCATATGCAGCAAGATACTGGTGAAGTGCCATCAAAGTAACAGGTCTTCTGCCACTTGCTCCTTGTACTCCAAACATTGCCCATATTGCAAATTGTGGAGTTCTCACATTAAGTACTTGTACCGTTTAACAGATTGCACCAAGGTCACAGAGGAGGGAACAACAGAGCAGGTGATGGCACAGGAGAAAATACTGCACTTATTTCTTCATTTGAAAGCATTCTCAAACTATCTCTGGTATTAGCAACCTATGTGAAATAATAACAATGTAATCATCTGTTTAAAGGAATGGTTTTTAGTACATTTTCTATCTGCACTGATACTGAGCATTTTCCCTCAGTTAATTTTATGTGATTTTCAGACATCTTTAGATGCTCCATGCATTTAACTAACATACACGTTAGTGAGAAGACTGAATTTAATACTTGAGAACAGAAACAAGCACCCAACCCCCCCGCCCCCCCAAAACCAAAGCAGGTATTTCAGAGGCAAGGAGGGTGCTGTAAATGATCTACACTCTCTCAGGTTTGTCTGTGTGACCATCAATTAAGAAAGTACTTATATACACAAATACTACAGTTTAAGCACTTCCAAAGCAGTTGGGTAATTTCAGAGCATAAGTCCTTTTTTCAAAAGTCATGTAACAGTATTGGTGGAAGCTTTCACTTTGCTCATGGCCAGCTGTCTCTCAGCTGTCAGCCATAAGCTTCCTCCTGACAAAACTTCCAGGCTGCTTTGGAAGGCCCAGTGACATCATTTTTATTACAATGAAGACCAGCCTGTCCTTGGCTGTTGGGTAACAGCAAGCCATAACACAGGTACTACACAGAGTTTCTGTCTTAACAAAACCCTAGAGTAGATTTTCCATAGTTGACCTACAGTTTTCTTCTTCCAGAATACTTCTGAATACAAACAGCAGATGGATGGGGGACATTCAGCATCTCTTACTGACTCTGCATGGTTCAAGAACGTAACATAGGGTGTCCATAGATACGTGTGGCCTTTGGGCTCATGGAGAAGAGATAAGCATTTAAAATGATTACACGGCCTGCAAAAATTCTGTGGAAAAATGCAGAG
This sequence comes from Chamaea fasciata, assembly GCF_029207755.1. Lineage (NCBI taxonomy): Eukaryota > Metazoa > Chordata > Aves > Passeriformes > Sylviidae > Chamaea > Chamaea fasciata. The sequence continues at coordinate 11,691,877 of NW_027094096.1, read as the reverse complement.
CATATGAAGTTTATTTTGATGAAAGTGTCAGGGACAAACATTGTATGTGTACAAGCTTTACATTAAAAGAGAAATATTAGTATTTTTCTTTTGTTTAAGCAAAAGAGGCCAGTGACTGCAGCTTCCCTCCAAGGGCCTGAATCACCACTTCCTGTCAACTAGTTAGCACCGACACATCACTTCAGAGTTACAGCTCCAAAGCTTCAAACTGCTGCACACAGGCCAGCTTCTGTTTGTACAGTGCAGTCACTGAGCTGCAGTTCAGCAGTGTCAATACTGGTGTCTGGAGCTATTTTTAAAGTGTACTGCTTGTCATGAATCAGCCTTCTGGTCTCCTACTATAATCTGTTTAGCAAATGGCACATTTAGCTATTTCAGCCATATATATATGTGGCAGGCACTCAGTCCTCCATTTATTGTGCAGAATGATGAACTCATTGAAAGGATGCATTAAATAAGCAGAAAACTCCTATTGTTTTTGTTAGAATTCTCAGAATAGACATTGTAGAATTAAACCACCGAGTCCTGTGTTGTTAGGGGCCCTGGAAAGTCAATTTTATATGTGCATAAATAAGGAAAGCTTTGCTTAGTCATTCATCTATCAGTTGGTCGTTTCCTATGTATGGGCAAAAGAAAACAGTGGTTAAAGGGTCTTCTCTGCAGTTTAGATCTGTATGCTGAATTAGATCAGTCTGCAAGGGGCCTGTTCACACAAGTCTTTACCCACAACACATGGAAGTCTTCATCTTGCAGATTTTGCAATATTATAAAAGCTCAAAGAATGCTAACAGTGAGTTTGATAGGAAATGACGCATGTTTGTACATCAACAATGTTTCTATATGGAGCTAAAGCTTCATTTTAAAAGCATCACAGACTTAATTTGGAGTTTTTAATTAGACTACATAGAAGTAAAATTCTTTCATTTTAGCATTTACACAAAATAATAATCCCACTATATATTAGCTGTATTATTTCAGGCACTGCCCATGGACACGGGGCAGTGTCCATGGCAATAATATATTGATAAATAAATTAGGAAAGGTTTAAAGGAAATCAAAATCAGATTACCATTCTAATGTGTCTTATACTATCTACTATCGTTGCTACATTCATTGACTTTCAAAACTCCAAACTAATTTTGACTAAATATATTTGGAAATATTTAATAAAACGAAAGCAATATTTAGTCACTGTGGAAACAAAGGGATTTTTAATACTTAAAATACTTAGTGGGTGGTCTGGAAATCCAATCAAAAAGAATACAAACCCAGCAGAAGCAAACTCCCCCCACTCAAGAGGGGCAGTCCAACCTGGCATCCAGGACCTCGTGTTCAACAGCTGCTTGGGCTGTGTCCTGCAGTGTCCCTGTCCCAGGAGCCTGGGTGGCCCTTCCTGCAGCCAGGGCTGCTGGTGTGACATGAGAAGGAGCTCCCCTTTCAGCAGTGGTGGCAGCTGTGACAGTGCTGACTCCACACTGTGTGCTGACAGTGCCTAAAACCCAGCAGGTCTCAGGCGTCACACGCTTCATCCCCTTTGTGCTCCAGAAGAATGAGGATCTCCTGGTTCTGACACCCCCATATGGATGTTGTAGGTGACTCAGGGCATTTGAAAAGGCACTGGAAGCCTCCATTTAGGAAACTAAATTTCATCCCAAATTACACTGCATGAGCAGCCTGCTGCTCTGATTCTGGCCTGCTTCTAACTGTAATCCTGAAATGAGAGAGACTTCAGACAAGGAAAAATGTGGATTCCACTATGAGAAGCTAGGAAGGCATCACTTGCTAACAGGCCAGACAGATGGTCAGATAAGGTATTTCTAAACTGTCTGTAATACCACAAAGCTGACTGAATCTATTCTGAAAAAACTATCCACATGATGACAGAAAATTATGTGTAATTCTGGCTAAAATAATGGACTCTCTTTCAATGAAGCCAAAGGGTACTGCTGGTTTCAATTGGACAGGAGTAGTTTAAGATGGAAGTCTAGGAATTGATGCTGAATTGATGCTTTCTAGTCTGTTGCAGTTTTATTCAGACTCAAGAGAAATAATGTTGTTAGCTATAAGTAAAATGTTAAGAAGATAGGACATATCACAAGTATTTTGATTTTGTACCAATAATCTATACCCAAATTTAAGAAATATCATTTGGAGAAGTTTCACAATACAAAATGAGTATAGGAACATGGTAAACTTAAAGGACAAGAATGATGTGCTAAAAATAATTAAGAAGTAGGAAAATTTTATAAGTTTGAACCTACTGAGGCAGTATTTTAAGACATACATGACTCAAAGCTTAGGTTGCAGACTCACTGAAGAATATCAAGAATAACTTTCAAATACATCTTGCAGAGTTTAAATATAAAAGTATATTTTCCATAAATAGCTTTTCCTACTACTGAGAAGAATAATCTGGTGTGTCCTCACTCTTTTGATGTTTAGCTACTGGGTCTAGTTTTATTCTTTAACACAAACTGTAGTCTCAAATTCATCCCTTTACTGATTAGTTTCATGTAGGGAATACCCAGACTTTTATTTGGAAACGAGAAATTTTAAAAACAGATAAAACACCAATTTCAGCAGTACACTCATGCCTATCAAACCCTGATAATTAAAGGAATATGATGTAACTTGACTATATATTCAAAGAAAGTTAACTTACCTTGTATTTTGTCTCTGTTCAAATTGGAGTACTTTTTGCATGTTTCCTTCTCTGTGTTGCTAAAATATTGCTCATTGTAAAAGAAGAAGCAAGAGAAATTAGAGAAGCAAAAATAGAGAAGTTACTTGGAAACCAAAATGTCTAGAATGTCATTACATATTTAGAATGTGAGTCCTTCTAGAGGGATTTACAGTTTTTTATGCCTTCACAGACTCAAAAAGTAATAGCAAGACATATAAATAATGTAATAAAAACAATAACCTCAGAGCTATCATAGATTAACTGTGGCCTAAAATTTTACAGAAACAAAAAAAGTATCAAATCTCAGCTCCCCTTACTTAGAATGTAATTCTCCTGATTAATTAGTTGTGGTAAAGAGAATGCTTGTTAATAGCCTAAGACATATTGTGCATAATTTAGCTGCTCTGATTCACAGAAAAGGGAATATAAACAGTCATTGTGTTTTTGTTGTTGTTGTTATTGGGAATGATTTTTATCACTGTCTATATTCTTTGGGTTCTCAACATGTTTTCTAGCATTCCTCTCTGAAAGCATTACAAAAATCCTTCTTCCATCCAGGTAGAATAGGAAAAAAAGTAAGGTCTTTTGATGTATGTCATGAACTATATTAACTATTTAATTGCATGTAGGTCACTTCAGCTGTCCCTTCAGCCAACTTAAACAGGTCAAAGGCAAGACTTCAAAGCTGTTTCAAAATTTTTAAAGAAGTGACTAAAAATATTTCAGAAATAAAATATTTTAAAATGCTTTAATAATGGAATATTAGAAGCAGTATGAGAAATAGGGAAAATAACAGCCCATGGGAAATAGATGGATTCATACAAGGTCAATACTCAGTAAGTATAGACAAGCAAAATGAAGGGTGTGATTGAGAGAACATCCCTCCTTCTACATCAGCACTACCCATTGTCACTGCTTATTACTCAGTTCTGCATCTGAGATTGAATCACTGCTGTTTTTATGGAGTCCTATGGTCTTTCAGGCCAAGGAGGGTCAAGAGAGCATCTTCTACATGCAGTAGAAATAAATATATAAATGACTATGTAACTGAGAAACTAACTCACCTTTAATGAAAAATCATTCCTGGGACTCTCTTCATCACTTTTGAGAATCTCTAATGTATATTAATACTTATATAGTGAATTTTAACTGTAGAAACAAAACATAAGTGGCCTGCAAAATGTGAGTGAAACAACCAAAAAAACCTCTGTATTTTTCACGCAAATTTTGGTCCCAAGCCTTAGAATGGCAACAGCCTTTCCCTCAAACTAGCTGTCAATGACAGTCCTAAATAGGTGGCTGCAAGCTGGTATCCTGGGTAGAAAACAGCAGCAACCAGGGGTATCTGCACCAGTCCATTTTGTGTAATGACACAGGCACTGGGAAAAACGTGTCCTCCATCTTCTCTGACTTGTCCTTGAAAACTCCTCCTTTGCTCCATCCACCAGTGATCAGCAAGCAGAATTTCCCTTGGCTGGTTCCTCATGCTGAGTGTACCTTGTGGCTGTCTCCATGCACAAGTACCTGCTGAATCAGACTGACATTGCTACAACCCACTGTATTTTGTTGTTACTTCTCAGACAGAGCTTGTGACTTAAAAGGGACTGGACTGCAGCATGCTTTCAGCAAGACCACAGTGGGCTTGCTGGCTTTGGGCTTTTTTGGGGGGGATATAATTTTATGAAATTGGGGTAATAAAATTATTCTAGTGGATGAAACAGATGGACCACATTTGAGAAGCTATATTATTGCTATTTCTGAGGGAAAAAACAAGTAAACAATATGCTACTTATGACCAGCAGAGAGGACAGGGGCCCTGCTCTGTCACGTCGTTGTCCAGCTGAAGATTCTCAGGGTACCATTACAACAAGCCAGGCTCTCTGGGTGACGGTGAGCTAAGACTGCAGAACTGGTCAGGAGAGTTGCAGCAGCACACAGCCATCTTTCAGCTAACATCCTACAAACAGCAGCTGCCAACAGCAAATTAGTTGATGGCTGTGTGCTGAGGCAGTGAGCAGGGCTTCTCACAGCACGGAGCATTTGGGGTGCGCCGTAATTGGGGTTCGGTAGGTGCTCGGCAAATTCAGGAAGTGCAATTTGCACCTCCTTGTGCCAGAAGTGGAATGAGTCAGATCCTCGAAGCTTCAATTTCGGCTTTGCTGCTGCCTCCTCATTGTTCTGACTAATACAATGATTTCATACCCAGCTAAGTATGGTAAAAGCCAGCTGCATGGCCTCTAGGTTAGAGCCAGCTCATGCTGGCGTCAAAGCTGAAAGACTCCCACAGATTTCAGGGGAGCAGCTGCAGGCCACTCAAGCTACCTGTAAGAAAATCATTAACTGCACTAAGAAACACACAAATCAAGATACAACACAGCGCATCAGAAGTCATTAGCATCTCAGTACTTAGGCGTCAAATTTGAAACATCTGAAAGAGGCCGGAAGTTCAGAAAGAACAAAGCAGAAGGACATAAGAATTCTAACAGATTAAAAACCTAGAAACTTAAAATAGGGAGCAACTTTAAATGCAAATCTGGCTCTCTAAACCTATGAAAAAAAGCCCTAGAAAAATGCTCTGTATGGTTTGGGCTCCAGATGTCCCCAATTACAGCATGTCCCAAATGACTATGCTATGAAAAGTCCTGCTCACTGCCTCAGCACAAACTCATCTAACACCACAGCATCAGTATTGTGTGTTAACTTGGTGTGACCTTGGTCCTGGGCAAGGGGCAATACTGAAACCTCTGGCTTTCATGAGACTTTATATATACACGCTGGCACTTTTCATGGTCAGTGTACACGTTTACAGAATACAGGCTTCTTTCCAATTTATTTAATTACTTACTATAATTAAAATATTTCAAAAACGATTTTTTACTAATGGGTAGGACTTCTTTTCCTAACTTTAGTCATTTGTGAAGAACACTGAGGGTGAAATGACTTAAAATAATGTAACACTTGAAAGATTTAATAACAGTTTTGTTTCCCTGTGTTCTCCCACTGGAACCATGACTTGGCAATGCATTTGATAACTGTTTTTCCTTCTGATCTTCTGTAAGCCAAAACCTTGGTCTGACAAATGATATTGTGAGAGCAGTTATCTAAAACTGCCTGCAGCTCTGGCAGAATCAGGCCAAGAGCCTTGATGCTAACCCTGCAAAAGGTAATGAGGGTTTGCAATTGGCCATTGGCAGAGTAAGATTAGATTTGGTTCTGTGAGGCTGTTGTAATTCCAGAAAATGAAGACCTCATCATTCAGTAGTGTTCCTAGTTAGTCCACAACATTTTTTCTCAAAAGGTGAGGATAAGGTCAGTGTTGAGACCCAGAAACTTCCCCCCCTGCCTCCAGAAGAACTGCAGGGGAAAAGACCAGGGTAATTTGACACAGAGGTCAGACTTTGTATGTACTTGCTGTACAGTATTCTCTAGTCTCAGAATAGTGCAGCTGACAGCTAGGATCCCTCCTTTCTAACAGATGTCAGGTGTATTTCAGTAAATATCGAAACCATGGATAGCTTTCTGAGCCTGATGTGAGAACCAGAGATTCTAAGGTTTCCTGCACGCAATTTGTAACCTCCTTAGAGGCCCCGATTATCAGCCTTGCCTGCCTATCAAGCACTACTTGCTTTTTGGGTCAAAGAGGCATCAGAATGGGGTCAGAGGACGAGCTCATTATTTCCTGTCTTCTCAGCAGTCTGCTCCCAGTGTGTTTCTTGGCTCCTCTGTGACGAACATGGCATTGTTTGTGAAACAATGTCATGTTTTAATGATTTGCAAAGTACTATGAATTGTGCATATTAAAGATACTCAGCAAGCATTAACAGCTGCTATTTGGTGCAGCAAAGTTTTAAAGAATTTCAAGAATATATACTAATTACGTGTTGAACAATAAGCCCCCGTTATAGCAGGCTCACTTAAATAGCCCGTCAAGACTTCCAATAAATTGGCAATATCGTGAGAGAAATTAATACAGAATTTAAAAAATACTTTTAATCTAATTTGCTACATTTGAAGTAGCAACATTTTCAGATGGATCTTAGTTAAAGTACATAAAATAAATATTAAACCCCCCCCCCCCCCCCCAATGTATCCTTGCCAAATAATTAGACTTCCAGAACCCGTAAGGTGTCTGACCCCAGCGTGGCCCGCTGCCACTGCGCTGGTGTCACCGGCGTCATTCCCGCCCCGCACCGGCCGCAGTGCCGGCCCAGTGTGTCACATCACACCAGCGCCTGGCGTACCCCGCAGAGCTGCTGCTCCCGGCCGGCACGAACGGCGGCCGAGGCTGTTCCCGGAGCCGGCTCCCGGAGCCAGCTCCCGGAGCCGGCTCCCGGAGCCAGCTCCCGGTGCCGGCTCCCGGTGCCGGCTCCCGGTGCCGGCTCCCGGTGCCGGCTCCCGCACGGCCCGGGCGCGGCCGGGACCCGGCGCCTCTGGGAGCGGCTCCGCCTGAGGCGGCGCGGCCGCCGCGCCACGGCGCCCCCTGGCGTGGCGGCTCCGCCATGGCGCCCCCTGGCCCCGCGCCCTCAGGGAGCAGCGGCCCCAGGGCGGGATGGCGGAGAGCAGCGGCCCCACAGCGGAGCGTCGGGGGAAGGGGCTGCCAGAGGCGCTGGAATGTTATTGTTTTTAGGGACAGTAAAACGCTGTGGTGACTACTCCTTGCAGGAAGCCTCATTAAAACTAATTATAGCTTCTCATTACGGCTGCATTATTACATTTCTGTTAAGAAATACATTAAGAGATACAAAGCGCCAGAAATGTCAGGCCACTAATAATACAAGCTGGATAAACCTTCCTTTTTGAATAAAACCTTGCGAAGAAAGTCTGCAATATTTAACCTAAAATACAGTGCACCTTGTAGGCAGAAACCGTCATCATCCCAGTGTCAGGAGTGCGTTAACATTTCAGAGCACGAACAAAAAGTGCTTCTAAAACGATGTTTGTAGAGGTTAACAATAATTTCCTTCCTTAACATACAATAAAGTTGCATTAAAATAATGTTTGCATTCCTTAATAAAGCAACTCTGCAGATGACCAACTGATTTAGATTAGAGAACATTTACTAGTTTGTTTTTTTCCATTGCAGCCGCTTCAACAGCCGGACCAGCACCTCCAAAATCCGCCTGGGCAGCACCAGCCACCGGAGCTCGAGCCCATTTTGAGGCCAGGGCTAAGTGAACAGCTGGCTCGAATGAACGCCCGGGAGCCCACACCCTCGCTCTCCCTCGAATAACAATGTTTATTGCATTCTTAGTACACTGAAACGAAAGCAATAAGCATTTGGGAAAACAGCATCTACAGGCTGGTGTGTGGGAGGATGTTACGATGTTATCCCGTCCAGCAATCTCTCACTTCTCTCTCCCCATTTGATAATAAAAACAGTGTAAGGGCAAATGTCCCTTTCACACTTTGCTGCTCTGCTTTTTGTTCTCTGTCACCCTCCCTAAAACAACACAAACTAACCGAGCCGTTAAAAGTTTGTCAGATTCCAGAGTCCGGGATGCATTTTTGCCAGCCTATCTCTATCTGGCTGGAAGTGCAGAGCTGCTGCAGCAGCCACAAAAGCACAAGAGCCCTCTGGCTCCTCTCATGCTGGAGGAGAATTACGGCTACGGGTGGGAGTCCATACCGACATTTCTGCCATCTCTCCCGTGTCATCTCTCAGCACACTGTTCCACCCCCCTCTCTGAGTTTCTGTGCTACTTAAAGCAATCACAACTGGAGTGACTCATTACACCACAAGTCTTGGAGTCACTCCCCCGTACAAGAAAATAAAAGCTCTCCCTCTTTTTTTGTGAGATCCACTTTCTGATGGTATTTGAGTGAGACGGTGGCAACCCAGGCAGAGCTGTCATCCAACGCTTCTTCTCAAATAGCTTTTTATCCCTTAGTGATTTGGTAGGAACAACAAATACACAAACTCAAGTGAAATGGAATCGGAATTCTCCCACTGACACACAGTGCAAGGCGGCGACTTCCAGGTGAGAAAGCATCTCTTCCTGAAAGATGAAGACTCTGAAGTTACCTACACCTGCATCGTCTTTCACATTCCCCTGAGTTGACAGCTTCCCCACCTACCTGTGTGAAGTTTTATACGGCAACAAAAAAGGGAGAGAAAAGCACTAATAGAGAAAGTGAGATAATAAAAACACAAAATAGAAAAAATAGGTTAAAAAAGAAGCTCAGCAGCAGAGTTAGAAATCAAACGTTCCCTTGAAAACAGCAACAGGAATCTAGCCAAGAAACTATGGTCTTGGTGTATTTTGGAAACTAGAGGTGGAATACTTAGAGGCACATCTTAATCAGCAATACATAAAAAGTATTTTCTAGCATCCTAGTTATGGATTTAGTCCTGTAAATCTTTACTTGCATAAGTAGTTTGTACTTGCAATGAATACTAAATTCTTGGAAGATGTTTATGCTGTTCTTTAAAAATCTATTCAAGACTGAAACAGTAGATTGTAGCATCTAATTATGAAAAAGAGAATACACATTGCATCCAAGAATTGTGGCACTTCTTCTTTTAAGGAGAACACTACAAATGCTGAAAACATTTGGATTAAACTAAAAAGTTTATAATTTAGGTACATGTTTTTTAAGTCGAGGATTAATCTGGGAAATAACAACAAGCTAGCTGCTCCTGCTCAACATAAGTATGCTGTATTTTACTTCTGAGATTAAGAGTTATTTTTAATCTTTACTGATTTATTGTTGTTTTAAAAAGGGTTAAGATATATGTAAATATTTACACACATAAGTATTTCACAATCCATTGAATCCCTTTAGAAACAGTGCACTTGCAGAAAAATATTAATATGAAAATATATACTATTATAATAATATTCATATAATATTTATGTTATAAATTAAAGACAAATCTTTAAATATTCTTGTTCAGAAAAGCTTTCAAGCTCTGACAGCATTATTTGACGATTTACATATGGGAAAACGGAAAGAAAACTATTTTATTATCCTCCACTAGAGGGAGAGAGAGCAGCTCTTGTTGCTGGGCGGATTCTGCTAACAGTTTCATTCTGCACCATTGAAAGCAATGATGTCAAGTTTGGAGCGGGGAGGGGGGAACCCCGAGCATTTAGTCCATTATAATACCAAATACGAAGTAACTCCTAAAATACTAAAGGCTTGAAATCTAAAATTTCATTGCTGCTAGGTTATTTGCTGTAATCAACACTACACCATGTTGTTTTCTTTAGACTTGGATGTTAAGATTTTTATTAAAACATCTGAAATAAATAGCAAATGTAAGAGAAATTGCAATATTGAAAAAGTTACTAATCTGATAACAAACCAAAATTACCTATATTGTACTTTCCATTCTGTATTGGATGTGTGACATTCCTACAGGTACTGCATCATTTTCACTGCCTCCTTAGAAATCAGAGCATGATTTCTTCCACCCAACAGGTCGCTATCTATCTCAGAAGCTCAAAGAAGTCTCACCTACCCAAAGAGAATTTGACAGTAACTGTTCAGAATGTTGATGTTTCCATTTCACCTAAATACTCTGATGATCCAGTCTATGATATCCACACAAGTACTTTCAGTCCTCTGGACTCATGGTGCTGCTGGTTTGCAGTTTATGGTAGGGTAAGAAAACAAATGCTGGTGTCTGTGTGCCCACGGACCGTGTGGGAACGGCCCCAGCGCACAGAAACATGAGACACTTGGTTTAGCTCAGAGTACTGAGCAGGACCAAACTTCTGATGCATTTGCAATGTCATTTGGAAAGTGGGCACAGGATGCCCCATACCTGAAGGACAGCTATGGATGGCACATAATCGAAAGCTGAAATGTTACTTTCATTTAAAACCCACTGCAGAAAGAGTAGAGAAGAAAGGCTGGGAGGTGTAGGAGCATCCGTGGATGGCAGGGAGAGGGAACTCTGCAAACCTGAGACACTTACAGAAACGCGTCATTTTATTGCAAGGGTCGTTGGGTAAAAGGGCCTTGCCTACAGCCACCAGCCTCGGCTGAAGGAAAGCCCCAGGAGAGAGGGAGAGAGAGAGAGAGAGCCAGAGGGTAAGAACTAAGAGGTGAGAGCAGGGTAGGAGAGGTGGCAGGAGTAAGGGAGGTGAGTGAGGTAAGAGAGCAAGGTAAGAGCAAGCAGGGTAAGGGAGAAGTGAAAGCTAAGCGAGAGAGCAAGCAAGAGAGAGAGATCCTTTTTCAACACATTAGATCTCCTTTTGTGTTGAATATTCTACTTTACAGTGACCAACCTGCGCGAGATGCAAAGCCTACAAACTTTGCATACAGCCTATGAGAACTGCTATATTACCATATCATTCTGTATTCTAACTCCAAAGACTACTTTTTCTTATCTACCTTTTCCCTGATACCTTGGGAGGCTACTCCCTCGAGCCCCTTTGACTGTTGTCATCTAACCCATCACCAACTAATCGCTGTCTTCCTGCCTGCCCTGCCTACATCTCAAAGCTAGCTTTTATTTCTATTTCGCTGACAGGTTTTATATTTTTCGTATCTCTTGCTAGGCAATCATATTTGTAAGCTTTTTCTGTCTCGCCTTTCCCAACAGGGAGGGGTTAATATATCAATTGTCAAAGCAATAATCTAGCACTGGAAGTTTAAGTGACCTTGAAAAGTTGTAAATATTTCTTTATATACTGTGACATGGATAACCTAAGCACAAGGCAACAACTGTTCAGTTTGTGCTCGTATAGATTTCAAAGGAAGCCCTCTGTTTATGGTTCAAGGACAAAAACTTAACAAGGAAACGCGAACCAGGCTTTAATACAGTGTTTGAATTTAATTCTGATGTTTACAAAATGCTCACAAATAAAAAAATCCCACTAAATATACTTCTATTCTGCAGTCCTGTTTATTTAAGTTTTCTAAGGAACTGGAGGAAGTTTAATAATATATTCCTTTTCTCTGTCTCTGTTTAGTGAAAACTAGTTATTGACAATATGAGTGCTATGCAGACAGAGATTGAAAAAAACCCAGCAAAACAAGCACATGATATTGGAACAGTTACTGAGAAGGAAGGAATGGCTCTATCCTAGATATATAATGGCACCTTTTGTATAACTATTTCTGGCTGAGCTGTCACAGGGATCTCTGTTGCAGGATCTCTGTTTTTTTTGGCCTAATGGAGATCAGTCACACTCCAGCGCTCCAAAACAGCCCATGCAGCTGTGGAGAGCACGACAGCAGCAGAACTCTGAGCACACCCTGGCAGCTTCATGCAATGTGAAAATCCCTGCTTCAGGTAATGCTGCAGATGACTTTATGAGATATGAGCCACTAATGGCACACTGCAGTTTAGTTGTGAGCTGAGGAAGTCACCTGCTGTAACTTGGCTGAAATATTTACAGCTCTCAATTCAATGGAGGACAGTGTATGTGTCTCCTTCTGTCTCTAATCATTGTTTACTTGCTCTGTTCTCATGAATCACAACACCATTGCTGTTCTGGTGTTTAGAAAATATGTTTTCTGAAAATATATTACTTTGGGATTTTACCCAAATCAAGATATTAAAATGTTGTGTTAGGATTTCATGAAAGCTTTGGTATTTCACAAACTGTTTATAAAGAAGTAATACTTTGGCAGTGGTGCTACAGCACATAAAAAGGGAAACAGAAAGGGAAATCACACAGTTCAAATCAATCTCAGAAAAACTCAATGTTTACAAGCACAAAGCCTGTTTTATTATATGTTTTCAAAATGTTTACAGATTGGAAGATTCTTTTGACCGATATGTCTGTCAAGATAAGCATGAAAAAGCTACAGAACAAAGCTAGGTATATATCTTGAACTTTATGTAATTTGCAGCAAACCCAAATTTATTAGTTTGCACAAGACACATGCAAAACATTTACTTCATATCCGCTGGAGTAAAACATTTCAAGAGCAAAAATTTAGAAAGCTACTGCACATAGATTAATACTGTGATTTGAGTGCCAGAAAATCAGACATAGCCTTGGTACCACTGAAATAAATACCTGAATTTCTATTAACTAGTTCAGTGCTAATTTGACCTTGCTGGAATTTGTAGTTAATTTGGTATATTTGCAACAGGTGCAACCCACAATCAAGTCATGCACTGAATGCTCTGAGATCTCGGACATGGCCAAGTCTGACCCAGAGGAAGTGACTGCAGTGCCAGCGTGAGTCACGGCAGAGGCCCGAAGTTCTCTCTCCTCTTACTTATGGTACTTCAGATGTTCAGCCAACTGCAACCACGCCCTTATGCTCACGTTTTAAACCAGAAAAGTGAGATATCACCGTGTGCAAACCATGTTAGTGTTACAAGTGCACTTAGGACTAATAGGACTTTTCTTGATAATATGGTTTATTTTACCTTCTCAATATACAACTTTGATTGCTAACGTAGAAAGCTGAACTTAAATAACACTGCAATAAGGGAGTTTATCACCTCTTCTTTTGTTTTGTGAGCAAGTGTCATTCCTCTTGTGCTGTGACTTTCTGAATCAGGGAAATAACTATAATGAGTTGCAAAACATACGTTTTCCTGTGGACGTCTTTATCCACAACATCGAAATGTAGGTTTGCTGTTGCTGCTGCCACTGAAGAACTTAAAAGTGTGTGGATGGCAGCAGTTCAATTCAGAAGCAGCGGCCTCTGTACATACTCCTACCCATCGAATGTACCCTGCCAGCTCTTTAGGCTTCTTCTTCAACTCAGTATCCTGTTCCTGATCACTTTCTCCCTTCATTCTTGCTGCAGTTCTTGTGGCAGGATGAATCTGGCTCCAACCTCTCATGTGAGGCAATACTCAGTTTTGCTGGGGGAACCTCTGATATGAATCTTGACAAGTCACTGATAAAATAGCCTCTCCACTCTCAGGCAGGACGGTTAGCCTCTGCAGCATCCCCAGCTGTTGAGAAACATCCTTTGGTTCTTTTAATACAGTCCGGGAAACCTTCACATTTCTCACAGGATACACAGAGGGTTTTTTAATTGAAAGAGGGTTGCCTTAGATTAAATACTGCAAAGAAATTCTTCGCTTTGAGTGTGGTGAGACACTGGCAGAGGTTGCCCAGAGAGGCTGTGGCTGCACCATCCATAGAAATGCGCAAGTCCAGGCTGGATGGGGCTTTGAGCAACTCAGTCTAGTGGACAGTGTTCCTAACCACAGGAGGGGGTTTGAAACTACATGGTCTTTAAGGTCCTTTCCAACACAAACCATTCTATGATTCTGTACTGTTCTCCTAAAGGATCTAAGGAAACTGGACAGGACCTCCTGTATCTGTAGCTGCTGTAATGCATCAGCTCTTGGAGAGAGAAGAGAGAAGACAGGAAAGACAAGTCGTTATTCTCCAAATGGAAATCTCCAGGCCAGCAATGATAAAAATGTTGCTTTTTCCTCTACTTATGAATTCCATTCCCATGGCCTATCCTCAGTATTGGGTGAACTTGAAGATAGCAAATTAGTTCATTCTTTCCCATTTGAGTTAGACTCTGCGGCTATCATGGGAGTAGGCAGGGGAAATGCTGAAAATGTTCCTACTTGCTCAGAGTATTGTTTGATAATGTTGTTTTGTGGTGAATCCACCAAAGATACCAAAGATTCTCTGTGGGATAAGAAGAAAATATGCATTTTTTCTCTTTGGCAGTCTGGAGTTACCAAAATGAAGAGAAGGCACAAGCTTTTAGGGTGTCATAAGAAAGCTGTACTACTGTGCAGTCTCTATGCCAAAGGATAATATTAAGTTGTTTTTCTTTTTGCCTTTTCACCCAGCACCAACGTAACACGCCCTTGCAAGTACACAGAATTCTTCAGTCACCCAAAGAGGCTCATGAAGAAGGAGGAGGCAAAATCTATAAATACCATAAATTGTCTTTCCTTTTAACAGTAACTGTAATGAAGAATTGGCCAGGTCGTTTGGTGATACTTTGTACTGGTTGAAAGTTCAGTGCTTCAATAAAACTGGGAGAAGGATTTTTTTTCTGTTCTGTATCTTGGTGCTGCAGCAAACAAGCTCCTATTTCAAAACTTTCCTTCCTCATCAATCACTGCAGCATTACCACTTCATGGGAAGCCGGGTAGCAGATTAATGAGAGCTTTAGGGAGGACAGTGACCAGCAGTCAGCAATAGTAGAGGAAAAGTGCTGAGAAGATAAATAGCACTTTATATTTTTATCAGTATGTATTTCCAGAGGGCTGAATGGTCTTTGAGATCCACAGCACAGCTGCCCTTTTGAGCAGTGGGGATTAAGCAAGTGGCTGAAGCTGAAGAATATGGTCTGAATAAATGAACTGCAAGATGGGTTAAAACTGGATGGAATCCTGAGCTTGGAGAATAGGAATCAATGGGGTGATGTTTAGTTGGTGACCAGTACAAGCAGAACACTCAGGGGTGAATAGTGGTGCCAGAATTGTTCATTACCTTGATTTTAACTTGGATAATTATATAGGATGCACCTGCAGCAGTTTTTCAGACAATCCTAACTTAGAAGGGGTGATTTTCAAATCAGATAGAGAAGGTTCAGTTGAGAGGCCTTTGGGAAAATTAAAAACTGAGGCACCAGAAACCTTACAAAGTGTGACAAGGAGTGCAAAGTGAACACATGGGGTTGAATAGTGCCAGGCACCAGTGCAGGCTGCCAGAGCAGGAACAGCAGCTGAAGAGCATGTGGCTGTCAGAGTGGACACTAAGTTGAACATGAGCCAACAGTATGTTTTCATTGTGAATAAAGTGAACCACAGTCTGAGCTACATTAGGAAGGGAGTGTGGACAGCAGATGAATGGAAATTATGATCCCATCTTATTTAGTGAGAGTGAGTCCACCCCTGGGATAATGTATCCTGTTTGGGGTCCCCCAGTTCAAGAAGAATGTCAAGAAACAGGAGAGGTGCATGCAGAGGGTTGATGAGATGGTAAATGGCCTACAGCATACAACTTGTGAAGAGATTTAGAATAAGGCTTGGTTTGCGTGGCAGAGAAGAAAATAAGGGGATATCTGACAACAATCTAAAACTACCCAAAGGGAAGTGGCAAAGATTATTGAGCTGAACTCTTGTCAGTAGTAGCGAATGGCAAAACCAGAAGGAAAAGTCACAAGCCGAGTCCTTGGAGTTGTAACTGGATGCATGTGTTTTGCATGGCTGGTGCTACACAGGAACATATTGCCCAGAAAGGCTGGCCAGTCTCTATCCTTGAAGGCTTTCAAGGGCAGCTTAAGCAAGGCCATGACTGACCTGAAATACCACAGGTCACAGTCCTGCTTTAAGTGGAAGACTGGACAAGGTGGACCCCAGAGATCCCTTCCAACCACCACTGCTAGAACTATGCTGCCACAGTCCCCACCAGACAGTTAAGGAAATTGAATCATCAATTCTTTCTACTTCTGCCTTCTTCCCTCTCTCCCTCCATTCTTCTTTCCCTCTAAGTTATATTTTTAAATTACCTTTATCTTTAAGGGACTAGTAAAACATCCTTCCTTTTCAGTTGGTGTTACTCTGCTTGCCATCCAAGCATTTACACAGTTAAGATTTCTAAGGCACCAGAGTGTGTCAGACTTTGTTTACCTCTTATTTTACTGGATCAGGCACCTTATTCTTCTTAGCTAAAAACTGGAGGCTTTTTCTGATACTATAGGATTGTCCTCTCCATTCTTACAAAAATGGACTTTTTCATTACTAAACATAATTTTTACTCTTGCTGTTAGACCTGCACAGTTTAATGGTTACAATTCAAGTAGATCCACACATAGTCATCTTCCCAAGGGACAACATCAATCCAAGACTATAGCCCAGAACCACTGCGGTATATTAACCAAAACTGCTGAAGCAGTATGACACAGCTGAGTGAATTCTCCGTCAGATCAAACCTCTGTCGGCACAAGGATTTAAGCACATAGGCAACATCTCAGGTTAACTGGAGGCACTGGGTTAACATCCAGTCAAATCTGTTTCTGTGGCCGACTAAATAAAGGATGTTAGCATGTTAGATAATTCATAAATCCAAGTGTATGTGTCTCAAACTTGAATAATAACACTAGTTGATAAGCAGCAAATTTCAAGTGCCAAGCCCCTAGCATTAAGCCTTTTAAGAAACCAGACTCCAGTCAAAAAAGCTAATGCCAAGTTATAAATTAAATTCTGGGACACCAGTGCCCATACAGTGTTGGGCAAGGTATTATTGTAAAAGATGAAATAACCAGGGAACATGTGTACTGTAGAATAACACACATTTGCAATGCACCATCACAGTCTTTTAAAATGGAAATCTAGTTTTATTTATGGAGACATAGATAAACCAAATCACAAGTCTCTGACACTAATCTAGTTACTTATTCTGCAAAAGGATTTCTTTTTGAAGATTACAGTGCAAAATAGCATAAGTTTTATGTAAAGACTGAAGCCCTAGCAATAATTCATAGTCTGCCACACACTTGAACCCAACCCAGTTAGAAGTGTTTCATACTGATATATTTGATAAATTAGACCCATAATGGAACAGCTCATTTTTAAAGAAAAAAGATTAGACTTGCATTTGTCAGTAGATGGAGGAGGGTCAAGTAAAAATATAGAAAAAAGTATTTTAAAAGCCCCAAATTCACATTTTTAACCCTCTTCAGACCATTTCCTCTCTGACAGATTCTCTGCCACGTTTTGCACATGGGCAGTATGTGTAGCACCATTAAAACATTTCTGTTGGCCTGTCCTTATTTTGTCTTCTCTCAGGATACTTCTTATGTCTTCTTGAACAGCCTTCATTTATACTACTCATTGGAAAGCTAGGACATCAAGAATCTCTGAGAATGAAAGTTATGTATGGGGGCATACAGCCACCTTGGCCTGGGTATATTCACTGCAAATAGAGCAACAAATTGGAGAATGTAAACCTCATTAGTCAGGTTACTTAGAAAGATCCAGCTGAGGAGTGGATACTGGTCTGAAAAAGTAATGTATTTTTGCAGCTCTTCTCCCATGAGCGGAATATTTTTGAAACTTATTTATTAAGTGCAAATAAGGTACCCTACAGTGAAACTTCCCAAGCTGCATTGTCAGGGTGGTTTGGATACATAAATTTGACCAGCCACTCTGAAATAAACATATTCAACGGCCGTTAAAATCTCGATGCTGGCTGATTTTACCGGATCATATCCTCCAGCTCTGTCGGATGTAAATTTCTGGCCATAACCTGTGCAGCAATAAACTTCATTCAGCCACAAGAGTGTGCATGTGAGAGGATTGCAAATCTGCTCCGCCAAACCAGAATTAGCCGGTATCGCAGGAATGAAAGAGCGTGGAGATTTGAAATTGCAGAGAATGGAGACAAGGCGGTGCAGAGGACGAGCTGCCTGGGGGGCAGGCGGCCCCAGATCGGTGCCGCACTCTTACGGAAAATAAGCCCCCGGGAGACGAGCAGGGGCGAGGCTGAGCCGGCGCGGGCGCTGAGCGGAGCCGGGCGCAGGTGGACACCGGAGCCCGCGGCAGCCCCGGGGTCCCGGGAGCAGCGCCGCGGGTCGGGCTGACAGCGGCGCTGGGCGCCCAGGCGCGCAGGGACGGCGGCGCTGGCGGAGCCCGACGCGGTGAGTACCTCGTGAGGAGCCGGGAGCCACCACACGGCAGCGGCACCGGCACCGGAGCGGGAGGGGAACGCGGAGCGGCCGCGCCGCCTGCGGCAGAGGCGCGCTGGGCTGGGCTGTGCGGGGCTGGGCTGGGCTGTCCCGGCTAGGGGCTCCCGGGGCCGGGGGCGGCGGCCCCTCGGAGGCGCGGGGAGCCGGCAGCGCCGCTGCCGCAGCGGGGTAACTCGCGGTCATCCTTTGTGCTCGGCGGGCGGTGCCGCGGCCGCGCCGCCTCCCGAACGCCGCCCCCGCCGCCGGCCCCGCCGCAGCCCCCGCGGGCCGAGCCCGCGCCCCCGGCCCGGCCCCGGGCTGCGCGACCGCCGCTGCTGAGCCGGCCCTGGGGCAGCCCCGCGGCGCGGGCGGCGGCTGCCGTCCCCGCCCCAGCTCTGCTTCGCATAGCTGAACCGAACTGGAGTGCTGGGAAGGCGTCGCGTGTGAAGCTCCCAAAGCTGTTGTCTTGGGAGAAGAAAGATCCCTGCCTTCGGGCTGCTCCCGAAACGGGCTGTAAGCCTGTACAAAATAGGGGTGCGCGCCTGACGCGAACTGATGCCTATTCCCTTGGTACCAAGGGAAGAAAACGGAGCCAATTACGCTGTCCCCGGGGATGGGCCACCACGCGTGGGTCACACCGGGGCACTGCAGCACCGAGGGGTCTCCGGGGAGACCGCCTGAGCTGGGCTTGGGAAACATTCCCCCGGGAGGGGCAGCAGGGCAGCGCCCCCGGTCTGGAAACGGAACTGCTGCCGACTTTATGCAAACTTGTGACCCTGGCAATAAGTTTAGCCTTTAAGCATTTAATTCCCCCGATTTTGTGTTCCTTTCTGGGCACGCATTTTTATGCACTGGGGCTACCACTGGCAGAGGTGGCTGGTGAACACATCTCCGTGCAGTTGCTGACAGCTGAAGTGCTCGGCATGTTAGCAAGGTGAAGTCAGCCTGTGGAAACATCTGACAACCAAAATAAACCATGTTTTTAGCAATGTTTCCTCTGTATGCCTTCAGCACCAAATAATTACATGTGGCATGTTTACTGGGAATGTTACAAAGTAAAACTCATTACAAGTTGTAATGCATTTATGAGTTATCCATTGGAACTACCTTTAAAGTACAATTTTATTCTGTGATTTTCAACACCAAGGCAGTCAAATGCTGGAAGAACTTGACCAAATATGTGTAAATTATTCATCATATGGACTTTTTATAGCAAGAGCAGATGTTTTTCAGTGGTCTAGTTGAACTACAAGCTAGAGAGCCATAGCTCCACTGATGCTACATGGAACTTGGGTGTTTTGCTGCCAACTTAGGTCTTATTACAGCACCTGTATCTGTCCCTAAAATAGCTCATGAGTCAGGTTTTCAAAAAAGCTCACCATCTTTGCCAGCACTAACGCTTCGGCCATTTTTCTAAGTACTCTGCATACTTTGTGGGCATGTGGTCTAAAAAGCTTTTCTGGGGAAAAAAAATCATCTTGTTCTTTTCCAGGTGACCAAATAAGAATCCAGATTCTCCTGCCTTTAGACGAAATTCCTTCTGAGGGGCTGTATTCAAGCACTGTTACTGTCAGAGGGTCTTTCCTGCCTTGCTTATTGGGGAAACTGGCTGGCTTCACAAATCAGCTGCTGTCATTTTCATTTACAGTTTCTCTAGGATTTCACAATTGCAAAGAGTTCATTTGGCTCCTCTGCACTTCATGAGCCTGTTCTTGGCAGTGCTGTGTGGGAAGAAGGTTGAAGGCAGGTAAGTGCCTTTTTCCTGGATGCAACAGGCCATGCACAGTCAGTCAGTCCTGGGGAGGGGCTCCAGGCATCCAGTCCTTGCTTTATCCAAAGACTGAGAGTTAGTGCAGGTATTGGAGATGTCCTCCCCTGCTTTTGAGTGTATTCACTCTGAACTTGTGTCCTAAGTGAAAAGTTAATAGTATGAAAGTAATAATAAGCAAGAATTCAGTTCAAATGGAAAAGATATGCATTTTCTGAAGATTTGTGGGGGTTCATACAAGCATGACATTAACTTGCCTCTACTCAATCTAAGGCAGTTCTTTCAGCAAGACTGCAAAAAGGAGTGTCATAACTTTGCAGCTCAATATCAATTATTTTTCTTCAAATAATTTAAAATATGTAAAAGATGTGCCTGTTTCCTGTCCAAAGAAGAAATTTTTTTGTATCCAGTATCAGGATGCAGGTGTGCACAAAACCAGTCAAAAGTATAAGAGAGAAAGGTGAAGCTTTACATTTAATCTTGACTCTGAATCTTCAGTTACATAATTTTGTATTCCATTATCTAAGATGCACTGTAATATCCTCATACATTTTCATTACTCTTAGGCAGACCATGTGCAACAGCTTGTGATTTTCCTTCATTCTGCCTCTTCTCATTATTTCCCATTAGCATGATTTTTCACTGTGTTTATCACCTTTTTGCACCTAGTCTCTCTCTGCCTTGTGAGTGGGCTGAATCCTCTGTAAGTAGTTCTGTAACCTACAGCAACAGAGAATCTGGCTCCAAGTACATTATTAGGAAAGGGCTGAGATGTCATCTTTAAGACCTACCTTTTGCAGAGGAAGGGTGAAATATAATTATGACTAAGGCTGTCCTCTTTAATTTAATTAATAATATAATTTAATAATTGTGACCAGGCTGTCCTTTTATGGTCACAAAGCCAGTCTGCACTACTGCATGGCTCTGACTTATTCCCCTGCTGCTCATCCAGCCTCAAACACCCTGCAGGACCTCTAGAAGGACCTCTAAGCACTATCCCCATTCTCTGTTTCCCAATTTGGAAAGGAAAAACCTGGAAGGCATTTCAGTATCCATTTCCACTGGCAACCCATCAGTTGATCCCAGCTTATCTGCTTGTGCAGCAAGTGATAAATGTGCACAGTTCTTGTTCTTCCTCACTGTGTCACCAGTACCTCCCATGGCCAAGATAGGGCTAATGACAACGTAGTCACTAAACAACTACGGGAAATTTGCTACCAGGAGTGCAACATATTTTAGCTGCAGCTCACTTATGAGGCAGATCAGTGTGCTCTTGCAAGAACCTACACACTCAAGCTGCCTTTAGTTGCACACGATTACCTGCACTGCAATGAAGCGTGAGGTGGCACTTGACTACAAAGGGAACTTAGGCAGCAGCCAGGCTGGAGAGGCTGCACGTATCAACAGGTGTTCACTGGTGTCCGGGACTGGCCAGCTCTGACACCAGCTGTGGAATACTGTGGAATGTCCCAGGGCCTTCTCTGTGTGTTTATCTAGCAGTAAGAAAAAAAGTAAAACAGTTTGGAAAGGTAGTAACTTGAGAAGCAAAATGTACTCACATACTTAAAGACAAATTTTCAGTTGGTACAGAATCTGGATTTGTCTGTTCACTGCCTGTTTGCAGCAGTGAGGAGCCAGCCCAGAGGTACGCATTCTGTGGGTGCACAGGAGACATTAGGAGCTTTTTTAAATAATTTTTGATAACTTGTTTCCCTTTCCAATGTTGTGAAGCTGTTGTTTCTTTTTATTTCTCTGGAGAAGAAGACAAAAAATTACCATATCTGGTAATTTGTATCATTGCATTTCTAGTCTCCATGGAAACCTATGTGGTGCTCCACAGTTGGGTAAGATTTGAATATGTTGCAGCAGAAATCAGATGGAGGGAAGACTGAATTCTTCACCTTGACTGCTAATCAATTAAAAGCGGCTTTTAATTTATTTTCACCTTGTGTTGCAATCTTCACTTAGAGTAACAATAGAATAAATTGAAGTAATCAAATTAAGCTAGTGTGGCCTATGTACACCTATGCATGTAACTCTGCCCCTCTGATTCTGATAGGCATTGAATTAATTTGGAAGAATTCTTTGTTTTTAGTAGGATTATTAGGATTAATACTTCGGAAGCTGAAAGCATAATAGCAAACTGTTGTCATGTTGACTCTCCTAAAAAACTTTCCAGAGAGGTAGTAACAATTGCCTCATTGTGATTCATATAAGCGAAACATTTGGAAAATTAAGAATCTTAATTCCTTATCTTTTGCTGTCTTCATTCTTGTTCTTCCACTGCTAAGGAAGAAATACATCCCCAAACTGGTTTCCTCTGGAAAGATGTGGTGACTTCATCTACCTGCTGCTTCAGGATTTCAGTTCTTTACTCCAGGCTTTATGAACTTGAACACAAAGGCACATCATCTTACTGGAACAGCAGAAGGTGACACAGAGAAGTCATATACAGAGAGAGACCAGTCTTTTTTGTGACCACAGTCAACCCATGAAGAGTGAGGGCTCTCAGCCACCTAAAAGTAAGTAAAATATATAGTAATGGAAATAATGCAGCCTACTGTCAGTTGGTAAGTACGCCTGCATAGACAGCCATGATAACAAGTTACACAAAGAAATAAATTACTTTGACAATTTTCTCAGCATTTTACACTGGAACAATGAAGTCACAGTATTCACTATAGCTGCACTAACCATGGTGATGAAGGATGATAGTGATTTATGGCATTCACTATAACCAAGCTACAAAATCTGATTATTTTGTATGTATTTTTTAGGTATTTACTGCATTTGCTTCAGAATACTGTGTAGAAAATGTATGCTAGTCGAGAGGATATTGGATATGATTTTGGAGATGACTCAAAAGTTAGAAGTAAGCCAATTAAACCTAATCCAAACATCGATCGAGGATGGGCTTGGATGATTGTACTTTCCTCTTTCCTTGTGCACGTACTCATCATGGGTTCCCAAATGGCCCTTGGAATACTCAACATGGAATGGCTTGAAGAGTTTAATCAAAGTCGTGGCTTAACAGCATGGGTTAGCTCCCTCAGCATGGGCATCACGCTTATTGTAGGTATGTGCCAGCATCACATGTTTTAAAACAAAATAGATTTTTAGGGTATGTTTGCCATTCATCCCTAAAGTATTTTCTTATGGTTGTCCCAAGTTGACCTTTTAAAGTCACCAGGACAAATTTTACAATCTAGGTGGAGAAAGGGAGTAACAGGGAAGATGACAGGGAAGACAGTCCAGGAAACTGCATGAGCAGGAAAGGAAGCCTGTGACTTCCAGGTCTGACTAGAATTAAGAAAACATGATCTGTGAAGCTTGGAGTCCTCCCCAAACTCTGTCTGTGAGGAGAAAATGTTGAATTCGCACAGTTTGTATTTCAGTTTGGCGGCTGAATGAAAATGTATTTTTTTAGTTGTAGTTGGATCAACCCAAAATGATATCTGGAGGAAGTGTTTGTGTAAATATGTACATACACACCTATGATTCCCTAAATGAAGACTGAAAAAGTTGTGTTTAGATCTGCCTAAATTATTCTACTGAAAACAAGATAAAATGCTTTACCTCTGGTTGCTTGTGAAAAAGTCTTGCACTCACACAGCATCAACCTTTGGAACTTTGTTCATTGTTTGAGCATTGTTTCAGTTTATTGCTCTGTTTAAACTGTCCCTTCTTCATAAGGCAACTTTGACTGTAGGTCTTGCAGGTATTTGCTAAGTATTTGATCAGCTGGTTGTATTTCTCTTTCCGTGATTTTAAGACGTAATATGAAAAATAAACTGAGTTGCACGAGTTGCCTGATGTTTTACCATTTTATTTAAAACATTAAGAAACTTAAGGTGAAAAATTATTAGAGCATAAAGAACTAAATAAATAATTTACAATTTCTCTGATGTTTTTTAACAGGTCCTTTTATTGGTTTATTCATCAGCATGTGTGGGTGCCGCACGACGGCCATAATTGGAGGGATACTGAATGCCCTGGGCTGGATACTGAGTGCCTATGCAGCAAATGTGCACTACCTCTTCCTCACCTTTGGAGTGACAGCTGGTGAGAGCTGCACTAATGTTTGAAGGTTCTTTCAATTATTTTTGATTCCTCTGAAGCTTATCTGAGTGAGTAAATAGGGAAGGTAGACTGTAAAAGTTAATCCAGCCCTGCTTTCACACTTTTTACAGCCTGTTGTCTTTTTAGAAAACTTATTTACTCAGTGGATTTGGCCCAGTGACTTCTGTGCTCATTTAAATTTGCCATGTGAAGGTGGTACTTTTATCAGTTTCACCCAAGTGAATACATTAGAGGACATTTTTAATTAGGGGAATTGCTGTAACCCAAACTCTGCCAAAGAAAACTGAAAGATGAATTGCGTGTCTAGCTAACTCCTCTCCTTGTCACAGGAAAGAATAACAAATGTTTTCTCCAGAAGTTGCTCCACATTAATAAAATACTGGATTATGGTAATTCTGCACTGCTTCAAACCCCGTTTTAAAGGGTGAGGTGGGTTACAGCTGGTAGGCAGCTCAGCTGCACACAGCTGCTCACTCCCACGGTGGGATGGGGAGGGAATCAGAAAGGTTAAAATGAGATAAAGAGAGTTTGGTAGATAAAGCAAAGCTGAATGCACAAGCAAAACAGAGATAAGGAATTAATTCACTACTTCCCACGGGCAGGCAGGCATTCAGCTGTTTCCGGTAAAGCAGGCCTTGGTCATGTGTAGCTATTACCTGGGAAGACATTGCCGCAACTCCAAGCGTCCTCCCTTCCTCCTCCCTGCCCCCAGTTTTGTTCCCCTCAGTCCCAGCCCACCCAGGGAAGTCTCTCCATGTTCTCATGGCGGCTCCTGTAAAGCTGCTGTTCCTTGCAGTGCCACCTCTTGCTGCCGTCACGTCCGGGCCTCCGCGCTGTGCCTGTGGGCCTGCTCATGGCTGCTGCCTCCAGTTCATCCCTGCCATCCCAGCCCCGCCTGTCCATCCGCAGCCCCCCTCAGCACATTCCCACAGGGCCCCTCTCCTCGGGGCTCCCCTCGCCTCAGGCTCCCCTTCCCCGGCTCCTCACAGCCGGGTCCCTCAGCAGGGCCCGGGCCGGCTCCTCACCGCAGCCCGCAGCAGCCCCAGGAGCAGGAGCTCTCCCGGGGGACAGAGAGACCTCCCCGAGTCTGTGCTTGGGTGTGGGGAGGGACACTGGTGCAATGTAAAAGCCCGGTTGTGCATTTGCCTAGGAAAGAAAGAAATGCTTCTAACAAGCAAAATGGGCCAGCTCCAACCAGGGTCACTGCTGTGATGTTGAAGGGCTTTTTTCAGGCTTTTCTGGAATCACGGCTTTCTCTGGCCTCGCTGCAGCCAGATCCTGTAGTAGCTGCATGAGCTATGTTAGCGCCTATTTAGGAAAACTTCTAAGTCACAAAACACTCCTCGCAATCACAGTGAGTTAGGAAGCATCTTCTGCATACACCTGTTCCAATCCAAATTCCTCTATGAAGAATCTGCTGTGAGAAAAAATGGTGACGTGTTACCTCTAATGATGTGTTTGCACAACTCATCGCTTTCCGCTGGAAGCAAATGCCATGAATACCCAGCCTGGTTTGAATTACAGGTGGGGGGTTTTCAACAGAATTAGAGATCTGCCTTATAAGGCTGAGCAGCTACTGTGTGGCCTTCCCTGGGCTGCCCAAAGAGAACCAGCCTGGACTTGAGGTCCCACCAACCCCATGTGCTGACTCCTCAAACACATGTCATGGTCACTCTGGCTCCACAGTTACTGAACCAGGACAGCAACTCAGTGAGAATCTTCATTGCTGGGGAGCTTAGGTGAAAGCAACAAGATGTGCTCACTAAGCAGTTCTGGTTGCTGATACCATCAGCTGTGGGTTGCAGATAATTGCAGATATTTCAAAATAGGCTGTGTCTATGTTTGTGCCCATAGTAACTGCCACTGATTGGTTGTGGCACATTTGTAACTTTCCAGTGTTGTCATACTGACCTCAGATATAGATTTTATATTCCATGTTTCGTTTTTCCAGTAATGAATATCAGTATTGCATTCTCGCTGGAATGAGTATTGCAGATTTTGTAAAACCTACAGGACAGAAATGAAAGCTAACATCAGAACTGAATATTTATTATTGGTTTTACTACTATGCTTATACAAAAGTTAGGAATGAAACTGATTTTTTCCCCTGCTTTTCATGTTGTTGGCAAAAAATTCAGATTTACTTAATTTTTTTTTTTTAATAGGCATTGGAAGTGGCATGGTTTATCTGCCTGCAGTGGTCATGGTAGGGCAGTATTTTCAGAAGAGAAGAGCACTTGCACAAGGGCTCAGTACCACGGGAACAGGGTTTGGAGCTTTCCTAATGACTGCCTTACTGAAGTACCTCTGCACTGAATTTGGGTGGAGGAATGCCATGTTCATCCAGGGGGCCATCTCCCTGAACCTTTGTGTCTGCGGGGCACTTATGAGACCACTCTCTCCCAAAGACCTCCGTGAAAAATATGTGGTGAGAAGTGATAGTGAAGAAAATCAGGCAAAAGCTCTGTCCCATTCTACAGAGACTATAAAATCTAATGGAGTCCTTGGTGAAGAACCAGAGAAAAAAGAAGAGGCAGCAAATGAAGAAGTGCTTGGCAGCGTGCAGCACACAGAAATTGGAGGTAAATCTGAAAGTGGAAGGAGCATGTATGGACTGCGCCTGTT
Source organism: Chamaea fasciata (assembly GCF_029207755.1). Taxonomy (NCBI): domain Eukaryota; kingdom Metazoa; phylum Chordata; class Aves; order Passeriformes; family Sylviidae; genus Chamaea; species Chamaea fasciata. The sequence goes on along the minus strand of NW_027094096.1, from coordinate 11,665,157 downwards.
TAAGACAGTGAGCCAGCTGACAGTGACAGTCAGGAAAGGCTTTGCACTCTGGTACTCCAGCTACTTTGGAGCTGCATCACTGTTTACCAACAGAGTATTCGTGGCCTTTGTCATTTGGGCTCTGTTTGCCTATAGCAGCTTTGTCATTCCCTTTATTCACCTTCCAGAAATAGTCAAGCAGTACAACTTATCTAGGCAGGACAACGTATTTCCTTTGACATCCATCATAGCCATTGTTCATATTTTTGGTAAAGTGATCCTTGGAATCATCTCTGATCTCCCGTGCATCAGCACATGGAATGTCTTCCTCATGGCTAACTTTACCCTGGTCACCTGCATCCTTACTTTGCCACTAATGCAGACATACGTTGGCCTGGCTGTGGTTTGTGCTCTAATAGGATTTTCTAGTGGCTATTTTTCTCTAATGCCTGTTGTGACTGAAGATTTAGTTGGAACCAAACACCTTGCAAATGCCTATGGCATCATCATTTGTGCCAATGGAATATCTGCTTTGTTTGGACCACCCTTTGCAGGTAAAAAGTTCAAATTGCTAACCAAGAGATGTTTGTGTAATGACTGTGTGACTCTTTATATTATTAACCTTTCTTATGCCATGAGCATGTGTAGTTAACAAAATCACAGCTGCTCCAGAATGAACATAACATCGAGCTTTACATTGTACAGATGTACAGGTCACATCTGCTGGGTTCCAGCTCACTGCCCTCACATTGCAAATTACAGTTCTTGGACATAACCCCAAATCTATTACAGCCTATCCTTATGATGTATGTTTCCTTTAAATAGTTATCATACATTTTTTTTTTTTTTTTAATGAGAAAGGTGTAACCTATTTTTTCATATTTTGCATACTGTATGCATTATACGTATTTATTCCTTTACCCACATGAAGAAATGGTGATTAATTCTCAGGGCAAGCAGCTGTTTGTACCACAGCATTACCCCAAGGACTGTGCTGTGTGTTTGGATGTCCCCACTGCAAACTGCAAACTGCAGTGTTGATTTAACTAACTTTGCTTTGCCTTCCCTCAGCCAGAAATACCTACTTTGGGGACTGCACTGCTCATAACCTCCTTACTGCCATCCCCAGCAGAAGGGAGAAGTGTATGTATGCTGTCCCCAGAGTTCCTTAGGATTAAACAGACATTAATTATAAATTTCCTCATAGAAAGAGGCGAGGGAGTACAGAAGAGATATAGGTACTGATTGTCAGTACCAAATCAGACTCCAGCTCTCTTTTACAGAGGTGCTGCTGAGAAGAAAGTTGTGAGAAATCTTGGGAGTCATGGCCATGGTCAGCCAGGGGCAGCTCTAGGCAGAAGGGAAGCCAGCAGCAGCATGAGCAGCCCAAGAAAGCGAGAGCCCCTTCTCTCCCCACCACTGGGTGAGCGACACGAGTGAGAAGAAAGCTCCCTCAGTGCCCCCTGAAAGCAGCAGTGTTTTACTCTGCCACGTTCCCTCAGCACCTCCCGGCCTGTGCTAAACATGTCTCTGTATTTGCTCTTTGGTTACGAAGCACATTGGATGCAAGGAGCTGATGTAAAGAGAACTTCTGATCTTGTGGGTACATCACAGTGCAGCCCGAGTGCCTTGAGAGAGTTTTGCTCATTTGGGCTCTCAAACCTTCCCGAAGTAATGAATACATAACTTTCATGAAGAAGTACCTTTAATGTGTTTTTGCAAAGGAACGGAGGCTGGAATGAGAGCCACTGCAGTACTGAGATTGTATCTCTTGAACAGTCTTCTGTTGGTATGTGAGGCTTGAAGACAGCTATGGGGAACGTGTTAGCTTGCACAAGGCACAGCAATTGAACTAATCAGTATTGGGCATTTTACAGAGGGAGTGATAGGGAGGAGGAACTAATTGGTTTGGGATTACAAAATGTCAATTTTAAAATCAGACCTGTGATAACTTGTTTGAAAAATATTTTTTTCCACAAAGCATCTGTAGATTTGACAGAAATGTCATGAAAGAAATGTGAAGGTTTTTTTGTATTTTCTCACAAAAAGTGCTTTTTTGTCAAGCTTTGTAACAAACATGTTTTGTTCTTATTTTCCAGGTTGGATCTATGACATCACACAAAAATACGATTTTTCTTTTTACATAGCTGGATTGCTATATATGGTGGGAATAATATTTTTACTTATACAACCTTGTATTCAAAAGAAACAGCCAAGAGAAAAATCTACAGAAGAAGCAAAAGTATAGAACAAATTCCAGAAGTTTTTTTTACAGAACTTTTTTGTTTTCATGTTTCTCATGTGTGACAGTATGAAGATGTTTTTCTTATAGAACCAACCACATTTGGCTGCACTTAAGTGAAAAGCAAATGTGCTCCATAATGTTTATAAAATATTAGAAATATGCTTTTAAAATTAGTTAAGATATTTTACTTTAGAACTACCAAATACAGTGATTAAAAGCACACTGCTAGGATTTTAATATTAGAACAATGCTAAGAACCCTTACCCTTGGTTCTCTTTTAACTTTTCACCATTAACCATTGGTGAAAATCCATTGACTGCAGTGCAGTTACTCTGATTTACACTAGTCCTATGAGAGAATTTGGTCAGGACATGAATGATTTATAAAAGTCCTTTCTACTTTGTATTCAATCTAATAATGAAAGATTAGTTACTGAGTATAAGAAAATGATTGTATTTCTTGCCTGGCTAGTCAAGTACTGTTGAAATGCTTCTATAGCAATTCCATTAATTCAGCATACTAAAATTACTATTGCTGTGATGCAAATCTGGAGAAAAGTTCTCATATATTTCTGAAGTGATTCAGTTGGACTCAGTAGGTCCCTCCCAACCCAGTATATTCTGGGATTATGCTTCAATGATTTTTAATTTTATTTTTTTAAAGTATCAACTGTATCTAAAGTAGCCATCTTCAATACATTGGCTGCATTTTAAGTGCTGTGACACTTAATGCACCTGAACTAAAAAACCCATAAATGCAGAAACAGGAAACATATGGAAAATATCATTGTGACTGGAAGATGTTTCCAGAAACAGTTTGAGTTCTCTGGCCCCTTTAGCTCATTAGAGCTGTTGTAGAATTTAATAACATTGCCACTTACTCCTTTCATGGGAATGAACTCTACTATAGCACACTAAATATTGTTATAATTTAATTGAATTGTTCACAAACTGTGTTCCATATGAGCAGTCATGTTGCTGTTTGTGATGTACACCATGAACTGACTAAGATTGATCATGTTTGAGAAGTTTATTCACTAGAAAATTAGATACTGCAGAGCATGGAATAGCTAAAGAGCATTTAAAGTATTCAAATAAATTTTCTTAAAATTTAGGATCTGGTAAGCAATGCAGAAAGTGATGTATGGTGATACAGGGCATATTTTTTTCAGCTTTGAGAGGTGAGTCTGATGTTAATTTTCCTATCAAGTAAGAACCACTGTAAGTTTTCATCCTCTTAGCTTTATGAAAGTTCTTTGCATGACAAATCAGGTTCTTAGTTTAATATTGCCACGTGCTGCTGGAATTCCTTAAAAAACAATTGAAACTATTCAATTATATTGAAGAACTATTGGGAAACAGTTCAGTACGCAACAATATCAATATCCTGATCTTTTTTATAGCTTGGTCAACAAGAAGTTCTGAATGTCTATTTTCTATGTTGCAATTCACCAGCTTCCTAGTCTTGCACTTGTACAACTGTTGGCAGGGACATACTTTAAAGTATTCCTTAAAGATCCCTGAAATGAGCCAAGTTTAAAAATAAAACCTTACCTTAAGAAACCCTGAATCACTTTAAGATTTACATCAGTGCAACCTTATAGGGTAGTTATATATGGCCTTTAAAACTCACATAAGACAACTGAGGTGGCACTGAACTGCAACACACGGTGTGAACACACGGTCAGTAACTTCTTAAAATCAGCTTTTGTAATTGGAGAAAATGTGCACGTAAATTTTCACATCAGCTCTTTGTTACAGGTTAAATGTCTTCTTGGTGGGAATGCTGCTGATGGCTCATTTGAACTGAGCTATCTTGTACTGGTGAAATATATATTGTAGTGATTATTTCCCTCATTTGCCTTTTTTTTTAAGGTATGTGTCCTTCATACATAGATCTTCACTTGGTCTTTTGTCAAAAACAACTTTATTTGCATATTGCAGTAATAAAAAAAATGTAGTTCACTTGTGATATCTGCAATAGATCTTTCTATAGAGGTTCTTACAGGCCCATATCTTGGGAATAAACTTACATTACCCAAAAATACACTTTCTGATCATTTATTAAGTTAGTATAGTATTTTAGCCACATAATGAAATTAGTATTTGTGATTATCCTAAAATGAAATAATCACAAAGTGGAAAAAATATATACGGAAGTGCTTCTTATACCTAAAGATCAACAGTCACTGAATGTTTCCAATATAATGGTATATAGATGTAGAACAAAAAAATCCTTAATCTAAATCAGCGAATATTTAAGTATTAATTTACTGGTTTATAAAGAAACAGAATTGTACAAGAACCCTGTATTCATGCTTTTAAATCATTTTATAAAATTCACATTTAGTACTTGGCATGTTAAAAAATTGTAAACTTACACTCCTCAATTATGAAACTATTATATCCAAATACTGAAACCACTGTTTTTAATACTTGGGTCCTAAATCTAGTCAATTGTACATTATGTATTAATCAGCCTCTATAAATGCCACAGCATCTGCTGTAAGCCATGGAGTATGTGTAACATAGACACAAACCTGAGTAATCAGAATGAAGAAATACAAAGTAGCCACAACCTGTTCTATTGCAGTAACTGTTATGATGCTGATTAAAACACAATTTCAGGATATTCAACCTATTAAACACTGTAATATTTACATGTTGCTGCTGGTGAGACATATTTTGTTTTTCCTCTTTCAGTCCTTAAAAAGTCGGTTTTCCCTAGTAAAGAAGAAAAGTCCATGTGTCTGACCCAATAAACACCCATGCATTTTAACAATTGCTTCAATGGAACATGCACCTTTATTCAGTTGATTTTTTGTTCTGATCACGTTACTTCCGCCTCCTTTGGAGCTGTTGGTGACATTTGTGGGTGTGGAGGTTCCCAGCCCACTTCCTGTAGGGGCTTTTTCATGTCAGGTGTGGCTGTGTCACACAAGCTCTCCCTAAGAGCTTCCCAGAGCACATTACTGTCACACAGCTACTTGTAACAGAAAGTAGAAGCTTAAAAACATCATTTGGCTTACTCACTGCTGATTATTCCACTGCACAAAATGTGTTTAGACAGCACAGAGGCCTTGTATGAAGGTCACTTGCAGTGCAAGCTGCCCATGCATTTTGAAAGACGCAGTGGTAGTTAAAACTCACAGGAGATCAGCAGAAGTTTTGCCCAGGGTTACCAGTGCAAGATATCACATGTTCTTCTGTGAAAAATCTGAGAAGCTATTTTTGGTATAATATCCAAGGCCCTTCTGCCACTGTAAAGAAAAAGAAAAAGCAGCTGTAATGCCACGTACTTTCCTGGTGTGTAATTTATACAGCTGCTCTGAAATCAACCAAGCTGTGTAAGCTGATGCCAAAAAACCTGTCAGGACGTAGAAATCGCATCAGAAATACAAATCTGTTTTCAAGGTAAGTAAAAGAGGCCTTGGGGTTTGAACAGAAACGCGATTTTAGAAAACTTTCAGATGTACTGTAAGGATTAAGCCTGTTTCTCAGGAGAAGCTTCCCTCTTTCAGAATGACTCCATGATCAGAATCGGGTGGAAATAATAAAAGGAGTTAAAAGTAATTTTTTAGATGACAGAACCATCACAAAAAAATTATGGAGATACTCTGTGTCATATATCATCTACTCACTGTAAATAATACAAGAGCACAGAAACATTGATTTTCCCCCCCAGATATTCCACTTTTCTACAGGAGCAGTTGCAGGAGCCTGAGTGCAGCTGTACTCAATGACTCCACTGCAAGTGGTAACAGAAATAGAAAAGCAAGAATCCTGGTGTAACTTGTGCTATACACTGCAGATGTAGCTGGATACTTTGAACTGCTTCACTCACTGCCTACAGTAAAGCTGTCTCAGAGTACATGTGGTCCTGGTTGTTGTTATGCAGGCGTACACAACATGCCAGCACACTCTAGCAGAGCAAAAGCAGGGGTTATTGGGGAAAAATGTCTGTAAGTGCTGAAATGAAAATGTATTAAAAGTTCTCTTTTAATTTCAGTCTACTCTCTGCCCCTCGCCTATCGCCCACGAAAAAATGACACCATGAAGTTTAAAACAACATAGACCGGTTATTTTATTGCATATTTTTATTTCCAAACACAGTGCTCTATTAAAAAAAAACAAACAAAAAACCTCAAACAAACAAAAAACAACAACAATAACAACAACAACAACAAAAACACAGGAAGAAAAGCAAAGCCGATTATCCTGGCCATTCCCTCGCTCTGGATAATCGGCCATTCCCGGGCTCTGGATTGTCCCGGCCATTCCCCGGCTCCGGATAACCCCAGCCGTTCCCGGGGCTGTGCATTGTCCCGGCCGCTCCCGGGGCTGTGCATTGTCCCGGCCGCTCCCGGGGCTGTGCATTGTCCCGGCCGCTCCCGGGGCTGTGCACTGTCCCGGCCGCTCCCGGGGCTGTGCATTGTCCCGGCCGTTCCCGGGGCTGTGCATTGTCCCGGCCGTTCCCGGGGCTGTGCACTGTCCCGGCCCTTCCCGGGGCTGTGCATTGTCCCGGCCGCTCCCGGGGCTGTGCATTGTCCCGGCCGCTCCCGGGGCTGTGCATTGTCCCGGCCGCTCCCGGGGCTGTGCATTGTCCCGGCCCTTCCCGGGGCTGTGCATTGTCCCGGCCGCTCCCGGGGCTGTGCATTGTCCCGGCCGCTCCCGGGGCTGTGCATTGTCCCGGCCCTTCCCGGGGCTGTGCATTGTCCCGGCCGCTCCCGGGGCTGTGCACTGTCCCGGCCGCTCCCGGGGCTGTGCACTGTCCCGGCCGCTCCCGGGGCTGTGCATTGTCCCGGCCGCTCCCGGGGCTGTGCGTTGTCCCGGCCGCTCCCGGGGCTGTGCGTTGTCCCGGCCGCTCCCGGGGCTGTGCACTGTCCCGGCCGTTCCCGGGGCTGTGCATTGTCCCGGCCGTTCCCGGGGCTGTGCGTTGTCCCGGCCGTCCCGCGGCGGTCCCGCGGCGCGGTGACAGCGGCCCTGCCCCGGGGCGCCCTCTGGCGGCCGAAGCGCCCCGCAGCGCCGCGAACTGCAGGGGCTCGTGCAAACCATCGGACACGAATCCACCCGGGACTGGGCCGGGGCACAGCGCGGAGCAGCAGCTCGCTGGGAAAACACAAACAGTGCTCACACGGTGGTGTCCACGTTAGGACTTCTGTTCAGTGTTTCTTTTGACGGGGAGCTTCTTTTACAGGACGTAGGAATAGCTACCCGTGAAATATCTAAAATCCTCTGAAACGTGCACATTGAAAGCGTTTGGATCTCCCGGAGAGCCAGATTTCTGCTCAGAACTCCAGTCAGAGAAATGCCATGCTTGGGGTAACAATGCAGATACCTGCTGGGTTCAGCTTACAAGGATGGGATGGACATCCCATGCCCACATGGGCACACTCCACTCCCGAGTGGAGAGACTGTTCTACTTCCTCTGTTTGGAAATCTGAATATGCTACTCTATAATTCCACAGAGCAGCACTCCAGTTTATGCATAAATTGATCTGGAAATAAAAACTCATATTATTTGGGCAAAATTTTAATTCCCTAAATATACTGCTGAAAGGAGAGAAAGGGAGCATGGCTTTACTTGTTCTGATAGATTACTGCATTATGCCAAAATTGTATTTTTATTATTATGCAACTTAATTCTTCCTAGGATTTCTTTATATTCCAAAATATCCAAGGCTTTGTGTTAAACTAATGAAAAGTTTACTGCCTTCCACAATACCTTATCCTACTCCACTCCCACTCTTCTAATGACAGATGAATTCCAAATATACTGGCAAATAATTTCCTGGTCTGTCTTCAATCCATTCTCTTCCTCTCCTTTAGTTATTTTTGCTCCCTTATTCTCCATTCAGTTGTTTCCCAGTCACAATATCAACTGATTTATCTTCAAACTGAAATAAAGCCCAGAACTTCAGCAACCTTATCTCCTCCCATCTGGCCTTCATCTCTAAATTAATGACACGCTCTATTTTCCTGTCTCGCCATTTCCTCCTGTGCTTTCTTTGCCCTGTCCCCTTTTTCTTGTGCTCACTTAAACTCATTCTCACTAAAGTATCTGTAATGGTAGCCACACAACAGGAACAGCAGCACAGCCATATTCTCTAGAACTGCCAGTCTGACACAGAACTTTTTTTGAACTCTTGTCCCATATAGCCTCAAAATAATACAAACCCTGTGAGCAATCTCATTCTGCTTGGGATGTACTCTGCACCAGACATGTCCCACTCTCCATACTACAAACTTTATCTGCCTCTCTGGAGTCTTTCAGAGCATATCCAGTTGTCACAGCAGAATCAAGAGAACTAAACCCATTTTTAACTCCCTCATAAGGTCTCACTGTTGCTTATGTTCTCATTAATTGCTCCACCGAGAAACTGATAGGCTTCATTCTAGGTCTCTACAGCACCCTTGGGGATAAGAATAAAGTTCTTTTTCTCTTTAAAACATTTCTCTTCCTATTTTCCGTAAGTTAAATCTTTTTTTTCCTCCTACCTGAATTACTGCAGCAGCCTTAGTTCAGGCTCTGACAGGGATAGAAAATACAATTTCGAGGTATTCAGACCCAAAAAAATAAGCTTCCTAAATGATAGCTCTGAACGTTTCAGCTTTCCATCCCAATTTTCTGACCCTTCACAGTCCAGGAAGATGGAACAGTTGACCTCCTGAAGGCCTTTCCAATACATTTCCTCATTTTTGCACCAACAGATTGCCCCTCATTCTCCTGCAGCTTTCAGGCTATCCTTCCAATCCCTTTCCCCTCATTCAACATTGAGAAGTCACCCTTAGCTCCAGCTGTCCAATAATGGCAACTTCTGTTATTCACTCTTTAAAGTTTCAGTTCAATATGTACACACTATTTCCCCATAATCTCCTGAGAGCTGGGAAGAGCTTCCTAGCAAGTAAGCAAAAGTCACCCCTTTCTCCTCTTGTGTTTCTAAGAGTTCTTTGCTGCAAAGTCTACAAAAAATAATGAAAAACACCTCTTTCCCTGTGCTCATGTCTTTTGTCAAAGACATAAAATGTAAGGAACTTTTGTTTGGTGATGAGTTCAGTATAAGGGGATCCCAGTCTGTAGGTGAGGTTTCTAGACACTGAATAATACAAATCATAACACAAAGCAAAGGTTTCACATTTCCAATACTTAATCCTGGAAGTAGTGTGCAACACCCAGCCATGGGTTGCAATGGAATTACCTGGATCACTGTGTTTATTATAAAACAAAAGCTTGCAGGATAAACACAGCCTTTCTAAGATCTGGCCTTTACTGTAGCCATTCAGTTTGACTAATTTATTATCTCAAAAAAAGGACAATCCTTATTTACTTGGTGTCTTAAGTAAAGCAGACAGATTGATGATTATGTTAAACCAATGAGACGAATCAAAGCCAACAGGCTGCTCAGCAAAGCTAACAATTTCAATTTGAATTTTTTGGGTTTTAAATTTTTAGTGTTTCAAATCTGTGTGAAACTTGAGAAAGTTTGGCAATATCTTCAAGCTCCAGAAAGGAAATGATGTACAGTAGCAACAGGACAGGAAGCCGTTCCAGGAAGTCATAGTTACCTCGGCACAGATTGAGGACGTTCCAGAACTCTGGCACCAAACACTACAGCAACGTGAACTGGGAAAAAATGAAACCAAATCCAAGAGACAACAGATTTGTAAAAGCCTGAAACTTCTTTCCAATAATCTCAAGTTATGCAGGTACATCTTCTAAAAAAACAAAACAACCAAATCAAAACTAACCCCACAAAAAGCTTATTTTTTTCTATGTTTTTCTAGGGAAAATATTATTTAACATGAATGTTCTGATTCATTTTTGGATTAACTTTTCCACATACATATAGATTTTTATGTGAAGACTGTGCTACTTACTCAGAGGGAGGTTAGTAAAACAACTGAAAAAAGTACTTCAGTCATATGCTTTGGGGAAAATAATGATGGCTTTTACATCACAAGTCCCTGTAGTTCTGCTTCTTATCTTACATAGGTACAGCTAAACCAACACGAAATTGAAGGCAGTTCCCTTCTACAGAGACGTGGCATTTTTTGACTCATTCCTCTTTTTTTTGACTCATTCCTTTGTGATCCAGTACAACGGCAAGCTGTCATTCTGTAAGTCTCCTACCTAGCGAGCAACTGTCCATCCCACAGTCAGCCGATTATTTCTGCTTCTGTGTCCAACTTGAAACTTGGCCTTTTGAGTTTACCACTGTTTTCTTCAGATCACTTATCTCTTTTATCAAATTTCTGTAATAAAATTACTGGTTCACTGTAAAATAGAATCCTGAATTCAATTTGCTACACTTCTAATGAACAATCAGTGGTACATTTTGAAGCTGCATATTCTTTCCTAACAAAAGGAATGCAGCCGTCCAGATTTGTACAGGATTCTTTTCCTTATTTTTCATGGAAGTTGAAACTATACCGACTATAGGCCTATTTTGATGCAACACTTTTCCTTCCAAAGTATTTTGTAAGATTAATTACAAAACTCAAGATTATGTGAATACCTTTGAAAGAGCTTTGAAAATGACATGATTTTACTGTTAAGATATTAAGATTTTTTCCTCTTTATTTCCCCCCAGATATTCCTGAGGTAACTATATGGGAGGAAGCTATCACCTTATCTTCCTTCATGTCTTTGGGTAGATGGCCCAATATTCTGCAGCTCCCTTTTCCACGCTGTATCACACTGCAGAATCAGTTTGCTGTCAGTTCTCCTTTGCTTTTTTGCGTTCCAGGCATCTCAGTTCTATATATTTGGTAATTTCCCTCAAATTCCTTATGCAAGTACAAAATGATCTACACAGTCATCTAAAAATGGTCGGGCTGATCTAATTCAAGCTGATATGAAAGAATGCTCCAAATCTTCTCATCCTGGGAATGATGAAGATAAATAATATTTTCACTGTTCACCTATTTAATGTTGAATAATCAAGCAGGCTACCACACAAATATTTGGTTTTTTTCTTTATTAGAAATTATTTATTTCTAGAAATAATAGTGTGATCTGGTTTGGCTATTCTAAAATATATTTAGTATTTCATGTTTAAAATTAATGTACGTGAAGCTAAAATGAACGAACTGTGAAAATCTATTGAATTTTAAGTTTTCTATGAAATTTTCACTCTGAGAGTGCTGGAGAATATTTGATGACTTGAACTAATTGTTCACTCATCCAGAAATATAAGTAGACCTCTCTTCTCTTGTTCAACACTATCATCAATTAATTTTCCATCACTGCAAAACCAAATACAAAACCTTGCTCTATTGTTTTGGCTTTGGGAAATTATGAAAAGAAATATTATGATACTTTATTTCAATGCCCAAAAAGAACAGAAAACATCTCAAAACAAACATGGATGTTCACAGCTGTATGGTAGTTCTTATAAATTTAGTAAAATAGTGATGTTAATAGTTCAGGTACTTTATATAAAAAAGTTCTCTAAAAATCCCAATCATATGAAAAGAGATAAAATCATAGGAATGAAAACCAGGAGATAATGACAGGAAATACCAACACTTAACAGGAAAACATTTTAGTGGCAGGAATGTACCAAATTTTTAGCAGCAAACCATGGACCTGGTGACAAGTATTTATCTGAACCCTCAGTTGGCAAATAAATCACTATGGATAACTAGAATATTATTCCAGTTAATTTAATTAATTCAATTATTCCAGTTTATTTAATATCATTCAATTATTCATCTTCCAGTTATATATGTGTGTATATATATATTTGTGGAGAATTAATAGAAAAATAATAGTGTGTGAATACTTAGGAGCAGCAAAGCTCTTAACAGGAGGTGAGGAGGTGTAAAAACATCTGATTGTGTGGAACAGCAAGAACTATGGACAGGAATAATCTCAGTATGACAATACAACTCACAAACATAGTAATTTATACTTGTAATACTTCTATTTATGTTAGCATTTTTCTGAAAACACCTTTATTTTATATTACAATTTTAATAAAAAACAGAGGGGAACCCCCCATTTTAGAGATATTTTTAGAAGGAGGAAGAAATTACTACATTTTAGAAAAGAATGGCAACTGTGGCTTTCAATACTTCCTATATGGTAGGAAACCTCTGAACCACCAATAAGACTTTTCAAGGAAAAGCAGGCAGACCTTATTTATAACCTACTGCATTATTTGTAACCTACTAAAACCACAGAATAACAGCAGAAAACTGCTTGCTAACAATAATTTAACTATCTAAATCATTGCACCCACGTAACATAAAACAGATGTTTCATTGTGACATCATATTAATATCAAACGCTGCAGGAAAACCTTACACTACAAGCAATGAGTAAAAACCAAACAGCTAGAAACCTTTTCACCAGCATATATTCGCATCTCAAATCTACTTTTATAAGGTAAATTAAAAAAAAAAAAAAAGAGGTCAACAAAAAAGTATAGAAGACTACTTTGAAAGTTCTAATTTATAAAAAATTATGAACAATTTTGCCATGAATTAAAATGTGGTACAACTTTTTGCTTCAACTAATGGAGCAGTTAGGAACATCTGCAAAACCCCAGCATATTTAAAGACTCTCTGAGCCTGGGCCAAGTTCAACAGGCAGTCCATTTTCTGTTGGTTCAGGACATATTCATTCCCCTTCTAATCAAAACAAGCAGTAATAACTGGAATTAAAGATTGGTTTTGTCATGGACTGTGAGTGCTGATTGAGGCTTTTTCCATGGTTTGTGCAAATATCCAGTCCCTCGAGCTCAGAATGTGCAGCCTTTCCATCCATGGAACACTAACAGGGCTCCCTTGCAGCCCTACCCAACAGCCTAAGGTGTGTTATTATTTCTATCAAGTTCACTTGAAATTGATCAGTTGCAAAAGTTTTAACAGGGAACCAGAAACACAAACTAAAACCCACAAACCTAAACATAGAAGTGCAGGCCACATGAACTCAGCAGGCCTAAAAATCTCTCAATTGTGTTGTGGGAAGTGTTAGCTTTTAATAAGCAAAGCATAGAGAATGTGTTGGTCTTATCCGGGACTTAGTGAAGATACACTCAAGTTTATTATTGAAAAGAGATAAATAGTTGTACCCTCCCCCTACCACTATACCTCTTTCCCAAGATTCATATACTTCTTGGGAAAGCAGATCTCCTCCACCTCAGTGTAAATAATCATGGAATCACAGAATCACCAAGGCTGGAAGAGACCTTCAAGATCATCTAGTCCAATTATCAACCCAGCACCACCATAATCATCCCTAAATCATTCTCCAAGTGTCACATCCAGACACCTCTTGAACACCTCCAGAGACAGTAAATCCAGAACCTCCCTGGAGAACTTACTCAAATAAGATGATGATTCAACAAGGTGATGATTCAATAAGGTGATGACTACTAAAGCTGTTGACAAGAAAAACAAAACTTTATTTGAAAATGACACTTTTCAAGTTCATAATAAAAACAGGATAATTATGAAATCACCTCTGTAAGTATTTTTTAATGTCTGTACAGAATCAGAAAACAAAAGCAGTTTATTTAAAAAACAAAACAAGATCTCACCAATCCAAGGTGTTTTTGTGCTATCAGGTCTTGGGCTGATAGAGCAGTTGCTCAAAAGAGACTGCAGTTGCAGATATGAACTTCTCCATTTCCAGAGTAGGCCATAGATCACCTCATCTATCCCGAGCAGTTACTGAATTAAGGTGTCTTTGGCTCAGAATTTTCAGAGGACTGTTTCCCCTGTGAACCATGATCAACAGTATCTTGTGACATCACCACCTCCTAAATTAATCCAACACTGGGAACCAAAATTATAAGAAGATGCAAAGCAATAACTACCTGGGACACACAGTTCCAGGGAACTTTGGGAAAATGCATCATTATTTCAGATGTTCCCAGTGGCCAGTCTATCTTCTGAGGTTAATTTAGTGGTGTCCCCACTGCCTTTCTTTACCGGCTGTCTGCTCCTGAAGTAGTTCTGCACTTATATAGTCCCAGTCACCTGTTGCATTAGCAGTTGATTGTGTCAAATTAGATTGGGAATTCAAATCTGGGTGGCTCATAGCATGGCCATGGAAACAAATATGCTGGCACAGAGCGTTATGAGTTATTAGCCATAAGAATGCTGCTTTCTGGCCTATATTTGTTGCTAAAATCTCTGTCATTGTTTTATAATGAAACTATCAATGTTGCTGGGCTTTTTCATATATTTAGACTTACCGTCACATGTTTTTGTTTTTTTTTCCATTATTCATACATTAATCTTAATTAATTCATAGGAAAAAGTATGTTAAGCACAGCAATCCCATCTTTCATGAAATTTATTGCAGATCAGTTTTGCTAGATTTTTCCATTATATGCCACCCAACATTTGTAATTATTATTATCCCCCTGGAATGCTATAATTTGTCTAAGTCTTAAATTCATTCCTAAGGGAAATTTTCCACCACCTGAAAATTACCTGCAACTGTGAAAGAAAAAAAAGAGAAAAAAAGGCAAAAGAAATTAATATCAAGCACCATGAGATAAATATATTACCAGATTCAGGGTTTGGGTCATGTAAATTCTACTACAGTCCCAAAAGAAAGTCTTTCTAAAAGATCAGACCACAGTTATATTACCAGTGGTTTCAAGGGACAATAAACATCCCATAATGCACCTGCAACAAGAGTAAAATGTTTTAACAACCCCTACATGCAAATTGTTCGTAGAAATAAACACACCCTTAAAGACAACTCAAATGGCAAGACTATAAAGATTCTGGTTTTGTTTTTCATTTATTCATAGAATCACAGTGTATCAGGTGTTAAATTATGTGGTTAAGTAGAAATACCCATCCAGCTGCTCAGGCATTCAAAATAGCAGCTTCGAAGTTAAACTGGGATTTTAACATTTGTAAAAATCAAAACTAATAGGGCAGTTTGAAGCTCAGCACTTAAGACTGAAAACTCTGGCAAAAGCTCTCCAGAAATACACATTCAGCTCACATTTTCAGAGACAGAAAAAGCAAAGAAAACCTGCATTACAAAGCATGCAACTGAGAAAAAAAAATTAACATGAATAGTAAACTAGATAGCTATGAAATGATGGTGTTCAAGTGGTCCTAACTACCAGTAATTTTCCCAGAGTTCTCTTAAAACATTACATATGTGCTTGAACAGTGTTTTGGCTTTTAATATTGACTTTCCTTTTGCTGCTGTCACAGCTGGGCCTACATGAGAGGCAAGTCATCATCATTCACACGAGTTACTCATAAGGATCACGCTCCAAGCCACAAGTAAAAATCACTTGCTGTTGTAGACAAGGTTAAAATGCCCATATATTCCAGTGTTACTAAAATTAATCTGGTATATTTCCTTCCATTTAATTGAGAAAAGTCAGAACTTTACACTGTCATATCTATAAGTGGGTTCCTGACATGAGTGATAAAACTGACAAGTGAGAATAGTAGCGAGGTGAACATTTATAAACACATTCACACACATGTGTATATAAAAAAACATACTCCGTAGATCTTTATTTTTTCTACTGGCATGCCAAAAAGGAAAATAAAAAGCAAGCCTTGAGTTAACTGTCAACACTTCCATTTACTGACTGAAAAACACAGAGTTAGTTTTACAAATCTTAGATCTGACAACAGTGGTTTACACCTTTCAACATCAAATTTAACTTCAGATCTCTCTGGTATTTCAGTGCTAAAATGTAGGTTTTAAAGTTGAGCATTAAGTATTTGTAGCTCCTAATCAGTTGCATTTAGTTTAATCCCTAATTTTCAAGTTAAAGCTCAGATTCCAGACTATCTGCTAAGGCAGGCCTACACCAATCATTTCCATGTTTTTCAAGTTTTCCTTTTATCCTGTTGATATCTCACATACAGCAACAGTAAATAAGTTTGAATAAATGCTTAACATTTTTATCTGAATGTCAAATATAGCCAGGTAAAATCTATAATTTTGATGGTTATTGTGGCTAATATATATTGATATGGAGTAATCATAATGGTTAAATCATATACCTGATTGCCTACATATGAAATAGCTTTGATTAACACTCAGAGATATCTGCAGTACTCTGTGAAAGAACTTTATTGTGTGAATGAAAGGAAAAAGTCCTACTCAGTTCCTTAAGTTAGTTTTATTTTACAATACACAATCTCTAGTCCTTTGCACTGAAACAGTTGCATCTTTGAAGGCAAAAAAGCCCACATGCATCCAAACTGCATTCTAGAATTTAATATATGAAAAATAAATGATACTCCTGAAATATTTGATACATGGAATTAATATTTCTTTGATGTACATGCACAATATAGACTACCATGTCATTAAAACAACATTTCACAGGTGAGTGGTAATGAGGATTCAATGCAAAAGGGGTTATAAAGCCCTTGTCATTCTGTTTCACAGATGATGTTACTACCTGGGAAGGCTTTAGAACTCGAATGTTTGCGGCCCAGCACAGGGATAATAGGACAGTGAATGCTGTACTGTACTTCCTAAAGCTCTTTTTATCTCTAGCAGTGTAGGGAGAAGCAGCACACAAGGTTACTTCCATTCTTATTTGTGGAAAACACGAGGTGAGAATAAGGTCAAAACAAAAATGATACACAAATAGAGGGAAAAAAAGACATCTCTAACGTTCCTCAGCTTGCATACCCTTCAACACAGTCCACAAGAATACAGTATGAGAAAATACCCATTGTTAAAGGAGAAAAGAAACATGATTAATAGGCTTTCTCCTGGCCTTTTCATGTTACTTTTGGAAGTGACATTTCTTAAAAAAACCAAACCAAACCAAACAAACCAACCCATTTCTCAGCGTGAAAATGCCAAGTGTAACTGGAAAAGAAAATAGCTACCTGCCCCCAAAAGCACTTACCAAAACCAATTAATAACTGTTGCTTCTAAACTTTTGAACTTGCATACCTAACAATGTTCTACAGACTAAATCTATCAGTCTCTACAGAAAATTAACTATACACGATTTTAGAAATCTGATTCTTAAAAAAGCAGAGCTATGTTGCACCACAGATTACAATGTGTTGAGATCCGTTATAGGATACATTAATCAATACTTTTCAGTCTGGTATATACAGTACAACAAAACAAAATGTATACAGATAGCAGATACTTAAAGTCTGCACTACTGTAAGTAATGAAAAGCAAACTTTTCAGAGTACAATGAATAGTATATAGAATAGTAAGTATTCTATATACTTTTCATTTATTAATTTGCATGTATGAGTGAATTTATCTATAATGTAAGCTCAAATGTACATGAGTGCCCAAGAACATATTTATTCCAAACACTAGAGTGGGCACATGTGTTTAGACTCTTGAAAAATATTTTTATCTTTACAGAATCTAAAAAACCTTAAAATGCAATATAAGTCAATACTCTGCAAATGAAATACCCTTGTCCATTACGGCGGATGTTTTAATATGGGTATAAAAATTTACTTTCTTGCAGTATTGTAATACAATTCCAAATTATTGTTGTATAAATCCCAAGGCATTTAATAAGAATTTAAAAAAAAACTACAGAAATACAAACTTCCATAGCATTGCCTCCTCCTAATTGCTGTACCAGGAAGCACACTGCACAGAACTCTGCCAAAATGGAAAGATCAGGCCAACATGCAAAAGCACAGGAAAAGCAAAATACTCAAGAAATTTTATCGAACACCACTGGAATTTTTTAAAACATTATTCTTTGATTTACAGTGGAAGAAACTGTCAATACCACCACCACTCCATTAAAAAACTTCTTTATATACAAATACCCAGGACAAATTGCAGTTACCTTGGTAATGTGTTAGCATGTGGTTATTTCAAATAAAAATATTGCATAGATTTTATAATACTATACTATTTGCATAGATTAAAAGATGAAGAATGGAAAGTGTTATGAGTGCATCCTGGTTACCATGGACACATTCCATTCTCAATGTTATTTGGAGGTGCAAGTGGTAAAAGAATTCACTACCACACTGCTTATTCCATTGACATTTTCTTCACTAAAAAAGAAACAAAAGGAAAGGACGAGCAAACCCAAATATAAACAGCAGCAGGTAAAAAGTCATTGCATTTTTTTTGAATAAATAAAACAACTAAAATATTTAAGTGAAAACTAGCAAAAAATAAACTATTCAGGAAGTATCTATTGCCAAAATGAATCTGAACTGTAGATTACCAGGGTAATATTTGAAATTTCTCATATGGTGAGCCAGCTTTTAAGGATGTGGGTCTCACTCTTCCTTTAATCTCATTCAGAAGCTGTAGAAGTAAAGACAAGTCTCACACATCAGACTCATACTGTATAATAAGAAACCACTGGGGGAAGCTGATACAGTGTGAATTGTGAAACCCTGTACAAAGGCAAATATGAGAAACTTTCTCATTCCCCAGTACACAATTTTAGGATTTCAAACTTCTTCAGATTAAGCTTTTTGCTTTGCTTAAAACTAGTAACTCACAGTTTCTCAGATTACAGGCTCTATGGAGGTTAATTTTCCTCTTAAATTTTTCTTTTTTTAAATAGTTAAATATTCATTGGAGCAGGAAGGTGACTACAGAATCTAGAAAATAACGCTGTTGAGATTAGATCTAGGTTCAAACATTTTCCTCTGTCCCAGGTGAACGGCCTAAATGCCCAGTCTTTGTTTTTAGCCTTGGCTTTGTTACTACAGTCCAAGATCTCATTCCACTGTACAGTGGAGGAGCCATTGTGTCTTCTACAGAGAAGAAGCCACATTCTCAGTTAGTCTTAGAGACTTTATCTGTACTATATTCCTTTTCCCAGACTATTTTATCCCATATTATATTACTTCTCCATTGTATTTAGAAAAACAAAAAAACCCAAAAAAAACAACCTGTGCTTTTGGTTGTGTTTTGTAGATTGGAGAAGACCATAAAAACTTGATTTCAAAATTAGAGTATTCAAATGCTTCTGTTACTTTTTTTATAATTTTATCTTCTTTTCTCTTGCACAGTGTTGTTGCATTTTTACTACAATTTCAAATGGATTTATTGGTTTTCAAACAATTCACTTCCATGTATTTTGGTTAAGAAATTGCCCACTTCACCCTCACTTAAATCTTTGAAAAATAAAAGTGGAATAAATATCAGCATTACTGAAATATCTTAAAGGAGATAACTACAAATTAGATATTTCTAAAATTTTTACTTGCGAAAAGTTACCCTCTCATCATAATTTTTTCTACTTTTACTCCAACATCATTGCATCTAATTGAGAAGCTGATAATGTAGTAGAGGGTTTTCACTTTATAGTGAAGTTTTTCACACAGTTGCATTTACATCCACACTGCAGCTTGCACTGCATAAGAAATGAAGGAAAATTTGAGTTGGACAGCAGAAATCTTTAGGCTTAGCCAAAACTAAGCTTATTCTGCAAGTGAATGAAGCTGAGGTGTCTAGGTAACTTTAAAAAATGCAAAACAGGTCCCTTAAAATTCTACTCAATTTTCACCAAGAAGGAAATTGTCTTGTGTCTAACCATGTCTTGTGCCTAAAATATGGAAGCAGTTAGCCTTGACAATGGACAGGTATTTGCAAAAGAAAGGAAATAAAATATTTCATAATTTCACAAAGAGCTGGAGTGAGGCTATCCTCAGGCATGGACACTGACCCAGCTCAAGCCAATGCTATTTTGATCCCTGTGGGATAAGCTGCTGTGGAATGATAACACACATGGGCAATTGTTTCATGTGAGGCTACAATGGCATATTGTGATTAACTTAAAAGAAAGAATGAAGATCTTGTGGAGCTGAAGAATCTGTTAAGTCTCCTTTTTTCCTTCCTGCTTCCAAAACCAGTTAGACTCTCGGTAATGAAAATATATGATTGGCCAAAGCAGATTATTTTGAGACTCCTGATTTGGTTAATATGCAAGAATGTGAACATTAACAAATGCAGCTGGGAAAAAGGGACTATAGTGGTTTCAAGAACGGTGCTGATATATAGCTCAAAATTACTGGCAGGGTTTGACCTGAAAAACAAAGTAAAATGGACTATCAGGAGGTTGCAGTTAATGAAGTCCTATTTGGGTTTCTCAGAAGTCTTTGAAGGACAACTTTTTAGGAGGAAGCACAAAAAATGAAACACATCTGGGTGCAACAGTGCAAGAGTCCATCAAACTGAAATTAAACTATCTGCTGGTGCCATTCCACATTTCAGGGATGAATAATATGAAATCAAGTAGGTACTAGTTGTTGCTGTTATGTAGCTAGTACTGTTATGTCTGTGAAATTGGATGCTTTTCATTCTTTTGGCAATTTACTGACTTTCTTGTCAAATTTAAGGTAGGGCTTACAAGGTCCCTGCTTCATTTCACAACTGACACAAAACCTCAACATCTGCATTTGGTATAGTAAAGGAAATTATACAAATTACTATTTTGTCTACACTGCTAGGATCTCTACAAGATAATAGTTTCCTTCTGATATGCACTCAGGAGAAGAAAAAGTAGGTTTCTTTGGCATTTACTTCCATTTCTCAGTATTTCTAAGAGATGTCCACTTCATATATGCCAAAGAATCTAAAGTGTAAAACCTAATACCTAGCTGTGCTAAGTAACTGTTCTACAAGGAAAACCCATGCACATCATTGAGTTGAAATTCTGGACAACAGTGTGTACTTGAAAGTTCGTACAGATTCTTCTCAGGACCACATTAGTCATCATGGAAACCCACATACTTCCCTTCCTTCTGTCTGCTTTGGTTTTGGAGAAAAAGAAGTTTTACTATTAATATCAAGGAAAGCTAAAACAATTTAGTTAGCAAACAAAAATATAACAGTGACTGTAGCAGAGTCCAGAGGTAAAGACAATGACACACAGAAGAAAGATAACTTCCTGGTGTCAAGGCAAACTGTTTTGTGTAGTGGTTTTAACAAATATTTCAAGTGCATGAAGAGAAATGTCTCAATTCCAAAATTTCACATGTAAAAACTATGAAGCTGATAATTTTTCCCTGACTTCACTCACACTTGGAAACATCAACACACTTAAACCAAGGGATTAGCTTTGCGTGTGTGTGTGCATGACTACCAAAGGCTCCCACTTAGAGTATCTGAAAAACGTTTCAATAAAACACAGGAGGAAGATACAATAAAAAGTTTGGAAATAATAATTGTCTTTTCCTTTGAGGAATGCAGTAGTTATATTTGAGCACAAAATCTATTGTCTTGCCATGGCCTCTTCCGTTTTTCTCAGTTACATACCTGGTTTATTCCTATTTTAGTATCTTTCTTCCGTGGTTTTCCCAGAGCTTGTGGGTGGGAGAGAGAATAAATAAAAGGTGAAGAAAGTAAGAAAAAAAAAAGTAGTTAAAGCTGTTTATCACAGCTGCTTACAGCACAGGTGCTTTGGAAGCTAAGGTCTACCTTTGTATGGACATGTGCACACAGATCAGAGAAACAATACAAGAGCAAGAAAATGCAGAAGGGAGGGGATGTGCTGAAGGGAAAACAAAACTATCAGAGGGAAAAAATATTACTCTAGAGGATCAGAGTCTTCAATTATGAGCATGATACTTGCCATTTATTAATGTGATTAAACAGGTAGACCTAGATCAGACTGCCACAAAGAGATTATTCCACTACTTAACAGCGCAAAGCATGAAAGCTAAGTGCAAGACATAACATTCCTTTCTAGATGGATAAGACATTGACAGGTTTAATTTAAAACCATTTCTTTTAGTTTTGTCCTCCTTAATTCAGTTTCAAGGTTTCCCTGTTAAAATTTCAAGTCTAGTCAATGCTTTGAATTTTTTTTTTTTTGCATTTGAGTTTGAGTTTGTTTCCTGTTTATTAGAGTAAAAATAGAGTAAAAAACTCCAAACAACAGAACAGAGCAGTCAGACTTCTGCTATATGTATAAAATATTGCAAAGTATGGCAGTGTTACAGTGCAAAGTAATTTTTGGGGAATCTGCACCTCTTTTAGCAGGGTCTGTACATATAACTGGCAATCCTTTTTATTACAGATGAAGTCTTGGTTAAATCATCCCACTGCTCCCTTCTTGGATACTTCTTATCTTCCTGATTTGCATATATCTGCCACCAGTTTAATCTAATATCTGCTGAAAACAGTTTTCCTATATTCTTACGTGGGCAGCTCACTTTCAGCACTGACATCTCCTACTCTAAATTTTGAGGAACATCTATTGCACTAAAATCTCATCACATTTTTTGAGAACAGACTGACATTATCAGTGAGCTTTTCAAAGTTCCCTTGCTGTCTATTTACAGCTTTAATTCCACCTCAAATCAGAAGACAGGAACTCTAAAGAATCTATCACATGGTGCAGGCATTCCGATATACTCGACTCCTACGCATGTCTCATTTTCAGAAGAAGCTGTGTAAACAAGTGTGCCCTTTCTCTCCATCAGTTATCAGCCCAGTACTACAGGGTAGCATGTGCTAACAGTTGGTTGATTTTTTTTCTTGTTTCTTCAAATAGTAGGATTTTTTCAGTCCAATTTTAATTACTCATTTTACATGGAACTTAACATTTGTTACCTTTAGGTTTCAGTCTCATTGTAAACTGCGCAGGAGGAAACAACTGTACAACTCAGCTGTAGCACAACTTAGCAAAAGCTGAAATCCCTCATTATCATTTGTCATGATAATTTGATATGCACATGTATTAAAACATACATTGCACTTTCTGTCACAAGTATCTGCTTGCTTTTTTGATGCTTTCCAGCCACACAGCTTCTCTTGCCTGCAATCCCCATCTGCTGTCATTCCTTTCACTCTATTGTTCACTATCATCCTATTATGTTATTTAGAACTCTGGCTTCAGACAGTCTCCCAGGCATCTGCTTCTACAGTATTATTTTGAGTTTTTCAACAAATTATTTTTATAATTTTACTGTGCACTAGTGTTCATTCTTCTAGTTCCTACCCTTCTCCAGATAATTTGTGTAATTCAGGTTTCAGCCAACAAATGACATTTACACTGGTTGTACCCAGTGCACGGTTTTAATCTAATTTTGTCAAGTCCATCCAAAAGCTGCAGGCACTTTTACTTTGGTTGTATTTAGGCTTATTTCAGTTTAACACAAACTAATTTAGTTTATACCAAATCAAAATCAAGCAAATCTTTAGAATAAAAATCCATAGAGCAGTTTAGACCAGCAACTTTGTTTAAAAATAATTTTTAGGTTGCACTAGTGCATCTTTAGATAAGAGCTTTCATAGCCTCTCTTATTTTGAGATAAAAATTCTGAACCTTTTCTAGCTTTGCCTTCTACACTTCTTGCCGCCTTCTTTCCCTTGAACATTTTTCTGAGTGCATTTAATTACTTTTGATGAATGAAAAAATTGCATAAATACATGATATGCCTAGTCAAGTAAACATATCCGACATTTCTTCATCATGAATGCTAGCTACTGTGTATATGGAAAATGAAATAATGTAAACTGCTCTTGGTTAATAAAGTGACAGAAAAAAAGAAGTAATTATTTTTCTAACTTGAAGCAGGAAAAAGGAAAACAAGACAACAGGAAAGAACACAAACTCACCTTCGGTAATATGAAAGTAGAATTACTCCTGGACAGAGAATAAGATTGATAACCATTTACTACCTAAGTAAGGCAAGTGAAAAATATAACTAAATCTTTCTTTGTTTCTACAGAACAAGCACTGGCAATAAGGAACATGTGAACACTACTCAGTTACAGCAAGAAATGTTTACATTATAAAGCAGAAAGTAGTTGTGATTGCTTACCTTGAGAAACTCTTATACCTTCATGACTGGAAAATCATCCTCGTCAGGTAGGACTAGATCAAGTATGATACTTCTAAAGAAAGCCACAAATATTAAAACCATGCAGAAAACATAAATGAGAGTTTAAATATTGCAATTCTGTGAGATCCTGCTGTCTGTGTATTAAAGATTAGTTATAAGTAGACAAAACCCAGCTGAGACAAAAGTAAAAAAATACATATCTAGGCTACCAGTGATATAGTAAAACCAGATTAATAGTGAATTAACTAAGATTACATTATCATCTTTAACATACCTTAATTGAAACTCATATGAGAATATGCCAATGCGTCTTAAAATAACAGCTCAACCACTACTGAAAAAGAATTTTATAAGCCCACACAACAGCACTGCATTATCATAGGCTCACTAAGGACTCAGCTTCACAAGTAATAATCACTCCGTATTAGTTATATATCTGATTTCAAATCAGTAAAAAAATGTTTCACAGGGTTAAGCATTTGGTAATGTTTGTGGGGAAAAAAAGCCAAAACAACCATCCTCCAAAAAAGAGAACTGAATCTTCTGTGAAGGTAAAAACCCACCACTTACACTGCTGTATGTAATGCCTTCTGTAGAGAAATCTTGCTTCACTATTAATGGAAGTCCTGAAATTCCAGCATTGACAGTGCAACACATCACAAATTGCATTTCAGTTGTTAAAAGCCCAAGTTTTCCTGTGTCAGTTCTTGTGCTGCATTACCTCTTCAATATTGCATCATGACCAAAGAATTCCCAAATCTTCCCCAAAACTTTATGGATAAGATCTAGCAACTGCATCCACCCAGAGGTGGCACATCATGGAAGAAGTGAGAGGTACCTTCAGCAATCCAAACCGTAACATGTCACAACACTGCTAAACCAACTTATTTTAGCTTTGGACAGAAACACTTGGACAACAATATTCATGTTTTTCCAGTGCAACATTATTGCCCCAGAGAAACTGTCTCCATTTTCCAAGCAGCTCTACTGTTTACTTTGATGTCTGAATTAGAGACAGCAAAAAAGCAAAGGCGATCTCCCTATGTATTTTAGGCTTAACAAACATTCTCTTGATAAAAACTGCTTAATACTCCATGACACCATTACCATGAAAATGTTTGATTCTTTTGGAAATACACTTTTTCAGCATAGCCCAGCATTTCCAGAGCTGGGACAAAATGGCTGCCTTCTCCTGGTCTCAACAAACTATGCTTGAAATATTTCTACTTTAAAACAACAACAAGTTTCTGTTTTATGCAGTTGAAGTCTTCCATACAAATATCTCATAATAAAAATATAATTTTTTAAACTCCCTCTTGAGAAATTTCTGTGCTCTTTTTGTTTGCTAAGAACACAAATCTCCGTTTGAAGAGTCAAAGAAGAGACTTGGATGGAATCCAGCTAGGTAGTAACTGGTATGGCATCCCTCAGGTTTCAAATGTAAATAAAATAGTAGAATTCTGAAAAAGGTTCATCTCCCACAGATCTTTACTTAAAATAAGACTTACCTTTCTAAAAATTGTTTTGTGTAACATGAAATTATTTTCAGCTCAATTACTATTAGAACATCTGTTAATTTTCCCCCCCTCCCATCCATCTGGCTTAAGCACTTCAAATGGCATCTGCTGTCAATCAAAGAGGTTACATATCAAATGTCACCATAAAGACTTAAAAACAAGCCCAAGATATAAGTTAACTGTATAGTACCTTTTTTCCAAATGGAGGAGCTGTCTTTGCAGGTTTAATAAACCATGAAGGTTCTCACAACTGAAAATCAGTCAGCCCACCACTACAAAGATAATTTATTAATGTCTCCTGAAATGGAAATTTTATTGAAAATGATAAGTTGTTGGGGTGTTTTGTTTTGTTTAATTTTTGTTTGGGTTATGTTGGTGGTGGTGTGGTGGTGGTTTTTTGTTTGCTTGGGTTTTTGTATTGTAGGACTTAAAGAGATCAGTTACAGAATTGGGTTGTTTATTGAAAAATGATTTAAGAAAAAAGGTTCTTAAAGATTTAAGCACTGCAGGTTCAGAATTTTTTGCTTTCAACTAAAAAAGCCAGAAAAAACCTGTATTTTTTAAATTGAAACAACTAATTGACAATTAACAATTGGATCTTTTAAGCAAATACTGTAGTACTCAGTATCCAAAATAATGTGCTGTGCTCAGAATGTATTGATTTAACCAGAAACTGATTGAAGAGGTAGAGGCGAACCCAAACAATAGGAGCAACGAGGGGTAAAGAACAAGAACATTCATCAGAACTGTTTGCCCAGTTACTTACACTGTTTGCTCATCTACATGTCCTGTGTGTATCTTTTAGATAACCCAGTTGCTGATCTCTGGCCAAACAGAGAATTCTGCAGTTGCATATTTGAGAGTGCAGTTATCCTGGCTGTTACATGAGCAGATCATGTGTGGAATACTGCACAGAACCACGGCAGCTTTGTGAATGTACCATGCTTGTCTTTTGTGGGTAAGTAGCTGAACATTTTACTAACACGACAAAATCTTCTGATTAGTGTAGCATTCATTAAATGGTGACAGATGCTAGTATTAATTACATGTTGAGCGGATCATTTTCCCATTACATTTCTTTTGTTACCAGCCTCATCATTCCAGTTATCAGCCTGCCCTATAAGCAGATTAAGCACCAGACTTTTTTTGAGGGGAGGGATGTGTGTCTATATTCCTTGTTTGACCAAAATGAGTGACTGATCTTTCCTACACTACCCCACCATCTGGATTCCTCTTGCACTTTTCAAAACCTGTGCTTATCATCTGTTAGACAATTTCTAAGAAATGTTATTCGTGTGGCTCTCTCAAGCAATCTTACATTTAATGTTGGAAGCCATAGGATTAATCACTTGCCTTGTACAGATAACTTCTATTGTTTTTTTGTGATAAACCTTGCCAAATTATAATTGGCATATCAAATATTAATTTGGCACTTCAAGATTGAAAAACATGTACAGTGAAAGGTATATGTGAAACAAGTTGCCATCCCTCATGTCAGTCTTGAACAAAAAGATTCCCATTCTGTGTAATAGTACGTGCACTCAAACAAAACAAAAACTGTTCACCATTCTGTGTAATAGTACGTGCACTCAAACAAAACAAAAACTATTCACCATTCCCGTGAATACTAGCAGGATTCCTAGAAGAAATTTTATGGCCAAAAATGATTTTTTATTTATCATGTTTATTCCGATATGTACACTAACTTCTCCTTCATAACAACTCAGAGCAGTCCTGGAGAAGAAAAAAGAAAACAAATAAAAAATAAAATTTGAAAAGTACAAATGGCAAAGTCATTCATTTGGAAAAAATTTCTGCCATAAACCAGAAAGTTATAAATTGAAAGGTGACAGAGGAGAAAGACATTGGAATAATAACTAATCAAAGGATGATCAAGAGTCATTAATGTGATTTTGGTAGAGAAAGTTAAATACAGTCCAAAAATTTAAATCATCCAGGATTTTCCAGAAGACACGGGGAAGTAACAATGCTTTTGCACATGGTACTTGTTAGGCTTATTATTATTAACAAAAGTATTAATGGCAATAAATGCAATGAAAAGATGAGAGTGACCAAGGAGCAGAGAGTCTGTTTCACAAGTGGAGATTGAAAAAACAAAACAAATCCTATACAGAGTGCGTATTTATTAAGCATATACCTCATATATATATACATATATACATATATACATATACATATATATATATATGTATATGTATATATGTATATATGCACATATATATACAGCATTGTTACCTACACACAAGCTATCCAAACAAAATAAATGCAAATTAATCTGCATAACTGCACTTCTAACCATCAGAGATGTGATGAT
Source organism: Chamaea fasciata (assembly GCF_029207755.1). Classification (NCBI taxonomy): domain Eukaryota; kingdom Metazoa; phylum Chordata; class Aves; order Passeriformes; family Sylviidae; genus Chamaea; species Chamaea fasciata. The sequence goes on along the minus strand of NW_027094096.1, from coordinate 11,637,323 downwards.
CTGGAGCAGTTGTTCTGTCTGAAGCAGCAGAGGAAGAAAAGCTTCACTACCTTTGAAACACATCTAATCCCATTTATGCTATGAAGATCTATTATGTAGCTGGATGAAACAGCAGGCACTGGGACTGGATGACCTGAAGTTGTCTCTTTCAGTCTTACATTTCTGCAGTGGAACTGGCAGAGGCCTACACAGGGGAAATATGTGGAACAGTTTCTGTGCATTCATAAAATTATGATTGCTGACTTAAAACAGCTATTTGAAAAAAAATATTTTCACTGATGGCTCGGAAGATCTCTCCTTCCACACAATCCAGCTGGGTGAACAGTATTTTGTGAATGCTTATTTATGCAACTAAGTTTTTTGCCCTAGGACATTCTTAAGATCTTCTGTATTTGTACAGGATTTCTGGTTCTGTGCCAGTTTGACTTCATAGTCAGCTGATACCTGGAAATCCTGGCAATGACCACAGGTACACAAGCCTTGGAGCTTTCTAAGACATGCCCAGTAAACTGGTAACTTCATCCTGTAGGAGCTGAATTTACTGCTCATGTAAAGCCCAAGTAGACCATTCAAAGAAGGGCAACACTGAACAGAATTATGGGAGCTTTCATACAAATCCACCACGCAGCAAAACTCCCCTTTTTGCTTTTAAAGAAAAACAACAGACAGCTCTGAAACCACTCACTTCCAAGAATGGGGCTATTCAAAGTAGCAGGTTTCAGCATTCATGTAACCCTGTGCCAGGCTGGAGGCTTAGACTGTGAGGCCTCTCAGGCACAGACTGTTACTCATTAGGAGACGGTAAAACAGCACACTTGGAACATGAACCAACAACGAGGCCCCTCCATGCTAACCCAGGACGGGTATATAAATATATTTCACACGAGATACAACTTGGAACATCAGTGATGCACACACTTTCAGCTGCTATTTTTGACAGGTTTCTTCTCAGGAGATTCCATAAGCTGTGGAAAGGTTAACTAGCATCCAGACATTTTACATGTACAGAAGTTAAAACTGGAGACACTACTTACATGAAGGTGTTTTGAGGAGTAAGGAATTACAATTTGAGTGAATTGGGGAGTTTTTCTGGAATCAGATATATTAGCTTCAGAAAATATAGTGATATATTCAAATACATACATTCACTGCACCATACTCAAATGACCTTATTGCCATAAAATCAAAGCTGAATTTTTCAAACAGTCCAAACCAGTTATTTTTTCAATGACACCGACTTCCTGGTAATGCTTTGTACAATGAACATTTGCAGAACAATTTGAACTTACTTACACTGACAGTTATGAAGCTTTTTTTGCATGGTTTATGTTAACTGACTTTGGTACGTTTTCAGGATGTATTTGGGCAGCTGAAAACAAACCCAAGAATAGATACCTGAAGTGTGTGACAGGAAATAGATATGAGAACCAAAAAACTGACGACAGTAGTAAGAATCATCTTATTTTTATTATCTGAGTGCACAAATGAATAGCAAAGACCCCACAACACTCATTCACATTCCACAGACAAGCAGAGCACTGGTAGGATTCCTATGGGGTCAGTGGGACAGGCCCACTGCAAGACTTCAGCTACTCAAAAGCACGTATTTCCCAGTTATTGAGCAGCAGTTCTTCCCTGAAAGAACATATGCTCATTATTTTGATTTACTTTATGAAAATAAACTGAAAACTTCCTCCCAGTTTAAAATATGTTTTTTTCTGAAACTTTACATCTTCTAGATCAGTATGTCCAGCTTGAGACAAGCATTTGTGTTTGTCTCTCTAATAAATATAAAATAAGTAAACTAAGCAAAAAATGGGTCAAAATGAAACAAAGATTATAGTATATTTTCAATTTTATTTCATAATCTTATAAACTCATAATCAGATTTCATTTTTATTTCATGTTAAATTTCATTTGTTTACTGTCCAACATTTCTCATTGGTGATTCTATTAGATTACTCTGAAAAACACTCATATCACACATTTTGCAGGATATTTTAAAACAAAGGTTCAAAAAACTCTTCCAGGGTATTTAGCATTGCTTATTTCTCTGTTTGAAAAAACAGTTATCTACACTGGTGAAAGGCAGGACACCTAACATCTCCAGATACAATGTGGAAAATATATACAGCCTTCCCATTCCCAGATGTTATTTTGATGTTTTCGGAATGACGTGTTAGATTATTCCTTACCCTTTTTATCCCATTGCCTTAAGTCTGATTACGCCAAAAGTGCAGCTAAACTTATCTTTCTTTCTTTAATTTGTTGTTCATTGCGTTAAATGTCGCACCACATGTATTTGTGAGGCATTTCTGAGAGTAGACTTATGTCTGTTTTAAGGGTACAAAATCACGATGTGTATATACTACTTCGCAAGGCTACTAACTCACCATTTTGAAACATTTCTATTTCCTCCTTTCCTCTGGTTCCTCGCCTAGAGCCCCATCCCACAGGCTCGGGAAAGTCCAGGTCGAAGCGATCTCCCACATACTGCGGCTCCTGGTCTAGACGCCCTTTGGCCCATGCCTGGGAATACCCTTTTTGGTAGGCAGCCCTCACGCTGCCGGGCGCTCCCAGCCCCTCAGGAGGCCAGGCCAGCGGCACTTACTGGCGGCGCCTCACGGGTCGCTTCCTGCCGGCCTTAACGGGGCCCCTCGTCCTGCCCCGGCGCGGACGGGCTCCTTCCCCACGGAAAAACCCTTGTTAAAGCCGCTGCCGCCTCAGGCTGCCGGTTCTGCCTTCCTTCCTTGCTTCCTTCCTTCCTGGGCGGCGGAGAGAGCGGCGGCCCCGCGCGGCTCGGCCGCCGCCATTTTGGGACGCCGGCGGGCGGTCTCCATGGCAACCAGGAAGGGGCGGACATCGCGCGGGGTCACCGCTAGCCCGGCCCCCTCTTAAAGGAGCAGCCGCGGGGCCCCGCGGTGCCGGGCAGGGTCTGACCCCCGCCGCCGGTGCCACCAGCGACCCGCGCCCCGGCCGCCCCCCGGCCGCGCCGAGGGGGGACATTCCCGCGGACCCGAGGTGACGACCCCGGCGGAGGGATACCGACCGCCGGCAGCGGCCCCGCCGAGCGCAGCGAGCGGGCCGCGCTCCGGGCCGCGGCGGGGGCTGCGCGGGGGGCGGCGGCCGGGGCAGGGGCCGCCCGCCGGCCCGGGGCGCGCGCGGGCCCCGGCGGGGCCCCGGCGGCAGGAGAAAGTAGTCCCGCGGCCTCCCCCTCGCGCCGCTGGAAGGGGTTCGGCGGCGGAGGCGGCGGACGAGGCGTCGATCGGTGCTGCGGCTTCAGCTGATAATTGAAGGGAAGCGAGGCGGCTGCTGCCGGGAGGAGGGAGGCACGGAGCGTCTGCGGAGGCCGCACCGGGACAAACTAGGTACCCGGGGCCCCTCCGCTCGGTCGGGGGGCGCCGGGGGGGCGGGCGCGGGGCGGCGGGGCGCTCGCAGGGCCCCTCGGCGACTCCGGGCCGGGCCTGTTGTGTCATCCTGGCATTAGCCGAGCTGCCCTTCCTGGCGGCCCGGGGCAGGGGGAGGGGAGCGGCGCCATCCCGGAGCATTGTTGCAGATGGGGGTGGGGGGGGGGCGAAGGGGAGCCGGGAACGACGCGGCGCCGCGCTGGTGAGTGTGTGGGGCGGCCCGGAGGGGTGGAATGGGGCCCTCGCCGTGGAGGGAAGGGGTGGAAACGGAGCTGACAAAATGGCCAGGCGGCCCCCGAGCCCGCTGCAGGGACCTCCCTCGGCCCCAGCAGCCCGGGCAGGGGTGCCGGGGGCCGCCCGGCGGGGAGGGGGCCGGCAGCGCGGCCGCCCCTCGGCGGGCCCTGTGTGGCTGCTGATACAAAAGGGCAGTGTCAGTGTTGACACTGCCGTGCCGATTTCGATGCCCTTCCCCGTCTTCCCTCCCCCACTCCGCTTGGCCCCCTTTTCCTTAGTGGTTCTTTCTTTCCCACTCCCCTTTTATTTTTTTCCCCCCCTTTAAAGAAGGTAGGGAATATCTTAAAGGAAAAAAACAGCAATTTCTCTTTCTTTCCTTCCTGCCCAGCTCGGTAAAAATGCTAAACAATCGGCCGACGTCCATATTTCACAAGCTTTTTTGGGGGGAGGAAGAAGGTGGGCAGAAAACGGAGGCGCCCGTGGGGTCGGAGTCACAAAGCTGGCTGCCCACGAAAGGGATTATTTTCGCAGCTAAATGTTTTCGAGCTGATGTTTTTCTTGTTTTCAGTCAAGAAGCAAGTTGCCTGGTCCTTGGCGTTTGCTTGCATAATGCGTCGTACTTGGAGGCTGATCAAACGCTGGGTTCTGCCTTTCCTGCCTGCCTCTTCCTCCTTCCCTTTTCCCGGGGGGCTGGGTAGTGGGGCAGGTCTGGGGGGGCCGGGGCCTCTGGGGCTCCGGGCGGCCGCCCCGGCGATCCGGGGAGGGGAAGGAACCGAGGCCGGGGCTCTGGCCAGACCTGCAGGCCCGTCTTCCTGTGTCCAACTTTTTTATTGTTCCCCCTTCCCCCTTCCGAGTGCTCGGGCTCCCGGCCGGCGGGGGCTCGCGCGGCTCGGCAGTCCCCAAGTCTAGACGGAGAACCGGAAAATAATAGGGGGGAAGAATGGAAAGTTATGTCGAGGGCTTTGGGGGAAAAACATCGACGTATCGAACAAAGGTCCTGCCTGTGTTGGAGAGAGAGGCCTGCATGTGAGGCCTGATTGTGTCGCATTTACACACGGGGAAGAAATGAGTGCTTGGTACTGGCCTAAATTTATTCTGTAAGTCTGGCAGGGAGCTTAGGGACGCTTTCAGAGAGTGTGTAGTTTGTTTTGGGAGCGTTTTTATTATGTGCAGCAATCCAGTAACAATTTTTATTTTAAATCCTTTTTTTCCCCTAAAAGGACTGTTCAGGGTTTTTTGGTTTGTTTTTTTTTTTTTCCTTCTTCCCGTCTTGTTCAGCAGAAATAATCTTGATTCGGAGCTTCTAACACTGTAATGCAAAACTTTACTCAAACGGAGTAACTTCCCACAGTTTGTGTTATGTGTAATATGAATTTTGAGCTTCCTGGTTCTTTAAAGGCTGCCATAAAGAGAAGTTGAGTAGTTACCAGCTGATAAATTAGAAGTCCATCTATCATAACGAGAAAGAAGAGGAATTCTGAGCAGTTAAATTAATTTTTCAAGATTTTCTTGTGGGAACTGACGCTGTGGGTATACTTTTATAACACTTTCAAAGCTAGCAAGCATTGCTGTGATTATTTCTGTTTATCTCTTGTGTAGTCTTTTCAGTTCTCCCTCTTCCACTCCCAAAACTACAGTTCTAATTGTACAGTTTGGATTTTGGTTTGGGTTGTTTTGTTTTCTTTTTTGGTATTTGTTTTCTGAGATTTATTAAGATTTTCTTTAAGATAAAAGTTTTTAAACAAGTTTTATTTTATGTATCTAAAAATATACATAATGGACGTGAAAGCACTGGAAAAATAACTGGAGCTTTCTATTGTTTGGTAGTCTACTTAATAAATATCAATAGGAGTTAAATGTATTTATGAAAATATTTCAGTTTCTACAGCTGATATTTTAACAGAACATGTTGTATTTGAACTAAGAAGTTTAAAAACAGTGGTCTGGTGAATAAATTCTATAAATAATGCTTAAAGTTTTTTGGCAATATATACATGTTTTTAACCTGTAATAGTTTCTATATTTGTAAAATGCAGCTGAATGTGAATGGTTCAGTTCTTTTGATCTTAAATGCAAAGGTATTTTTAATTTTTATTGTTTAGTGTATCTTATTGTTGTGTTAGAGATACAGGTAATCAGGTTTTTTTTCCCATTCTTAGGGTCTTTTTGAGAAAAATGAGTAGTAAACTTGAATTAACAACCTTTAAGTCTTCAATCTCCAAATGGTTTCATAGCTAGGAACATAAACATGTCTTAGCTCTTAGTAGAAAGATTGTAGGTCATCCACAGTGTGACATTACTGCTTATTAATATAGCAGAGCTACTTCAGTAGGAGTGCCAACCTGTTGAGTAAGAGCTTATGAAAATGGGGTCTTTTGATGTCTTGGAAAAGTTTTTCAGGTCAAAGTGACCATTAGGGGAAATACTCTGCATCTTCCAGAAAATGAATAATCAAAGCTGTCATTCCTAATCAGGAATCATGCACAAGTTTATTTTTTGGCTTTGGGTGGTGTTTTTTGTGTTTTTTTTTTTTTTTTTTTTGGGGGGGTAGTTTCTAAGTTTTCTTTTTTTATATTGTACTTTGTCTTCAAACCCAGAGTGTAAATATCACAGAAAAAAAAAAAAACTGTGATGAATACTTGTTCTTATAAAATCATTCCTAAGTTTGAGGCCTAAAGCTATGGGTGACAACACTCTTCCTTCTGAAGCGTGTAGCAAAAATAAAATGCATTTGTCTTTGATGTGGTCAGTGGAGACATGTTCAATTTCTATGTGGATCCTTCCATCACTGATAAGTACAGTTACTTACTCTGCAGCAGTCCAGAAACATAACCTGACTAAATTCCTTTTATTTCTAAGTGGTGAAGCTGGAGCAGAAGTAGGAGAGTTAGTAAGTAAACTACATGTTTGTACCTGATTTGCAGCTAAATGAATCTCACAGCTCTCTCTGTTAATCTTGTCTTTGTAGGCCCTGATATATTTTCTAACATACTAATTGGTGAACAGCATGTAAAACACTTCTGATCATGGATCTCTTTTGTCACACTGAGGGTAAATTATTGTGACAAAGTATAATCAAATACCAGAGTTGTACAACATGGTTGGCTCTGGCATTGGCAAAATCTTAACCCAGGATGTTTCTGGGATCTCCCATTGGCCTGTTGGGTGATCAGTGTCCTGTTCATCACCTGTCAAATCAGTAACACTCCTAAAAAGCACTTGGTTGACTTTCTTACACTCTCTTCATCAAGGTGTCCCTGCCCCATTGAGTGCTGACTCTGAAGGTAGTAGTACATTGGAATTTTTTGGTTTTTTTGGTAGAGTAACTTAAGAGCTTTGGGTGAGTATGCCTAGTTTTCTGAAGAAGCAATATTTTAAATGTGCCCTTAATATTTTAATTTCTACATAGTATCACAACAGATTAATGGCAGTACATGAAGCAACTTCTTGCTGAGAGTTTCCATAGCTCAGTTTTGAGGTTGGTAACTGCAAAACAAGGTCATACTAACTTTTTCCCTACTGATGTATTACTTTTTTTCAATTTATATGAAATAAAGTGCTTCTGAAGGAGCAAAACTATTTTCAGAGGTCTCAGTGGTCAGCAGTAATGAAAAAATATTTGTGTGTAGCCTCTTGTCTCAGGATCGCTTTTTTAACAAAACAGTTGCTGAATTCATGCTTGAAAGGTGTCTTCTGTAAATAAAGAAATTTCAGCTGTGTGTCAGATGTACAGTGTGTGTGGAGGACAGGGCTAAGTCAACTGGCTTCTCCTGCCTGCTCTCAGGGTACAGCAATGGTTGCTTCAGGACGAAGTTCAGTTTGAGGAGCAGTTATACTCCTAATCCTGCCATCAGGCTGGTAGAGTCCAACTGTGTAAATATGCAGTCATACTCTCCTTCAGTTGTGTCTGGCAGCCAGGGTTCACACAGAACCAATCTGTTTACTCTCCTTGTCTGTGATGAGCCTTGTCTTGCAAGGTCCTGACTGTTGCCAGCCTAACTTGATTCATGAAGGTCCTTGGTACAGATATTGGCAGCAAACTGCCCTGAGAGCAGTGGATGGTCAGTTCTGGAAGGAAAAATTGAGCTATTATTTTCATATAGGAGAAGTGGAAAACTTAGGTGAATTATTGAAAAACTTAATCATGATAGTTTAATGCTGGATTTCAATATCAAAGATGCATGAGAAATACTAGCGATGATGTTCAAGCCATGGTTGCCCCCGGTTGCTCCAGACAAGCCTCTCTTGTCAGGATTCATACAGGAAGCCTGCTTGGAAGGGACCTGAGGAAGTTACTTGGCCCTTCTCACATTTGACTTCCTCTACCCTTGAATAGTTTTTCATTGATTACAACCTGATAAAAAGATTCATCTCATGTTCTCAATCACTCATTTTCTTGAGTGATAAGAGAGGAGAAAAAAAAATCCCAGATCTTACAAACATACAAAGGTATGTGTGGAGAAGAAACTGGAATGATTCTCTCAGTGTGTTACTACACACATTGCCCACTAATACTATGCTGGCTCATGGGCTGGGGGGGAAATCCCATTTTCTCAAGTGTTTTCTGAATGATTTGCTTTGATAGTGTCCACAATAAAGTGCATATGCTGAACTGCAAAGATCTGACCTTCATAAAAGGTATGAAAGGGTCTGAGTCATCTTCTGGAATGTGAACCTTGAGTTGTAGGGAGCAGTTTGGTGTTTCAAAATGGAAGCTGAGGTTCCCTGTTACTTTTTGAATAAGATGGCTTTTTTTAAGATCTAACGGCAAGGTATATTTCACTTTTATTCTGCTTTCAGAGCAACTTGTTGCTGACATCCTGTGTTTTATTGCACGAAGTACAAATAAATAGACTTAGTATAAAGAAGGGCAAAGAGCTGTTAGACTTTTGTAAAGCTGGAAATAAAAGAATGCAGACATGTTCTTTATTTTCTGATGTACGCATGTGTTTTTGGGAACAAGTGTTAAACTTTCAGGAGGCTGTCAAGCCCTGAGATGGGCATTAGATTTAATAATAGCAATGTGCGCCTTCAGTTTTGTGGCTGGCTGTTTGAAGCATGGTTAATACTAGTTTTTGTCAATGCAGAGCAGTAACTCTAATTTTTTACCTTGATTTTCAGGAGTAGTTTTTATTAGTAAAACTATTAGGAAAAATAGATCAGTGACAAACTCATGCCCCAGTGTAACTAAGTGTAGATTCAGCTATGTTTGCTTTTAGAAAGCATGTATGCTGTTTTGTTCTTCCTTGTTTTCCTCTATATCTGTCTTCTGTCTTACTTTCCTTACTTTGAGCTTGTGACAGTTTGTCTTACCAGCTCTGGGTAGGAGAAATTATCTCTCTGTACGTGGGCTTTTGTGTGCTTGAAGTCTGTTCTGTACCTCCAGTCCAAGACTGCTTAGATGTAAAAGTACAGGTAAAGAAGTGTGGAAATCAAAAATACACTCTCGTATAGTAGCTTCTGAGTTGACAACATGGAGGATTTTTTTAGGATCAGAGCAACATAAGTGAGTTGAGGCACTGAAATAGGGAAGGTGGAAACAATGCATAGTAACTCAAGTCAGGGTGGACTCTGATATCCTCCATGCCTGCCCTCCTCCCCCTTCCCTTCAACCCTAAAGAAAAGGAAGAACACACACCTGCATCCCACCCACTCATCAAGGGACTTGAATTACATGTCCTTGATACTGGTATAATCATTAGTTGCTTTCTTTAACTCCTGCAGGTAGTGGGGAGAAGCTCTCTTTGCATTATATATGCCTTTGTAGAATATGTGGTAGATGTGTGTTTTTGGACAAGGTAATATTGTGAGGTGTGGTTGATGCCAGGGCTAGAGGATGGCATCTTGTCCAAGTTAATAATGTTCTGTGTCTTTTCATGTCAAATCCCTTATGCAATTAGCTTATTCAGTGTAGGGAGTGTCCTGTCCTGGGAGGTGTGTGCAGTGTAACTGAATCCTCTGATCACAGGTGAGATGTGGCTGTGCATTTAAAGAGAACAAATGAAGGAAGTAACTGAGGGCGCATATTAATGGGCTGGATGCTGAATTTTAACTTAGAACTCTGCCTTCGTTAGAGAGAGTGTTTTCTTCCTCTTTATTTTGAGGATACACTTTATTTATAATCAGCTTACTGACTGGAAACTCTGATTTCTCCTTAAAACTTGTCTTGAGCTTTGCAGTTGTTCCAGGTGTGATGACTTGTTGAACTTGCTCATTGTACAGGGGTGAGGGGAAGGTAGGAAATTGCTCAGCTGAACTAGGCCAGCAGACAGTCATAAGCTGTGTCAATAAGCCTGAGTGAACAGCACCTGAGAAGTAGGTACATACATGATCTTTAAGTCAAACAGCTGGAGAAAACACAATTTCAGCTGAATCTCATTTAATGCAAGGGATGGAAGCTGCATAACTTAGGCAAACTTAAAGCCACAATTCCAAGTGTTACAGCTTGTGCTTTAAGGATCTGCTGCAGTCTATTCCGCAGTGTTTTTCAAGTTTGTGGTGACAGTGGATGCTGCCATATCTTACTCTGGTAGTATTCTTCCAGTTGTATTTTGCAGATAATATTCTACAATAAAAGACTGGTAATAAAAATTAAGACTGGTGTTATATCATAAGATTGTGAATTAAAAAAAATTAGTTTCACTCTCTTACTCAGTTACAAGAAGCTTGGTGGAAGAACAGATACATTCCTTTGCCAAAAGTAAGGTAGGAAAAAGTATGTTTGTCACATTTCCTCTGTGGCAGCTCTTAAGTTGATATAGTTCTGCTGTATATTTGTAGACTTGCAAATGAACGTAGTCTTGCTGGATACCTGACTCTTGGCAGCCCCTCTGAAACTTCACCAGCACTTTGTAACTAGGATTGGAAGAAACATGTTAAGGGAAATGCCATTGCACACTTCAGTCTGCACATTTAAATGCTCCATGGAGTGGGTGGAAACTGAGCTCTCTTCAGATTAGCTGTGAAGAGGAAAGATGAATTTTGTGGAATTTATGATGTGAAGGAATTGTACCACATTAATGCCTTCTATTAATGTTGACATACTTGAGCACTATGGACATAATTTTTTTTAATAGTTCAGAGGTTCTTGACATATTGTCCCAATCAAACTGGAGTTGGAATAGAATGGACATTGAAAATTCCAACTTTATTGTGCTTTATGGACAAGAGCTCAAGTAATCTAGAACCTGAGAACTTTATATTTCAAAACTTGTGGTAAAAAGAAAAACATAGTGATGAGTTAATTTTTGGGAGTACACTTAAACTAAATGTAAAGTTGGCCGTGAGACTCCACTGAAGTGACAGGTAAAGTAATCTCAATCTGTCATTTTGAAAATACAATGCAGTGACCATACTTGTTGCTAGACTTCATGGCTTCCAGAGGTTGCCTGGAGTAAAGTATATTTCCTGTGTGCTTTTCCTCTCTCACACGATTAACCAAAAGCTGTTGAAGCTATTTTCATAGTTTAGTTAATGTAGATTCCTATTGAGTAATAAATCAAAGGATAAACAGTTATATCATCTGTTTTTCAAAACTTCTTAATTCCTAATAAAATGTATTTTATTCAGATGAAATCTTGGGTTTATATCAGATTGAGATCTCACACTTGAATGCTAACTATGATTCTAGCACCTGTAGTTTTACCAGGAGGAGTGTCAACTCCCTCAACCTGTTCTCAGCAGTCTGCCTGTGTTAAACTAGTGTTGCTTCTGTTTGTGGCATCTGTTTGTTGCAGTTTCACATCTACCTTGCACTTACTGGAAACCCCATTAGGACTCATCTGTACTATTATTTTAATTAATTTTAATTGAATTGATTTTAATCCTGTTTTAGTGGTGTTGGAGCATCTTAAAAACTTTTATCAGAAGTAAGCCATTTAGAACATTCTGCATCACCAGATTGTATAGTGTGTTTTAATTTAAAAGCTGTTCCCCTTCAGCTAAGAAATGGTTTCTTCCTTAGATTCACAGAGTTGCAATACTGTTTTCCTTCACCAAAATGATGTCAGGCTATTTGGAAGGTTAGCTTAGTAAGATAGCAAATCAAAACCAGATAGCAGGTGATAGTGCTGATTGATCTGACTGCAGAGTTCAATTAGTATTTTGACTTTCTCTGTTCTGTAACCCATTCTGAAACATCAGTTGAGTTGAATGTTAGCAACTCAATTACAAAATTTCTCTGTTGCACTTGGATAGGACTCCTATGTTTTTGCCTGCTACTTCTGCGTGGAGCTCTTTCCACAAATGGAATAAACTGGTCTGGTTTTTGGAATATATTAACTTTGGCAAGTTTCCTCCCCCCCGCCCCCTCCTTCCCCCCCTTTGCCCCCCCATGTGGCAGATATCAAACATGAACATATGGGCACAGAGTGACACAGCAATAGAAGGATCAAGCTGGATAAACAACCTCTGCACAGACTAACCCTATCCAAAAGTGTGGTATATGGTTTGTGGTTTTTTATTTTTAAATCCCAGAACTTGCTGCTTACTGCAGTAATTTGCTTTGTGGAGGGCTGTTTTCTGCCTCCCCTCCTCTTTCTCAGGAGAAGGTGTGGGGACAAATTTTCTCTCTTCAGTCAAAACAGAGCTTCTGTGGCAGGTATCATGGGTCAAGAAGGACAGGAAAAGCTTCACAAATTGTACGTAATAGAGGTGTTGGCTTCTTTGCAGTGTCTTCTCTAACTTCCTACACTGTCTGAGAAAGAGAATGGCTGTTACGATAGCGAGAATGGTGTTCTAGTTACTTCCTTAGCCAAAAGATCCAAAGGGGGGGGGGATAGCTTTTTGTAGGAACTTGAGCCTTTAAAGAGATTTTTGTTCCTGAGCAGCTTGAGCATCTCCTCTCTCTGGTGGGCATAGTAGGACAACAGAACTTGTTAGTTGTCTGTAAGGACAAGGAGGACTCTCTGGGAGTAGCCTTAGTAAGAAATGTCACACTTGCCTTTTTGATTCTTCAGTCCTCCTGGGATATTCTTTCAGCATGTCATGTCTCAAAATTTAGGATCATCTAATTTCCAGCCTGAAGGTTTCTCTTAAGTGTTTGCCTGCTAACTGTATTAATACTATCCTCTATTTTCTTCTGTTGATGTTTTATTCTTAGCACTTACTGGAAGTATTTACAACTTTGTTGCCAGGCTAAATAATACAGGTTTTATTAGTTAACTCCTTCACCCTTCTGGTCTTCAGCTGGAATTCACGTCCCTTGACAAAGGCTCACTGTGATGGGATAGAGTATTCCAGATAAACGCTGTTTTTACAAAAGCATTGAGAACTCTCAGTTACTCTGTAATGGTGTATTCACCTAAGCATTGGTTCCTCTTCCACACCTCCTGTCCCATTCCCCTCCAGCATTACTCTGGGAGGAGCTGGAACATGTAGTCACTAATGCCTAGGTCACCTGACAGGGTTTGGCTTACAGTAATGCTTTTTGGGTTCAGTACTGAAGTACAGCATCTCCATATTGAGTGGTAATATTGTACTTCACAGCATTTCAAGTGTCTCTTTAGAATAATTGACTGTTCCATATTTTGATATATCCTTACTATTTTGGATGAGGGACAGTTTTGATAATTTTGGAAAAAGGGGAGTTTTGAGGGAGCAGCTCTGTTTAGATAACCATATCACCTGTGTAGTTATTTGGAAAAAAGCAAGGCTGTAATAATAAAGCTTTCATTTTTTTTTCCACAGGTAGTAGTCTTCCATCGTTACAAACGCTTTCTGTTAAATTCGTGCAATGACGGAATCTGTTGGGATGCTACTTAACAAGAATTTAAATAGTCTTGGGTTTAACAAAGCAGAAATAAAATAATGAATGACCTCTCTTCTATGAGCCAGGAAATAGTAACAAGTGTCTAGAGTTCTGCTGTCAAAAAACAAAATCTGCTGCTTCTGGAGTCTGTTGACATCCTGTCATTACTGAAGTATTATTTAAAGGTTTAATACCATTACACGTTAAACATTATTGCCTGCCTTCAAGTGTTAAAAATGTTTAAGCACCCACAGCTTACAGAGACACTGTTTTTCAGTTGTTTTTCAAAACCTTGGGCCTTTGGCTGCACATTCAGAGTACTTGTGAATATTTTGAGTCCAGCTGTGTCTGAATGTAGAATATTCTTACTTGAGTGTGTTTGCAGTAACACAGCTTTGAAGCCCACTGGGTGGAAACTGTAGCCCTCATCAAAGAGTACTTTTTGCTAAACTTTGGTTCAATGAGAATGTCAGTCTAGGTAAGTTCATGGAGTTAACAAATACAATGTCATGGCACTACTGTCATAGGGAAGGAAGGTAGGCTGTCCTGTGAAAAGTGCTTGAAAAAAAATAGATTTTGTTTCTCAGGAAAGGAGAGGGCCTATTCCTGGAAATACAGTTAGGACTAAGGGTATCTCTTTAAATAGTAATTTGTTTTTTAAAGCAAAGAGATGATTCTTCCTTACTGTATCTTTTGTACTGCTTTTGGTTGGAGGACTTCAAATGCCTGGTTTTTGTGTAAAGTACCTAATTTCCAGCTAAAGGCTAACTTCAGGAGGAGAAGTGAAGTGAAGTCCAAAAGTGTGTACAGGTGTTCAGTTTTCATAGCACTGATTTTAGCTGTGTTGTCATAAATGCTACAGCTACACCAGTAAAGATAATTGCTCCTGTGGGAATCTGTGTGCTTCTGTCCTTTAAGGGAAGGCATTCTGAAGATGTTAACCTGCCATACCTAAGCTTTGAATGACTGAGTCAAGGAATTCAAGGACCCAGAGTTTTGTGTTTATGGATTCAGGAATGCTGCTCAGAGGTCACTGAGTGACAAGCAGAGGAGATGCAAGCTACTGTATTTCCTCAAATTTTCACCTGACTCTGAGACAAAGCTGAGTTGGGGCTTGTAAAGCCCTATCCTTGCCTTTTGTATATGATCTACCTGGTTAAAAAGCCTACTGCAGAAGGGTTTGGGCTTTCTGTTGACAACATCAAATGAAGGATGTGACTAGTGCAAGCCCAGACCTGTGGCAGCTAAGGCAGCAGCTCAACTTATGGCAGAATATAGTGATTTAAATGTCTAAGTTTAGCTTAGATGCATCCAACAGCTAGGTAGTTTGTTACTGCTTAATAGTATTCCAGGTTGTGGCAACAAACTAGAATTGCATTTACTCTTGGGGTGTGTTTGCTCTATTGTTGGAAAGGTTGGTGGCCCAGCTTTGAAGTGGGAGTAACTTGAAAATACAAATTTGTGACTGGCTGTCATTTAAACTGTTTTGTTCTTTGTACTTGAATAGACTGGAGTAGTATTTGTGGTGGGAGAGTGGAGGAGAAGCTGATGTAATTTCAAGTTGCTTCATCAGAATTTGAAGCGTTTAACTTGTGTCAATTGGTGATAGATCAAAGTGTCACGTTTTAAATTGTCTATGTCAACTTGTACAGATGCAATCTATATTTTTTACAAACTCACTAGGTTTCGTGTGCTGAATTTTAACATGAAAATGGTCTCCACTAGCATAGTAGTGAAGCTAATGGTTGTACCCTATCTCTCACACCCTCTGAGGTGCATGGGACTTTTGATAAATACATGTAATAGTTGGAAACTACTTTCTGTATAGTACAAAGACTTTCATGTAGGTTTGGATTAGAGCAACTAACTTGGCTTCCCATTTTGTCTAGGTGACCATACTTACTAGGATGTCTCCCAAGAAATTTAGTTGGAATTTTAGCTGCATAGTGCAGACTCATGGCTCTAATGCCCTCAAGTCTGGCCTGTTTGTTTTCTCTCCTTAGTCAGTGCTGTAACTTCAGTGATGAGTTCAATATTGTATGAAGAGTGTAAGGAAGTGTAATCGCCACTAAGCTTAGAATTAATTGAGTTACAAAAAAACCCCAAAAAACAGAGAGGTGTTTTTCTCAGAATGTCTGTCATACCTGAATATGTGCCGAATGTTTATGCTGTCAGTTTAAAAAGTATACATTATAAAACACAGACTATGATGCCTCATCTGAAATATTTTTCTTGAAAATGGAAAAGTACCTCTGAAACTTTAGGGCTTGTATCATATAACTGTTTAATGTAATAAATACTGCCTTGTAAGTAATATGCTAGTGGTATATTCTGCCCTTGATATAAGAAAAAACCCTGTAGGCTTCTGTTTTTAAAATTCAGTGTTAGATGTTTTATATCCTCCACTTTCTAACAAAAGAGACATTTAATAGAAAATATTTTCACTTAGTTTTTCATAGATAACAGCATATTTGGAGAGCAGTGTTTTCATCAGCTTTCAGTTCTGTGGAAGAAGTTTCTGTTGGACAGATCAGGCTGTTTTCAAACAGCAGTGCATGATTTCTGTGTCCCAAAACTGGTCTGTCAGGGGAACCTTTAAATACAAAGTAAACATACAGATAAATTTTGAAAAGCATAGAATAAAGATCCAAAGTCAATGCAATTAATTTAGCACCTTTGGTAGCTAGTAGAGATTGAGGTGCTCTCTTAGCACCTCATCCCAGTAGTTGATGGGAGAAAAGATGAATTTCCAGGACTTGACATGGAGAAATGGAGGTGTTAGAGGTACTGGGATTACTCAAATGCTTTTTTGCTCATTAATCATATGTGGGATGGGGATGTGCATGCTCCCAGCTGAGTGTCTTTGGTTTGCAGAACAGATGGAAGAGTAAGACAGGCTGCAGCCTGTAGGAAATATGTACATTTTATATTTGATATGTAGGATACTGTGCAGAGGGGAGGGAAGAAACTGGGCTCGCTTCTGGGCCTATAGGTATTTTCTGTCTTTCTTTATGAGCCTGTCTACTTCATATTCTTTTATCTTTCCCTGAAGACACTCCATTCTCTGTGTGTTTTTTACTAAAGTGTTGTAAAGAGTTATTTTATCTGGCACCATGGTGATGCTGCCCTCTCCAGTTAAATATCCTTTTGTTTGTCTTCCTTAACTAGTTCATTTTATTAAATGGCTTATAAGAGGATGAGAGTAAAAGAGGAGGATATGGAGTAGTTCTGGAGTGTGTTACAGATAGTCTTTAAAGAAAAAAACCCCAAACCATGAAAACAAACCAGAAAGATAAGAGATCGTGCATGGAAGTTGAGTGAACTTTGCTTCAAGTTCAGTGTCATATTAACAGTTATTAATGTTTGTGTTATTTTCATGTTTGCAAAAATACATTTTAGGTGTGTAGCAAGATGGATGCATCACTTTGCTTCAAGATATTATATCACTGATGTATGCACAAAGCACTTAGAAGAAACATTGTCTTCCTTTCCTCCTCAATCTGTTCTTTTTCAGTCCTAGACAAGGCCAAAAGTAATGTGTTGTTTTGGGGGGCAGTAGGTTGTAGGTTTGCTCATAAAGCATAGTTAATCATTAGTGTTGGATGAAAGGTCACCAGTATAGCAGACAGCTCTTTGGGTGTTCTGTTTGGGTCACAGAGCAAATTGCAAGAGCAAAGGCTTATCAAACCAGCTCCTGTAATAGCTACTTCATAAATGTAATCATTTTGATCAAGCTATAGAAAACTTGCAGCTCTGCTTGTTCTTTTATGAGTGTCTCAGAATGGTGAAGAGATTATGTTCTTCGGATATGTGTTCTGATTTATCAGAGAGCAGCAGTTGAGTTGGAAGGTAGCAAAAAGCCTAGAACACACTTAGGCAGTACCTGTTGGAACATTTTGTTGATAGAAAGTCAGAAGCCTTTCTTCCAGCTCTGAAGTGATTGACTATTGACAAGAAATTCAGACTTGGACAAACCTAGGCCATGCTAGGACCTTAGGAAAGACACCTCATTAGTGTTACCCTGTTAGTCCTGTGAGCTGTAACATATGGGCATAGTTACAGTTGTTCTTGTTCAGGGAAAGTGTGTGGGTAGCCTGGGAAAGATGAGGTAAAAATCATTGGTGAGGTAAAGCAGAAAAATGTCCTAGTGCTACTTGCACATAGGGAAAGGAGGTGAGGAATTTGTAGCAGACTTTTTTGTGTGTATTCGATGATGTTGAGTTCTTGTCTAGCTTTAAAAGTAAGACTAAATTTGGTATCCTGCTAAAAAGTGCCTCAGAGAGCTCTAATTTGTAGTTTTGCTCAAGTTCAGTATCATGTACAATGCCTTGTTACCACAACATTCCCTTGTTTTATTTATGGAGCATTGAGAAGGTGTAAATGTGCAGTGGAGTAGACACTTGTCAGAAAAAGGTGCCATAAAGTTGTTTAATTCCTTCATAAAGCTCTGGCTTCTGACAACTTTTTCCATGACTGTAAAAGTTTGAACCTTCCTTAAATACAATTGTGGGACCTAATATTGTATGTTGTTCTGTGTATTTAATGTGAAAGAATAGCTCTGAGCACAGTAAAATCATGATCTTACAATTTATGGGATCTGCCTAAAGACAGCTTAGTCCTTAGTGTTTGACAGGTGTTTCTTGGATTGTGACTTTGTTTGGCTCAGCTTTACACAGACCTTCTTTTGTTTATACAGATATTTGGTAGGCAGTTTGGTCCATGATTTCATACCAGGTAAATATCTTTAATTGTGCCTGTGTCAGTAATTTGGTATGTGTATTGGAGCTTACTCCTAATTACATCACTTTAAGATATAATGTAACTGTATAAATTTTTCAGTGGTCGAGAGACTATGTTTGTGGCACATAATTCCAGGATGCTGCTGGTTTGAGCACTGCCCAGTTTAGAAGTCCTAGATGTGTTTTAATCCCTTTTTTTGTTGTTAGAGTACTCTTGTGATAGCAAAAGATCCGTATGCAGATCCTGTGCTGAGGAAGCCGGAAACTTAACCTGTTTTAATTGGATTTCTTCCTCAATGACTGCAATTAAACCATTTCCCAGATTGTGTCATGTGCCACAGGACTCTTGCTATGCATTAGGGCTGTGACTTTTCTGTGTAGCATTTGGATGAAGTCTCTGTTCAGGAGAGCAGCACAACCTGCTTGAGCCCAGTGTGGGAAAGGAAACCTCAGCAGGCATCAGTCTGAATCAGGGCTAGACATCAGTGATTAGAAAAACAACGCAAAAACTCCTGAAATCCTCCTGATTTGTCCCAAATTTGTCTAAATTATATTTTGAAGATGCAAAAATCTGAAAACCCATTCTAGGTGAGTAGAAAACAGATGAGTGAGTACCTTCTACCTGGCCTTGTGTCGACACCATGGAAGCATAAGGGTTTTTTTTTTTTAAATTTTTGTCTTTGTTGTTTTTAAGACATGCTACTATTACTGAGCAGTTTTTTGTAGACTGATTAAGAGCTGAAGCAGAATATTATCAAAATGAAGACCCAGTCTTCTGCTTTTTTACCTTGTTTTTTTAATACCCTTAGACCTGTGGTCTTGAGTTCATATGTGGGATTTTTCTAATCCACGTCTACGAGTTAACTGGTTTTTGTGTTTCTTTTTCCAGCAGTATCTTCTGTGATGTCTAGTCTCTGAATTTCTTCAGTCTAGTGGCTGATTAAAGTTCTTTGCTTTTCATTTCTTTGTTTTGTTGTTTGCCTGTACCCTTGTAGTTGTCTGGGAGATTGCAGAGATCTCCTGTGTTAATTTAGACTTTGGGGGGGCCAAACGACGTTTTACTGGCCGCTGAGCTCACTTGGTGTCTCAGTGATTTAAGACAGCTTGGCAAAAGTTGATTAGGAATTTGGCAGGTCTCAGAAAACCTTCCGTGCTGCAACTTGGGGCAGGTATTGTCTAACAGGCTCTGCAGGTAGGACATGGCTGTGCACCATATCAGTATTTGTCTTGTGCTGTTGCACTTGGTTTTGCTTAAGGGCTGTGTGTACCAGATGCAGGTGAATGGCAAACTGCAGTTTGGCACCATCTGGTCTGTGGCATTGGAATAGGGAAGAGGCTTGGTGTTTGAGCAGTAGGTTCTGCCTTCAGACTCAGTGTTGTAAGTAAATGCAGCTATGCAGCTCAAAGGCAGCTGGGCATTAAGCATTGGCCAGGGCAGATGTAGAGTGGGTGATGTCCTTTTTTGAGTACTTCTTGGTTCGCTTGCATGAAAGTACTGAAATAAGCTCCTGAATTGAGATTTGTACAAATCACTCAGCTGAATTTTTCTTTTTTTCTCTGGTAATAAATGCCCCCTTTCCTATCTTTGCTATACCTGTTTTACTTGGTTTTAGCTTGACCACCTGCTTCTGGAGTGCTTTCTTTTCTGGCAGTGTCACTGATCTGTACTTCATGGAGGATTCCATGCTTTGGTTCATGTCGTCTTACAGAAGATAAAGCTCCTCGTTCAAATTAATGCTTGTCTTCTGAGTAGAGTCCTCTCCTTCATTCTTGCCAGACGATGTGGTTTAGTGTTTGTTTTGGTTTTTAATTTTTTTTATTATACTGTTAGTGAAAGCTTAAACCACTGTTCAGATAGCGACTTTTGGCCTCTACTAAACAAGGGTTTCTGAAGAATCTGAAAATGAAGATCAGGTAAGATTTTGCCTCTATTGCTTATGATGTTTTTTAGTTTAAAGTCTGCAAGAAATGAGAAATTCACATCAGCTCACTTAATGTACAAACAGCATTGGTTTTGGTCAGAATTTGGCTGTTGGAAAATGTGTTCTTTTCTGTTGGAGAGAGCTGCTTTTGTTTGATTTTTAAAAGGAAAAGAACTAGAATTTTCATTGTTGTTACAAGTTGAAACTACATTCTATTAACACCTGGTAGCAGAATTGCATCCTGAGGTTCTCACAGTGCAGACTTTGTCAGTATGTAACACTAGTTTTAAATGTCCTGTGGAGGTGAAGTCAGGCTCTTGCTGTAGGACTGATTGGGCAGAAAAATTGTGCTCTGTGACACAAGTGTACAGAAGATGAAACTTTGAAGGTATTTTTTCCTCACTGTTCCTTTGTTTCCCATTGCTGGGCCAAAAGGGAAAAAGATCTGTCAACAAAGATAAGAAAGCTGGTTCAGTATTTTGCAGCAAACATCTGCTGTGGTTTTTTGTGCCTATTCTGTGTGTGGTCTAACAAATCTTTTGTGTTACTGACATGGCTTAAATACCTCTGGGCTGCATCTTAAGCTGAGCTGTCTCTGTCGGGCTTGCAGCTATCCAGATCAGACTATTCTTTTCCTTGATATAGATTGACTCAGGAGTTTCTGGGTTCTTATGCTTTTGATAATCTTTATATTTCCATAGTAAAAAATTTAACTGCTGCAGAGTTGACTGAATTAGGCAACAGAACTTAACGTTTGGCAGGTTAAAAAGCCAAAATAATATAGAACGCTGAATTTAGACTTAAAAACTACTGGTGTAAACATGAAAATAGTTTCTTAAAGCTTTGGGTCCTGGCTCTCTGCCACAGTGAGGGCATTCTCTTCCTTGGTTAATAAATTCAAGTCAAACCATATACTAGAGGAAAACTTACACTGAGCTGGTTTCGACATGTTACGAACAGTGACATGGAAAGGTATCAAATTTAGTTTATTTGGAGAAGAACAACTTTAATATTAGTATTCTTTAACAAGAGAAAATTCCTTGAATGAAGTAGTGAGTAAATGTTCTAGGAGATTATTTTTGTAGTTAACTCTATTATTCATGCGCTCAGAAACAAGAGGAATAGTTGCTGTTGACAGCACTTTCAATACATAATGTAAAACTACAGAGAAGCAAGAGAAAAAAGGAAATGCTTTTTATGTTTCCTAATTTCTCCTTTGGGTGAGGATCAAAGATCTGATGTTGTTTTGGGAACCAAAGTCCAGTCCAAACTGTAATATTTCAGTCCTTGGTGAACATAAGAGATAGAAAGCAATGATGTGACCGAACTGAAGAGGGATGCCCTCAAGAGAGCATTATATTTGTTCTATGCAACTTCCATAATTTTTCTTCTCAGACTGCAGCTTCTGTTTTTCCAGCGGAAAGAAGACTATAGGAGTAAAGGCTTTTACTGTCTTAATGTTAGGTAGCCCTCTCAACCACCTTGCAAGAGTTCAGTTAAGATTTAATTTCTTGGTGCACAAATACAGTGGTTTTTTTTTCTTCAGTAATGAAATGAAGCTCTGGATTCCTGTGTACCATGAACTGAGAACACCAGTTGTATAATCAAACCTGCTGTACCTGAGCTTGCCCTTGTAACCTGTACAAGCTTTAGGTTTTTTGTCCCTTTAATCTATTCTGATGAGTGGAAATGTTCTGCTGTCTAACTTGTGCAGATGCTTAATTTTTAAGATTTTTTAGCTAACTTGTAGCCTTCCCCTCCATGCATAGGTTTCTCTTGGTTTTTCAGCTGTCAAGTTGGTTATATTGTTGACTGCCAGTGGTACCTGTACTTCTTGGTAGTTTTTAGTAGTGCCCTATTTGCTATTTCATTTTGACTTTTCCGTACCCCAGAAGGACTTACTGAGGTTCAGGCTGTGGCATAAAGGCCAATCCATTGCTTTATTTCTGAAGGAATGATGATTGTCAGTTCTCTGTAATCCTTAATGGAACAAGTTTTTACATTTCTTCCAGGTCCTTGCAGTAGTCTTTAGTTGTCTTTTCCTGTACCAGGTTCAGCGAAAAGCCTCTGTGGTCTCAGACTTCAATCGACCTGCTTGAAGCCTCTGTAACTCAGTAATTGTCACAACACTGTTCTTACCAACACCAAAACGTGATTAGATTTAGAAACATGTATTTGGATTTTTTTTCCTTAAGCAATATTTGGCTTCTCAAATCTTCCAGTCCTCTCAGAAAGACAGTAGCCAGAAGTCAGTAGGAAAATGTGCTACTTTGCTTGCTCGGAGTCATGGCATGGATGACCTTTTGGATCACATAACCCCGGACAGCCTGGGCATTCCTCTGGCAGGTAGTGCTGTGCATCTTTTCACAGGTGTTTTCAGTGTTCTTATCACCTGTGGGAACTTGTCAGTCTTCTTGTTGCAGATAATGAGTCTTTGAATTGCCAGTTTAGCAGTAAGAGATCACAAATGTAGGCGTTTTTGCTCTTCTCCCTTCCTCTTTTGTACTAAGACTTTCTCTTCCCAGTTGTCTCTATGTCATTAGACATATGTACATAAATGCAGTCTGGAAACTTCTCTAGTAGTTACATCTTTTCAGGCTCTTAGCCACTCATTTTGCTGGTCTGTCAAGGTGGCCTTCAGGACTGCCACTCTCTTGGCTAGAAGGGCAGGCGAGGGCTGAGCTCTTGAAAGCCTGGGAAGGGGAAAGCTGACTTCTTAATTCAACAAGGCCCAAAGTTTGCCTTAATTTTCTGGTGGCTGTATGTTGTTAAGTCAGTGGAACCAGGGAATAACTCCTGTTCCTTGACTGATTTATTTTACTTTTTTTTTCTTTATGTTGAAATATTCCAGTGATTTCAGAGAAGCTGAATTAAAAACAACTCTTTCACTGAAAATTAATCTAGGAAGAATATTTTACTGAATGTTTTTTCTTTTTTGTTGGCAACTTGGCTAAGAGCTTACATACTGTCTATAGTTACTCAGTGTAAAAATGGGCATATGAGCTAGTCCTAATGGATAGTATCTTTAGAAACTAGACTCCTTTGAAGTTTGTAGCTTACATGCCCATTTTTCTTACTTCTTCCTCTTAGTCCAGGTTACTGGACTGTGATTTTGAGGAACTAAAGGGGAGGGAGGGCTTTCTGAGCTCTGTGTGATGGCAGTGAGGAGCTGGGCCATAGTTAGCTCCTCTTCTCTCAGGGCGGTTGTTCTTGGAAGGGATGGGGAGTGTGTCCTTGGGTATGTGTACATCTTACACAGATCTGAGATCTCAAGTTACTTGAACTGACATCTATGGCATGAATTTTTAAAGTTTCTGATATTTTGTTAGTGTCGTCTTTGTGTGCTTTTATATATGGCGATGCTTTGATACCTCAATTTGTGATATTTTTGTTTCCCTTTCTTTGTTGGGGTAGCTCTTGTGATTCACCTCTTGCTCGGGATTCCATGTATTTTGTCAACATGGTTAGCAATTGTCACATCTCAGAATGAGAGCTGTCTGGTGTAATTTGAGGTCCTACTTCCACCAAATGGTTGGACCATATAATCTCAAGAGATTCTTTCCAGCCAAGGCTTCTTTTTTAATAGTTCTGACATAACTCCTGTACTTAGTTGGACTCTGCATTAAAAAGACATCTGGTCTGAAGAGGAGTTTGCCTCTGAATGCTGTTAAATTCTGCTTGTCTTCCCATCAACACCTTATTAATGTCTCCAAAGAGAAATGATGAAAGTGATGCAGCCATATAAATCTGTAGGAATTCTGTGCCAGAGTTGTAGAAATCTATTTGCTTACAACTGTACGTGCTTGTTTCCAGAAGAAACTTCCTTGATACCTGCTTGTCTGTCTTCTTGGCAGTGAGGTAATGTTACATCATTAGAAGGTGGTAGAGTCTTGTTTATCCTGGAGATTTTTATGTATGTACTGAATTTGCTCTAGTTGGGGTGTCTGTGCATGCAGTTCTGTGTGTGTGTAGTTATCTAGTTCTTCTCTAGTGTTGGAGAAGGAAAATACAAAAAATACAGTCCAGCCTAATATGTGATTCAGCATGATTTTGTGTGGTTTCTGTATTAAAGGAAGTTATTCCGATAAAAATCACTGTGTGAGTTATAC
Organism: Chamaea fasciata; assembly: GCF_029207755.1. Taxonomy (NCBI): domain Eukaryota; kingdom Metazoa; phylum Chordata; class Aves; order Passeriformes; family Sylviidae; genus Chamaea; species Chamaea fasciata. The sequence goes on along the minus strand of NW_027094096.1, from coordinate 11,613,164 downwards.
ATTACTAGATGCAGTGCAGCAAGGAAGCCTTAGTGCCCTCTGGCATCTTTGAATCATGAAGACAACTTATGGCTGTTCATGGAGAAGGTAGAAATGGGAGCAGATAAAGAGGTTAAGTGTTAGCTTGGTCTTCCTGCGTTGAAAGAAGAAAAGTTTGTCATTTTCTTAAGGCTCAGTGGTTTCACGCAGCTGAATAACCCGGGATTTGCATGAATGCAGATGAAACGCATACACCTTACTGCACCTTGCAGCTCATGGGAAAATGTATTTTCCCCTTGCTTGTGTAAACAGAAATTTACTGTCAGGTAGAAAGGAGGGATGATAACAATTTAGGACATGTTGCAGAAAATTTTTCTAGAAAGTTTTCAGTCTGTTATTGTATCTGCTCCCTAAAATTCTTCCATGAGCTACTTCTACAACCAGAAGGGACAAGTGGCTGCTAAACTGAAAATACAAACTCCTGCCTGTGTGGAGCTTATCTGTTTAAGGTGAGGACCTCAGTGGAAAAAGAACAAGGATGAGTGGATAACTGTTGAATTTGGAGAGTATGGGGAGGGAGAATATTGTGTCAAAATCAGCTGCAGAAGACTGAGTTTAAAGCAACTCCCTGGACTAAAAAGTCAAATTAAATAGACTTGCTGAAGTAGAAGTAGTAATTGAGTACTTGCAAGTGCTTGCTTGTAAGGCAGGTAAAGAGGTGTGTATGTCTGCAGGTAAATGAGGAGAACCTTGTGGACGGTGAGCAAAAATGAGGTGCAGCTGAGATCAGTTGAAAATGATGTAAATCTGAAACAATGGGGCAATTACTAAACCAGAGGCAGTAATTTCTTCAGTTTAGTCACAATTGAAGTCTGAGCTCTTAAATGTGTTATATGCCTATATATTTAGAGTGTTTTTCTATCTTAAGTGACAAGATTTATCACAGAAACAGCTGTTCAAGTAAATTAATGTTGTCTACATTGAAGTAAAGGAATACAGATCTGAAGTATTAGGTGTAATATTTTCTGATATGTGCACTGAACTCTGGGTTCTGGCTGGCAAGATGTGCAACTTGCTGGAAAAAAATGTTCTGAACTTGCAAGGTATATAAAAATCCTCTTGTTTTTTCCTTCTTCCCTCCTCCTTTTGCCTAATACTGACTTTGGGGCAGTAAGTCTGTACAGTTTTGAGGAGCTGGATTGCTGGAGTGGCATTAAATAAGGAAGGCACCAGGGTTTTTTGGGCTAAACTAAGAGACAGGAAGGGTGGTGAGCAGTGTACTTATCTCCAAGCAGGTAACAGGTTTTATAATGGAGCATTATAGGCAGAGGTGCTGGGCGTATCCTGAAGTATTCAGGAGAGTGCAAGAGTCTGAAAAAACCTCTCGCATTACCAAGATTATTGAGAGGAACTTCAAACCCAAAACCCAAACAAAACCACCGCCCAAAACAACAGAACAAATCCAGACCAGACAAACATCCCAAACAAGTTTCAGAGCTCAAGCAAGTAGGTTAAGAGGGCCCTTGTGGAAGAGTTCAGCTCATTTTTTACAGGTACTGTTACTGATTTGCCTTAGTTACACTATTAGTGGCCCAAGAGCATGCTGGAATTCTTCATTTACTTACTGTCTTTTTCTCTCGGTAGCCTATGTCAGGGCAGCTGCTTTAGTTCCTAGTATCCTTCAGGTAGTGATTTGGATGCTAAGGAAAGGCTGATACAGGCTTGTTGTGTAGTTCTGTTTTCCCAGTTTGCTTCAAAAACATGGAAGCATGTTGTTTCCCGTTGGCTTTTCCACAAGAAGAAAGGTAAAGGCTTCACTGCAAGGTAACAGATAGTTTGTCTTGTGTTCCTGTAGAACTTCTCCAAGCAATATGTTGACTGTACATAAGCTATAGTATTTGCAATGGGTATGTTAATTCTACAGAAATTAATTCTAGTTGCATTCCTGTCCAATAACAAAGATGACTCTGAGTCGTAATCAAATAGTGTTTGCTAAAACTCAAAAATACTATGTAGCCTAATAAGCACTAGATAGCAGTGTTGTTACATGGTTTAAGAAGATATGTTGTGGGTTTGTATGAAATGCTGGCTTTTGGAATTCATCCTCATTCTGAAGAGTTTACTTATGATGAGAGCTGCTGCTGGCCCATGCTTTGGCAACATCATGGCTAGGACTATGGAGTTATGAAACATTACCCAAAAATGCTTATGTGCAGATAACTTTATGCTAGAAGGGGACCTGAACTTAAAAATTCCTAAATAGCATTGTCTGTTGTGGAAGCATGGAGGTCTGATGGATGGTTATAGCTTCTTGTTATTGTGGGTTTGAGGAAGAATTAGTGTAGTTGAGGAGATTGTCTTAAAATCTGGCAGGACTCCACTGGCACATTTGGCTGGTCTCTACTGAATTGCACTTTTTTTTTTTTTTTGAGTGTAGGTGTCTGATGGGAAAGAGGAAGCCAAGTGCTTGGAGTGAGCTCAGAGACAGGGACAAATCTGAATGAGAACACTTGAGATTTAGGAACATCTGGGCTCTTCTCTTGTTTTTTAGGATGTGGAAGATGCAGTTGTGAAGATATCTCTTCATTATTGGACTAACTGGACACATGGTATTGTGTGGCCTGCAGTGAGACTTAAGTTAGCGTTTTGATGTTAAAGGTTACAGCTGAATCATGAAGCTGCATTATATTTAAAAGCAAACTGGGAGTCATATGGCAACAAGTACTCAATAAGAAATGCAGTTAAGTCAAGAGGTATCAGTATAGAAGATAACTCTGGACATCATCTTGACTTGACAGATGCCTTACAGGATAAAACAGTTGTCATTTCATTCTTCTGCACAGCTGAAAATACCGTGTGTATGATAACATGTTGAGCTACATAACTTCTAAGCACAGACTACTTCAAGTGTCTGGCTAACCCTGTGTCATGGTTTAATCCCAGACAGCAATCAAGCTCCAGGCAGCTGCTTGCTCACTCCCCCACCAGTGGGATTGGAAAAAGAATTGAAACAGTAAAAACTGGAAAACTTGTGGGTTGAGATAAAGACAATCTAATAGGAAAAGCAAAAGCTGTGCATAGAAGCAAAGCAAGACAGAATTAACTACTTCCCATGGTTGGGCAGGTGTTTAGCCTTCTCCAGGAGAGACAAACACCATCACTCTAAATGTCCTCCCCTTCCTCCTTCTTCCTCCCACATTATGTACTGAGCATGAAGTTATATGGTCTGGAATATCTCTTTGGTCAGTTTGGGTTACCTCTCCTCGCTGGGTCTCATTCCAACCTCACTTGCACCTCAAGCCTCCTCACCAGCATGACTCACAGTACAAAAAGCAGAAAAGGCCTTGGCTCTGTCTAAGCACTTTTCACCAATAACAAAAACATCTGTATTATCAACACTGTACTCTATTATCAATGCCGTGTTCGACAGAAATCCAAAACACAGCCCTGTACCAGCCACTTTGAGTAAATTCAAGTCTGTCAGAGACAAAACCAGCACATCCAGCCAGATCAGCGTTAAACTGAAGTTTCTCTAGGGAGAGCCAGGATTGCCTGTGTGATGTTTTCTTCAGCTGGCTCCTGTGGTGGTGTGTGGAGAAGCCCATGTTCTGGCCCTGGGTGGGAAAGTACGTGGCTAACCTAGCAGAGGTCTAAGTGAGCACTGCTCCTTGCAGAATGAAACCTGCTGGAATGCACATTTTAATTGGTACAAGGTGAAACGATAGTTCTGTGGGAACCATTTTGTAGTATGACTGAAAGTTTGACATGAGTACAGTTCCAGTGCCAGCTGACTTTTGTGCAGAAGGGGGCACTACTCTGTCCTTTTAGAAAACACACAAAATGCACCTCATTTCTGATATTAGAGGGATTTTTTTTTTCATTTCATGTTTGAATCAAGGAAATAAAAAGGGAATGCACAACAACACTTGACAGTGCCTGTGACTGACTTCAGCTGGACCCCTTAGGTTGTGCTGGGCCCTTGCTCAGCTTTCAGCCTGGTTAATGCTAGGTTTTGCTTCTTGCATTGCTCTTGTGAAGAGAATGCTACAATTTACAATCTCCTCAACTTGGCTGATCTAGCTACACCAGCAAGCTGGCATGATTTCCAGCATTTGCAAGGTTTTTCTGTTTCATTTTAAGTCTCTTTGTGCTCTGAAGTATAAGAAGTTGTAGATTGATGGTCTTACATGTTACTGGAAAGCTTTAAAGCTTTGTTAGTGGGATTATTGGCTTTGATTAAGGAGTTTGAATAAGAGGAAACAAATGTGAAGAGGGAAACTGCGCCTTTTGAGTAGTAGTGTTTATAGCTCTCTCAACTTTGTCATCAGGACTTCTACCTAAGAGGTTTATCAAACAACTATATTTTTGTGGGATTGTGTATTTTGTGCTTTACTTATATTTCGAGTTCCTAAGCATAAGGTAAAAAACTCCCAACCAGAAGGAGTGAAGGTTAAAAAAACCCCAGCCTAAACAAATGAAGGTAAAAGTGATTTGTTAATTAATTCTACTTTCTGTCTTTGTGGTTTGCTGCTATGGGACCTCTTAGTAGAAAGAACCTGAAAAACTTTCAAAAGATGCTCTTGACTCCTGTGATGTGGGGATTAGGATGGAGGGCAATTCTTCTGCCTAACCTGTATTCTTATTCAATTCCTGGAAATATTTAAGGTATTCCTGGCATGCTAAGTGTGACCTTTCAATATTAGCTTGTATTATTACAGTGAAACAAGACTGAGTCTGAGCTAGCAGAATCCTGTTCAATAATTTCCTGTGCTGCCTAGGTGTATAGATGATATACATGTTCCTTTTAGCATCATATGTGAGGTAATCGTTTGCATAATACAAGTTTTTATGCCTGGTTTCTTACGGCCTACAGTAAAACTGCATCATTTAGGATTCTTTCTTTGTCCCCCCCCTGTCCTCCTGTCACCTTTGCTCACTTCTATAGGCCCTTTTCAGAAGAATAGACAATTATGTTCAGCTATTCACTGTTTTTACTGACTATGCCAAATCTTGAAAATTACTTCATTGGAGACATTTGAATTTGAATCTGAAGCTGCAGTGTTTTAAACTTTTTTGTGACAGACTTCTTTCTTACTGTGCTCTGGATATAGTAGGTGCCAAATCAGCGTATAGACTACTGAGTCCTTAACCTCGGATTACTTTCCTTCTTACAGCTTCTTTTTTTCACCTGCAAATACCTTTTTTTTTTTACTAGATTCCACAAAATTAGAAACAGTAAAACTGGATTTGCTGGTTGTGGTCCTGTTGCTATGCTCTACATGGAAATACCAATTTAGCACAGGATACAGAAGTCACCTCTCTTCACTGAGGAATTAACTTGTTCTTGCAATACGTCTGTTTCTGAGGACTGTGGCTGGGGTTATGGTAGTCTTCTATAAATAACTATCAAAATAATATCTGTAGACCTCTAGCAGTCACAAAGTAATTCCAAAAGTGGTAATACAAAGTTGTCATGGATTACTTTTTAAAAATAATTGTATGCATTCATTAATCCTTCTGTCTCAAATACCTTTCCCCTTTAATTTAGCTCTCATGAGCAGAACTTCCTGATTATAAAGCTAGATCTTTTTTCTTATGACTATATATCTTGCTTTATGCAAATGAAAGTTGCATAAATCAGACTAGAGAAAGAAACTGTTTGGAAAGCACTGTAGTTACGTTGTGAATATTGCTGCTTTTTCCTGAAAGGGGCTTTGTAGTCTCCTATGATGAAAGCTAAACTACTTGAATACTGTTGCTCTCTATCAAGTACTGAGTTTTTCCTTAACAGGTACTCCTAAATTGCATTTGTCCTGTCTCCTTGTAATTAGAGAAGCCTGCTAGAAAAGAAGCATGTCATCCCAAAATCATAGAGGCAATTGTAATTTGGGTTGGAAGGGATCTTTAAAGGTCATTTAGTTCAGTAGATCATCTGTATGCTATATATATCAAAACCTTGTTGGTCTGTATTAAGGTTCTAAATGATCTTAAGAAGAACCATGTCCGTGTGTCTTCTAATTAAAAATTATTTGAAAGTTTTTCTCTTCAGTTTTTGCCTAAACAATAGCATTTTACGTTTGCCTCTGGAAGTGTGGTGGTGAGTGCTCATGCCACATATCTTACAGCTCTTCCTCTCTTGTCTTTCAGTGAATGATAGTGTCTAGAAAGGGTATGTCCCTTCAGGAGAGAGGTGCCAATGTCCAACCGGCCTAATAACAATCCAGGGGGGTCACTGCGACGTTCACAGAGGAACACTGCCGGGGCCCAGCCACAAGACGACGCAGTAGGAGGAAGGTATGACTGCTGTCTGTGAGTGTTAAAATGTGGAACACTGAAATGGGTGTGATTTAGAGAATAGTGTTTTCCACCCTGCAGTCCAAGCATGGAAACTTGCATAAAATCTTTCTGCCCCTGAAATGCTTACCTGTACTGTTACTGCATGGGATAAACTCATGGATAACTCTCAACCATGCTGTTCAGCTAGATTAACAGTAGCAGAGCTATAGGGGGGAAAAAAGCTGTTTTCCATAAATCAGAGGTAGTAACAATTCTTTTCCCCTCTTTCTTCTCTGATATTAAAAATATGGGAGGGGGATGACAGCGAGAGTCTGTTACTGGGAATCAGGGAAAATGCATTCCTCTTTGAGAAGACTAAATAACTGGTACTCTGTTACCTTTGTACTGCATATAAATCCTGTGCAGCTGTTGAATAATTCAAGAAAAAGAATTTAATATGCCTGATATAGTGAGCAAGTGGACCAGATTGTATTTGTACTGTAAGTGATTGCCTCTGCAGTGCAGAGCAAAGAAGATCTTAAAACTTTTCCCATGGATGACTCTATTGTTATTACAATGAGTGAAGCAGCCTGTATGGATATAAGTGTTTCTTTAACTTCGTTAAAAGATCAGTCTAATGAAGGAGGTCTATAGTGTGATGGTAGGCAAATCTGTCTATATTTTACTCCCTCAGATACATTACTGGTGCATTTGTTGAATATGTGTACCTTGGGCTTGATTTTTTTTTTTTTTGGGATCAGTATTAAAATACTGCAGGTCAGTGGCACAAAAGTTTTTTACTATGAAGGAGCTGGGCTATGAAGTTTAATGAAGAAGAGGTGCATTTCTTACTAGTCTAACGTCTGAGAACAAGTTGAACAACTGTTGAATGGGTGAAGAAGGCCAGCTTCTAAGGAACTGTGGGGAGAATAATTCTCTAAACTAGTCTACTGTACAAGTGGAAGAGCAGATGGTAAACACAAGACTTCTCCACTCAAATAATGTGGCATAAGGAAAGGGAAGTTGCTGCCTTATGTAGCTGATTGTTTTATGAGCTAGAATTGGTTTTGGAGAATAGTTCTTTTAACAGAGACACAGTGAGTCCCTTACTCCCTTCTGCCTATTCTGTGTTGTCTCTGCATTTCAGTGGATGCTTAAATAAGGTATTTCCCTACCATCTCTTTCCTTTTACGATGAACTTCACCTGGGGTGAATAAAGCTCTCCCTAGAATAAAGAACTGGAGGCAGGTTATTTGGAGATGAGATGAAGGTTTCTTCTTCAGGTATCTACTGTTCAGATTTTGCAGTAGAATGCCAGGGAGAAGCTCCACAGTGAGTGAGTCAGACAAATTAAGGAATTTTAAGGGTAGCACTGTTTTCTTTTAAGAAAATCAGTCATCCATTGTTTTGGTGCATTGTGATCTGTTATGCTGTCATACACTGATTAAAGATTTACTTACCTGAAATGACTGGACCCCTCACCAGAACTATGCCAGACTTCAGTGAACAAGAGTGTATTGTACTCTATCTTAAACCTTTAGACCTTTATCAGAACCAGAGCTCCTTTCTAAGTTAAAGAGGATGGAAGAAGCTTACAGTCTTCTTTGAATCTGGGTCTCTTTAGAACAAGGACTCCCCTGCCTTTGCATTTCTGAGCAAGCATTTTGAGCTGCCAGAGCCTATAAAAAAGCCTGGTTAAAAGCGTGCTGGTTAATATAACATTTAAAATGAATTCATCTTGTTTTACTGTCTTTAGCATCTCCTTTTTAGTAAGGTGCTGGGCAGAAATGGCTATTGTACAAGGACCAATGTAAGATAGATCTGTCAGGTGCTTATAAATTTGTAGATGATGTGGAAAGAGACAGGCTCTCAGATAAGTTTTCAGCTGGTGCCTGTCTTTGGACACAAACCTCACAGGACTCACCCTTCCATGTATCTAGCATGCAATAGTAGTATGTTTCAGTTCTGCTGCTGAGCAGTATACAGGAGGTTTTAGCGTTCACAGCTTGATGTGTCTTGCTGTATGCTAGTGATAAAAACTGTTTTGACTGCTTTATTTAAAAAACCCAACAAACCCCCAAGCAAACACTGAGCAAAAAACAATACACCTCTTCTTACATTAAGGGTTTTTTTGGGATGCCTGAGACAATTTATTTTCAGCCGTTCTTGCATTTGTTGTCAGTTAAATGAAACTCTTCAGTTTCAGCTGTAAAACCGTTTAAAATAGAATAAACGAACTGTGGAAAGACTAGTTTCAATAATATGCTCATATTGTGCAAATAACTGAAGTTGGGATATATCTAGGTTAGTATTTCAGTTGGAGCTGGGAATGTTCTTTTGAAGCTAGTCAGTCATCCTCACCTGCTGTGTTTTGGCTAATGTGGAATGGTCTTGGAGCACTTGAACTGGAATCTTTTCGGATGAAGCTGAACTGAAAGTTGTGCTCAATGTGAGCAGTTTGTGTGTGCTGGTCACTTCTGGTTGTAATCTGGTATGCTTTGAAGTAGAAAGCATTGAAATGCAGAGGTGGTGGACACTGATCCTTAATGGCAACTGTCTTGCTTTATAGATTTTCTTCTGTTGATCCATACCACTTATTGATGTTGTTGTAC